>NC_081161.1:30759477-31499477 GCF_012432095.1 Onychostoma macrolepis
CATTTACTCACCCTTATGTTGTTTCAAACTTGTATGAGTGTCATTCTTATGTTGAACATAAAAGAAGATATTTTGAAGAATGCTATAATCAAACAGTTGATGGTCCCCATTGACTTCCATAGTATGTCTTTTCCTACTATGGAAGTTAATGGGAACCAACAACTGTCTGGTTCTTCAAAATATCATCTTTTGTTGTTCAACATAAGAAAGAAACTTATACATGTTTGGAAAGACATGAGGGTAAATGATGACTAAATTGTCATTTTTGTATGAACTATTCCTTTAAAAAAACAATATCGGCAGAAAACTGATATAATAGGGTACAACGGGGCTAAAGGCGCCTTTTGATATTATTTTCATCTAAACCACTAGATGGCACAAAAACATGGCTTAGCACTTTCCAAAACATCCGCTTTTCAAGATGCACGTGTATATCTGTCTGATCCTTGACACGATCGTGCACAGCAGTGCAAAGCTGATTCTGTGCTTACTTGATCTAATATTTTATGTTTTTTAAATTGTTGTAGATTTAAGTATCAAATGAGAATCACTAAAATGAATGCATTGATTTTGAGACAAAGGTGGTCTTTATGATTTTCAGTTTTGTTTAAGATAATTAAAGCAACAGTTTTTAAATAATGAAAGAATATGTAAAAGTATGGTATTTGGGGTAAAAAGCGCCCCTGCTGTTGGGGCTAAAGGCGCACAGTAATTAACATGATAATTAATAGATGACTAACTTTTCCATTTGTTGACATGACACGGTTAGATTCAGATGATAAATATCATATATTATGTTGGGTGTCCAAATTAGAGATAATCACCATGTTTAGAATGAAACCATCATAATTAAAAACATGATATTAATCATATCATATAATAAAATATAATTTGTCGTTACTACTGTAAATATATATTCAATTATTATTTAAAATGCTTTTAAAATGATTTTGTTTCTGTATTTTAAAATATATTTTTTATATTAACATATTTTAATGGCTATATTTATTGAACAAAAATTAAATTCTTTTGTATTTCAAAATAAGCAGAAAATAGTACAAACTTTGCTAAAGTGATTGCTTTGAACAAGTATTAATTTAGACATTATTAAAAAAAACATTATTTTAGCTGAAGTATTTGTATTAATACTGTGGGCCTTTTACCCCGTGTGTGGGGTAAAAGGCCCCCCTTGCCCCATCATACATTTATAAGATTTTTAAACAAAATAAACAACTTGAATGATTTATTGTCACACAAAATCTGTTGCCCCATTAATGTTCAATACAACATATATATTTTTTCTGCAATTATACATTTTAGGCGCAGTGAATAGTACATTTTTTCTTAAGGTGGGCCTTTAGCCCAGTTGTACCCTACCAATGCGTTGCACATCCCTGTTTGTTCTCCTATATTATTCTTTGTATCATTCTTTCTTTCTCTCGGTTTGTGCTGCTTCTGTCATTATCATCTCTAAAGTTTAAAAGCTTTAGATGTAGAGAAGCAGGAGTGTATGAATTCATGTGTTTTTCATGATCACTAGCTTCAGGATTGAAAACCACCATCCATCCAGTTTAAAAGCAAAACCAAAGGGAGTCAAAGGGAGAAAGCAACAGGAACTCGACAGGAATTTAATATCCCCTCATTTCAGTACATGAAAAGACCTTTTGAATATTGTTCCGGTCATGACCTCTTCTCATTCTAAAATTCAAATGCTCAAAATACATGAGCTGTAACCGCAACTTTTAAACCAACAAAAACACATTGCGCAACCGTAACAAGTAAAAACAATCTGCTGTCCACATTTGCTGAGCCCTAAAATCGAGGGAGAGATTATTTTGTGCGTGTCAGCCATTATTTGAAATGTAGCAGGTTTGATGAGTATTTGATGAGAGTCTCCCTGACTCTGTCCTGCAGTGATGGTCTTCAGGTCTGGAACATAAAGGAGGGAATGAGAGTTAGATCACCCGGTTCAACACTGCGTGGGTTTGGGAAATATTAGATGTCACATCTAATCTACTCATCTTTCACTGTGAGCGGTCCTCCCTCTCTGTCTTTGAGCTGTATCTCTGTGTGAGGGGGAGGAGGAATGAATCTGGTAGATTCGGTTAGTGTTGTTCAGCGCTGTGGATTGCAGCTCGTCTGTGTGTTCAGGCCCCGTTAATAATGATTAATCTATATCGTTTCAGCATGCACAGCAGCATAAATAGCCTTTGCAGCTGCACAGCATTCTCTCACAGCCATAGACTGATGGACACCAAAAGCATCCCTTTTATTGTGTGTAATTGAGTTTAATTCTGATTTCATTTGCAGGCAACATAATGAAGTCTGTCTGTTATGCAATCAGCAACTGGCCCCAAAGATTCAGAGAGAACTGCTATAGGAACCAATTAAACTGCCATTCTGGATAAGGAAATAAAATCTGTGTAGTGTTATCTCATTATTCTATGATATGCTCCTGAATCTTGAGGTTTGTCAAGGGAAAACTCATTTACATTGTTTTGTTTGATTTACTGTCATAAAGTGTCTCTTTGTTTGTATTTGGGGTCTGTAGCTGGTGGGGAGGTAAAAGAGCAAGCTGAGATATGATTGCATTTGCATTTCTTTTGACGGAGTGAGAAATTAATTTACAAGGAAAAAGCAGATGGATTACTCACAATGGAATGTTAATGAGTAGCTATCCTCATGGGCCACTTTGTGAATAAAGTCTGTGAGTGTGAAAATGCACATGCATGCTCACACTGATGTTCTAGAGCTGGAGGAAACCATCTGTTGCCAGTTGCAACAAATGCCTTTAAGTTAAGAAGACCCTTATTATTAATATCCTTATAGTTATTATTGAAGGTAATAACTGCTGGTCTGCTGCAGCTGAGCAGTCGTTAAAAGTGCGGATGCTCTGATGGTAAAATTCTGGCTGATACAATGAATTTTCTTTATTTACAATAAAACACACTGAAAACAATTATTTATTTATTTTAAGTGAATTTAAGTATCACAACATGTACAGTAGAAAAATACATTACTGTTAAAAAATTTGGGGTCAATATTTTCTATCACTATTCATTTATTTTTACTTTATTTTGATAACGAATACTTCTGTTCAGCTAGGACACATTACATTGATCAAACATGATAGTAAAGATATAATGTTACAATAAATTTAATTTCAAAATGCTTTAAAGATAATGCTCGCAAATGTAAAAATATTTATCAGAAAAACATTTCAAACATTGATAAAAATGTTTCTTGAGCACCCCGTCAGCATATAAGTATGATTTCATCATATTTTCATACCATGTGATACTAAAGGGGTAATGACTGCTGAAAATTCAGCTTTGCAGTTACATAAATAAATTACATTTTAAAAAATAATAAAGAAAACACTTTTTTGAAATTATAATATTTTTAAATATTACTGTTTTTCTGTGTTTTTGATCGAATAAATGCAGCCTCGGTGAGTATAAGAGATGTTTTTCAGAAACATTTAAAAATCTTACCGGCCCTAAACTTTTACTAGTGTAGATTTTGCTAAAAATTATATTAACAGTATTGTTAAATTTATTTAATTAAAAGATAGCAAAGCTAATCTAATGGGGAAAATGAGAATGCACCTTTAAATAATCCAGTATTGATAAAAATATACATTCTAATATCAGCAAATAACCAATATATTATTAATCGCTAGTCAGAAGTTTTTCCATGTATGTTTATGTTTGTGTCTTTATATATTTTGATCCATCTTCAGATCTCTCAGTCGTGCCAACCACTTCTGACAGCACACGCCCACAGCCGGTCAGTTCTTCTTCCTCTTCCCATAATGCCTGTACCTCAGAATCGCCACAGGAGGGTCCTGGTCCCTCCAGTAGCTGCTCAGCGGCCGCCCCTGATAGCACACTGGCTGCTCAGAGACACGGTGGAGTGCCAGGACACAGCACCACCAACACAACTGCCAACGAAGGTAAACTCTCGAGATGCTGCTGTCCAATAATTTACGGTGACATTGATTAGTAATATGTTTGTATCGGTTTTTAATAGTATGTCTTTATCCCCCAATCAGATGACAGCAGAAGAAGCTTGTCTGGTGAGAATGGAGGTGTGGCGATGCCCAGGTTACCCTCTTGTTGCCCCCAGCACTCTCCTTGCAGCGGGCCATCTTCAGGGCACCTCTCCATGGGGCACACCCACTCAGGGTGCATGCAGGCTGGGACGACACAGCAGTCTGGCCCCCAGCAGTCTGGCTCCCAGCACTCCCATGGTCACCCGCACCATTTCCACCATCACCACCACACCACCCCGGTCCCTTCTACCTTAGCCTTCCCAGAGTCCAGCTGCCCTCTGGAGAGGCCCACTGCCATGCCTGCGCCCTGTGGAGGGGTGAGCAGCAGTAACCAGTACCATGACCAGGTACCTTAATATCTGCATGACAGCTTCTTGAGAGCCTTGTAATGTCAGTGTTGGAAAAGGCGAGGATATTATAAGCTTCTGTAGCGGTTGATACCGAAACCCATTTTCTTGGCTTCTTTGTTCATTGTGTGTATGAATTAAACCCTTTTTGCTTCATAAATTGAGGGGGAAAAACTATTTTGCTACATAAATTGAGGGAAAAAATTGAAATAATATGTTGACTGTTTGAAGCATAATGTCCGTATTGTTGACAACACCGTCTGTTTTTCATTTCACACATGGTTTGCATTTAACAGCATATGTTTTTGTTTGGAATTAGTTAAGATTCTTCCTTCTTGAAATACTAAATCACCCTTCATGTTTTGATGAAAAGGAAAATCCAAAGCACCTTTATGAAAAAGTAATTTTTCTGGAGCTAAGCTTTTCCACCGGGGATTTTGTTTGAGGCCATCCTCTCAGTGTTGTTGAATAATTCACACTGAACTAATTGTCTTGGCTGCTGAATTCTATTATTTACCAGCATAGAGAAGTGTTGCGTGTGCATGAGTTTGTATTTGTCAAAAAGAGAAAGTTGTGTATTTTTGGTCGTGTATGCAGTGACACTTTGTCTCAGTGTATGCTGGGCTAACAAAGTTGTTTCTATGCGAAATGCATTTGGCAAAAGTCTGTGGCCTTTGATGATGGGGCAATGAGCAGTAAGTGCCGTTAGCTAGTCATCAGATATGCGCAGACAGGAGGTGTAGAGTGAAGCGAGGTGATGTCAGGCATGTTTTATACATCAAAGTGTGTAAAGGATTAAATTTGGGGTGAATGCCCTCATTTTGAAAGGAATTTAACACTGCTTTGGTTATGCGTATCATTTCTTTGGCTGGTGTTTTTTTTTTTTTTTTTTTTAAATACAGACCTGGTATGTGCCTTTTTTGAAGTATGTGGAAAATATTATTTTATGAGATATGTGAAATGGTCCTCACTGCAGAACACAAGATACAGGGGGTGTGGTTGGATCTAGATCCAACTCCTCCCACCTTACATTTACTTAAACCTACCCGTCTCCACCCCCTGATCCCTAAACCCACCCATCCCCACCCCTAAACCTACCCATCTCCACCCCCTAGATGTGGATCCAACCCCGTCCCCTGGATCTGTGTTCTGCAGTGAGGGGCTACTGAGATATGCAGCTCATTATTGAACAAACCCCTAACCCTAGGTATGAAACTTAAGGCAGTTGTCTAAAACAAGACTGTAAACAAATCAACTGCAAGATAAGAGACATGTGGCATCTCACACGATCTGAATATGTGCCTGTCTGCTGCAGACTTAACTTTGCATATTTTAAGTGTTGTTAGAAATGTTAGTCATTCTGTAGCTTCCAAAATTTTCCCACAACTCTGTCCTATAAAGATATTACAGTAGCTTTCTTGTAATCTGAGGTGGAGCAGAAGAGCTGTAGCACGTCATTTCAGGGTTGTCAAAGTTGTGAGAAGCAGCAGGAGCAAAATAGCATTCTTGCATGACAAACTGACAACTGCTTATAAAGCTAAATATGGGGCTTAACTTGAATGATCCTCTTCAACTACCACAGTCACATTCTTGCCTCCCATATATGACACACATTATTTTCCAGGTATTATGGAGTGCCACCACATTAAAAATCACCTATAAAAAAGTTTCTCTTATAAAAAAGTTAATCTCAGACAGTGATTGATTTAGTTTCACTGAAGAAACAGATATTGCACTCCAGTGCCATTTTATCAACATTTCATTGTAACAGCTCAAATTGTTGAAAACAATCAATATTTCTTTTAGTCTGGTACAAGCAGTCACCAGCACATCGTGTTTTCATGTGGGGAGACTTAATATAAATAATAAAAATATAAATAACTTAAGGGAATAGATTGATGAAAAGTATGTCATTAATTATTCGCCCTCATGTCGTTCCAAACTCGTAAGACCTTGGTTCATCTTCGGAACACAAATTAATATATTTTTGATGAAATCCGACCCTCCATAGACAGCAATGCAACTGAAATGTTCCCAGGCCCAGAAATGTAGTAAGGACATCAGTTTAATAGTCCATGAGACATCAGTTTACAACTGTAATTTAACAAAGATGCGAGAATACTTTTTATGTGCAAAGAAAACAAAAGTAGTGACTTTATTCAACAATTCTTCTCCTCCAAATCACGAATTCTGCCATTTATCAAGAGTACGTCTGCCTGTAAACAACGCATCTGCATGGTGCTGCTGACACTCAAAATATGCAAGGCTGTAGCGTGTTCAGATGTGAAATACTTCTCTGACTACTACCTTTAGCTTCTTTTAAAAATGAGCTCTGTGTGCCCAAACAACCCCAAAGCACCATTCTGACAACCATTTATATTTTATAAGTCAGTTCATCAGCCATATTCTAATGCAGCAGATGTCTTTGTTCAAAAACATCATGTTTGTTGCTGGATTAACTGCTGGTTTTAATTTTTATTTTTTCCTGCTTCTCTCTCTGTCTTAGCAGACTCTGCCGGTGGATCTCAGTAGCAGTGCAGTGCGTAGCAGTGGATCCAGCAGCACAGGGTTCCACGGCACATCGGCCTTTGATCCCTGCTGTCCAGGTTCCGCCTCCCGGCCTCCTGCTTACGTTTCCCAGGCTGCACCTGGACCCAGCCAGCAGACTGTGGCCGACTCATTCAGCTCAGCCATAGTGGCCCAGCCTCAGCCCCAACCTCCTCAGCTCTCTTCCTGCAGGCACTACATGCATCCCCCCTGTACGCACTTTTACCATAATATTTTAATTAGGGATGCTCCGATCAGGATTTTTGCAGCCGATACAGAGTACCGGTTTCTTGTCATGGTGATCGGCCGATACCGATTCTGATGCTTCAAGCTTTATATAACATATGTAATAATGTTATATAAATAATCACAAAAATGATTCCTTATATAGTGAACATTTTAATATTCATTTAAAATGATGTTTATGCATAACATATGCTATATCCTCTAGTATTTTTATCTAAAGCCAAACACACTTTATTCAAGCGTGCCCTTTCTCTCTCTCTCCGGACGCGCGCCGGCGCCAAGTTTAAGAGCTGCGATGACGCGGTTATTCTAATAACAACAGAAACACGGTGAGCAGCAAAAAATTATAGATTACTTTCACTAAAACACAGCAGAAAACAACAATGCTGAAAATATAGTTATTTTTCTTTCTATCTATATTTATCTATCTATAAGACTGAAGAGGAAAAAGAACATACACGACAAATAACGAATCTTTCATTGTTTCTCAAAACATTTTCACACCGGCGACGACATGACTGCAGCGCCAAATCATTTATGTCCCCACGCATCATGTACGTCCTCACGCATTGACGTCATCAAATTGGCCAAATGTATGAGTACCCATCGAGTCATAAAATGTGATTATCGGCCGATCAATTGGAGCATCCCTAATTTTAATCATGTTAATCCAAAACTAATGCTAATTTAGGGGTGAAATTGTTCTGGTAAAATAATTACATATTTTATTAATATAATTGGAATGTCACAACAGAACATTTCAGATATTTTTTCCTGTATAAATGTTATTAAAAATTGACTGTGTGCCGCATTGTTCTAAATCACTGGGCTTAATGCAATTAAAAGTTAGATAATTGTACCTGAAAAATAAAAATGACAGCAGTCAGATAAATAAAGGGCAATCACGTTAAAATAATATAAAATAAGTACAGTACTTACCGAATCAGTAGAGACCACAGAACAATGATACAACCTGGACCTGGGAAATTCGAACGGTTACACCCCAAATTTATTAGATATTCTAAAAAGAAGGCAATAAAATTAAAATTGATGCGAGATGATTCCTTTGTGTTTTGTTGTGTGTGAGTGAGAATGTGAAGATGCTGAGATGCTGGCGCCTGTGCTTTATGGTAATTAGATGAAACACCTGATGTTTAATGTGTTAAGTGCTGCAGGTAGTGTGCCCAGCAGTCCCACTTAATTGCCGATTCTGCTCACAATAGCGTTGTGTGGAATATAAATGAGCGTGGCAGGGCTCCCTGGTGGGCCTGAATTTAGTGGAGTAATTGCCACTCACAGCTCACTGGAGCACCTGTTTGCACATTCTCCCGTTTTCTCTCGCTATATTTATCTCCTGTATCTCGCGGCCATTCTTTTTCTTTGTTTTCCCTTTACTTTCTCCCTCATTCCCGTCTGTCTGTCAAATCCTTAGCAAACAGTACAACTCATCTGCTCCAGGGTAATCATACTTACCTGGGCAGTATCCAGACCATCCTGTTGCTTCTATAGAGTTTCCATGAAACTCTTTCCATCCTCCCAGTAATTACCATTAAACACAGTTAATTGTTTTTGATGCACTTTTTGACTCGATGCAAAATTTTGAAAAAGGAGATGGATTTCTGTCATTTATACTAACGTTTCTGCTTTTCTCCTCCAGACGGCCCTCTTCCGCGCCCCCTGCACCACCAGTCCTCCTCTTCCTGTCCTCACTCCCACGGCAATGCTCCTCCCCCTCAACAGCCTCCTCCACAGGGTGACTATGTCATCCCACATCCCGTCCTCCCCTTCCACACCCCACTGCCTTCTCACGCCCCGGGCCACTCGGTGCCCCCAGCTCCTCCACCCTCCCTGCCTTCCCACCATCTACCAGGCTCCAGTGCCCCTCTGCCGCAGCATCTTCCCCCTGAGCACCAGGCGCTGCAACACCACCTGCCCGTACTTGGCCCAAACCCTGTCCAGAGGCTCCACCAGCATGACATACTGCAGAGAATGGAGGTTCAGAGACGCAGAATGATGCAGCACCCGACGTGAGTTGCTTATAAGTTGCTAATGCTCATCCAGGTTGCATTTATTTGTTCAGAAATAAAAACAATAATATTAAAGTAATTGGGTTCTTTTGTATTTGAATATATTTTCATCTGTAATTTATGCCTGTGATAGCAAAGCCCCTAAGCCTTATGTATTAAGAAGAACTTTTCCATTGAGGTGCTTTACATTAATGTACTTTTTAGACTTTTTCTGTAATAACTTTTCCTCCTTCCTTAAGGCGAGCACACGAGAGACCCCCGCCGCATCCCCATAGAATGCACCCTAACTACGGTCACGGACATCACATTCATGTCCCTCAAACTATGTCATCGCATCCTCGGCAGGCTGACCAGAGGACCACATGGTAGAGTACATTTAAAAAGTAGTTTAAAGTTTCGGATGGAAGCCATGGGTTGCCTCATGAATTTCCAGTTGATTTTTACAATTTCAGTTTTGGATTTATCGTTAAAATAAGGTGTGTGGTTAACGTTGCTTGAAGAGACTTAAAGGAATAATTTACCCAAAAATGAATTTGTCATCATTTACTCATCCTCATGTCATTCCAAACCTGTATAAGTTTCTTTATTATGTTGAACACAAAAGAAGATACTTTGAAGAACCAAACAGTTGGTCCCCATTGAATTCCATTGTAGGGAAAGAAATACTATGGAAGTCAATAGGGACCATAGCTGTTTGATTACCAGCATTCTTCAAAATATCTTTGACATGAGGGTGAGTAAATGATGACACAATGTTCATTTTTGTGTGAACTGTTCATGAATAGAAACATGCATGTTAGTTCTTCAAAACGTATGTTTTAAATATGCCTGAGTAATTATCATCTAATGTCACCACAGACCTAATAACGATAATCAAAAGCCGCTAATTTAAAAACCAATTAGTAATTAGTAAACTCCTGAGGGAGTTTGTAGTAAATTAGCTTTCCTGGTTGGCCTTCAAATTGACATCATGACTGAACATCTCTGTAATTTCAGGATCTGTTAGTCATGATGTTGGTGTTTCAAACAACATTATATTGTATGCTGTTGTTTAACATGCTGGTTGTTGGTCTTTTTGCTGTTTTAGGGAGCTGGGCATCGAGGCTGGTGTTACTGTAGCTCCTTACCCTTCAGGACACCTGCACCCGCATCTGCCTCACTATCACCCTCCACCCAGACTGCACCATTTTCCCATCCAGCTGATGGTGAGTTGCTACTCCTCCCCATCAGCTGAAATGTATGCATACATTAGCATGAATAAAAAAGCCCTGATTTGCTCTCAGGTATGGCACAGATTAATGGAGGGGGCCTCAAGCCGTGTATCCGCAGCATCTGTTATTCCAGGGTGATTTTTATGGGTGCATGAATTATGCATTACAGATTATAATGGAAGCTCATTAGACATTTGAAGTGTGAAATTTGAATTTAATATATTTGAAAATCTAAAATTATATTTAAATCATATGGAGTGACATGCGTGCACATACGTGTGAATCATTTCTAATGCCTCCCAGAAATATTGCGTCCCAAATTACGAGAGTTGTTTGATAAAATAGTTGCACTCTCATTTCGTTCTGTTTCTCTCCCGCTTGGTGCGGTCACTAATTTTATGTTTTCTTTAGCACACTGGCTCAATGCCTGAAGTGACATATCCACATATTCGCTACATCTCCTCCAGAAT
The DNA here is from genome assembly GCF_012432095.1 of Onychostoma macrolepis. NCBI lineage: Eukaryota > Metazoa > Chordata > Actinopteri > Cypriniformes > Cyprinidae > Onychostoma > Onychostoma macrolepis. Next base: position 30,770,380 of record NC_081161.1, read on the forward strand.
GACCTTTGGCCGCACATATGAGGTAAGAACTGGAATGTGGACCAAAATCATTAGTGATCTAAACTTGCTTCTTTACAAGATCAAAACACATTTCCTGAAGAATGCATGACAAAAATAAAGTACCTTATATTTTTATGGACTTCATTAACTAATTTAATATTACTAATGACGTACCAGAAGCTGTTAAAAGCGTAATAATATTAAAGATTTTTGTGTGTGTGTGTGTGTGTGTGTGTGTGTGTGTGTGTGTATGTGTGTGTGTGAGCTGTAACTTGAAGAAATTTCCCCCTTTGCATGTGAAAAGCTCAGAGCACATATTTGGCTCTGATCACTCATAAGCGGAGTTGTTATTGTCTCCAGTATCATTTTAAACTCCAACATCCTTCAATAACAGCCTCTTTGTACAGCATGCATTGCATTGTCATGGATTCACAGAACAATATACTCCACACAGTCTGTTGAAAATAAAAATAAAACTTTAAATCACTTCTAACCGTGGGATTCTTCAGAAAGATACATAGACCATCAGCTGCTCACAGACATTCCCATGATTAGTTATTGTTAGTCCTTCTGGTGTTCTGTTCTTTTTACCAAGAATTTGTAATGATGTAACCAGTTTATAAGCACTTGTAACCAGTTGTGTGTTTTAACAGGATCTGCTGCATTTAGAAGAGCGACTGGGGACTGTGAACCGAGGGGCCTCTCAGGGAACCATAGAGAGGTGCACCTATCCACACAAATACAAAAAGGTGAGAACACATTCACTTACAAACATCAGTGTTTTACTGAGGTGGTCAAAGTAAAGTCCCGTTTGGTGATAATGGACAGGCTGTCTGCAAAAAGACTCTGAGGATATTATGTATAGGGGCTTCCTGTTAGAAACACACAAAAAAAACTTAACCAGGAGCCATAATAATCAGATCTTTTGTGTCATGAGATGCATCAGAAATCCTCACCCAGTCCTTTTATTGCCAAAAGCTGCATAGTGTAGACATTTGAAATGTCACTGATATGTAGCAAAAGGTTCCTGAATAACAGTAATCTAAAACCCTGCCGCCCTAATACAGAAGGTGGTGGAGAGAGACACTGAGGAACAGTTAGCACCTGAAGCATGGGCATCTGTTGGGAAAAATATGCACTCAACCTCAAACTCGGTGAGAAAAAATGTGAACAAATAGTTTGGGATGACATGTTTTAGCTCACATATTGTGTAGATGTTAACGGGGGCAGGAATAGTCAACAATGGCCTAGTCAATCTAGTTGAGGAGCACACTGACAATGTGTGTGTCTGTTTTTGTTTTTAATTGAAAACATGTAATGTGCAATATCTGAAGTTTTAGGTTTTGTTGCTGCTTGACGTGTTGTTTAAATGATCAGCACGCCGTTCATAATAAAAATAGACTGTTGCTGTATGTTTATGTAACATGCTATGCTGCTCTTGTGTGGTTATTTTTGTATCACCAGCATCAACCGCAGCACTTACTAAAATGTACCATATTAAGAACATTCATATAAACTATGTATTTGGGGGAAAGAAGACACAGGAAGAGCTATTATGTGTTCTAGTGTTGCTCGCCAGTTTATTAGAATTTAGGTGCAGTGATTCTGCTTATAATGGCTGTTACGCTTCTTTCTTGTGCACAGAGAAAGCTGCATGGTAAGCAAGAGGAAGAGGAAGGTGCGGAGGAAGACACGGAGGAGAAATGCACCATCTGTCTGTCTATACTGGAAGAAGGGGAGGATGTCAGGTAAACACTTGACTTTTTTATTATAATTATTTATTGTTTGTTTATTGTATGTAGTCTCTCCAGGGTTCAGGTTAGGTTTTATCATTTGATCTGTTAGGCACTCATCATCAGTCATGAATACTTTCTCTTCATGTTCTGTGCTGCCCTCTTGTGCTGGAACATGTGAATTAATCTGCATTGGTCAATCTGTTTTTAACCGTTTGGCTAATATTAAACATCTGATTTCATTGTGTTGGATATTTATTGATTAATTGTCACTGTTATTTTTATTTTTGCAGGCGCCTTCCATGTATGCACCTCTTCCATCAACTGTGTGTAGACCAATGGCTCCTCACTAACAAGAAATGCCCCATCTGCAGAGTGGACATCGAGGCTCAGTTATCTCCAGAGAGTTGATGCTATTTTTCTTGCAACCCTTTTGTTGGACATTTATCTGTTGTTTTCCTTTTCATTTTTGTCAGTAACGCATTCAACCAAAGATGGCATGAAATACCTGCGCAACTATGGGAAAAAACAAAAACAACAATCCACAAAAAAAACAAAACATCGAGCCTAGCGTGCCAGCTATCATGTAGTACCAGTACAGCTAGAAATAACATCTTCATTAAGGGTTTTGAATTGTATTGTATTTATAAAGGGTTTATGTAGCTTTTGTTTTCATAAGTGTCATTGTATTTTATTTTTGCATGGTTCCTTGCAATGCATTTCTTTGCACATATAATGAAATAGGCCTCATAAGGCCTGAGAACTTGCAGGCGAGGATTGCTGCTCTAGTAAAGAAGCATTTTTACATACCTGATGCCTTGCTTTACTGGAATAGAATGTCAACCTCCATTTTAAAACATTGCAGGACTCAATTTATTGATCAGTATATTGATTAGTTTTATGTTATAGACAATGTGATCTGAAATAGATTTTTTTTTAAGTGAATCAAGACATTCCTTAATTAGGAAACAAGATCATGGTTAAGAGATCAGCTGCTGTAACAGTGTTCACCCTCACACCAGTTCACTCTCAACACGGGAACCTGGGCTGGAGTCCGTTCCATTTCACTTCGGCTCATTACCAGTGCTAACTCAGTTCGGGAAGTTCATTTAGAAAAGCATATGGAAATGCTTCTTGTCCGTTTAATTTTACATTTTTATGCATTCGATCCTGAACTGATGGAATTGAAATGAATTCAGCTCCAGTCCTGATGAGAAGCAACTGCACACTTCACCTCCTGGAACGTTCACACGGTTGTGTTCCATCAGTCCCCTCTCAGCACCTCAATCTGACGTCACATGTAACGCACTTCACCTAATGTATTTTCAAAGAGAAGAGAAAGAAAAAAATGAATGTCACCTCTCTGTATTCTGATTGTTTCTTTTTCTAGTATAATGAAGTTGGATTTTTGATCGAGCAATTGAGAAAGTGTAATTCCTCAGACCAGCTCCATATGTCGCCTTGGTTCTGTGAGGATGACGGGCCTGAAGAAACAGCTGGGAAACAGAGTATTTATTGTTTCATCAGGGTCTCCTAGCCTTCTTCATTTATCTCTCTCAATAACCTAGAAAGTGACTCTTGTTAGCTTATTATTCCTTGTCAGATATTGTCATTAACACATTTGTTCTGCAACTGTGCAGCAAACTGTTCCCACCCCCTCTTTTTTTTTTTTTTTTTTCTTTTGCTGCTGTGAAATCCTAACACTAATATTAGTCTCAACTAGCTAACTTGCATATACTTGCACATGAGAGACAAAAGACAGGAGTGCTGTGAGAATGAGAGTGTGCTGAGGCCGTGTATTTCCACTCTGATTGCCGAATTTTGAGGAAAAACTGTAATAATTTTGAATGGAGTGTTGGAATGCAGTACTTAATGGCAGGCGTCCATGCATTCATAGACTTAATGGCCCCAGGATGATATTCCATGGGATTTATATTAGTTTTAAAATAATGAAATTAATAAAGTTAGGTAACTCTTTTATGTGTCCATTATTGTGCCTCCTTGAACTTGACATCCTTTAGAGGAATTTACCATGGTGACTATTGTTACTGTAGTAATTTATATAACTAAAATACAGCAGTGAAATTAGTTTTAGGCACTACTGTCATAACCTCATTCCAAATGTCTTGTATACTTCACAAATTGGTGCTATTCTCTTATTTACAGCAGTTTTGTACTACACAGCTCCAAACATTGATAAATGGACACTGTCAAAAATTATTTATTATATACATATTTTATCTGATAAACCTGCTTTTTGAAAAGTTTACCTTTAGTAGTAGACAAGAAAATGTGTTGTGGTTGTTTTTATGCAATAGTGATGGAAATGCATCAGTAATATCGGATTTAGACTGAAAGTTAAAATCAAGATAGGTAGTTCCCCCACATAAAAGCAAAATTATTCAATTTTGCTATAATGTGCAGCAATTCATATTTTTACTTTATATATAATATATATGACATGAGTTCATTTGCAAAAACATAACTTTTCAAAAATCATGTTTTTCATTGTGCATTCCAATTAATCTCAATCAAAGTGCAGTTGGGTTATTTTGGTTAGGTTACAAATAACTAAAAAATACAGCTAACTAAAACAAAACACAATAAAAACATGATAACATTAAAAAAAAACATGATTTTTGCAAATAAACTCTTCAAATATTTTAAAAAATAGATTATGGTGACAGTAATGACTAGGCTTCTCAGTATTAAAAAAAAAGTATTTTTTTTTTTGTTGTTATAAATATAAGTAAAACTTAATTCAAAGGAAAAGCAAGATTATTTTTCTTACCCTGTTGATAGATTTTTCTCAATTTTATCAAGAAAACCTTCTCAAGCAAAATGTATTTTGGTTTAAATGTTTTTAGATATTTGTACTGTTTTTATTTGATAAAAACAGTATTTTTATATATATATATGTATACATACATGCATACATGTGTGTGTGTGTGTGTGTTATTTAAGTAACTATATATACATACATACGTAGGCCTACATACATACATTATATATATATATATATATATAATATATATATATGGGTCATTGACGTATAAGGATTTTCGACAGGCCAATTTTAAAATGCAAAAAAATAATAATACTGTAACTGTTCAAACATTAAGAATGTTGTGTACACATAAATTCATATTAAAATTTAAAATTAAGTGATTTTAGTGTTTTTTCATCTAGATGAATTGGCCGTAGCCTGATTTATATTAAAATTAAATAATTTCCTTAACATGCTTAACATTTTTTTTTTTTGAATGTTCTCAGTAATTAAAGTGTTTAGAAACAAAGTATTTGCATTTAATTTGAGTTCTTGTAAATAATGATCTATTTTTGTTCTATAATTTCAGAGTTGCCTTCTTAAATGTAGTTAACAGACTTATTTTTCCTGCAAATTGCATAAAACTGATAAAAATGTTTTAAAAATACCATTCACTTAAGCATACTGTAGCAGTGATTCATATTTCAATCACAAAAGTTAGATATTTTATTTTTTATTTTCATACAGTTATTGTTATAATTGGTCGTACCACATGATGAGTGGTCTCTCCAAATGACAAAAAGACTTTATATAATTAAAAATCTATTTAAAGATATGTGTGAAAAGTGCAGCACATGGCATTAACTGCGGGCATTTCTTTAGCCCCAGTTATTTCTGTACTTTGCCCAATATTGGCTGCTCAACTGACCCTTTCGCCGGGAGTTTGATTAACAGGCAGTCTGACATATTATAACACCGAAAAACAAACCAGACAGGGGAGTAAATTAACGTCAGGGGACTTGAACTTGAAAAATGGTGTGTATTGACATCTTTTCAAGGTTGAAACAAGATACCTTCTGATGTTCATTCATGTTTATTTCGTGCTATGACTAGTAAAGATGAAGAGATGATCGGTTCATGTGCCGCTTGAACTGAGGCACTACAGCGATCTGTCACGACATGTTAAAGAGCCACAAAACAGTATTTGTTGTTTGAATTTCTTTTAAAAATGACAAAATTTAAACTCTGAGACTTTGTTTCATACTAAAAGTAACCAGCTCTGTCTTGTCTGTCATTGTCCTCTTTCCTCCGTGATGTATTTTTCAATACGTGAGAACATGATGTGTGGCATAAAAGTGCCATGGTTTGTCGGACGTAGCAACAGAAACTAAGGGGGGTGGGTCTTTGCGAAAGGTCAATTTACAGTAGGGGAAGATTGCTGGCTCAAGTTCTGAGATAACAACATGAACATCTTTCTTATTGTAGAAAATGACTTTGGAGTTTGTGCTTGACTGCAGGGTCAGAATTAACATGCTGCCTGTGGTGAGCATTTATTTTACTTTGCTTGGCAGTATAATATGTTAGAATAGATTCAAATAGTTATTAATAAATGACTAATAAATGCATAATTACCAAACTAAAATTACATGCTCTGCATTTTTTTCTCATATTGTACAAAGATTAAACATGAACAGTCTATTTATACTAAAATAAAGTATTTTATGTATATAAACCATCAATTGAATATAAAAGCAAAATAAAAAATGCCAATCTGGTACATATATCTATAATGGAAAACACTCTGCAGTGGTCGCACCACATGATATTTTCAAATTCAGTCAAAATTTACAAGCATAGAATTGGTCACCTAAACAAAACAAGCTAGCTTCCCACAAAAGATCACTATGAAATTTATAATGAAAATAAATAACTGCAGAAATAACTTATTATTCATTGTTTTTTTTTTTTTTTTTGAGGGCATACCAGATGATATCCAAATGTGGTAACTACATACCAGCCGTTAAAAAGATTCTATTTTTCCAAATTTGAGAGACACTTACAAACCTGCCTGATGCTTCCATGGGTCCTTGGCAAATTGGTATATGATGCAAAGTCTTATCTTTGAAAGGATTTCAACATAAAAGTCCCACAAATGGCAGTTTCTTGATGGTCGCACAACATGATATTTCATAAAATGGAAATCATCGGACAAAGTTTGTTTGTATATTCCCTGCTAAAAAAAACAAACAAACAAACAATAGAAGCCCAATAGAAACCATCACAGAAATTCCAATGGTTTCCATTAAAATACCATTATAAACCATTAGCTTTTTCCAGTAAAACCATTACAAAATTACTTTTTGTAGTGTGTTTCGGGCATTTTTCCAATAGGATTTAACATCCCACCAATATAATCCATCACATACCAGTAGAGACCATTAAAGTTTCCATTAAAACCAATACAATTCCCATTAAATCCATTAAAACCATTACATTTTCTATTGTGTTTTGGGCAGGCTTCTATTGTTTTTTTCTCCAGGATTATGACGTAAATATAAATACAAATGCTTTGCAATTTTATACAGTATCACAAAACACTTTGGAAATCATGCCAAATAGTGCAGAAAATTAATCTGAATAAATTTAGGGTTATTTCAAAGATGTTTACAAAAAAAGTTATGGCCGGGCCGCCGGAGGGTCGCACCACATGATATTTTGACACCTTGAATAACAGAAAAATGACAAATAACTAATGTTTTTTGAGAGGTTAAAGTGAGTTCATGCATGGGAGAGGGCCTTCATATATATATATATATATATATATATGGCATCTTTTTTATGCATGTAAACCAATTTTAACTTAAAAATTCAATCGGACAGAAAATTTAGGCTTCACGTCATTGACCCATATATATATATATATATATATATATATATATATATATATATATATATATAAAATTTAAGTACTTAAGTAATAATTAGCCTACTTATGTTAAGTTTTAGGACACAGTGTTGTCAATGTAATTAAATCTTAGCGCACTTAAAATGTGCAATCAAATGTGCGTTCAGCGTATCCTTATATATTTGTATTTTTAAGATAAAAAACAAAGTCGTCTTTCAAACTCTGTGTTTGAGCGTCCTCTTGTGGAGTGTGTGTTGCTCTCTCTCTCTCTCTCTCTCTCTGTCTAAATTCGATTCAATTCAAAATTGCTCTCTCTCTCACACACAAAACACAGTCTCGGATACGCAGGTAAAATGGCGTCGGGGGCCATTTCAGCGGAGACTAAGAAGATTACAGATTTACGTGTCGTAGACCTAAAATCAGAACTCAAACGAAGAAATCTGGATATTACTGGGGTAAAAAATACACTCATCGCAAGGTTGAAGCAGGTAATTTGAATTTAAAACAGTAAATTACTGTGGAGTGTGGATAAATGATCGCGAGCTAGCTTGAAGGCTAAGGAGTTAGCATAGCCGTTTGTATCATAAAACATGTTTGCATTCCGGACTGTTTTAATGCATTTAATAACAACACAGATGTAATGGCCGTAGTTGGATACCAAGTGTGATAAAATTGACATGAAATGTGTACTAGCAGTTTCAGAAACCTAATCTGTAAGGATTCGTTAAGTACGTTAGGCTAAATTATCTTAGCAAGCGAATGCAGCTACAACGCGCTCAGATCAGTCGCTGCAACTTCAAACCAATTCACCATCTTTATTTACAATCTTTATGTGCAACCTTTTACAGTTGAATAATCAAGTGTAGTTAATCATGCTGAGTGTTACAATATAAATTAATAGCTGTCTTACTAGATAGAAACAAGACTTGGGTGAAAGCAAAACAGCATATCACTTGTCTAGTTTCACTTTAGTTTAAAGCAGGTTAGTCCAAATTTGTTTAAATAAAAAAAATCGTTATTATTATGCTCAAATTTTTTGCATGCCATTTGTTTAACAGCTGCACTATCATCGATCATTTATGCAAAGCACAATATGGTCTGAATCATTGTTTCAAGTATTGAAATTCCCATAATCATTTGAATGGTCATGCGTTCTTGTGTGAAGGCAATAGAAGATGAGGGCGGAGATCCAGACAACATTGAGATCACCCTATCAGCTGACACTCCAACGAGAAAACAAAGCAAATCTAAAGGTAGACCTTCACGCTCAGAACCCAACTCTCTTACTTGTGTGTCTTTCAAAAGTTGATCGAAAAGCTTTATTACATATCCTCAGGAAAGAAGACTGACCTGGATGCTGACACCATCATGGAAGAGGAATCCTTCTCTAAGGTATGTTGCCACATATTGGGTTCATTGAAACCGGACTAATAAATGAGTAATATGTTAGGTACTGTTTTTTTTTAAAAAAACATTAGGCCTATAGGGATGGCTCGATACCATAATTTTGGCTTTGGTACCATACCAGAATGTAATACCTCGGTATCGATACCATAGGTGACAGATAACCAGCCTCAAAAGATAAGTGAATTGAAAACAATTTTATTAAAATAATAATAATAATAATAATACAGTCAGATTCATATCTTAATACCTTTGCATCAAACTGTAACAAAAAACCTACAGGGAACATAGGTTACATTTTGATGTTGGAGAAAAAAATATATAACTGAAGTAATACAATAAAAATATATTCAAGTCTTCTTATCTTTTCAGTGCAAACACATAGTGCAAACAAAATGTCTCAAAATGTACCAGAAAACTTACCGGGAACATAGGTTACATTTTGACTGGGTTTGAAGGAAAAAAAATACAACTGAAGTAACGCAATTAATGCAAAAAATGTTGCTTTATTGTAAAGTGTTATTCTAACAGTCAAAGTAATTATTCTCTCTCTCAGATTGTTTTCAGATTTCAGACTCAGATAGCCAAAGAAAAAGCATTAAATATAAATATCACTCTCTCGGCTGCTTCATATTAGCGGCAGAAACATTCCTTCATATTATTGATACTAACGTTAATATAGCAAAACTCTTGCTTAATTCAAATTCAATTAATATTCGATTGTATGAAATGCAAGTGCATATATTACGTGACCAAAACTTCACTGGTTCTAGCGTGTCACACACGCACATTTGCGCTGCGTTGATGGTTGTAAATTAAGTTAAAATTAAATCTGAATTTATGAATGATGCACTCACCTGTCCCTCTCTTAATTCTCTGAATAGATCAGGATGAGCAAGCGACAAATGCTTAAAAAGATTTGATGTGTTGCCTCCTGTGGCAAAACATGATTTATAGCAACCTTGCATACAGGTGCAGTAAGGACAGTTCATTCACCTTTGTCATCTGTTTTGAATGCAAAGTAATGTCATATTTCACTTCTACTGTTCTCTTTAATTTCGGGTGCGTTGATAGAGTTCCATCTGTTTGATCCATTGCGTTGTTCTGTTGTCACATTTACCGGTTACACAGCTATTTGGGAAGCACTGCCACCTACAGGTGCACTTCACAACAGCAGCGTATGAAATACCGAATAAATACCGAGTATTTATATTTACCGAGCAAAATTATGATATGGTATAGGGCTGGGCGATATGAGCAAAAATTCATATCTTGGTATTTTTTGGCTATATACGGTATATATCTCAGTATTTTGTATTTGTATTAAACAAATAAAGTGAATGTAAGCATGAATGAAGGCATATATTATGTGCAAAAAGGGTTCAAATCACATTACATTCTAACATTGTAACATTGCAATCTAAAAACAATGCTTTTAAAGCAGAAGTTAAATTTACTAAACTAAAAATGAAAATAATAAAAAAAGCACAGACTAATTGAGTAAAAAGGCTATTTTGATTACCCCATTACACTTTACAGTTACTGCTATCATACAAATACACCTACTTGTAGGTTTAAAATTCTACATATGTCACATTTATTTTACAACTACAAATATTTCAGCAAAATGTATATTTTAGTCAGAGTTGTTGCGCTTCTATTTCATTGCGCTCTGTCTGTTACGCTCGTTCTAAATGGTCTGTGAAGTTTAGCGGAGAATCGCAAGGCAAAAGCTCACGCACTTCTGACTGCAAAATGGAAATATTTCCATAGCTTTCTAACATTTACAGATGGAGAATATACCTGTGAAATGTAAGTTAAGCGTTAAGGAAAACAGCACGTCTCTGTCAGCGGCACACACAGCCTTTCTGGCAGAGCCGCTTTAAACTGAAACTATAGGCTACTATATCTTACAAGTTTTTTTTTAAAAGCCCTTCATATAAAGCTTGATGCATGTAGAACAAATTGTATTATGCACTTTCTCCGCAGCAGTTCAGTCTGTGTCCTCCCTAGATTTTTTTTTTTTTAGATGCGCTCGTATCAAACTACTGTACATCGATATTAACGGTATTGCTTCATACCGTATCGCTTATAAAGAATATATCGATATATCGTACAAACTATACCGCCCAGCCCTAATATCGTACCGTTTTAAAAATACATACCATTATTTTTCCAGTACTGGTATACCGCGCATCCCTATAGGCCTAATAATCTGCACAAATATTGCATTAGGACAATATAAATCTACAATATAAATACAGTGGTACATAATTATATTCTCAAACAAATTATTTCATGCAAAGTTGAAATTGGTAGTGAATTTAGTTAATTGGTAATTAATACTATTCCTAATCAACAATATATGTTAAAAAGTTTAAAATTAATTTAAGTGATTATGAACTGTCATTTGGTAATGAGAAGATATAACATATGCTGATATCTGAACTGTTTTTTATATACACTATTGATCAAAAGTTTAAAATGTTGCACACTATACTATATGGACAAAAATATTGGGATATACCTCTAAATGATTGAATTCAGGTGTTTCAATCAGACCCATTGCCACAGATGTTTAAAATCAAGAAGCTAGCCATGCATGGTACAGTGATGGGAGGATGCCACCTTTGCATTAAGTCAGTTCACGAAATTCTGTCCCTGCCATCGATTTCACATTGAACTGTAAGTGGTATTATTAGGAAGTGGAAGCAACTTAGCCATGAAGTGGAAGACCACAAAGTCACAGAGCAGGGTCCTGAGGCACGTGATGCACAAAAGTCTCCAACCCTTTGCTGATTCCAATGAGTTCCAAACTTCCTCTGGCATTAATATCAGCACAGAAATTGTGAGGCGGGAGCTTCATGGAATGGGTTTCCATGGTCGAGCAGCTACTTGCCAGTCTCACGTCACCTAGTCTCGCGTAGCCAGACTGACGGCTGAAGGTCTGGAATCTATGGCAGCTTTCATTGGCCGAGGCTGTTTGACCGACATGTCAAACAACCAATCACAGTTCGTTTCGTTCAGCATCACATTTCGGGGCGTGGAAGTGTCGCCACAATAACAGACCGGTGTTATGTTTCCCAGTGTGAAACTCTCGGACGTATTTTAAAGATTCTATGCTGCGAACTTTAAATATTTCACATACTTTTGCAAATCCAGCGTTTATTTGATCCTGATAAGCGCTCATCGTCACAGTTGTAAGCACGACGGCTTTCTTCTTTTGTGAGGGGGTTTGGCGTCACGGCATCTTTGTTTCCAGGCAGAACGTTAAAGAACGCGAGACCCGCATCTCCCGGAAATCCTGTATAATTCAACCAATCCGATGACGACTTCGAAACTCCTGAAGTGTTTCCACTTTTGTGTGCCATATGCATCAGTCGTTTAGCCAACGGTCCGTAGGCGTGACGTCTATGGCTGAGACTACACCTCACCAAGTACAATGCCAAGCATCAAGTGGAGTGGTGTAAAAGATGCCACCACTTGGCTTTGGATTAGTGATGGAATCTTAATGCTTCAACACTTCTTGGAAAATACTATGCTTCCAACTTTGTGGGAACAGGCCATTTTTATTGCAGCATGACTGTGCCCCAATGCACAAAGCAACGTCCATAAAGACATGGTTAAAGTCTGGTGTGGAAGAAATTTACTGGCCCGCACAGAGCCCTGCCCTTAACCCCATCCAACACCTTTGGGGTGAGCTGGAACGGAGATTGTGAGCCAGGCCTTCTCGTCCAGCATCAGTGCCTGACCTCACAAGTGCTCTGCTGAATAAATGGGCAACACTCCAAAGTCTTGTGGAAAGCCTTCACAGAAGAGTGAAAGCTGTTATAGTCCCAGTACTTTTGTCCTTAGTGTTTTTCTGTTTCAAATAAACATTGTTCTTTTGAAAGAAAATGTATTGTTTCCACAAAAATATTATGCAGCATATGTTTTAAACTGTGGTAATAGATGTTTTCTAATCACTCGAATCAGCATGTATTTAAATTGTAATATTTCGTATTATTGAAGAATGAAATGAATGTGTGTAAGAAATGTAGCCTTGGTGAAAATAAGAGAGACAATTTTGAATGCTGGTATATTTTTATGGTTTAAGAATTTCTTTGAAAACTGTTTAAACTGTTGTTTTCATTCTTCTGGCAAAATCACACTTTTAAGTTATTTAAAAAATGTCCAAAAAAGAAAACCATTAATTTCTGCAAATACCATTTGTGACAACCCAATATTTTAATAGGAGTATATAAAACTGGCATTCATTTTAATGCCAATTCTTTATTAACATTAGGAAATTCTTATATAATTTTTTTTGTATTTTCAGGAGACTGAGGAAGAGGAATCTGAAAAAGGTATGTCTGGTCACTTATTGGGGTCGAGATGTAACGTTTGTTTTTCAGGTTTCAGACGGTTGGACTTCTCTTGCTTCCTTTTTCTTTTGCTGTTTTTCAATCTCAACGTTCTAGTCAGACATGTTAAAAGTGGGTCTTTCACAGACATTAAAACATCCCATCCGGAACACGTGCTGCATCAAAGGACAGATAACCCTTCACCATTTGTGTTAACATCAGTGATACTCCTAATCTCATCTAATTCGTTCAAGAGCACATTACCCTGCCACCACATTTCATCAGCAAGAGGAGACCTTTCACCCACTCGATCTCCGTTCAGAACACCACCCAAGCTTCAGCAGGCCACCTCTTTCTTTCTGTTGAGACTGGACTACCTCCTGAAATGGAGACGGAAACAGGCTGCATGCCTTTGTTGACTGGTCAAAACATGACACATGAACCTCGTGCACCAAAGTCTTGACACTTCTTTCTGACTGCAGTATAGCCGGCATGGCTTAAGTGGACATCAACGTCACTGCTCGTGCTTTGAACTCATTCGAGACTGGATGCAGCTCAGTGGACGTCCATTTTTAGCCGTGTTACTGGACAGAGTACTGTGAACAAGGCTAGATTTCTCCAACGGATCAGAGAACATTTGGCACCCTGTTTTTGATTTGCCTCCATCAGCTGTAAAACGAGATGGACGGTCAGCGGAAGTGTGTGAAAGAAGACTCTCGATGTGACCACAAGAAGCGGAGTGACATCTGGCGGGAGGACTTGCATTATGGAATAGATTTGCAATTTCACTCAGACTGAAGTATGTCAATGCCACCCAGCTGTGGAAACTTCAAAATGTGGACCAAGATAGTGATGTTCATCGTAGTCAGAAGATTGTTCAACCTCATCGTTGTTCTCTAAGGAATGTGTTTTTATGTGTACCTGTGGTTTCCTCACCCACGATGACCACTAACACTAAACTTGCTCTTTGTTGTACTTTCTAGGTCACGTAGCACAGAGATTTGAATGTTAAACAATGTGTTTTTTTTGCCATGTTTTATGCTTGTTAAATCCCTCAGATGTAACTGATACTGATGATGCTACTCGTGACAATTCTAAAACCTTCTCCTGTGAAGACGGCCTTGCAGAGCCCGAGGCTGAGGTAGGAGCGGAGCCTGATCTTGAGGCTGAGGCAGAGATGGAAGCAGAAGCAGAACCCGAGCCCGATCCTGATGCGGAGATTGAGGCTGAGAGAGAAGCCGAGTCTGAAGTCCCAGCGTTGGAGGCCTTTGAGAGCGAACCTGCTCCTGAACCCATAAAAGAAGTTGAAGATGACAATATATCTGTCACCATCCAGGCCGAAGATGCCATCACGCTGGATGTAGATGGCGACGACCTCCTGGAAACAGGTAAACATGTGAAACTTCCAGATTCTGAGGCAGACAAGGGCTGCGAAGAGCCTGAGGCCACTGCTGAGATGGGGCAGGAGACAGACTCGTTGACTGAAGCGATAGATGGCCACAAGGATGGTAAGAGAGATGACGGGCTGATGTCTGACGCCGCCAAGAAGGAGAGCAGAGAGGCCTTGAAGAAAGGAGAAACGGGAGACAAGGAAAAGGATTCTGGGAAGAAAGGCCCCTCTTCAACTGGGGCGACAGGTCAAGCAAAGAGGTTTGTCTTTCTATGTCAGTTCTTTAAGATACTACTACCAAGTTCCAGCTCACTAAGAACTCAGCATTGTGGGTAGCCGCAAGAATTTTTTCATAACAAGTTGTTCAGTGTACCTAATCCCTGCCTTTGGTTTGCTCTTTTGGTTTGGTTTGCCATTTTTTCGAGTTTGGTAATTGGTGGAGTTAAACGAGGAGCAGAAAACACGTCTGTTACGCACACATTTCCAGCACTTGCTTTTCCAGTCCCTACTTATGGGTTAAAAAAAGAGCAATAGTTCCAGTGATGTCAGAGGGGTTTGTCAGTCCAGTGAAGTGATTCTCTCTGAAGTTGAACACCCTCCTGAGGATGTCATTGGTCAAGGGAATAAATTGGCAGAAAACCTGACCCACCTTGCTCCTGTGGAAAAGCAAGAGAAAGAAGCCTTATTGGAGTTTTGTCCGAGAGCAAGCCTTGCCTATGGGGATTTGTTTTGTTGTTTTTTGGTTCTTTTTCCTTTTCTGTAATGCACCAAAAATTTGTATAACCTTTGTTGTTTGTTTGGAGATGTACCTCGATGCCCCACAGTCGTCATCTCTCGTGCTCTGGTACTCATTAAAGTATTTCTCTCTTCTTGTCGCTCTCATAATATTCACATTTTAGCTCTTCAAAAGACAGAGATGGAAAGTCTACAAAAGATGAAAAAGGTATGACTTTCCTAAATGGGTTTGCATTTTGAAATTTGACTTGACAGTTCACCAGTATTATCCAATTCTCAAAAATCTAAAATTAGAAGCTTTATTTGGAAAGTTATTTTGCTCTGATCCTCAAGTAGAGTGTCTTCTAAAGCCTGTTATCTGTCTTCAGGAAGTGGCAGCAGCAGTACCAGCTCTACTCGCAATCTGTGGGTGAGCGGCTTGTCGTCCAACACCAAAGCAGCTGATCTCAAGAACCTCTTTGGCAAATATGGAAAAGTAAAGGCTCTTTGTATATGATAAATAGGCACCAGCTTATAATTTACATGTTTGTGATTTAAGGATTGTAACGTTGACAGCGTTTTCAAAATGTTTGTTTTCAAAATAGGTTTTTAGTGCCAAAGTGGTCACCAATGCTCGTAGCCCAGGAGCCAAGTGTTATGGATTAGTTACCATGTCATCCAGCGCAGAAGTGGCCAGATGCATCTCTCACCTGGACCGCACAGAACTCCATGGACAACAGATATCTGTGGACAGGGTAAGAACTTAACCATTGTGTTTTAACAGTGGGATTCTCAACATATTTAAGAACTTTTTTTATGGGCTTTACATAATAGTCAAACATCATCAATAGTGTGTGCTTTTGTGGGGGGAAAAAAAACCTTTATACTTGGTACTTTCAAGCTTGATCTCTGATCTCATGGTAACATCCTCATAGGTGAAAACTGACCCATTTAAAAAAGACTTCTCAAAGAAAGAGGGAGAAGAGAAGACAAGTTCCAGTAAAATATCTGGAGAAAAGCGCACTCCAACTGGAGCGAAAACTTCCAGCAAGTAAGTGTTAATCCAGTTTTAATCTCTTTCCATTCTTTTAAGGGGGAGGAGTATTTCATTGCATTGGTTATTTTTTCCTCCTTTTATTTTCAATAGGACACCAGTTTCATCTAAGAAGGAAGAGAAGAAATCAGACAAACCATCTGAGAAAGACAGCAAAGATGTCAAAAAACAGGACTTTAAAACCAACAAATCTGATGCACCTTCTTCCAGTTCAGGAGCCGACGCCGCAAAGAAGGATGACAAGAAACATGGACGTATGTTACGGTTTGATTGGATTCACCTACTGAGGAAGTTTAAAAACTTAAAACTTTATAGTTGTGTTTAATGTTTTCCCATTTGCAGGAAAGAGTCCAGGCAGTATGATGGTGATGAACCAAGCTAAAGGAGAGCAAAACTTCAATAAATCTCGTCCTCCTTTCAGAAGGGGCGGGAGGTTTGAGAAGGTACCACAGACATCCTCAGTATGTACTGTATTAACATGTAAAGAGACTTTTATCAAGGCCAAATTATCTGATTGTATCTATTTCTCTACAGCCTGGTCCTCCCATCATGATGAACAGACGTCCCAGAGGGTTCATACCGCCTGAGGAGGTTTGTTAACTCTGAAAACATGATCTGAATTAGTGAGGCCATATGCACTCTTTAGTATTTAGTTTGACCTGTTTTGTGTAACATACTTGCAGATGGAGAAAGGCCGTCCTATGCTTAACAAAGGTGGCAACAAAGATATCCTGCCATTTGAGAAGATGAAGGAACAGAGGATGCGTGAGCGCATGGTCAGGATGGAACGCGTTCGCCGGGCTATGGAACTGCGCAGGTAAGCATGCTTTGCCATTTTATTTGTGAATGAAAAGGAAAGTGTTTAAGCAGCATTTTGTAATGCTGTTTTGTTGTGACGACCAGGCGGCGCGAGGTAGCAGAGCGAGAGCGCCGGGAGAGGGAACGCATCCGTATTATGCGTGAGCGTGAGGAAAGGGAGAACCTGATGAGAGAGCGGCAAAGGCTGGAGGTGGAAAGGCAGAAACTCGAACGTGAGCGCATGGAGAGAGAGAGATTGGAACGGGAGCGGATCCGTATAGAGCAGG
This sequence comes from Onychostoma macrolepis, assembly GCF_012432095.1. Taxonomy (NCBI): domain Eukaryota; kingdom Metazoa; phylum Chordata; class Actinopteri; order Cypriniformes; family Cyprinidae; genus Onychostoma; species Onychostoma macrolepis. The sequence goes on from NC_081161.1 coordinate 30,787,775, forward strand.
TATAGCCGCGATACACCTGCCTATGGAAACTCAAAGCTGGGATTTTGTCTTTACATTGATGTTCTGATAATGTGCTGTGTGTGCAGGAGCGACGCAAGGAAGCGGAGCGTTTGGCTCGTGAACGCGAAGAGCTGAGACGGCAGCAGGAGCAGTTGCGTTACGAGCAGGAGAAACGAAACAACTTAAAGAGGGGACGTGACGTTGACCAAAGGTGTGTGAACAATACTGTTAGATATTCATTTTTGGGGTCTAGTGGTTTCTAAGGTTCAAAGTGGTCAATGTTTTATTTTTTTCTCTTATCTGTGCAGGAGGGAAGACCCATACTGGAACAGTGGTAAAAAGATGCAGACTGAGCCAGAGGGACGGATCAGTCAAGGCGGAGATTACAACAATCGACAACAGAACCGCTTCAATGATTTCAACCCTAGAGACCGGAACCGATACCAGCAGACATCAGCTGTGCAATCCAACAATTTTGATAGGTAGGCATTCATGAACGAGAATGCAATTCCCAAACACAATAGGACAGGAAGGAGAAGAGACCAGGCCACAGCTGAAGATTTCAGATTTTCAGCTTCTGTTTAATCTTTTTAGCAGGCACTTTTTTTTATTCAAACGAGAATGAGAGAGAACTTAATATAAGTTGCGCTAACCTACCAAATTTCCAAATTAGCACAAGTTAAAATTTGTGCATCAACAGCAAGTGATGATTTAGGGGTTTTTTTTGCAGGCGCAATCGCTTCGACGGTGAACCAGAATCAAAGAAGAATCGACCAGCTCCTCGCCGTGAAGGTTCAGGGTTTGAGCGCTATCCTAAAAACTTTGAAACTGTGCGGAGAGCAGAACCACCACCTCCACCTCGTGCAGAGCTGCGTGACAGCGATCGCAGAGAGATCCGCGACCGAGATGAGCGCAGACAGGTGTCCATGCCTGATCGACCAGCTGGTGGCAGAGCGCCGCCCCCCGCCATTGCCCACTCCCGTACCCCTAGAGACGGCAGCCATGCTGGCTGGAAGACTGATGGGGGAATGAATACAAAAGGAGATGTCAGGTATGAATGAGTTTCTGTTTGTGCTTCCTGTCCTCTAGGGTGGGGAGTTGAGGTTTGGTTCTTGTTCAGTACGTTCAAAACAACAATAGTGATTTTCAAATTTCAAGTGACATTTCTTTACATTAGCAGTTCTTGAACCTCTGCTTTCTTCCACCAATGTGGACAAGAACAGTACTATGACAGCAGTGTTGTTTTTGAATTTTCAAAGAAACTATTGAATCAGCCTTGAACTCACCAGTAATGCTGACTGTGTTACAGAGCAGTGCGGATGCGTCCAGAACGTCCAGGCAGAGAGGGTCCCGGACCTGCCATGAGAGGGGTGTCCACAGCCAGCCGTGGCAGAGCCAGCTTCAACAGCCGAGACAGTGGCAGACCTGTGGTCATGGGAGACCAGGTAATGTACATAACATGCCTCTGACATTCTTTTTGTTGCTAGTTTTTAGGGGTGTAACGATACACGTATTCGTATTGAACCGTTCGGTATGCATTACAAACCGAATGATTTGATTCGTTGGACTAATCCTATTACATTTGGAAAATAAAACGGCTTAAAGTGAGTGAAATATAATGTTCTCAGTGCCACTGTGCTCAACAAGGCAGCCCAAACAACGTAACGGGCAACGTGCTGTCTGCCCAGTGTACGGGCACGCACTGCAAAAGGCCCTGTCATAACCTCCCCTTGCTGGGTTGCGTCGGAAGACGATGATCTTGTATCGACTATAGCCAGACATATTGTCAAAAACATCAATTGTTGGCAATATTAAGATATTTGGCATTTCCAATTAGCTACATACCGTTATCAGCATATGTTGAAGTAGAGTCGTCTCTGAGAGAATATGTGGCGTCAGACGCCGAAAGCTCCGTCATTCCGTTTTTACTTTCTGCATAGTGAATTGACTGAGATTGACGTTCACCGGCATAACTTGCGCAAAGTTTGCACGTTGCTTGTGTGTGATATCCATTGGCTCGCCTTCATGGTTTAAAACAGAAATATTTCCAACATTGCGACGTAACCAATTACCCCCATAACGAACGTACCGAACCATGACACCACTGTGTTGTATTGAGCTGAACCGTGAATTTTGTGTACCGTTACACCCCTACTAGTTTTCAAATCTAACGCCATATTACCTCCCTTTTACCGCAGCAACACTTCGGCAGTGGCAGACAGGTGGTGGTGGAGCGGCATGGACGCGATCAGGGCCCCAGGAAAGACTGGCACGGGGCAGCGGGCTCACAAAGCGGAGGATTCACAGATAACCACCGAATGGGGGACAGTCGACCTGGCATGATGGCACCACACTCCAGGTTTGATTCGATCATTCATATACAGAGATCACGATCCTGATTCAAACTCCCACACGATCTTATGATTGAGCCATGTGTATTATGGCTGTTTCACATCACAAGTGTCAGCGGAGCATGAGCAGCATGTATTTTTGTCACTTCTCAGGTTAATGAATGAGTGGATCGGCCGTCAATTCTTCTGATGCTCTCATTTATTAACACACGCAGACTTGTGGGACAAAACGTGTGCTGTTTACACACTGCTGAAGCTTGCAATGTGACACAAGCGCTAAACCAAAGACTAGGGACTTGGTTAGCTTTCCACCCGCACGTTATTTCAGTGTACAAACATTTAAATAACGTTAGTAGTTTGATAAAAGTTTATAGTTTGGCTGTAGCAATCAAAATAGAGTAACTTTTTATTTTGACACTCATATGTATTGTAATGATGATTTCGTTATGCCAGGAGGTGGTAAAAGTATGTCACCTGAATCATTTATAAGAGAGATTTATTCATAAGTGCTCATCCAATAACAAAACAAGTGTCCATGAATAATACATTGATGACTTTCAATTTATTTTTCTTAATTTTGTAAATTAATATTTTCAAGTATAGACTGAAGTAATGAATTTTTGTCAGAGCCTCTACTAAATGAAAATGTTTTGTCTAATATTTTTTTTCTTTACAATCGTGATCTTTCAATTTATCAGGACGCGTATATCAATCTGTTATGTGCCATTTTTGATTATACCAACTCTATCCACCTTATTTTTAACTTAATTTTGGCTAGAATGTGCAAGGTTTCCGGCCGGTGTCAGCCATATCCAGTCGTAGGCATGCTGCTTTGTAGCCCAAATAGTTTTCATTCACTGCACCTTGTTGGTTTGCTAGTTATTTACTCATGGTGGCAAATGAATCGCAAGTCTTGCACATTTACAGGAAATGCCATTTAGTCAGTCTTTCCTTCATGTGTTGACTTTGCCTATGTATTGATTTGGCTGATTGTGTCTTTCTGCAGTCATTCCTCTTCTGGTATGAACAGAATTGTGCAGATCACTAATGTTCCCATGGCTGGCGGCAGCGGAGGATTCAAGCCCTTCAAAGGAAGGTTCTAGCATCTGACTCTCAGCAGTGGAAAATATAATTTTTTTTTTTTTGAACTTCTGATGTTTTTAATTGGCTGAACTTATAGCCATTAGATAATTGTAAAGATTAAATTTGGTTGATTTTGTTGTCTTTATAAAAGGCTTTACATGTAGGTTTTTGTTTCATGAACTGTTCTCTGGTGACCTGTAAACAACCTTTGTGCGCATACATGTTCTCCTGGCATTCTATAGGTGCAAATGTACAGCTTATTTCTTAACCAGTGTTTGTTTAGATAACCTTAACTTCATGTTTCAAATACTCTCATATGCTTTGGGCAGACTACTGCGTGTAGCACTGGACACATCTGTAATTCCGTTAACATTTCAGTATGTGGCTTTTTGATGATTCTACAACTTTATTAAATTATGTGGATTATGACCATCTCTGTATAGTTTGCTTCTGTATGTGCAGCCGTATCCGCCCACAGTTGAGTCTGTGGAAGGAAAAACTTTCGAAAATCTGAAGTTGAAGACTGTGAATGACAATCAGAAGAATCACACAGACTCACGGACCAGATTTCCTTTAATCAGACGTATTGTCCCTCGTCTAAGGCATTTGTTACAGAAAAGTTGTCCATCTACTTTGACACTGTTGGGCTACATAAATGTTTTTGGTCATTAATGAACCTTACACACAATGGAAGGTTGACCCTTATAATATCCTGATATTTTTATTTATTTTTTTGTCCTTTCTTTTTGCTAAGTTAAAATGTTTTGTGTAAATATACACATATAAAGGATATAAAATAGAAATTGTAATGGGACTGTTTCTTAAAATGACTTAGAAGCACATGTATTCAGTTGTTAAACATGCATCACAACTGCATTTCCATCGTGAACTGACCCGGTAATATTGACAAGACAAATGCACCAGGAGAAAACTTTCCAGTTCCCATCATTGGCAGAAAGCATGTGTGCCGTGTGTAATGTGTGGCATTTTAATATTACTTGAAATTCAGAAGACAATTACCCTCCCTGGGCATTAGTTTTAATCAAACTGTCAACATGTATCAACTCAGTCAAAAGCGGTTTCATCATTTGTTGCTTTCATTCCCATATCACTTGATGGCACTAAGATATGAAAACATCTAATTATATTCATGAGAAGTCTTGCAAACATTTCCTATCTGGAAGGGCAAGAAACATCTAAATGGCAGCATTTAGTGTGAAACTGAACCATTAGAAAGTTCCTTATAACAATCAGTTCTTTAAGCTCCATAAGTATAAGCCTTATTGCAAAAATGATATTTATTGAGTGTTATGAATCAGGTTCAGCTGTAACAAGACAAAACTGGTGATTCTAATTTTGTATAAAAAGAGGTATATTTCTCATCTAGTGCAGTCAATGTTACAGTGCATAAAGAACTAAAACGGTCTAGGACCTATAATGGAGCTTCAATGGGTGCTGCACACCAATGGCCAACCAAGCCTTGGAATATTTACTGATATTATTTGGAGGTCAAAAATAGCGTTAGCTTAATATATTAAACAGTTTGAAGCCATTATCCATCTATTTACTCTGAAATGGGCTTTCTGTTTTCTTTATGGAGATTGCACCCACAAATCCTCCATAAAGGACTGCACTCCAACTTCCCCCCCCCCCCTTTCTATAAATATGACATTTCAGTATGTATCCCACTAACAAGTATGTTCTTGTGACAATTTATACATCTGCAATTAACAAGATCAATTTAGAAGCAAATGGTTAAAGCTGAAGCACATTACAGAATAATAAAGTTATTGGCTATCAATACAAATAACAAACTAATGCACAGTGGGTACATATTGTGTGTGCTGAAGAAGTCTGTTGCACATTGTCCTTAATCACTTCTTTACTAGACATGCCACTGATCAAAAGCACCTTGGAATGTCCATATTTAACCTGACCTGCAAGTGTAACAGTTGAGGAAGTGTTTGAATCAAAACCTTAGTTTCAGCTTGTTTACAGAATGAAATGTTTGTTCTCCCAAGTTAGATGAAAACGGATGATTTACATAATATCATTCCATTTCACCGCACCAACCCCAGTACAAACCCTTTAAGACATTTCTCTCCCAACTCTATAGGTGACTAGCTTGTGCTTCCTACCATGACACCAGTTACAGAGGTGAAAGAAGCTCACTGATATTTATGAATGTAAATCTATAGTTTGTGTAGTGTAAAACCATAGTGAATGTGTAACCTTACCATAACCCTAGATGTTATTATAGTGTACCTTCTAGGGGAATGATAAGAACATGACAAATACAGACTATTGTGCACTTTCTGGCTGAACAATATTAGTATGCCAACCAATTAATCTCAGGTAACAACATGAAAAAAAAAAAACTTATTTACGATTTCTCTTAGACGCCCAATTTGGGGTTGAAATATTAGTTAGTAGTTACAACTATAAAGTTTATAGGGCTGTTCATATCAAGGACGATAACTATAGTTTTAATAAGCGTTCCAATTTCTATGACATTGCGTATTCTACAGAGAAACAATGGAATTTCAGAACGTTTTTTTAAGCTTAAGAACGACTAAAACTTTAAAAATCTAGAGCATTTAATACATAACTACAGCGCGCTTATAATAAACATAGCGTTATTATTCGTTGGCGCGGACTCTAGTCAGATTAGACGCCATATTGAATTTGACGTAACGACGATGAAAACGAGGCTGTGCGTGACAGACTTAGTTTTTTTTTTTTTACAATGACACACTGTACAAAGGTTCTTGATTGTGTAATTTTCCCAACTCACAACTTTCTAAATTGTTTTTGATTTTTTTTTTTTTTTTATCTGTAAGGACATTTCGTCAGCTGAACCTTTATGTTGTTAAACAACAGTACAATCCATTGATTGACTGTACTTCGTGTTGACGTGAACGCTTTTAAAATTAAACATGGCGCTACTATTTCTATAATCTTTGGCGCTATCCTAAGGTCCATATATAGTTATCGTTCTTATTGTGAACCAGAGCCGCTGAAAAAGAGTTGAGACAAATCTCGCCGCCACGTGGTTCATATAGTCGCAATAGTTCCAAACCAACTGGCGCTAAAAACCAGTTTGAATAGTTTAAGTGGGACAGATAGCAGCAGCGACTCTATATTTAAAGCAATTTTCGGTAAATATTAACGCATAATGTTGTTATGTTAACTATATTTATAGTAGCCTTAATCCGTTCACCCCAGCCCCCCCCCCCCTGTTCAATTTTGGAGGGAAGGGGGCTTGCTTCCATAGCGTAGACTACATTAGAATTTAAGTAGATACTATCTAACAATGAACATTAACTAAAAAATAAAAATAAATAAATCCAGTCATTTAATCAAATTACCAGTGAATTAGCTTGGGGCACAATGAAATGCATGGAGTTAAGCGCTAAAAATATTGTTTCGGAATGCGTTACTTCCGTATTCCCTCTTCCAATGAAACTCTATGGTAGTGTCGCAACTGACTTTTTCAACGATTCTGGTGTGAACGAGCCTTACCAAAGGGGACTATTTCAAATTAAACCCTGTGTTTCACATTTTACATAGTTTGAATCTATATCCATTACCAAGTAAGCTAACACACCTCAAACTGTTTGCAAGACACTCATGGATATGTTCCTTCTGTGAAGGCCTGTGCGGTTTTCGGTCTATGGTAAGGTCTACAGATTGTCTCAGTCTTGTCTCTCACCTACTTTTGTCGGTATAAAAGATACTGTAAATATTGTAAGGCTTTTTATATACAGAGAGTATTGGCCACTGGGGGACCAAACGTCAAATGAACAGCTCCAGCCCACGACTAGCAAAAACAGCAGCTACTGTGCTCCTATGTAACCAGTCTGTTCGATTGACTACACCATCATGAGGCTCTTCTACATGCAGGAGTTGTTCATTCTTGCATTGCGAGAGCAGAACAACAGTTTAAAATAGCCCGACATTAGTGCTTCTCTGAGTGTAAAGCTCAGTACAATGCTCAGTTCAAGGCATATAGCTGGAATGTTTGGATAGAAAAGACCTTGTCTCTCAGGAGGCAGCACTGGAACAGAATGGGCTCGAGTAATCCTTTCCTACCTTACATCCATATAGTGTAAATGAGTATGTACAATGTACATGAAAGAGTGTGAAATTTATAGCTAGGCCTAGCGATAGACCGATATATCAGTTCGCTTCGGCCAATGTTCAGCCATTTCCAGACTATGGCCGATTAACTGAAGTGTTAAATCTCCTCTTGTTATTTCTATCAGCAATCAGCCAACCTGCTCTCCATATTTCAGTACTGACATCGGCCATTTGTAAAACCGATATCGTTTGACCACTTGCTGGAGGAAAACAAACCATTGTGATCAAAGACGATTTTTTTTTTTTACAAGAACCATTCGGTTTTTGGGCAATAACACTGTAGTTCATTGAGCGATGCCAAATTTCATGGACAATGATCCTACTCCTATACTTCATCTTATAAGGCAAATATGAACCAGACATTTGGCTGAAATGTAAAAGGGGTGGGGCAAAGCAAAAACTTGGCCATGTATTTTTATGTAACCTACTGATTGTGATATTTTAAAGCTATTTACATTAATGGTAGACAGTTGCTCACTGATATTAACAGTTATTGTCCTATTGGCAAAAATCATTCTTTTGTACACGCATCTATATAACCAACTGGATTTTCAACTGCCTAATAAGGAAACCCTTTTTGAATGCATTTGTTTTATCAAGATCTCTCTCTCTAAAAAGTAAGTTACTTCTCCTACAATATTAACAATGAAAAATTTGGCATCAAACTGCCAGGCAAAGAACTACGGTGGCCTACATCATGTCCTGAGACATCACCTTTGCCAAGCGACCGGTTGGCTTGCTACCTGCTCATGTGAACGGTCTTTCATTAAAAGATCTCAGATATCCTTCAGTCAAACAACAGAAACTGACCAATACAACAAATCTACATATGCATATATACGGGTAAACTGGTATAAAATAGCTTATAAACAACAGCAATAACGGAAATCAACACAAAAAAGAAAATGCTTTGTATAATGAAAAAAAAGTGGTGCCATGTTTTTTTTTTTCCATTTGTTTTTGTAGTTTTTTTTGGAGGGAGGGGGGTACTTTTTTGCCTAGTGCTATGTGTACATTACCTTGTTTTACTACAAAAAACCACCCTCCCTGGTGACCCCACACAAATATAGTGCACTGCAGTGGATTTCCTGCTGAGAACATTTGGCCAGCTCTACGAAAGATGTAGTGATAGTCCTTGTAGTGACACCCCTCTCTTCTTGTCTGCATCTTCAGAACTCTGAGGGTTAAAGTCAGGCACAAGTGGCTTGAGAATGGCAAGTCCTCTCCATCGGTCACACTTCATCTCTGCCGCCTGTTCTTTCTCCACCTCACGCTGGGAGATGCATTGCAGAGCCACTGGAATTAAACTGCTGCCCGTTTCACACTCCACACAGAGTCCACTGCTGTTACAACAAGATGCATTTGTCTTTGTCCTTGGCTTCTTTCTTGGGTTTGCGTTCCCCCGTTGAGGGCTGTTTGCCTGGGCTTGGAGAAGCCGTGGCTCCCCCCGCTGAGGCTCCAGCGGCTGCCACTCTATCCACCTGGTCAGCACCTGCTGCTGGTTGTTGTCCCTGACAGGAGGGGAACAAATTAACCTCTTATTTGAACTCTTTAAATTGTGCATGAAATGAAAATTCACCCTCTTGTATCTAAATGCTTGTTATTAATCTTACTGTAACCGATTCACCCATGCTCAGTGTTGGGGAGTAATTGGTTACATGTAACAGAATTACTAATTTAATAACATTTTAAATCTGTAATCAGTTACAGTTACTGAGAGAAAATGTGTCATTAAATTACAGTTACTTATGAAAATGTTAACAATTACAAGGGCGGTTACATCTGAATTTTTTTTTCGCACAAGCACACAGATTTAATTTATTTCTTTCATAAATTGCATTGACTGAAATGTGAGACACCACTGTTTCAGGAGTTTAGGACACAGAATAGGACACGTGATTAATATTCAATAACTGTTTTATTTCCTATTTGGGTTTGTGTGTATGCTATATTTTTTAAGATTAACTGTTTTTCAAGGCGTTGTTAGATGCCAGTGTTTCCTGTCATAGATTTGATTTCAAAAACAGTATCATAGCTAATAAACTATATCTTATGATTTTAAATCTGTATTTAACCTCAGAACGATCTCAAAGTAAAAAGAGGTGCTAAAGTCTGATTTTGTGGTGGCTGTGCTTTAAATTAAATGATTATAAACTGTTGAGCACTACTGTAAGGTTAACCCTGCCTGCTTTAAAAGTTTGAAAATGATTAACAGTTGAAAACATTAGAAATTTGGAAAAGTAATCAAATGTAATCAGTTACATTACTTTAATAAAGTAATTAAAATAGCTACACTACTTATTACATTTTAAATAGAGTAACTTGCAATTTGTAACCTATTATATTTCCTAAGTAACCTTTTCAACACTGCCCATGCAACACTCAAAGTGTTTTCATTAAAAAAAAATAATAATCAAAATGTCATAATTTGATCTTCCATTGAAGCGACAAACTTTTATCTGGTGATGTCTGCCAAACATTTTCAATCATTCAGGCTGTATCCGAAATCGCCCCCTATACCCTTAAATAGGGCACTATTTGAGGGGACAGCCATTTGTAGAGGTGTCTGAAACCATAGTGGACATTCTCGAGTGCACTCGTTCAATCCCACAATGCACCACAAAAACGAACGTACAACCAGTGCACACTCAACGGCTAGAGAATACCCATAATGCACTGTGAGAGTCGCGCGCCGAATAAATTCCCACGTCTTGCCAGAAGATGGCACCTGCAGCTGGATCATCCATCCATTTATTTTACAAAGTGCTCATCCACTGTGTAATACAGCGTAATGCAACACAGGTATAAATTAATTGTAAATTGAATATTAAATTGATTAACTACTCCATACATAATTTCCATGACAGAGTTCAAGATAAATCATTTAAACTGGAGCTGCCAGTTTGCCAGTTTCAAATGATTATTACACAGCTAGCACAAACTATGCAAACGCAGCAGTCTGTCTGAATTCACTTCAAGTGAACTGTCTTGATACTACTTAAACCCTGCCCCATTTCTTGCGATCAGACCTACCTCTATCCAATAGAACAATGTCCCTGCCCTTCATCTTTTTAAAACACATCTTTTTCACTCAGACGTATGTTACTGTATGGAAGAAGAGATCTGTCGTTTCATTGCAAATTTACACATTTAAGGTTTGCTAGGTTTTATTTGTCCTCTTAAAACAACTAATGGCTTTCAGCAGTGCCCATCAAATCTGGAGCACCATGACATTTATGTGACGTTATGTCAGATTGATCAAAGTGTAATATATGCTGATATTTTGAAGAAAATGTTGACATTTGAGATAAATGTGACGTGTTTGTTTATTGTTGTGTGCAGCTAATTAACTCACCTGTGCCTGCGCAGCCACTGCTGCTGCTGCCTGTGCCTGCTCCTGCTCCTGATAGTACTGTAACGCTCTGCGGTCCTCCTCCTCCTGCAGCTTCTTGGCCAGCTCTAGGTCACTGATGCCTTCTGGGATCTGTTCCCAACCCAGATCTGAGGCCTGCTGTTCCTGCTGTAGGGACAGCGCCATCAGGTAGTCCTACATATTCAAAGGGGAAACATTAAAATTGTCAACATCTACTCAGTTTCCCCATTAAAAGTAATTTAGCAGAGTTAAGGTAAAAGGCTATAATATATTACCTTTAGGAGCTTGATATATTATACACATTGCTATAATTTACAGTCACCTTTAATCAATTGAATGTATCCTTGCTCAATAAGTATTCATTTCTTTAAAAAAAAAATTACTTAATGTATTCTATATTTTATGTATAATATTTATCTGACTAGTAGCCTTCCCTCCTATATTGAACAAGAAAGTGCAGCTTGAACTCTCTGCTAAATAATTCTTTTGAGTTCCATAAAATATAAATCATCCAGCTTTAGAACATAATGTGTGTGAGTAGATGACATAAGTTTCCTTTGTGGGTGAACTATTTATTTTTGTAGAGCATTATATCCTTACAGTAGTAACTTTCTGATCTGAAAAAAAGATCACAGTACATCATGTTTGCCCATGAATTGACCATTTAGTTTGCTAACTGACCCCACGACACAGCACTACAATGACTGTTTTAGAGTAAAGACCGAGTTTTAGAGTACAGTGATCTCCAAGCCCTTCACTCATACAAACACTTCATTATTAAACAACACCCAATACAAGAGCAGAAGAGAGACAGAGACACAAAGGATCTGTGTCACGTGACAGACTTTTGTCCGGTCATCAGGCATTTAAGCATCCCAAAGGCACAGGGGGAGGGTTACACAGAGCTGGAAGAAGGGTTGGGGAGCTTTTAACATCAATAATTGAGGAGATTTTCCAGCAGGCAATGGAGCAGAATTAGTGCTACAGGACAGCAGTGCGCTACAAAGCACAATATAGATAAACTGCACTTTCACAGAGACTGGCTGCAACTCTACTGGATGTCAACAGTCACGGCTCACTGTAATATCAGCCTCCAGAGCTCAGCGTCACCTGAGGGTCATTGTGACTCTGTGAAATGATTTGTTACACAGAGTATATTTCTTAAAGATGGGGTTGAGCGATTACTGTAAAACCACAATTAAAATATCAGGAACTTAAATAAGTTCCTGTTATCCACAAGCATAGGAACAATTAAAGGCTTTGAGGATTGGCTCTTTAAATAGTCATTTTTAAAAGTGATTTTATCTGCAGGGCTGGACTTGATGCTTTTCTTAAGAAAGGTACCTGAGAAAGGCCCAGATCACAAATACATAATTTATTTGTGAACCATGTCATTTTAAGGAATTGTAAGCAATTGCATTTTAAACTCCTGTAAACAGCTGAACTCTGTGTTTTGAACAAACTATGAGTGACGGTTTCTTTTAGCCGTAGTGTTGTCTACACAGTCATTCAACGTTTTTTTTTTACCAATTCTGCATTTGTTTGATAAATAAAATACAAGAATTTGATAAGAAATACAGTGAACACAGCAACTATTTTCTATTTGAATTTATTTTAAAATGTAATTCATTCCTGTGATGGCAAAGCTGAGTTTTCAGCAGCCATTACTCCAGAAATTTCAGATTTGGTGCTCATGAAATATTTCTTGTTAATTAAAAAAAAAAGTTGTGCTGCTTAAATTTTGTGGAAGATATGATGATTTTTTTCTTCAGGATTCTTTGATATGTAGAAAGTTGAAAAGAACAGCATTTATTTGAAACAGAAATTTGTTGTTATAATGTAAATGGATTTACTGTCACTTAGTACTGCCACACAATTTAATGCGTTCTTGCTGAATATTAAATCATTTTTATAGGCAGTGCATATAAATTAAAGGAGTCTCCATCCGACTGCATAAGCTTTAATCATAGATGAGCCATGCAAACGTCACCCTGAGAAACAACTACCATATTCAGTGTTTATGACTGCATGACACTGAGCACTCCTGGGAAGTTACTAGTCCTGACCTGATCGATCTGGTCTTGCTGACCACGGTACACAGTTTCTGGGTCAGAGGGCGGCCTCAGACGGAACTCTGAGTCGCAGAAGTTTCCATCTCCGTCGACATTATGCAGACTTTCCCAAACCACCTTCTCCTCAGTGAGAAACCCCTGATCCGTTACCAGCAGGTACAGCTGGGCCTGAGGAACACAGAGACAGCATTTATAAAAACATGTAACAACCTCACAGCTCTCCATCAATCTTTCAACACTCCCAGACCGAGCAGCAGTGGTGTCATGTTCTGAAGTGTGTACATGAGGATCATGGAAGAGTTTTATCTGTGGGTGAAGTGTGTCCTGCTGTTACAGAACAGCTCCACTTCCTCCAGATAACAGAGGCTTTACAGCCTCCCTGATAAGACAGTTGAGGGTTACATAGAGAGTCAACATTCAAAACCATACAAATTCTCACTGGCTTCACCAATGTTTAGCCCTGAAAGAGTGATCAAAATTCAGGGGTTGTTATTATTAATAAAATCTATTAAGATTATAAATAAGCTATATGTTTGTTCACAAAATATTTTAAGCAGCTTCTGAAACATTGCGTTGTATTTTCAGATGGTTTCAGGTGGTATAATTTGTGGTGGTGTTATATGGAATGAAGACTAAAATGACTTCAATAGCATAACATGACTTAACAAACAAGTATTCCAAAAACAAAACAGAAACTAAATTTGACTGTATATTAGTTTATTTGCATGTGTTTTTGTTAGACCTTGACTTTTCCAATATGCAAAATCATGGTAATTAGCAATAGCATAATCTATGTACCCCATATCTATAGTCTTCTCAGTAGCATATTTCTGTTTTTGGCCACTGGGGGGCACCAACATACAGCATCCCTCTATAGACAAATGAACCAAATTTACTTTGCTTATTGGAGTGCTCATTCACAGCAGCACAGAGCCATCTTTCGGCATCCAACATCTCAAATACATTTAAACGTCAACACACCTTAAATTTGGTCATGGTGCTGAAGTGATTGTTCCTGAAGAAGACACACAGTTCTCCCTCTTGTACAGTTGAAGTGAGTTCACACAGGCCGTGGTATGTTAGCTGAGTCGCTGTGCTGTTCAGAAACTGCTCTGCCACAAAACCTGGGAAAGTAAGAAAGCGCCAGTGTGAGATGTCTCTGAAATACACAATACAAAACAGACACAAATATTTGAATTTAACACCTTAATATCTGCCCTAGCTCCCCTTGGTGCATAACAATGTCCAATTTGAAAACAAGTCAATCCTTTGAGTTTAATCTTTTCAATGAATCAGTTGATTCTGTTCACAAAACTGTTCTGGATGATTCATTCACGATGACAGTCCACTGGAGGTGGCAATTATCAATGAATAATGATTTGAATTTCAGTCTCTTTCACACAAAGCTCTCATATGACTTCAGAAGACTTGGTATGAGTCATATGGACTAATTTTAGGATACTTTTATGGTGTCTTTAGAAGTGTTAAAGTCTCAGCCCCCATTCACTGTAACTTTAAATTTTTCCAGACAGAATGATGCAAGTCATCCAGGTTTGGAACAACATAAGAGTTAATAAATGAAAAAAAAAATGTTCTGGTGAACCAATCCTTTAAAACACACACTGTCTGAAACTTTGACACACAAAAATCACACAGCCTGACAGAGACAGGCTCACATTCACTGGTACAAACAGAAACAGAGACGGAAAAGGTGCATTCTGATAAGATGATTACAAAAAAAAAAAAAAAAATGGCGCGGGAGATATATTTAGACACAAACCCAGCGAGAGAGGGAGAGAACATTTCAGACAGCTAAAAACTGTGAAAAGAAGGAGGGTGCTTAAATGACTCTGATAGTTGTTTATTTGCATGATGCAATGGGGAAAACACTATTCAGGACATGGATTAATATGTACAAGGCATTAATACATCCAAAGAGTGAACTCGAAAACACTACAATTACATTACGTATGAGCAATTGCCTTCTGTAAGAAGCAGTCTGCACAAATGTGTGAAAAGGAGGAGAAGACAGATAAAAACAGTGAATACCCACCTTCCCCGGCCAGCTCGCTGTTGTCTGACTGCTTACAGCTGATTATCTTTTCTACCAACTGGTTATAGCTACAGTTCCCCACCGCCTTAACTATATCAGCCATCTACAGAGAGCGTGATTAAAAAAAAAAAAAAAAAAAGACAACAATATACTGGTCAAAATATTAGCATAAATGTTAACGTTCCACATAGGTGATTTTTTTAGAAGGGCATCAATTTAATGATGTGTTAATTTATCAGTTAATTTAATTTAAACAGCACATTATTAACAGTTGAAATGGTTTTAACACGAAATGGCATTGACCATGAAGCTCACTGCGTGATATGGAACTAAAAGCAAAAATATATTCATTCTAAAGCCAATTTCTGTAATATCTATTCAACTTATCAGTCTGCCAAAATAATGTAAATAATCTAAATTTGAGGGATTTTGTCAGTACTGATACTGAAATCTAATACTATGCAATTACTTCCAATTAATTTGACAAAGTAATATATATATATATATATATATATATATATATATATATATATATATATATATATATATATATTATTATTAAATTATTTTAATGTATTTATTTTGAAGTATTTGTCATGTTTTTTTTCCATTTTGTATTTTTATTAAAAACTATGCTCAGTGTATATCATGTATTTGTGAAACTGAGCATGCTACTACTGTAGAATAATATTTTAAAATTAAAGCCCATAAATGACATTATGTGGTGACATCTAATGTTTCAGTGGAACTTGCTTTTCTAGAAGGATGTGAATCAGGATGCTGACCTGTGGGTCAACCAGCCATCCGTGGTAGAGTGGGATATCCAGCAGGTCAAAGACGATGCACTCGGGCGTGTATTCGAACACCCGCACACCTGTGAACTTAACGTTTACATCCAGACCTGTCTGCAGTTTATGCAGCACTGCCATAGCATCACTCATATTCTAGAGAAAGAGAGAGCAAAGAAATACAGAAAAATAAGAAATTATTTTTAACAATAACAATCTTTCCAACACAACACATGCTCACATTTCTGTAAAATGTCACACCCAATTGTCTTACTGCTCTGAGCAGGAAAAATCTCATAACTCTAGACCAGCGACTAAAGCGCTCTAAACACCAGAGTTCACCTCCTTTACTTCCTGTCTTTCTGTTTTGACCATAATGACCCTCCACTAACTCTCAAAAAAGCACAGCTGCAGGCTCACAAACACAATCCACTGCAAGGCTACAAACTCCAGCGCAGTTTAACAGATAGATTGTGAACATACGCGCGTGTGTGCAGCGTTTGATATTACGTTCCAGGCCCTATGATAATAATAATCTGTCCGGCTCTCACTTTTAAGGACTCACAGTATGACCATCTGTTATGTTGATCGGTCACAGCTCACAAAATGAGTGTGTGTGGACAGTTGTTGGGATTAAAGCTCGTAACACAACTCAACCATGTAACAACAACATTATATATCATAAACCATGAATCCCTGGAAACCAGTGAGATAATCTTCGCCCTTCTGTAGATTTCTCTCTCAGTCTTTCTGCCCTGGCTATTTTCCGTTGGTACAGGGGATTTCCTAGCACTTTCACTTAATTACACTCCAATCACTTGTAACTGGAATTCTGGGTTTAAATTAAACGTTTAAAATAGATTGGTCAATACAGCATTCGGTGTTATTTTACTATTATTTATATACTATTACAGTATTTTAAATGAGCTTTTTATATCTTCAGTTTTCATTTAATTTGAATTTATTATTGCAACAATAACACTATTCTGATAGTAACATTCTGTGTAACTGTTTTATAAAAGCATTAAGGCAGTTAGGGCCATCCTAAAGTGTAAATATATCTAAAGGTGTTGCAAAACAGCAGCCTTTACCTGTTACTTTGTTCATGATATAAGACAGACTTTCATATTGTAACTTATATGCTCAAGATTTCAGATGACTTTTACTAGCTCCCAGATTCATTTTCAATTTGGCTACATTCACACAGTTAGTATTTGGTATCCACAATTTCATTTAATAGCAAATTGAATCTCAAATTGTCCTGTATATAGACAGGATCAAATCAGATCAAATAACTAAAGTCAATCCTTAACTAGTGATAATCTTGATTAATGGCTATAACAATAGTAGCTATGCTTCCATCCACCCATTTTTATGCGCATTTTGTAATAGCGCATAAAACCCTGGATGGAAATGCCACGATGCACATAAATTCAAAACATGCACATAAAAAAAAAAACTTATGCGCACAACTGAGCAGGATAAACATTTTATCCGATAAGAAAAAATGCACATAAACTACGATTGAAACACATTTACCGAATAAATTCCTCCATGCACATCAAAAATGTGACTTTACACGATGGGATGGGAAAACTTGATTAACCAGCGGACTGATCTCATTGCACAGCATCTGAAACGTTGTTTTGGTCGTTCTGAAATGCCTGAGCAAAGTCTGTCATCAAAGTATGTTTGCATAACTGTCTTACACGACTACGTACCCAAACAGCAGGCATCCTCCTCTGAAAGTATTAACCGCATTTATTGTGTTTCGTCTGCTTGCTCTGAGGCACAAGTAATTTATTATATATGAAAATTATTGTATTCAGTGGCTTCTCCTACTTTTCTTAGTGATATTTAGTGCCAGTTTATCAGGAAGTGACGAATTTGTTCTCTTTGACTCGTTGGATGGAATCGGTGCTTTATTCGGAAATGTTTTATGCAATATTCCAGTTTTGCGCATAAGTTAAATTCGCATCTTTGGATGGAAAAATAGCTAGTGATAAATAATAATAGATGTTTTGTTTTATGACTTCAATTATTGCCATCCTGCCTTCATCCTCTCAGATGTGTGGTATAAAACCAGACTTCAAATCTCAGGTGGTCACTTCTGTTCTAGACAGCTGTCAATCTTTGTCATACCCAAACTGTATTTAGCACTCAAAACAAGAGAGCTGTTTTCTGACACTGTCTTACACGTGCAAGCCTTCATCTCACCTTGACTCTGATCAGAATAACACAGGTCATCATCTCGCAGCTCAATACCAAAGTATGATGTTTCCAAAACAACACTAGACACCTTCAGAAAGCTGCTGAGTCATGAGTCCCTGCTCTCCTGGAACACGGGGCTAGGATGAATCAGTGTGGCACAGGCTGACCCGATGGCCAGTGGGTGGATGAGAGCATGTAGAACTGGCACCAGGGTCGGATGAGCGTTAGAGGTTTGACAGATCGGCCAAGACCCATCCACCCACAGCTCCCATTCAGTCCCGTTGAGCCTGGCACCGGTTCCAACCCCCACCCACGTCCAGCCTGCGTGTGGCCCGGCTCTGTCCCTGTGCTCCTGCCAGCGTTTCTGAACCACTCCACTGCCCTGACCCACTTTCTCCAGCTCTATTATACTCGCTCCAGTCCAGCGATACTCACTGAGATGGCTATAAAAGCTTTAATACAATCAAAACATCTGATAAACACAGTCAAACCTGAGTGATGTTATTGTTCACTGTTTGCACAGGCTAAACACACGAAGGTCAACACACAGAGAGCAGACAGGCCCCATGAAGTTCTTCCGGACCTGTGCGTATGTGCCCCTCTCTCGCTCTCACTTACTGCCAAAAAAAACCTTTACTAACTGTCACAAAGCCTGGCCGAAGACAGTCAGCTGACCTACAGTGTAGAGAAATAGCATTATTCAAAGATGAATGAAGCTCAGCTAAACTTGAAACAGTCTTGGCAATTAAAAAAACTCTCAAAGATAAGCTACCTTATAAAAATCAAAACAAAATCTCATACAAAAGAGAAGAAAGAGCAAGAAAGGAGCATGAATCCAGTCAGCCTCCACCTACTCCAATAAACAAGAACACACACTGGGGAAAATCAGAAACACTTCTTTCTTCATCCTTATATCCTCAAGCTCGCATACAAAAATTGACTTGACTTTGAATTGCTTGGAAGAGAGCTATTTCAAAATGAATATGTTGTAATGACAATTAAAAGACTCTCACGTTGGCAATATTATACTGCGTAAACTATATAATAAACTATTAGCAATATATTTTAATGGGGGAGTATAACAAACCATAAATACAATGTTCAAAAAACAGCATTTTTGAAATAGAAAACATTTGTAACATTAGAGATGTCTTTACTGTCATTTATACATCCTTGCTGAATAAAAGTATTATATTTAAAAAAAAAAAAAAAATCTTACTAACCACAAACTTTTGAGTCGTGTTTGTTTTTTTTTCCCCTAGAATGATGTGGTTACAGCATCTGTATATCCACTGTGGGGGGAAAAAAACAACTCCTGTACATATCTATACACTGGAAAAAACATGGATCATCATGTGTTTACTTCAAATTCAAAAGAATATATTTTCTGACTCATTCTGTGATAAGAATCCACATCAGATCAGAAATTGTTGGTTAGTTCAAACACTTGACTGATGTTAAAAAAAAACAAAATCGCAATTTCAGGTTTGATTTCGGTTCAACCCTAGTCTAAAGATCCTTAAATCACATTTACTTGAGAAGCAAAATAACAATAAGAAGTCTTGTTTTCAGAGAAATTGATCAAAATGACGCAAGTTTATGATTAAGGCCTTAATTTGTGGAAGAGTGAATTAAGACCTTTTTAAAGACTTAGGGGTGAAATGTGTACCCAGTTTTGTTCAGGACAGGCTTTGTGGGGTACACCCATCCGGTATATAATAAATATTCTACATAAGCTAGTAAGGAGAAGGCCAAAAATCACTCCACTGGTCCCTGTCATGCATCCCTGCACACCGTGTGAGGAGAAATGAGGCGTCTCTTTCACCCTATCTCCTTACATGTCAAATTCTGTAGAGCACACAACTCTATGAGAGGCTCATACTCTCTCTCAGTGCAACACAATGATGATATTCATTCCTGCCATTATATAAACAGTTGGATCCAGACTGGAATGGACCAGTTCTCTCAATTCCTTTAATTCAATGGCAATTCCATGCTTTCTTGTCCTTATTTCCTGTCGCGATGAATGGGTGCTGATCTACATGACTACCACAGTTTGTTTCCTAAAGGCACTGTAATGCCACAGAGCTAATAACAATAACTGGATGCTTAATGACAGAGAACCAAGTCAAGCTCGCTACAAGAACAAAGGGATGTTTTAAAAAGATAAGCGAGAATGTGAGACATATATCTGTCTGTCCGAGAGTCTACATGTATCTAGGCTAATGTTTTCTCCTCTGTCAGAGCCTTAGGCTTCACTTTTCCCTCCTCATTCTTGCTGTTAACGTTAAACCATCACACAAACATACAGAGAGCTATGTAAACAAACTGGCTATCTTCAATCGACTCGTGTTCGGTGAGTCACAAGCAAAACTGCTGTTGCTTTTACCTGTTCGTAGTTCAGCCGCTGAGCCTCCGAGATCTCTTTTGGCTTGGCTTCAAGGATATAGTCTCCTGTTGTGAAGGAGCAAAAGTAAGAAAGAAACAGATAGGGAGGGTTAAGGAAAACATTTGAGAGACAGTGCTCTTATGAAAAACACATGCTCACAGGAGACATCAGTCTCCTCCTCACCCTGTTGTAATTAACAAATTGTCTATATATGCCAGTAAACCAAAAGTAGTAGATATTTACAACCCTGATCTTTCTGTATTTAAAGCTTTAGTGTGAATGTCAGTCAATACAGTGACTGAAGCCTGCCTGTTTTAGTAGAAGGGCCTGCAGAGTTAAACTAGACTTTCACAAAGTTTGTTTACATGTGCGTTTGTAAAAGTTTTTATGTCGTTGAGCTACAGTCTTCATCTTTCTGTCCAAATATATATATGACACAATGTGTAATCAAATATTCAAACAGAGGCCAATTAATAACTAGGCCTAATTTAAGATTTATACATTGCAGACGATACATGACAGATGCATTATGCAGAACTGTTAGAATAGCTGCGTCCCAAATGACACACCATACACTATGCACTTATACACTATGTACTTAACTTACGCACTATGTACTCAACTATGTAGAGTATGAATTATATAAGGTTATTTTGTCATTCATAATTGGAGTCTAATAGCCACTCCCCCTCAGCTGCGTAGTTAAAGGGGTCATATGATGCTTTTTTAAAGATCATTATTTTGTGTATTTGGTGTAACAGAATATGTTGACATGCTTTAATGTTCAAAAAACACATTATTTTTCAAATACTGTACATTATTGTAGGTCCTCTATGCCCCGCATCTCTCAAACACTTTGTTTTCTACAAAGTCCCTCCTTTCGACAAGCGCAGTCAGCTCTGATTGGCCAACTGGCACAGTGCATCGTGATTGGCCGAAAACCACAAGCACTCGTCGGAAATATAACGCCCCTTTCCATAATCGCGAGCTTCAGCTTTCAAAATAAATGTGAAGATAGTTAATAATGTCCTTAGTTTTACCATCAGTTCAAGCCCGAGAGGGGACAGAGTCGTGTGACAGACACAGTGATGAAGCTCGTATGTGTTTGCACACAAGCCGTGATTAAGAAAGCTGACTCCACTGTGATGTGACCCTCTCTCTCTCTCTCACACACACACACACACACACACACACACACAAGCCGATAGCTGACGTGCTGTGATATGACCCTGTCTCTCTCTTACACACATACACACAACGCGCAAAACTCCACATTTGAACAGTCAATAGCAAATACTTAAACTAATAACAAAACATACTTACAGTCGCTGATTCAGAAGCGCCAGATTGTCATAGCAAAGTCAGAATTACCTCCTCTCCTAGGTTCTCGAAATGGTCGTCCATAAAATGCGTTGTGATAACATCTGGGTTGTGCTGTTTTGTTATAAGTAATCTTAATGATTACTAAATGCATCTACTTTTGGAAGGCCAAATAAAGTGCTTTTGCTTTCGCACAGAAACACACAGCGTCTCCCTGACATGACTGCCCGCATCAACACTACTGTGGTTTCCTTGCGTGCACATTTGGGCGGCAATAAGCAACTATTTCCACATCGTGACGTAGACATGTGAGGGCGTGTTTGAATGAGCTGTTTTAGGGGGCGTGGCAGAGTCTTAACTTTGATAAAGAATATCTCCTTAGTTTTGAGACTTTAGTCTTTGCAACTTCAGGGATCTTATCTATGCACAATCAGCTTGTAACACTCCAAAGAGAAAGGAAAACTTGAAATCGCATCATATGACCCCTTTAAAGCTGTGACAGTTGAGTGTGTGAAGTGTCCAACAACCAGGTATTTAATGCACCTTTTCTTTTTGGAATTTTCAGTGTGAACACACTACTCACACTATTTATACTACAAAACCTCATAGAATAGTGCTTAAAGGTCCCATGACATGCTGCTTTTTGGATGCTTTTATATAGGCCTAAGTGGTCCCTAGTACTGTATCTGAAGTCTTTTTCCCGAAATTCAGCCTTGGTGCAGAATTTCAGCCACTACGAGCCAGTCCCACAATGACCTTAGGATGTGCCATTTCTGTGTCTGTAGCTTTAAATGCTAATGAGGATGAGAGAGGCGGGGCAAGGTAGAGGGTGGGTGTGTGTCCTTAAACAACTTGCGCTACCATGCGCTAATGTTGACAGTGGATGTATCGCAATGGCTCGTAGACACACAGTTGTTCAAGCTTTTCAGTTTGACCCAGAATCTGATCCGTATGGAGAAGCACCGGATGAAGAAGTTGCAACTCAGCGGCTACAGCAGGACGTCTCCGAATGGTTAGTTTAAAATATTGTGTCTGGATACGGTACTTTAGTTGGTTTGTTTATGTATGCTGTTACAGTTATTATCATGTAGCTAAAGCTAGCCATAGGCTCGGATGAAGGAACTAAAAAAATACTTTGATGTTCATTTGTACATCCAACTGCCATGCTTCGCTCGTTTGCAAGCCATGATGTCTCTCGAGGGAAAAAAAAAATATTGCGCTTGCCTCGCACGGTAGTAGCTCATTTTCTCATGGGCGGGCAAAGCAGAGAAAGGGGAGGTAACCTTTCCCCATATGACGACATAAAGGGAAGATTCCAGATTGGGCATCTGAGCTTTCATTTTCGAAAGGTGAAGCAGGATACCCAGGGCTCTGTTTACACCTATCGCCATTTCTAGCCACTGGGGGACCATAGTCAGGCTAGGGGAACTCATATTAATGTTAAAAAAACCTCATAAAGTGAAATTTTCATGCCATGGGACCTTTAAGTACGCAGTTTGGGATGCACCTTACGGCTTCACAAAAACCAGACTACTATGATTTCAATCATACTAGTGCTGTTACATAACATTTTATTTAGATCTGCTGTCCATTGTCAATTGTGTAGCTACGAATGTATGTTTCAGAATGATGCATGGCACTATGTTTTTATATTATTAGTATTAAGTAGTATTTCTAATTTTGCTATTTATTTATTACTTTTTTAGTTAGTAATAATAATAATAATAAAGTATTATTATTATTTTGTAGCTATATTGATAACATTTCGGCCAAATTGTGCAGACCTACAAAGAGCACAGCAAACATGAATTTCTTCTTTAAATCACAATCAGTTTTTATCAGAAAAATCACAATTTAGATTTTATCCCCAAATCGTGCAGCCCAAGAAACTGAACTCAAAACAAGAAGTTTCAGAATTCAATTCAATATTTAAGTTTGACCTCTAAGCAAGTTTACCATTGTCCTCCTTTTATTGTCCTGTCCGAACGAACTCTATTACAGATCAGTGAAGGGGGCTGGAGCAGAGACAGGGGGCATCGATGGCTGCTGGCATGCTGGCAGACATGAGAATATCTGACCCTGGGTTTTGTACTAATACCGAACCACCTGTCATCCCCCTCATTAACATTCTGTACACACATACAGCTCTAGGTACAGGAGCACTGCTCGGCTGTACTGACCATTAAATCAAGGCCAAGGCCAGAGTAAATAATCCACTCCATTACAGAGCAGTCTATTGCTATTGATTTCCACATATCTGTCACTTTTCAAAGCTTTCCATGACTTGTCATTGTACTAATAATTTAGCGACACTGAATTATGTGGTTGCACCTGCCATAGTTCAAAACAAACGAGTTCAGAATGCCAGAGGAAGCCTAGCTGTTTCTGCTCTGACAAAGCACAAACGTGTGAGAGAGAAGCGTGAAGCTCGGCGCTTTTATTTTCGGCCCACTCCCTCAGACTCCCGCTTCCTCTGATTGGTGCCAAGAATGCAGCCCAGCACAAGCAGGTTCATTTGGGCCACTTTCACTTATTTCTGCTCAGCAAAAACCCTCCGTTCCAACTCCAGCCTCTTCATCTCTTTTTCAGTTCCTCTCCAGCTGATCTCTTCCTCAGTCATTCTAATCAGAACCCATTAAAAAGATCCTGTAATTGCTTGCACTACTTTACAAACATCTTTATTGCGTATTCACTTTATTACATCAAAATGTAAAGGAATAGTTCAAACAAAAATGAAGATTCTGTCATTGTCATCAACTCGCTTCGCTTCAAACCTTTATTCCTTCTGTGGAACACAAATTAAGAATTGCACTGGTTCACTTTTTTCATGCAATTAGCTGGCACAAAGATGAGATTTTAAGCTTAAGAAAATTACTATAATCATAAAATAAGAATTCATGTGTTATATTCCAAGTCTGTGTATGTATCACAGCTGACATTTAATGAATAATGACTTTGATTTGGGTCTGTTTGTCCCACAAAGTTAACATCAGAAGACTTGAAATATAACACACAAGCAATATGCCAACTTTTATGACACTTTTATGGTGATTGTCCATACTTTTTGAATCTGGAAAATCTCAGTCTCCTTTCACAATAATTGCATGGAAAAGAGCAACCAGTGCAATTCTTTAAAAATGCTTCTTATAGGTTTTGAAACAATAAAGATCTAGGATTTTAAGACAAAACAAAACTTCACCAGGCCTTACAATTTAATGTAATTCTGCAATTATGTCTTTTTATTGTTTGAATGACAAACAATTAATTCATGAAACCAAAAACATTTAATTACACAAATCAGTCATTAGGCTCTGACCAAATTGTTTTGATGCTAATAAAATATTTTACACTTTGATGAAGAACTGCTTGGGTTACTTGGATACATACTACAGCATTCCACAGTAAATGAACAGTAACTGAAATGCATGTCTTGATCAAATCAGAAAAGACTGAGCAGTCGTCAAGAGTTTGTTCATGGGCCACTGACTTTGCCTGGAAATGAAACACTAACAGTGCTGTAAAGTACAGCAGAGAGACAGCGAGATAGATGCTGTCTAATGGAGTTAAACAGCTTACTGCACCTAGGGAAGAGAAAAGCAATTTACAGATGCCTGTGTAGCTAACCATGGATGTCTCAGAGCACAAGTGAGCAAATGTGAATATACGCTGCTGAATAAATGCAGCTCAAAGCTATGATGGGAGTACCTCAGAAGTAACACGCAGAAGGTCAAACGAGCAACAGTAAATGTAAAAAAAGTGCCCAGCTGGCGCACTCTTCATCTGACACGGTTTGTATCTAGGGGATTTCTGTGTCCTATATGTCAGGCATGCTTTAGATCACATGGATGGACATCCTCGCAAACAGCTCAGCAATAAGAGGAATACTTTAGAGTGGTATCTAGGCAGACAGCTGGGAATGGAGTGTGTTGAATGGCCTCAAGCATGTTCAGAGTAGTCAAGTTTTCCAAGCCAAACTGACCTCACAGTTATTGCAAGCCACAGGAGGTAGTGTTTCCCACCTGAAGCTGCTGTACCCTTGTCACTTGTATTGTATTAAACATTATGCTCTCTCCCATTTTATTGCATGTTTAGTCAGGAATGGGGCTGAAATGAGATCATTTTATATACAGTAAATATAATGATAATATATTCTACAGATTTACTGGATATAAAATGATTCAATCAATTTCATTTAAAAAAAATGGAAGAGCATATGATAGATGACGAGTAATAACAATAACGTTAGAGCAGCAGCAACAAAAACAAAAACAACAACAACAACAATACTCCTTCCTACTTGTCTTTCAGCTCATCCAATACAAATATATCCTATAATTTTTGGTCAATTGACTTATTATATCTCAACGGAAAAATTAACGGACTATACTTCCATCTTTAAATGAGTTAAAAGATACTTTTAACTTTGCTTTATCCCCTGGTAAATTTGGTATATTTTACGTTATTGGTTGCTGCCCTCTTGCCCAGGTCACACTTGTAAAAGAGATATTAATCTCAGCGAGTTTTTTTAAACCTGGTTAAATAAAGGAAATTAATACATTATTGAATGAATAATAATAATTATTATTATTATTTAACTTTGTTTATAATGATAATGTTATTATTATTACATGCATTATATATAATGAATTAGTCAATTAAAAATGAAATAACATGATTAGGCTTTCCAAACTTTTTTAAGTTTATCAAAAGTTGAATAATATAACCACCTGCCATACAAACACATGCTTGATAAGTACTCTCATTCTGAGTGGAAAAAATGTCTTAGACTGCAAAAGTTTGTCAAGTTTCAAAACTAAAAAAAAAAAAGTGACCACACCCATGTGAGGAATGACATTTGGAGACCACATCCTCTGCGGTCACAATCACTGCACTTTATGAGGGTGAACAAGGCACAAGCTTGCAAAGTTCATGAAGTCTGTACTTTCTAGAACGATTCCAAACAAAACACAGTCTGAATCCAGTAAAGATTCTGCATTGTATAAATCGCCTGTGGTGTTCCACTTTGGATAAAAGCATCTGCTAAATGACTAAATGCTTTTATAAAGGTCTTCAAGGAGTGTTAAGAGAAACCAGTGCACATATATCAACCTCTGAATAACACATCCAGAGCTGATATCTATATACATCTCATACTTGGCATTTCTGGAGTGTGTGAGGCAAAATAAAACTGCTTACAGTTAAAACAGTCATCACAACATTCAAATCCAATCAAAGCTCTCAGTTTGTGACTTTTATTATAGCCTTCAACAGCTGGTGTACAGTACTTTCTTCGTAGCATCTACGACATTTATTTCCTTTAACAAGCTGCTTTTACATTCCATCAATGGTATTTATTTAGGACTAGTACACAGATGCTTTTACACTATTAAAAACATTTTAAACTAGTTAAAAAAGTTAATGTTATGTGAGAAGCTGAGGACCAGGCAACTGTCAAACTGCAGTAATGCAACACTTCAGTGTACCAGGTCAACATGCCACAGTGGAAATAGGGATCTGGATTCTGTGACGTTACAAGAGGACGAGCCCCTGGGTATTTCCCTGATCTGGTGCTGTCCATCAGCATCCTGAAGACATATCACATTTTCAGGTTCTCCAATGTTTATCAGGCTGTTTATCAAACTTACAAGAGTCTAACTCTATGTACAGAGTGACTTCTTCTCTAACACTTTCTGAAGCCATAAAGAAGCTCAGATTTTTAGAGGTACATGCAAAAAAAGTCTAACCAGAAAGTGTATGTTGAAATTACACTACACAATCCTATAATTAGGAGGATGACATGACTAGCTTTTCCATGGTTCTTACTGTAATTTAATGCCCCATGGTGGATAAATTTACATTTTGGGAACGAACTAGCAATCAGTGACATGACGCTGCGGGCAGAAGTAGCCAGAAACACTCAAGCGTAGTTTTCCCATTATGGTGCTGTCAGCGAGCCCACCGTGCTTTCATTGCATCTCCACGTCTTTCTTTATTAGCTCTTCAAATTAAATAAAACCTGAAACATCTACTCTGATTTCTACAGAGCTGGATGGATACTATGTCAAATAAACAAAGCCATGTAAAGAATCCACATTTATAATGCAAATAAAACTCACCCAGATATTCCATCAGCTGCTCTGCTGTTATTATCTCCATCATTGGTGGCAGCTTGACCTGTGCCAGAACCAGAGAAAAATCATTTTAAAAACAGTTTAAATGACAAATTACCTATGGCCATATATGAGAACTTGTTTCCTTCGACAATGATGTTATGTAATATGCTCACATAAGGGTTATGGTGTTTAAATAGGCTGCTGTATCATCATAAATGCACTATGGGAAGAGATTTTTATCCAAAAAAACCCATCTTAAAAACAGCCTGAACGTGGCTATCATCTTCAGAAGATGCCAGTGGCTTTTAAAGCAGTCACAGCTGAACAACATAGTGCCTCTTTTTTCAAGATGAAAGACTGAGCACTGAAATAGCTCCTCGTGTGCCTGCCAACTCACTGTCAAAGCCAATAATTAAATGTCATCTTTATAATGCAAATGAGTCCAGGGCTGAAAGCCAGAAGTTATTGGTGTGTCTGTAAAATGACTGTTTCGAACCAAACCAAAATACTGGTATGGCTCTAAATAAATGGCAAAGGGGATGTTATTTAAAAATATGGAGAAAGAGAGAGAGAAATCTGAAGGTGAAGACAAAATCCAAACAGAACTTCGAATCAATCCCAATCAATTCGCTAGTTTTCACTGCCAAAATACTGTTACAAAACATTGTCAAATAAAAGGGGGAATAACATTTTATGTCCTCCATATTTTTACAGTTTGTTTAGCCAATTATGGACCATAGTTGTGTGAACTGTGTGAATCTTGAGAAATTATAAAAAATGCATGCAGGAAGTTTCTTTACTAAAAGTTGCAAATTGTTTCATCACTCATGCTGCATGTTTAGACTTTTTTTTAAATCAGCAGAAGTTGGACTTCTGTTGACTGGGGTAACCGCAAGGATACTGTCCCATACCATCACTACATAAAGTAAACATATTATTATAATTTTTATTATTAGTAACTTTGTCAGACATGATGTCAACATGGCAGCACTCATGGGGGGGTTGACCCGCACTGTGTAGAATAAAACACCTCCAGTCAGTGTACCTCATTTTTAACAGACATCTCAAAAGTGCTGTTCACGTCTCTGTAAAACTTTTTAACAAACGATCAACGTCTTAACGCGCTTTCAGTGACAACTGATGTCTCGTGACCTACTGAGTAGACACAAACAATACAATAAAATTTTTTTTTTTAGCATTTGCACATCTATGACTCGGGTGGTACTGTGAGCTGTCAAACGAGCAGACTCTCATCTTATTTACCTTCCACGACAATAGCAGGACATTCATAATAGCCAGCAGCGGACACGGCCCGTTCTCGTTCTGTGTGATGATAGGCGTGTTCTCCTCCTTCCACTTTATCCACTTGATGTGGTACAACGACTGACCGGCCACCCTGTCTTTAGGACAGGGGATTTTGGTTCCCTCGGCCCCGTATTCACTCTGAATTGCCAAAGCCAGTCCCTTGTCCTCCAGTCCCTCGCTGTTGAGGTCTGAACTCGGGCAGGAGTTGAGGTTGGAGAAGGACTCCAGTGAATCAAAGCTGCGGGACTCCCCTGCGATGCTGGGCTCACTCCCACTCGGAGGACCCTCGGAAACAGTGTGATCGTTTGAATTCGAGCTCGCGGATTTTGCTTTGTCCGAGCACAAACAAGCAGACTTGGCCAGCTTCGTCGCTTCTTGCGTCCCTCCATCCAAACCGTCCGCTTGCACGTTACTGATGTCGGGCTGCTCTCCCGCGAGGTTGTTTACTAACTTTGAGGTGCCACCCTCCTTATTCCCAGCAGCGGTCGTCGACGGTTCGTATCCCATCCCGTTGCTCAGCTGATCCGTTGCAGACAGCGTCTCTGGTGAACCGCTCTTGCTGACTGTCTCAGCAGCATCTGATGTCTGTGTGCAGGGTGTAGCATTAGCACCGCTAGCACTTGCACAAGTACTCAAAGTCTCTCTCTTCTCGCAGACATCTTTTATTCCGCCCACTGTTTTGATATCCGCGGGTTCTGCGGGGATAGCGGTGCACAGGACACTTCCTCCCGCGTCTCGATGAGGGTTTGCATTCTTCTCCATTTCGCTGAACGCATCGACGACAACCTTTAACTAGATGGCAAGCTCCAGTCTCAGCTCCGACGACGCCATGACATCTCCACCTCTGACGTCACCCCTTCACAGACACTCACGAGCGAGTCCGGCTGCACACAACCGCTAACTGTATGACACTTTACTAGCAGCTTAAAGGGATAGTTCACCCAGACGTGAGAATTATGTCATCGTTTACTCACCGATTTTTTTTTTTTTCGTTCCAAACCTGCCTGACTTTTTCTTACGTGAAGCACAAAAGAGATGTCAGGCAGTTAACGTTACAGTCCGAGGCGAAGAAAGTGAATGGAGAATGAGCCTGTCACATCTTCTTGGTATTTCACCTAAAAAAGAAAGTCAAAGGGGTTTGTAACGATATGGGGGTGAGTAAAATATTAGCAGAATGATGATGAAAAAGTAAGATATTTTAACGACTTCTGAAAATCCCTATAACAGCATAATAAATATTATATTGGTCATAAATTAGTGTGTTTTTGTATTACTGCAAAATCCAAGGTTTCAAAAGAAAAAAACAAGTTTTACATGTGTTCTTTGGAGTCCTGCTTACATCGTCTTCTTTAAACTGTGTGGCAGCCCTCTCTGGATTTCTTCAGGTCTGCATAATGCAACTCTCTGTAACTTCGTCTAAAGCTTAAATTATAAGGATATATACTGGTCGTATCCATTATTTTGTCCGTTGTGTCAAAAACTTTAAAAAAAATAATTTGTAGATTTTATTCGTTCATGATAACCGTCACGCAGTTTATACACGTGACGGATTAATGTAATCTTCCGTGGATTTATAATTTCTCCTCACTATATCGTGTGAAACATTGTATGTCTTTCATGAACATCACGCTGTATGTCCCGCAACAAACCCATAGTAATGTTTCTATCCACCGCACGATGGCAACATTGACTTAGATATTGTTCATCATTCTTTCCACCCTGTATATAACGTGAACGTGTACCGTTTAACTGTACCAATTTGTCCTTAAAAGCGAGTTATATGTGACACAACCTCAATTTTAAGGACGTTCGCGTTTATAAAAGCGATCTGTAAAGGACGTATTTTTATGCTGAAAGCGCAAAAACTTTTCTGTTAGAGATTGGGTCAGTCTATTTACAATACACAAACTATATACTATACAAGTATTTACAATACTACAAACTAGTACTATTAACTACACACACACAATTTGTATATGGAATGTGCATTGAGAGATAGTCGAGGGGACTTTCATTTAGCAGTGGTTGAGTAAAATAAAATAAAAAAATTGTTTTTCAAATTCAGTGTAAGGCAAGGAAAGAAAACTACTACTGCTGTCTTAAATGACAAGATCCATAGATAAATTAGAATGGCAATTTGTATTGATTGACTGACATACAAACTAAAATGATTAAGTATTAAGTACTTGGCATGAGAAAGGATCTCAATGAACGACAACCAATGTTAATTATATTTTTAAATAGCTGTCATATTGTCCTCCAGTTTAATATATTCCATTAAGTTCAACACAAATCTCATAACAGACATCCTATGCTTTTCAGTACTGTGGTTGTGAGAGGGAGTGGGCGTGGCTTTCGCTCTGCCTGCGCCTGACGTCAGGCCGTTGGAGACAAGCGGCACAGCAGCAGCCGTCACACACACACACACGCACACACGAACACACACTCAGCGAGGGCGACTGCGCCTTTAAGACCCGCAAAACTAACAGCCAAAGCAGCCTCGGTGTCAATGTGCGAGCGATGAATTTACTCGATATGGTTTTGTTCAAACTCTTCATGCTTTTATACTGCTTAAGCGACACCAAAGGTAAGTGGGTTTTGCTTTATTTCTGGAAAAAGTGACGGTTAATCGGATTGTGCTTTAGCTGAACTGAGCTAGTACGGGAGGGGTGAACAGAGAGAGAGAGCGTGAGTGCGGAAGTGAAACTAAACACTAAAATACACAACTTTTACAGTTAAACACGTGGAATATGAGGTTTATTCACATAACAGCATTATTAATAGACAGTGCGGTGAGGAGTTTTCGTAATGACTTTGAGTGGGATATTTCAGGAGAATGACAATAAATGCCCTAGCTAGCTGTCAAAGACAGCCCGGCTAGCTAACTTAACGAGTGAAGTAATCAGGAGTGGAGACCGATAGTAAAGTCATTGAAATTATACGTTTCTGTCCTGTTTGCATTCTTGCTTTATATCAGGAGTGCGCAATGATTGTGAGAGTTGGTGTTAGGGGGGAAAAAACATGCGGGCGAAACGAAAGACGCTACACACCTTTCCTGTTATTTCTACACAAGAGTGTTGTTGCTAGTCTAGGTCACTTTTTTTTTACTAGAGAGTTTGTACATGTTTTCATAAATTAATGAACAAAATGTATCAAAAAGAAAAAAAAAAAAAACTTCCTAGAATGTATTAAGCTGACTTGTAGTTTGGGTCAGGCTTAGTCTGTAGTAACTAATTACCATTGTTTACTAGCAATAGAAGTATGTTGCAAGTTTCCCTTTAGATAGCTGGATAAGCATGGCTTTGTGTGGTCACAGAGCTGCTGCAGACACTTCAAGAAATTAATTTCACCGTAGATTGTTGTACACTTTCGATAAGGTGAAGTTAAGTTCTCTTATGAAGCAGTAAACGCACTGTGCCTGCCTTCCTTGCTGTCAGACAGGAAGTGATGACATTATCTCTGTCTTTATCACTATGGGTCTTCCTTCCTTCCTTCGTATTTTAAATTTCTGTTAATTCTTCGCAGCCAAGCTTTCTGGGGCTGCTGAAGATGGCTAATTCTGAAGAAGATTTTTTAATTTTATCTGTTTGTTTACATTAGTATTTTCATACTTACTAAAGTCCATTGGGCAATGACCTGATTTATCAGGATGAAATTCTGTGCATTCCTTTATTAGTAAGCGTTCTTAACAGTTCAGCTTTGTTAAGGGACTTGTTTTGGCTCAGCTGAGATTGTTGCTATGGGATTTTATGTTTTCCAGAGTATTTGGTGCTCATCTAGTCCTTGTTGCCCTGCCTGGGCTAAAGACATACACTGTCTGTCACCATTTTTCATCCTTGAGGTCACTGATTGCCTAGAGTTTCACATTCTCAATCTTTGAGATTTACCCTTTTTTTTCTTTTATTTGCACAATATTTAAGCTCCCATGAAATATTGATTTACTTTTATTTACTTTTTTATTCACGCATAGAGAAAAAAGGAAAGCTTTATTCAAGTTAATTTTTTATCGGTTTTAAGATTTGTTTACACTTATGTGTATACTTGGTTTCTCTTTTGTTTCCAAATGAAAAAGTAAATTATACTTTTAGTCCTGGTCGGCTTAGCGTTCACATTGTCATTTTTAACACTGAACCTTAAGATACCAAAGGCATAAGGACACAGTCACCTGATTGGACATCTTTTATGGTGTATATTTTGTATGTGCGTACATATGGTGGTATGACAGTTTTTACCAGCTAATGGCAGTTCACACTAACAGAACCACACTAAATAAGAGTTAATTTTAATTTAATCAAACCTGCCAAATGTGAACACGCCCTTAGATGAATCATAAACAAGTTTAATTCATTTCTCGATATGTGGGCCACATTACTCCTTTTTATGTTTAGTATCCATTTTGAGGTGGCTCTTTGTTAGCCAGCTGTGAAAACATAAAGAGCTTTGCTGACATCCCTTTTGGCTCAAATATCAGCTCAACATGTTGTTGTGCGCCTGCAACATCATCAACATCAGTGAGCTGTTTTCCATCAGCCTTTTGAGTTTTCTTTCATAGTGGATAAAGGCAGAAGGTAACAGATATGATCCGTTTCCATACGTAGTATTGTCTGGTGTAGATAAATGGTGTCTGTGTGTAATGTGGGAAGTTGGAGATTACACCACCCAGTGATGAAATTCCTTGTTATTTAGCAACTTTAATACTCCCCCCATGCATCAAGCCAGTTGAAAAGCAAGTCAACTACTTACAAATGCAAATGCTTTTGTAAGACAGATTGCAATATTATGTGATTCTGGTTGTTTTCATGTGGTTAGCAACTTCTTCAATTTACTGGATGGATCCTCCCACAAAGACGCCGCCTTGTATGATGTGCCCATGGTCTAGCATTAACAGTTACCAGTGAAAATTGTCTTATGCTGGTAAATACAACTTACATTTGATGCTGATTTTTTTGTTGTAAATGATGTGAGCGCTAAAAGCAGTTTCTAACTCGGAGAAGAATTAACTCTAATTTTTATGCTAGTCACAGACAACAGTGGGCTTTCATGTAATAAGGATAAGCTTTTGAATGGAACATGGAAATTAAAGAAAAAGTATCAGTTAGTGTCTGACAGAGCAAAGAGTTTATTCACAATTCAGATGTGTATTGTTTTCAGATTAGGTTTAAGTAATGCTTATTTAAAATATGGTACGTTTGTGGTAGTGTGTTCTTTTCTCTGGGGCTCTAAGGCTGCATCTTGAAAAAAGCTGTGCATTTTCACATTTTTTATGTTTAACTTTGGTGCTATTTTTACCAAAGGCTAGATATGAATAATAAATAACTGAAAGCAGAGTTGACTGATAACCTCCTCTCACACACCAGTGCTATTAGCACTATATTGGTTTTAGGGTCGCTTTATTATAAGAGGTTTTATATTTTAAAAATATTTGTTTTGTCCATCATAATTTTGTTTTTGGTTATTTTTGTCATGGTTTGAAGGAGTATGTCATGGAAAGTAGTTATCATGCAGTGAATTCACATCTCCGCTAAAACGGATTTATACTACCTCCAAATTATGAATCGAAGCAGTAATGCTCTGTGTTCTGCCCCCTATTTTGGCTGAAGACGAGCAAAAACACATGCACATGCTGAACATCACCTCATATTCAGTCAACTGAACTCATGTTTTCACAGAAAGTCGATCCTGTGTTTGTGGCTGTTTGCGTTTTGAGATAACAACCCAAAATGACACTCCCGCAAGAAATTATAACTTTTTTTTTTTTTTTATCTAGTATCATTTCCTCTCAGGCTGCAGGGTGTCCCTCTCTGGTTTCTCTTTCCATCTCCCCAAACCCCCACAGTCAGCACAAATTATGCCCATTATTCAGAGTCAGAATTGTTTGAAATTCTAATTTATTTACTTGTGATTCCAAGAGGTATTACCAGCTTGAGAAGGTTTTGATCATGACATCTGGTGTTACACCCAGAATATGACACTGCCATTTTCTGCCAAATGAAACTTTCCCAATGCCAGCGTTAATTAACTTGTAGCATCATTCAGTTGGTCAAATGCTTTAAGATATGGAGTGCTGTGTGTAGTTATATTAAATTGTTTTATTCTGTTTTTATTAGGGGTGCTCCAATCAGGATTTTTGAGGCCGATCGCCGATCACAGAAAGTAGTATCTGCCGATACCGATACCGATCTTTTTAAAGCCATCTTTTTATCATGTAAAATTATTTATAGTGATACTCCAATCAGGATTTTTTGAGATTTATTCAGTGCTTGCATTTCATTTTTGAAAATGGGGGAATTCCCCTCTTAGGTGACTCTTGTGAGAGAGGATTTTTTTAGACATTTTTCAAAAATATACATTTATCTAACCTAAATATTTGATCATCCAGTGCATTTTTGTTTTTACAATCGTGCAATTGTTGCAGAAAAGCTTACACACAGCACAAGCCTGATTTTCACACAGGAGTCCACTACTGATCCATCTGTTTACCACAAACACAACATTTATCCATTATTTTGATTTCAAATCCAAACATTGTTACTGAAAATGCTTTTTCATTGTGATTTTCTTGTTTTTTTTTTTTTAACAGTAATACAATGCTTATAGATTTGTTTAAACGCAATTAATATGAGCAACACATTATTCAATGCTTTTTACTTTTGCATTTACTTCTAGATTTAAATAATAAGTTGCTCAAGCAAGTGGCAAAACATGTAAACTACTTTCCTTATGTTATCACAAACATTCTAAATGAACTTATGACTGGCAAAAACAGTCAGCTCTACTGCATTTGAATCTTTATTACAAACAATCCTACGGTTCATAAAGAACTTTGCTTTCCTGTACCTCCACGAGTGCCATCTGTTATTGCCTTGTTTATTTAAAAGTGCTCTTTTCCTTTAAACCTAGCCAAAAAGTCATATGTGTTGACTGTGAAACACAGTAGACTTTTAATTATATGCATTTATATTGTAATTACATATATTATATTGTAATTACATTATATTTGTCTCAATCCATGTTCATATTTAACTAATTTAGTGTGTGCAGTACACCAAAGATAGACTCAGTGCGGAAACGATCTCTGCACTGCTGCAGACTCACCGCTCCTGGAACGCACTGCCGGACACAACCGTTCAGATCCATTAACATGAGAGCGTAAAAAATATGCACCGCATATGCACTGCAAACGGAGTATGTGTGAACCTGGCGTTATGTGTGTGAGCTTCGAGTGTACAGTCTCCAGAAGAGCGTGAGTGCTGAATGGTTAAACACTGGCATGAATTAACAAGAAAAGCGATTTATAAACATTAGCGCCGGACAGGGACTGAGACTGTGCCGCTGCATGTTGTGCCAAGCCTCTGGCACGCGTGTCATCAGCTTGAGATCGGTTTATGAGATCGGCCTTTTGTAGAGATCACCAATCAAACATCCCAAAGCGATTATCGGCCGATAGTGATCGGTACCCAATCAATCAGAGCACCCCTAGTTTTTATCTGTCAAAGGAAGGCCAGAGCAGTTTGTCATATAATCAACACTGTCTTTTGTCTTTCTTTTGCCCCTTATCTGATGTATGTAGTTTTTAACCTGAGCGTTGCGTCATGTGTGAAATGATATAGAAAAACAAGGTAGAACCAACACAGTTGAGTGCAACATAATGTGTGTGAACAGCCTACGACATTTGCTCCAATTCAGGACATAGTTTGATTCCATTCTGTTTGGTTTCATTGCTGTTCTTTCAGTCTGCAGACATCAAAGCTTTGCATAACCAGCAGGAAATGAAATGGGTTACTGAATATCATCACAACTCTTATTACCTGCAGTCTTGTGCCTGTGGCCAAATCAAGGTTGAGCTGATATCAAAACAACAGCACTCTTGCTCATGTGATATTCCTTAAATATACAGTATATGAGAGATAATTTTGTTTGCATCTTATCACATTTAATTGTATTATAGATGTTGGCATTAGCTTGAGCGTTGGCTACAAAAAATTTGGCATCAGCCATTATATCTACCACTACTGTCATATTTAAGACATTAAGTATTGAAATAAAAATACTGCTAATGTTAAATACAAAAATTATTTTTTTAAATAACCCTTTATAAAGGACTTTTCACGTTTCCACAATCACAAACTAATGATCATAATGTTATTGCACTTTGAATTTGTAAACTATAAATGTTATCCAACAGACATTGTACCAGCTTAAATAATCTCTTTACAGCATTTTTTCTTGTTTAAGAAGGTGATTGGCATTTGTCTGTCTATAAATAGTGCTACATAAATAGTGCTACATATATAATCAGATTACTGTTCATCTTATCATTTTCACTCTGAGCTTTACCAAAGAGATAGGTTAGCTTCTCTTCACTCACCCTGCCCTGTGCCCTTATGATAACACCCAGTCAGGCGTTCACAGCTCACGCCTCAAAGTATATTTGACTTGGTTTTACCCTTTTTTTCCAGGACACTTCACCCTCTCCACTGGAAAGCTTGGCTGGTCAGAACCTGTATTTTCTGTTAGAGATGAGTAAACAACTCTGACTAGAGAAAGGAACCAATATAATTCTAGCCGATAGACCTTTAATTGTGTTCCAGGGACAAATTGTCTGTCCCTTTTGCCACAGTATCACTTTCAGTCAGCTTAAGCTCTTTGTAAAGTGTGGAGATTATTCGGCTGCTGAGTTCCCAGGCTCACTTACTTGAAAATAAGTGGATTTTTCTCAGTTTGACAGAAATGAAGAGGAGCACATCTTACCAGTGGCTCAGTCCAGCTCCTCTTAAACATGCAAGTGTAGTCCAGATCTTGGCATAAGAAAAAACTAAGGATGCACGATATTATCGGACTGATATCGAATCGGCCGATAATGGCTTTAAATGTAAATATCGGCATCGGCCTGATATGAAAAATTATGCCAATATGTCTTACCGATAAGAGGAATGGGTTAACTCACATGTGCTCAGGGTGTGAGTTGAAAAATATCAGCATATCGGATATCGGCAAAAATCTAATATCGTGCATCCCTAGAAAAAAACAATGTCTCTAAAGGGCTCACAAAATCCA
Source organism: Onychostoma macrolepis (assembly GCF_012432095.1). Lineage (NCBI taxonomy): Eukaryota > Metazoa > Chordata > Actinopteri > Cypriniformes > Cyprinidae > Onychostoma > Onychostoma macrolepis. The sequence continues at coordinate 30,826,030 of NC_081161.1, forward strand.
GTCGGGCTACCAAAATGTATCACTGCCCTGCCCGACAGGCTACCTTAAATACAGGACTCCCGCGGGTCCTTAAAAACTCTCAATTTACTTGTAGAAAATTTAAGGCCATAAAGTTTTAAATACTTTAAGTGGTATAAGAAAAGTCTTAATTACAATTTCAAGAGGTCTTACAGCTGGGGACGGAAAGACAAGGCAATTATGTCATTGAATAAATATGAGCGCTGCACATTTCAAAGTCAAAACGTGGCGCAGATGTCTTTGTCAATGTGTGTCTGAAGGGAACTGACTCCTCAGAAACATGTCGTTGGCATTTTCATTTTATCTGGCCTATAAAATGCCTGATAAAGCACTGAATTTGAGCGCGGTGCTGCTTTGTGTACAGCCGTTACTGGAGAAGCCGCTATATTTGCTATATATATTTGCTCTGAATTCGCTATATTCAGAGAGTGAATTTGCATTTCCAGTGTGCCTAACTTATGTTCAGATCAATGCAAATATCGACCCATGTTTTTATGCAGCAAACATAGTTATAAATGTGAAAGAAGTTAATGTGCCTTCTAAAAATCTAAACAATTAAGACAGTAATATTTATGTTTTAAATTAATATAATATGTTTGACTTGTCCCTTTTCCTAAAAATGGTTTAAAAGCTGAAATGCCACTTTATAAGATTTTTTTATGTGTGTATGTATGTGTGTGTGTGTGTGTGTGAACTTGTATCTAAACAGTAAATCATGTCATTTTATGGCTTAAAATGTTACCATAGACATTGTCCAACCCCACTCATACAGTGTTCATTTTACTTGTGCAGCTCTTAAAAAGGTTCATGAATTGGCTTACATTTTTTTTTGTTTGTTTTTTTTTTAATTCTGCAGATACCCTGTAAATGGTGAAATAAAATACCTTCATTGATATTTGTGTATTGAAAATGTTTTTGATTGACATTTTAGACTTATCTGATTTTCTATATTTAAAAAATTGTCTTTTTTTTATTTGGGCTAGTTAAATTAGTTTTCTGGCTACCAAAATCTGAAGAGTACCTGCCCGAAGGGCTACCAGGGATTTTGAAATTTTGCGAGCCCTGCTCTATGCTATTAAACACCCACCAACAACTGCCCACAGCTAGTGTTCAAGACAAAAACTGATTTGTTCAAAATCTTCTACCATGTCTGACAAGTAGTTCACCCATGGGTTTGAATCAAACTTTATTGCTATGATGCACTGGGCAAAATACAGCGTTGGTCTTTATGAAGAACATTTTGATATAAAATTTTTCATTTTTAGAGAGGGTTTTGTAGGATGGTATTAAAATGCTACTTGAGCTAGACCAATCCAATTCCAGAAGCCCTGTAATTCTTTTTGTGCTTTGAATCCCAGGGTATTAGTTTCTCTTGTCTCTTCATACCCTTTGAAAGTCTTAACTGTAAGTCTGATTTGCATTGGTCATTTGTCATAAGTGTGGTTTCTCCACAGAGCCCTGTCTGTAATCTCTATCGTGTAGGTTGAAGGAACGCGAGTATAAAGGTCACAGGCGCCTCACACATGCTCTGTGAACCCTGCCTTAGCAGAATAAATCATTCAGCTAAGCTGTTTCCACTTCCTGTAATTTTCTGACTGTGTACCACCCAGTTCAACTTCACGCTTCAGTGTTTAGGGATATACAAAGATTTTAGTGACATACTGATTGTGGATTTCAGTGGAATGTTTCATCCTGCATTCATCTTGTGTCCTCTATTAAATTTGTTCAGTCAGTAGTGTTGGTGGCATTATGAAATTCACACAACCTGATAATCTTCTAAATAGTTCACTATTCTTGTATTATTGTGTTGGCTGAGCTGAGAAATAGAGTTGTTGTGCATCATTGTGTTCTGAACAGAAAACTCAAAGCTCTTAGTAACCTTTTCATTGGTGCGAACAGTGGAGAGGAAACTGGCTGTGATTGTTTATTTATTTATTTTCTGTTGAAAGACTTGAGTAGTGAAATGAACAGACAGGTTCATGATTTACATTTTGTGTTGATGAATGTTAATAAAATTAGGACTTGAACATAGACATCTCTGTTGCCTTAAACTGGTTCCAAAAGTGGTAAGACTTTCTTTGTAACAATCAAAGTGATTTAATTTGTTGTTTTTAAAAGCAATCAGTACTCTTTATTTAGCAAGGGCACATTCAATTGATCTGAAGTTGCAGTAAAAAAATTTTAATTGTTGCAAAATTGTATTTCTTCTTATCAAGCCCAAATTGTTGGACGATATGTGCTATGCTGTTTTGGTTCAAGATTATACATTTTAAAAGAAAATACTATTTCAGTCCTTCTGCTTTGAAATTTCTCTTCTATTCAATGTTTTACTTGCCATTTCTTTGTAACTATTTGTGAAATTTACTTGCAATTTCTGACTGAAAATTGTTTCTACACCAATTTTTCGAACAACAAACTAAAGTTTTGAGCATTTCCCATGTGGATGTCAAATGAGAGCAGCTCAGTTTAACAAAACAGAGTTCAGCTGATTATAGATATGATGTGAAGGTGGCTGCAATAAAAGATGTGTAGAATTTAAAAACATGTAAATAACTTTCAGTTTGCCGTTCACTGCTATTTTTGACAACTAAACTTTTCCATCATCAGTAGTAGTGTTCAGGCCCTCCGCTCTTCTCATCCAGTGGTGTCGTGTGTTACTTCTGACAGCTCTGCCGTTATCTTTGTGTGGGAGTCCGGAACTTTTGTCCTCACATGTGGCGTAATTTAGGCAGAAATGAGGCAGCTATTGTTTGTGCCTGAACAAAAGAGCTCAGTGTCCACCCTCCTTTCACAGTCATGCCTTTCTCTATGTGTCTATGCATTCTGAAAAGCCTCTGAGTTTCTCATTTACCCTGAATTATATATATTGTCATCTATAAATACGTCTGTACAGGCCTATCCTGGACAGACCTATAACTCGTATTTGTCCACTGCAGTGGAAGTGATCTAAATGAAGAATTTGCGTTGTCAACCTAAATTTCATACTTGATGCTTTACCCAGTTCCCTTGTCGCATTCTCCTCCTGATATACAGAGTCTGTCATATAAAAAAAACAATCAGTAATTATACAAATTTTAATCTTCATTTGTATTTCGTACTTTTGTTGTGTTCATCCACAAAGACACTGGAAGAGAAATACATAATAGTACTAGTAATCATTAACAAATTTTTACTAGTGTAAATTATTATTATTTTTATTTATTTATTTTTATGCTGTAGATTCAGCTTCACCACTGAATAGTGTAGCAGGAAATGCTGATCTGTAGTGGACCGACTCACCTCTCTGCCTTAGATAACAGAGCAAAATTGTCCCATTTGCTTCTGATAAAACATCACTTCCCTGTCATTACACCTTTATGCTTCTCAACTATGGTTCACTGGCTGACTCTGTTCCAGGTAACAGGGCTAAAGAGGAGTGGGCAAATTGCTCATTTTTTAAAAAAGCAAAGTGCCAAGTTGCCATGGAAACAAGGCCAAAATGAGACAGTTGTCCATTAGTCCATAGATATAAGTGTCCTTGTCTCTTAAGACATGTGAAACAATGTCATTCAAGCCAACCTTGAAACAAGCTGTACATTTAAATAATTTTACATAGTGTCTTGTGCACTCAACATATTATCTTCTAAAATTTGTGAGCTGCCTACATGCATAGACACTATTTTAAGGCATTATAGGCTGATGGCAGTTCAAAAAACTTTAAGGGTATCTTTTAGGATTTGTGGACGTCATCTGTCAGCAAACGAATGCTGCACTTCACGTCTTTTTGAGGTTAGGACGCTTTGACCAAAAAACTCTGAGGCAATCGCAAAGCTCTGAAGGAGCTCTATGCCATTTAGTTATAAGCACTTAACATGTGACTCAATAATCGTGATTAGATTGTGGTAAGAAAAGTAGTCAAATCGTACAGAAGCTCAGCGACGCAGCTGTGTGAAGGTCAGTTCTGTTAAGTGACTTTACAGAGTTTTTACAGAATTTTGGTACTGATGTTTGAATGGTTGTCATTGTTGTGATATAGTGAGATTCTTGTGTGAAAGTAGCTAATTATGCACTGACTAGTTCATATAGCATCTATCTATAACATGTACTGTCAAAATTCAATTGTGAGTCCTAAAAATGTCAGTAGAATATCTAATGTATCATCATAAGCGAACTGTCTAACCTTAACCATATTTAGCGCTCCAGTCAGGACTGTTAACTGTGCCAACCTACTAAACCGTGAAGGTAACTGCTGGCATGAAGTCATGTAATCAAGCAGTTCATTGAACCTTTTTTCAGTCTGCACAGTGCATTGAATGTAAAGGGCTAAAAAGAGAGGACACGCTGGGGGAAAAAAAAAGAGTTTGCCTTGAGAGTGAGGTATAGGAGAGTTGGGGAGGTGGAGCACTAATGTGTGTGGAATTGGAATGAGTGTTGGAGCGTTCTGCTCCTCTGAGGCAGTATTGCTCCTGATTTCTGCTCTCTCACTCTCTCTCCACAGCAAGATGAGAGGAGGATTTTATCACTGCTGTACAGGTGGACAAACAGTCTGCACTGTTACTCCCAGCCAATAGACACACTCTTTTTCAGCCTTCCTCCCACTCACTCTCTGCCAATTGTGCAGTTTGTTTCTGGCCTTGTTTTTTGATTTTCTTTTATTACTGTTTTATCTCACAACCTGAACATCTGTTAAAAATAGGAAAAGTGTCATCTTGCGATAGTGTTTTATGATTAAAGCTGAGCATCAGCTGCAAACCATCAGGTCAGGTGTTTCCCAACTTCTGTCAAAATTCATTCATTAGAAGATAAACAGAACGTTTTTGCTGAGAAAGCTGCCCTGCTGTTTACTTCTCAATTGTTGTGTTTCTTAGGAAATACACTGATTTTTCTCTTGAAATGACACTTGGTGGATGGCAGAATGCCATGCGGGAATTTCATTTCTTCTGCTTCTAAAATGTATCAGCCATTGAGAAGTGTGAAAGTGTTGATTGATAGTGTTGCAAATGTGCATGTTTTATTCTTCTGTGATGGTCAAATATTTTGTAGTATTTCGTTGTTAAAGGGATAGTTCTCCATAAAATTAAAATTCAGTCTTCTTTTACTTACACTCTTGTGGGGCACAAAAGGAGAACACTGAAGGATGTTAAAGGTGCTCTTTTTTTTTTTCCGTACTATCAAAGCAATAGTGGCCTGTAATGCTCTAAAACGGACAAAAAAGCATTTTTCCATAGACTTGTGCACTGTATTATTCTTAAGGTGTGGCCACATTTTCTATTGTCAGTAGTGCAGCTATGTATGAAGCACAGCTTCACATCAAACTAAGCGGCTTTCTGTTGGTCAATGTGGTACAATGCAGTGAAATCATTCTCACACAGAAATTCAGATTGTGTAGATTCCTGTTGAAATGACTAGTTTTCACCCATGAAAATTTGTCAAACAATAAATGTGTTTGAAGCCATACATTACCTCTATGTAAGGAACAGATTGAAATTTAATTTGTTTTTTTGTGCTTGGTACTCGATATCAGAATTTTCATTTTTGGTTGCAGTACCCTTTTAACTAGTAGCCTCTGGCAGATGGAACTATAATTAATGTTAAAGCATTTTTGTGAACTTGCTGTGTTCTCAGTGTGCTCTGGTAAACTTTTGAAAGCAGCTGAGAAACATTTGAGGAGAAAAAAATAAAATGCTTCTCGATAGAACATGCAGCATTACAGAGCTCTGAGCCAACTCTTGAACACTAGATTGCAGGAGTAATTGCCCTGTGACATTCAGTTTTTGTTTTACAGAGGCATAAATCAGTTCAGACCGTCTCCAGACGTGACCCGTCAGTGCTGTTGGCCCTCTTGCACAGCCGTTATTCTGTTCTCAGAGTGAAAGGAACCGCTCTATTCAAGCCATTTTGGTGCTTGAGGCTTATTGTCATAGCAGACATGATTGGAGCCCAGGGGAGGTAGAGTTAGATTCAAAACAGGAAAGGTTGGTTCTCTGTAGGTTGTGTTGACTGATGGAAAGCCAGTGTCAAAGTTCTTCCTCTGAAAATATGTCAGCCACTCTTTTTTTATAGACTCTTTTATACATTGTCAGACTACATTGCTTTCTCCAAAATAAGCAGAGTATATAACTGTCATCATCCTGTCAAGATTTCAGGCTTGTGAAGGAAAGGGACTAGAAAAGCTGTTTGTGAGATTAAATGTATGGATCGCTGTGGGTAATTCGCACGTACAACTGTTGTTGGTGCAGATACTATAGTGTCGTGACAAAGTAAACGCTCCCTGCTAAGGTCAGGCTATTCTTAGCATAAATGCTACTGTGCCAGGAAGTTGCTTTTTGCGTCTGAGGAAGGATGGGAGGGAAAAAACATAAATACTGTACTTTCCCACATTAGAAGTGGAAAACATAAGTGCCCTCATGAAATATGACAGTATAGTTAGTTGTTTTTTTTCTCTCTATGTTCTCTGCTCCTCTTATTAATGACAGTATAAGGCCATCTTCACACATAAGCCACACATATTCATGCCCATATTTACAGATTGTAGTATATGTTTAACCTATTTTGCTGTGCTTTTTATTAATTTCTTTTATTTTAAAATATTATAAATTTTTCACACAAATAAATGTAGTTTATTTTTTATAATTATTATTTTTACCAAATTAAGTTATTTTTATATATTAAAAAAAATGCAAAAACAGATAGAAAAGAAGCTCCAAGACAGCAATAAATTCATAACCACTTTTGCTGGACAGTGACATTGCTGGCCAAATACTACTGATTGAGTTGTTGTTTGGCCAGATCCCAGTAACTGTCTTATTATTTATGGATGTTTTAAGGATAAATTCAGTGTGATGAACTGGAAATCCACATGTTTGTTTGTTTGTTTGTTTGTTTTTGGCACTACATGGTGCCCATCCCTGACGTGGTGCCCTGGGCATGTGTCCAGTCACCCATCTGGTTAAAACAGCCCAGATAGAGATGTGTTACGCAGCAGAAACTCTTTGGTTTGAAAGCTCAGTGCCCTGCTGTAATGCTGATTCGCTTACACACTGCAGACACAGGATGTGTGAAACGGTGCTAAGCCTTGTAATTTACGGATAATGAGTCATCATGTTGCAGCTCAAAGTGTAATTCCAACAGTCAGAGGTTTATGCCCACTCTGTCACCACAGTTTGCCTGTTAACCTTCTGCATCAAGTCTTGTGTTCAATAATAGCTAGTCAGATCACAACCTGTCCCTGAGTTTCATCTGTCTTTCTCTCTCTTTCTTCTTTTATTTCGTAGGTCAGTATGGGAAACCCCTGAGCAAGTACATTCAACATTACGAAGGCCTGTCCTATGACACAGACGTCTTACACAGCAAGCACCAGAGGGCTAAGAGAGCTCTGTCTCACCAGGACCAGTTCCTGCACCTGGACTTCCATGCTCACGGCAGGTCAGCCAAGTCTTCTTTTCTGCTCACTTGTTGATTCTGGAAAGCTGGATCTGTCTTGTTCTGGTTTAATACTCGTCGTCTAAGCATTTATGAGGGGAAAGGATCTTCACAGATCTTGTGTGCTGTGAAAATTGAGTCTTTTTTTCTTTAGGAATGACCCTGGATTGTTCTACCTGAGGTTACACTTTTCACAGAGAAATACAGAATGATAGAGACCCCTGGTGATTCAGCGCTCCAGGCAATGCGGAGGCAAATTGATTAGGCTTAGATCTTTGGGGTCTGGCAAGCAGCCCGCTGACAGAAAGCTTCCGGTTTCTGTGGTTTGTGAGCGTGTCTTTAGCATCGTTCTGTTCTTGGATGGTACAACTGGTGCCATATAATTGCACCTGAGGCAGTGTGGTAATATGCCCAGTCAACATTTACACAGGATATGATTTGCACCATTCTGATGACGGACACTGTCTGACAGCTTTATGACATTATATCTCAGTAGTAAATTAAATTAACTCACTGTAGTAACTTTAATATAGCTGCCAGTTTTTGACTCTAAATTCCCCTCTATATTTAATCTACAGATTTCATCTGACACACACCTTTTTTGTAGTCTTTATTTCACTATAGGGATTTTAGAAAGGGTAATTTTTTTTTTAGTCTCTGAAGGAGAGAAACTGATGAAATTGCACTGGGTCTTCATGAAAGAATTATTGCAGGTTTGATACAAGTTAATCTCTGCAGCATCTGTAACATGATGTCGATTACCACAGAAAATACTTTCAACTCGTACCTCAGTTTGAATAAAAATGATAAACATGTACAGCCTCTTCCCATGAAAGCCTTTAGTGCATATTTATCATAAGGTTTAAAAGCAGAAATGGAAAGCTGGTGTTTTTGTTAACATTCTTACATGAATTATTCATTTGAAAAATAACTTGATCTGTACAGTTTTTTTTTTTTTTTTTTTTTTTTTTTAAACAGTCCAAAGGCTTGCTTATACTGACAGCAATTTGCAGCAGCAAAGTGACGGGATATTATTCATTTTTAACAAGAGTTGGCGCTTTTCGTTGACACAAGCAAAAGATAAGAAAAGAAACCCTGGCAAAGAATCAAAGTTAAGCAGAGCTTAACTTTATGCAAATGACCAGCGACACATTAATTTTAACATTTATTTGCTGCCTTTTAAACATCCCCCAATGGGCTTTCATTTGTAAGTGCATTACTGTGAAAACATTTTTCCTTTGTTTATATAAGCCAAGGCATATGTCTTTTTTTTTTTTTTTTTTTTTTTTAGCAACGTTCTACAGATGCCTTTCAATAAAGCTTTAATTCAACTATATTAGGGCTGCACAATTAATCGAATTTCTAATAGTGATTACGATTATGGATACCACGATTACATAATCGTTCAAAGCCGCGATTACAAAAATAAATAAACAATTAAAAATGCCCACTTGCATTATTCTGTGTGCTTAAGATGTGTTTGCAGCGCGGGGTTTAACAAACTCGAACACACTAGATAAAAGACATTTTGTCTAACTGATTGTGTTGTCACTCTGTTGCGCAACAGAGTGACATGTTAAACGCCAAACGTGTCAAAAGCGGAACAAAATAGCGGTACTCGTTTGAACTGTGCGCCACACTGACCTTTTATCCGCTCGCCTCAAAAGAAAACAGCGCAGCGCGAGCTTAGAGCGCATGCGTTTATTACAGTGACCAGTCGCGATCACGCACTAAACAACTCTGTGAAATCCAGTAAGAAGCACTCGAGTTCAGCGCAGAGTTCTCCAGTCTCTTTAATTTAAACTAGTTTAAAGCCAAATAAATCGGAGCTGTTATTCTCATCAACACTGATGCAGAAAGCAGCAGAAATAGTGTAACAACGATCCAGTTAGAAGACGTTTCAATCCACAAATCATCCACATTTACCATAGTTTTACTGTAGTAACACTAATTGCAACAATATGGTGGCAGAAAAGTAGGATATTCATATTGAGTATTATTATAGTAGTAATATACTAAATATGTTAAAGGAGTAATGGAATATAATTCCATTATTTTGTTAATTATTCTATCAGTTGATGTGGATCTGTAATTGACTGAATTTGTAATTGGTTACTGTTTTTCAATGCAAACACCATGGAAACCATATAGTTAGGCTACTTTTTTACCATGGTAATGAGATGCTGTACTTTTGGTTATGACCTACAAATGTATAAAAGATGAAGCTGTTACAGTTTTCACAATGGTACTGTTTTTGTTAATAAAAATAAATGTACATCTGCATCCCAACTCAAGCTACTACTCTCGAATGTTAGTTTGGAGTCCTGATAATATAAATTGTACTGTAAAATGTTACTGTAATTTGAAATTTTGTCTGTTTAATTGTAAATATATATATATATATATATATATATATATATATATATATATATATATATATATATATATATATATATATATATATATATATATATATATATATATATATATATATATATATAGTTTTAGTAAACCATTTTTTTCTTTTTAATTTTAGTTTTAGTATAACATTATTATACCATGCATAATTTGACCTTTTTTTTGTTTTAAGAAGAAACCAAACCAATGTATAGTTGACATTTGAGGCTCAGTGCTATAGAAAAGCAATAAAAGTTCAGGAAGAGTGTTTTCAGCCTTTTTTATATATTTATTTTCTATAAAAATATGGCATGCAGCTTCAAACAATGGCATAAATATGTTTATTATTAACAATATAATCGTTATTAATAATCGCAATTACACAATTTCAAGGGAATAATCGACAATTATGATTTTTGTCATAATCGTGCAGCCCTAATCTATATTAATTCAACCAGTATTAATTCATCAAGGCCAATCGGTAAAGATGAGCATACAAGCCTGTCTCAGTATTTTGTGAAACAATAATCAACAGAATTAAATAACTAGCATACAAACGAATAGTCTTGTTTTATTAGGCCATGCAAGAGACTGTGATGCCACTACACAAATCCATTTTGCCGCCTTTTATCGCAACCTCCCTTTTGTCGGCAGTAGTGTTTCCTTCTGACCCTGCTATGTGAAAACAAGAGCCAAAGGACAGGAAGACCTGAGCCTGCTAAGCCCAATGACATAATCTTTCCTACGACGAGACGGATCTGTCTGTGTGTTCCTGTGGTTGAATGTTGAAAGCTAGTTGACAGCTCCCTCACATTGAGCATTTGGTTTTGACTTGTTCTTTGAGTTAATACACATCTTAGACAACATTTTTTTTTTGGATGATATTGTAAATCTGTTTTCAAGAATGCATGTGTGTCAAGATAAGAGTAAGCACAGAACAAAAATGACTGCTCAAGTGCAGATTACCATACTGTACAAACTGTACAAACACACATGTACATAAGCACTAGTGTATTCCTTTGTGTCGTGACAAAAGAACGCACCAAAACACACACGCAAGTCCACATAACCATCTGCTTTCTTCCTGCCTGCATGTGTGTGAAAGAGTGTTCAGCAGCCTAAAAATAACACATCCCAAGCGTTCTTTTATTTTCACTCTCTCTCGGTGTCTTCACATGAAGTGAGACTAAAGGAAGACAGCAGCTTACAAAAGAAGTGCTGTTATCAGTGAGTGAGTATGCCACAATGGATTATACATTAAATAGTCATTGTGGACATTAGAAAAAGTGGATGACCCTAAGTGAAAACTGTCCAAATGTTGTGCGATCCGAGTACTTAAACCATATTCGGATGTAGTCAGAAATCCATGTGACTGCATCATATATTAGTGCAAAGACTCTTCTTAAACATGTAAATAGCAGTCCATCTCATATGGATTATCATAGATGGATGTTAATATCAGGTGTAAACAAGGAGCTTTGTTTGCAGGAGCTCACAGGGCTCTTTCTCTCTTTGGACATCAAAGGTCTCTTTTGAAGCCATTGTACTCAAACTTGATGAAGGTCATCTATTGTGAAAGGGGTTCTGGGAGGCCAAAGTGTGAGTCAAGTTGATGTTTAGGTGCCTAACAGGATCTCTGAGTGTGGCACAGCATATGAAGTGGCCATTTGTCACGTGATGGAGTGTTTTTCTTTAAATCCATTATTCATGAATCAGCCTTATGTTTGGATGCTGATTTTAATTATATAATAAGGTTAAAGTGCTCATTGAATGATGCTGTATATATTCATTTGTCTGTAAGTGCTATATGAGAATGTCTGATAACTTCAAGTGAAAGAAAATTGCACTTGTAATTAATTTGAAGATGTGTTACTGAGAGGGGTGGATAATCTTTTGCATTTAATAAACCTTGAGCAGACCGACATCGTGAAATGTAAATAAGCTGCCCTTAGATCAGTTGACTTCATATTAATATGTTAGGGTACTACTCTTTTATTGTTTCTGAAATCAAATTAGCAAATTTATTTTAGGGATGCGCCAATATTAAAAGTCTGGCTGACACTGTTGCTGATATTAAAGCCTTAAAAATATATATTTTTAAAGCTTAAATTGAATTTAAGCTTCACAACACTATAGTGTACAGCATATAAATGAATGGTTGTTCATTTTGAGCTTTGCTAAGATTACATTTAGCAGGGTTATTAAATTATTAGTGTTTTTAAAGTTTATGTATGTGGTAGATGACTTATATTAGAGAGAATAAGAAAATAATAAATTATATAAATGAATATATTAAAATTTAAACTATATTAAAACAGAAAACCAGTTATTTTCATTTGTGATAATATTTCAAAATTCTTTTTTTTTTTTTTAACCAAATAAATGCAGCCTTGGTGAAGAGATTTCTTTCAAAAACATTAACAATTGTAACTGACTCCACTATTTAACTGTAGTGTACATCCATTTTCAACCAATACCATTTATCAGCATGATACAGATATATTGTGGATCCCGGAACTATATATAACAAAGATACAAGGATCACGTGATATACACAACTTTCTACTTTACTGTGTACACAGATTCCCTATATGAACTCCAGTGCAACACATTTATTTTTATGTGTGTCTCAGGAGGGTTTTGTTCAGTAGGTACTATTCATTCTGGCCCAAGTAGTCCTCTGTCCCTTCTCTTGAAAAGAGACAGTGTGTTGCATTTAACTGCTGGATAGTTTGCATATAACAAGTCTTGGTGTTCTCAGTTATCACTGAATGCTGTTTTGTTTAGTGTCTGACATTAACTCAGGGACTCAACTGTATGTTCAGACACATGTGGGGTGGTGTGCATGAAAACAGTTGTCTGTGGCTGAAAGCAGTGTATTGTTTGAAAGAGAGCAGTGCAGTGCAGCAAGTGTGTGTGTGTGTGTGGGGGGTACACTTAGTGTGTTTTGCCTATTGGGATTAGCGGTTTAAGCCGCAGTGGAGCATCATGCCAGAGGTGGAACAGAATGAGCCCTGGAGCTAATCTCTCCAAGGTGAGTCCACAGCCGCTCTCATTCCCCTCCGCAGAGGCAGAGAGGCTTACGATTGAATGAATATTTAACAATGCAGGAGATTCATGGGGAGTCACACATCACCGTATGACTTGAGCCTAGTCAGCGTGAGTCTTGTGACTAATACCGATATGCAGATCTCTTCCTGGATCAGTCTGCCTTTTATCACTTCTTTCGCTGCAAAAGTGAGGTAATCTCTGTACTGTTCCTGCAGTGTCACTGGCCCTCACACACATGAGTTGAAGTGATGTCATAGTCAGAACAAGCAGTGTATTTGCATTACATTACCGTACATTAGCAGTCACTTTCCTATCCAAGGTGACTTGGAGTACATCATCTATGGCACAGTCCCTCTGGAGCAACCCAGACTCAAATGTCTAGCTCAAAGGCACAATGGATATAGAATCCCAGTTATTCGTGAATGAGGGTTTGGACTGGTAATTTTATGATGGCATACTGAAGTAAGACAGCTGCCCATAACTTCCCCAAGGCCTTTAGGTATTGGCAAGGCTTTGGAAGACAAAAAGCTTAGGCTGGCTATGTCATCTCTCAGTTGATTTAAAAAAAGAAAAAAAAAAGTCTCCAACTAAACAAAGCTGAACTGAGAGTTTGTGATTTAACCTCTGGGGAATAACTGTATACATCAGCGTCAAAGTAACAGGAAGGTAAAGGAGGTTAGTTTGTCATTTTGATGAATGTTTTTCAGCTTTTCAGCTCACATCAGTTTGATCTTATGGGAAACCTTCTGTGATTTGCATTTTTTGCCTCTTTGCATAAACAGTGGTTACTTTTGACTGTTAAATACATACAAATTCCACAAATACATTCAAAGTCAGTTGCTTTGTAATAGGGATGCTATATATATAGTCATGGCCAAAAATATTGGCACCCTTGGTAAATATGATCAAAGAAGGCTGTGAAAATTTATCTGCATTGTTAATCCTTTTGATCTTTTATTAAAAAAATTCACAAAAATCAAACCTTTCATTGGATAAGAATTTAAAATGGGAGGAAATATCATTATGAAATAAATGTTTTTCTCTAATACATGTTGGACACAATTATTGGTACCCCTAGTAATTATTATGAGTAAAATATCTCTGAAGTATATTCCCATTCATATTCACAATTTTGAGCACTCCAGGGTGATCATGAACATGAAATTATCCAGCCATGGCTTCCTGTTTCACAGAAATATAAATAAGAGGGAAAACAAAGCCCAAATTCCCTTTATCATCCATCACAATGAGAAAAACCAAAGAATATATTTCTGATGTGCAGCAAAAGATAATTGAGCTTCACAAATTAGTGAAGTGGCTTTATGAAAAGTGCTAGAACAGTGGAAATTCCCATTTCCACCATCAGGGCAATAATTAAGAATTCCCAATCAACATAAAATGTTAAAAAACTGCCTGGAAGAGGACGTGTGTCTGTATCATCCTAATGCACGGTGAGAAGGAGAGTTTGAGTGACTAAAGACTCTCCAAGGACCACAGCTGAAGAATTGCAGAAAATAGTTCAGTCTCGGAGTCAGAAAACCTTAAAAAAAAAAAAATTTGTCAAACAGCCCCTACATCACCACATATTGTTTGGGAGGGTTTCAAGAAAAATTCTAGCTCAGGGTCTGGAGTGATTCTGGATGAAGGAATGGTCTCTGATCTCTTGTCAGGTGTTCTCTAACGTCATCAGGCATTATAGGAGAAACTTTAGAGCTGTTAAACTGGCAAATGGAGGTTTCAAAAAGTATTGTATAAAAGGGTGCCGTTAATTGTGGCCAATTTGTATTTGAAAACATTTATTTCATTATGATACCCCCCCGCCATTTAAAATTCTTATCCAATGAAAGGTTAGATTTTTGTGAATAATAAAAAAAAAAAGATCAAAAGGATAAACAATGTAGATTAATTTTCACAGCCGCCTTTGATCATATTTATCAAGGGTGCCAATATTTTTGGCTATGACACACACCCACCTGCTGCTCGACTGAATAATTTTTGTAACTTAAAAAAAAAGACATTTAATTCACACAGTGAAAACTATGCAGTGTTAATGATTAATTTATACAATGTATGTAGCATTTCTTATTTATTTATTGTCCTGTTTCTTGCAATTAGTTACTTATCTTCAATGAGCTTGAGTTTTTCTTTCTTTTTCTTTTTTTAGGTGTGTATTAGTTTTTCTGTGATATTGACACTGGTGACAAGAATTCTGAAAATTCTATTGTGATATATCGTTGTTTTTGTTTTTTTTATGTACTCACACTAAATTATAATTTTATATTGTCTTTTTATTAGTTATTGACCATAATATGGAAGTAAATATCAGCTTATTGATACCTGCCAGATTTTCAATATCTAGACTATATCCAGCAATTGGTGCATGCATTATACTATATTACAGCTTTCTTAATATACTAGTTTCTGAAAAGGAACCCTAACTTTCTGAATAGGGAGAGGTGGTATAACAGAATCACTAGACTTTGCTATGCAGACAGGAAGGGTGTTAAGAGATTATAATCCTGCTCAGTGTATATATATTAGCCTTGACTTTATTGATTTACATACAGCCATGATCACTACAAAATTCCCCCTTCCTCCTCTCCACCGGCTGTATAAATATACCAGTCAGCAGGCACACAGTGAACCAGCACATTAAATAATTGTCTTTGTGTATGAGGTTTATTTGAGTGTCTGATGTGATGTTTCTGTCTCTCCTAAACGCTGATGCTGCACTTCTGCCAGCATGTCACTCATTGCTTTTCTAGTGTAGGCTGTACACTGTTAGACATTTCAAAGGGTTTTTTACTGTAATTAAGATTAACAGTAGCAAACTGTATTTGATTTACAGTTGCAAACTCTATTGTTTTACAGTAAATTACAGTAAAAAAATCCAATTCATCGGTATACTACTGTAATTCATTCATTTTAATATAGATTTTATTAGATTTTATAATTTTTATATAGAATTCATTTTACTTTTACTCTGCATAGGTACTACTGGCATTCAATTAAAACAGACACAATAATTACAAAATATCAAATGCTTTAGAATCTTTAGGCAACAGAATACATAGCCATCTGCAAAACCCAGGTGCTGCTCCAAAACGTGGCCTCCACCTTTGCTCACCATCCACTTTGTTAGTGACAGAAATGTCTTCTCTGAAAAAAAAGTATTAGAAATGAAAAACTTTAAAAGGCAAACCTCATATAGAATACACAAACCTCTCAAATAAAAAGTTGTTCTCTTAATAACCATGAATTATCATTCTCAGGGTGGCTGGCCTGCTCATGTTTTTCTTGAAGCTTCATTGCAGTTGCCTTTAAAACACAAATACAAAAAAATGCAGTAAATCTTAAAAACTATAACAAACTAATTCTAAAACTAGAAAGGCAGCTAGCCATAAAACTTGTTTAACCTAGCTAATATTCAAGTTTATTATCTCAATAGGCTACTGGCCAACATTAACTACTAATACCTGAACTAAATTTCACATTAGTTAACCAAATGTTGTTATTATTAAAGATGCACCGATTGACCGGCCAGTGATTGGAATCGGCCGATTTTTCACATGACCGGCCCGGATTGGTGACCGGCCGGTCAGTCTCACGTCGTGCTGATTCCGATCCTTTTCCGATGTCACAGCCACGCGCACACTCACAGTTGCATCGCACAGTTGCCAAGTCTGTGTATTATACGTGACTTTGGGCTTCTTTTTTTGTAAAGTTGCGGGAAAAAATCCCTGGTCGCGGGTTGCGGTTTTTTTGGGCTTATTTTAAAAAATATGGTTGCTTGTTAGGGAAATCTGACAAGCAACTTCGTTTCTTTTATTTATGTTCGCCGTATTCTCCAATGCATTGATTGACACTCTGTCTGCTCGCAGTTAATAGCCAACCAGTGCAATAATATAAGTGCCGTAGCGTAATTTGCCATATGTTCCAACCCCTCATTGGAGAAAAATCACATTCAAAAATAAGGCACGTGACCCTGTAATCCAAGCGATGACAGACTTGGAGTGGGATGACTTTCTTTTAGCCTAATTTTTACAATGTTTTTGTAATGTATTAATTATCACGGGCGTCTGGCTATAATAAAAAACAAGTAGTCATATCCTAATACTAAGAGTAAATACATTTGGTTCGAATAGCCTAGTATGGCAAGATGTCTTAAAATGTATTTCTTTTTTTAACATTTAAACTTTGGCCACATTATTAGATTACCTTTTGACTTCATGAATACAAATAAATGACAGCTTAATGATTTTTTAAAATCTTTTTTATAACAATTTTTAATAATATTATATAATATAATATTTTCTTTTTTAATATAATACAGTATCTCACAGAAGTGAGTACACCCCTCACATTTTTGTGCATTTTCACTTTGTACACTTCACATTAGACATTAATGGCTGTGTGTTGAGTTATTTTAAGGGGACAGCAAATTTACACTGTTATGCAAGCAGTACACTCACTACTTTACATTGTAGCAAAGTGTCATTTCTTCAGTGTTGTAGTTGCAGTTTTTGACCTCAAAATAAAGCACTTTCCCTCTGTACATGGCTGTGGGGACGAGCAGTTTTGTGGTGCTTGGAATTCTTTTCCAAGTTTAATTGTTCAAATAACACATTGTTTCATTTTAAAATATAAAAATTGTAACCGAGTGCTAGGCCTGTCGCGATAGTCGATATATCGACTTATCGCACGATATATGGAAATGAGTGCAATCATTTTTGGTGCCGCGATATATTGCAACTGATCATTTTTTTTATAATTAAAAATAATGATTATATAATTTTTTTTTACATAAAAATGAATATCACCAACATTTTAGTCGATCGTGCTGCCTCTGTCATCTTGTCTGCTCTCTGTGGCGGAGGCGGGGCTTAGGCAGCGTCTTCCCCACACACACGCACACAGAGCAGACCGCGACAGGTGAAGAGAATTCGTGAACCCACTGCGTTATAAAATCTTTCGTGACAACTACAGCCAGTTAAGAACAAGTCCCAATGGACTTGGTTTCAAAGCCGCAATCTTCAGCTCCAGTGTGGGAACATTTTGGCTTTAAGCCGAATGAGAGAGGAGAGCCAATTCATGTGAATGAGCCGATATTTGTTTTATTTATTTAGCATATATTTTTTTCACATTCCGGTTCCAATGTCTAAATATTCTTAAGAATAAAATGTTCTTTGTTCTTTTGAAAGAGTGTACTTGCATTATTATGCTATTATATTGTCACACTGTAATTACATAATAAGTGAAATAAAATTGTCTTAAAATGACAATAATATCGTTTATCGCAATTAATTTTGGTGCAATATATCGCACAACAAAAAGTAGTTATCGTGACAGCCCTACCGAGTGCTTTTCAAGTGTAATATTTCTGTAAAGGCTAGGGAAGAAAAACTGACATTTCCATAGAATGACCCCTTTATATATTTTAGGCTATAACTATGTGACTGTTACAGCTCCCCTTTGAAGCTCTTGTGTTTTTCTCCTAATAATATATGTAAAACATTAATCTTATAAAATTATTTATTTATTTTGCAGTGTAAATGCATCTAATACCACTTCAGATGCAGCTTCTGTTTCTGCAGCAGTGGAAAGATAGCGTTTGTTAATACTAATTTCATTTGAATGGTAACAACTCTACAGTTTATTATGCTAACTGAATTAATTGAAACCAAGTAAGAATTTGACGTGAAAGATGGCACATTTAATAAGCTTAAGGGGGAAAAATTACCGTTTATAAACAGTGGGAAATGACATCTGTTTTGTTACATACGGCAATTCATTTTAAATTAACTATTTCTTCCTCTTTCCAGTCACAGACTTGATTTTGAGAGTTGTTTAAGTGAAAGAAAATCTGTAACTTAGTTCAGATTGGGGGAATTGTAATGTAAAAAAATTTATTTTATGTAAATAATTTTTGCGTTAAAATTTGCATAGATTTTTGTTTGTACGGTCAATTATAGTTCTTAGAAAGAAAATCAGAATCAACAAAAATCGGTATCGGCAGGTCACACTTCCAAAAAATCGGAATCGGCCAAGAAAATTGCAATCGGTGCATCTATAGCTGACAAGTGTCGTTTGAAATGACAGTTTACCATAGTAAAATTTGTTACCGCCATGTTGACAGGTAAATGTTACTAGGTTAAAACTGGTGTGTGCAAAAATCTGACACAAACACACAAACAAACGTACATATATTTTTACCTTGCTTTCTGGTCTTATTCTCTCGTGCGGTGCATCGACACACAGCGCAGATGTTCTCTGGAACTCTCCCACTCACGCCGCTGCTTCCAATGTCTTCCTTAGACGCGAGTGGCGTGGCGTGGTGCGACTCAACAAAAGACAATATAGAACCCATTATATATTACAGAAATGTCTAACAGTGTAGAGACTGTCTTTCTGGAGATCGATGAACTTGCTCTAATCACTGCAGGTGTTTTTTAGAGTACAGATTATTCAGTTGATCATATGTGATAACTGATCGGATTCAGATATCTTTTCCTTTATCTGTCAGTACTTCTTTCTGTCTCTCATTTCAGTACAGAGTTCATGTAGGTAGAATTACTAGGAGGTTTGTTAGTCTCTGAGAAGGTCAGAATGAATTACCTCTGTCATTTGGCTCCTGCCCCCAGCTCTCAGAGCTAGCAGGCTGGGCTTAGTTCAGATGCCCACCTCAATACTGTGGATGAACTCACTTGTTTGTTCAACCAGAGTTCAGTGATAGATGCAGTATTATTTGACTGCAGGATCTTAGCCAGCCCTGCTTTCCCACATAGGGATCGTATATGGTGTTTTCTGTGTGGGAACTCAACTCTGTATGTGTGGCCATTTTAGTCAAAATGTTTTGTCGCTGTGATTAAAAGATGCAGAGGAGTGCCTGCATGTGAACACACACTTTCAAACATATTTGTTTATTAACTAAAATCATGCATATTAAGGTTACAGTACTTAGCATTTCATGTAGTCAAACTCATTTGCAATTTATTACAAATAGCTTGTTTTTATAAGCCAAATTGTACTTATGCTAGTGACTGCTTCAAAAAAGATTTTTCATATTTATTCGTATTAAAATGTTTAACACTGTACGTATATTAGATTGTATATAGAGACATGTTATTTTAGTCTTTAGTCTTCCTTAAAGACAGAATATCTGTGCTTGTTTTATGAGCTTTTTTCTTTAATTACACCACGTGTACTCATATGAGCTGATTTTCAACATGGAATTACAATGGCTAATGAAATTTTAAATGAAAATTGTCCCTTAAAGCAAGAGGATTGTCTTCTAAGACCCCAGTCATTTAAAAGCATTTAAAGATAATTTGCTCACATATTAAACCGTAATTGATGCTCTCTAATAATCATTGATGATTTATCATTATTTTCATGATTATATAATATATTATATAAAGGATTATAGCCAATGTAAAATTTTAATAAGCAGAATGAAAGAAAGAGACTCTAAACAGTGGAAGTATTGCTAAATGCTGTAGAAGAGCTGGGAAGACTTATAAGATTGTCCATTTCTGCTGGAACTAATTAAATGTATGATTATTGTAGTACTCATGTTTTAATGGTTAGTAAGTTAGGTTGCTAAAAGAGATCCAAAATCAGAATGCATGCATTTTTTTTTTCTTTTTTTTAACAATCATTACAAATTAACTAGAGACTATTTGGACAATTAGTGCCATGCCAAATCAGTGGCATGCATAGTTTTGTAATATTGTTGGAAATTTTCATTTCTGAAATAAGAACAAATCCAATTTTATTGTGGAACTGAATGTACAATTTCATTCAAACACAGCTGGAACTTTCCACTCCACCATTAAAAAGGCACAGATTTATTATTATAGCATACAACATTACTCTGACTCCTTAACTCTGCCAGTGCTCCTGAACTATGCACATTTTTGATTGTAATGTTTTTGTGTACCCAGGTCTCATCCGCTACTGTTGTTTCCCAGGGCTAATAAAAACAGCCTGTTTTGTCAGTACAAATGATCACAGAAGCGTTCTATTTTATTGCATTAGATATTGAAAATAACTATTAAAACTTCTATTTGGCATTTTAAAATTACTCGATTTCTTTTCCCATTCAAATAAAATTGCAGAAGTGGTAATGAGATCAGCCTTTAATAACTATGCTAAGAACATGCAGACCAGGAGACCTGTGGTATCACGTTTTTGTTTTCATGAGTGTGTGTGTGTGATAAACATGCTATTTCTTCTGTGTAAAACGGGCAAGGCAGGGTCACACGATCTTCATGTGATGCATATCTCCCCTCTCACACCCTCATGTGAGCTCAGAGAACAGAGAGATTAGGAAAAGTTGAGTATGAACACGGTCTCTCCTTACGTTCTTCTGAAATTCCTGAAGAATGAGTGTTGGGCATGTGATCCAAATAAGATCTCTGTGAGAGAAGTCTGTATTATTAGTTTGAATAATTCTGTTTCAGCCTCTTCTTCAGCGCTGTAATGCTCAGTTACGCGCTATGAAACCATATTGTTTGTTTTCTTTGGCTTTGGAAGCAAAAGAGATCATCAATGAGCAACAAACAGTGTTTTTCTGACCATGATTTTCAGCTTTTGGAAGTTTTGTGGGGGGTTTTCTTAGAAGCCCTGCAGAGCTCTTCGGATGTCCTGCCACACAAAAACTCAGACATTTTTTGAGGGGTTTCATCTGCTCTCCATACTTTCTTAGTATTGGTCACAGCAAAGGGACTCGAAGCACAGAGGTGGCTGAAATAACAAAGGAAGTGCTGAGAGATCACAGCAGGTTACATAAGGATCTGGTCTCCTGACCGCAGAGAAGAAATAAATATTTGATTTCTTGTTTTAAACAGTGCATGTTGTTTGTTGTTGTTGCAAGGAAATGGAATTGAGATCGAGAGGTTTTTCTTATAACTGTGTATTTTGTGTACATTCTCTGTGATGGAGGTTCTAGTATATTCAAATTGACATTTTTCAAAGTATTTGTTAAAGCGAATGAGTTTGTGTGGTAGTGTTTTTCCTACTGAAAATTAAGATGTGGAGGCAGAGGTTGAAAACCAATTTTTTTTTTCTAGGGAGCTTTCTTTTTAAAGAGATATAAATTCATATAGGATTTATTTGCCAGTTTTATCCACAAGTGCAATCACTTAAAGTAAAAGGATTTGAAGTTCATGTCTGTAGTAAAAATGCTGCAAAATGAGTCCCCATTAGCAAGCCCCACAAAAGATTCTCTGTCCGTCTCGCTCGCTCACAAACACACTTTATCATCATGTCAGTGATCTGTACAGTCCAAATATGTCCTTTGTGTAGCAGTATGTGCTGTACAGAAGATGTTGACTCATCACCAGATGGGTTCTTTATGAGGCTTGATACTGAAAAGTTGCTCGGTAAAGCTTTCCCATCCATCCATCAAACGGTTAACAGCTCTTGCACTTGAATCTCTGCTGCTGTGCTCTGATGTTGTTCGTATTCATCTGCACTCACTCTCTCTGTCTCCTCTCTCTGTAGAGTAACTCTTGCTCCAGTTGCTCATACTTGTCCCTGATGCTTTTGTCCTGTTGCTCTAAATTGAATTCAGACTGAGGTGCCCCTCTAGGATATTCTGCAGGAAATATACTAATCACACCGGCTTCAGCCTGCATCTGATAATGGAAGTACAGCACTGTTGTGTGGTACATTTATAACAGTTTACTATATCGTTATTGAGATTATGTATGCTCCTGTAGGGAGAGGACGTAATTAGAGAACAATGTCCAATAAGATGGTTGATTGGATTAAAATATTGCTGTTTACAATAATGGTTAAAACGACGAATACAAGCACATAATGTTTTAATAAGGACTTTCATTAAGACTTGATGCTGTTTTTCCAAGTGCACTAGAAGATGGAGAAGCAAATAAACATCTTAATGGCTTTTCCTCTGTTTTATCCTCCTTTTTTTATTTTTTTATTATTCAACAAGAACTTAAAAGCATGTTTTACAAGGTCAAAACATCTTTTTACTAAATGAAGATTTCATATATTTAGAAAAAAAAAGGAATATTAAAATGTAAAACTTTTTTTTTTTTTTTTTTTTTTTTTTAAGGGGTGGTTGACTTTTTTTTTCTTTCTAGGCTTTATTGTGTTTATGGGGTGCAGTCAAACATGTGTTCATGCTTTAGTTTTTTGAAAAATGCATTATTTTTCATATAATTTACCTTTATTCCACACCTCACTGTCCCTTCTCTGATAAACGCCCTGATGATTTCCTGGTTTTATGAAGCCCCTCCCTCAGAAATACGTGATGGGCTCTGATTGGTTAGCTGGTCCAGTGTGTTGTGATTCGCTAAACCGCCTCTACTGCGCGTCTGAACGTCCCGCCCTTCGCCTCAGCGGCATGGGCTCCGGTTGTATTGTAAACGATGGCGTCGTCTATATTGCTCATCAATTTGAGCCCGAATGAGACCCAGAGGATATTAGTGAATAGGATCGCGCAGAACCTGTGCAAACATGGCTTTCAATGGTATGTTTTTTTTTTTTTTTTTTTTTTTCATATTTTTTAATACGCTGTTATTTGTAAGTGCTACTGCTTCTGTTAGCTTCTAATATATGGTTTTATCCTGATTTAAGCTTTAATACAGTACGGCAACTGCACGCGCGTCCATGTATAACGCTTCTCATAGCTATGTGAAAATAAGTGTATAATTGGAACAGTTTGTTGGAGCTGATCTGATGATCTGAATGAGAGAGAGAAAGAGAGATGCAGAGCGTGTGCAGAGCAGGGTGACGCGAATAACAGTATTAAGAGCCGCTGCTTTAAAACATGATTTTGAAACTTGTGAATCTTTAGAAGACAGAATCGCGTTTCATGTATGAATAGATTTTTACGTGCACCTCTAGTTTTCTATTCCTTTTCTCTAAAGCAGCGCAGCATGGTCTCGCCCCCTTTGCTGTGTGTTCCCGGGGGGCGTGGTTTATCTGGGTCCGGGAAGTAACTACTTGTATTCCCTTACCAGTCTTTTTTGTAAGCATTGAACTGCCAGAATTTTAAAAGATGATGTCTCCGTTTGCATTGAACTTTCAGCTTTGTAACTTAGCAGATATTGTTTATGCTCAAACAGCAACATTACACACTAACGTTAGAAAAGTGAAATCGCAATCAACCACACCTTTAATATGTTTTAGAATGTAGTTTATCCCTGTGATAGCAAAGCTATATTTTCATCAGCCATAACCATTATTTTATAAGGGTTAGTAAAAAATTGTGAAGGTATTCTTTATATCTCTTTCCTTGCTGACTCAAATATTTGAACCAGGTTTGTTTTTACCTAAACATCTTCAGGGGGTTTTGCCTTTGGTTGTCTCACTGGGGATTGTTAGACAGTTTTCTTTGTGAGGCTAATTCAGAATACTTGATATTTTATACAACATAGCTTTTAATTGAGTTGAATTGTTTCTAATTAAATAATCACATTTCAGTTCTAGGAATCAGATTCATCACCAGTGCTTTGCTCTTGCCCGCAGTGGTGCAGTCTGTAATTAATTCTGTTGTATTGATTCTGTGTGGCACGCAGCATTGAACACAGACAGACTGGCAAGGAAAGTTGATTCAGGCCCGCTATGCACTGCAGGATCAATGGCTTCTCTGGCGTCTGACGATTCATTCCCCATTTTCATGTTTTTTGTGTACTCATAGAGCAAGTGTCCATATGTAAAGCCCTCCAGCAGCCAGACGGGCCAATCTGCATCTCAGTAATGAGTCCTTAGAATGGAGTGTGGTTAAAAATAGGTAGCTATAAAGAGGAGAGAAGTACAGGAGGAGAGGCAAGCGGTTGAGGCAAAGTCCAGCTCAGAGATGCCAGAGCCCTAATTTCTGCTGTGATTCACAACTTGCCCCAGCTAGAGAAACAATCCAAACTCACTCAAAGACTTCTGATCTCCCTAGCTGTGTGCATTTGGTCATTTTGCCTGCTCAATTTTTCTGCATTCCATTCACCCCAGTATGGATGGAGTGGCTGCTGCACTGTCAGTTTTTTTTCTATACATTTTGTATCAGGTTTATAGGATGGTAGTATTAGTATTATTAATTATTATTAATCATTGTTTTTGTTTTAATTTATTTATATTTAATATTTATATTTGTGTTATTGTTATTAATAATAATAGTCAATTCATTAAAAAATATCTTTTCTGTTTTGATTTATATTATTGTTGTTGTTTTAGTAGTTGTTGTTGTTGTTGTTGTTGTTGTTGAGGAGTGTCATTCAAGGCAGGTAGATCCAGATCAGGTCAGTGAGGCAGGCAGTTGTGTAATGTAGGGATGTTCTTCTCATTAGCGCTTACCTCCTCTGTCCTGACCTAATTCAGCTGCCATCTCTCACAGTCATCTTTAACAACCTTTATTCTTTATTCTTCCCCCTCTCTTTCAGTTGCTTGCTCTTTAAAGGCCGTTTCATTCTCAGTGCTTATCATTCTCCCTCACACAGACTCACTCACACTCAGTATTCCCTGCTGTTCACCGCCCCCATCTCCCGTCTGTCATAGAGCACTCTAGTAAAGCATTCCTTTATCACTCTGTAGTAAACAAAAGGAGCGTCATGTACTCAGTAAATATCCTGTTGCTGTATCACTCTGGCCTTATAGACTCACATAGTTGCCGCCTATGCTTTTGGCATTGTCATTTTTTTTTTTTTTTTCTTAAATAAACGTCATTACTCTGCATCAGAAATCCAGTTATACTCAGATTAGGGGGCTGAGCTGGTGGATGTCATTAATTTCAGATGCATTACTGTAAACGTAATTGAAAGTGTTGAGTGCTGGGTAATTACATTGCACATGCCGCTTGGACTAAATTGGGTCTGACTGGGATCGGGTGAGATATTCCTGGAACTGCCTTTAGCTGTGAAAGTGACGCCATCGAGGGACAAAAGATCACAGTGGGAACCTAGATGCCTCCCTTTGGCTTTTAGGATGTTCAGACAAAGGAGTTTGCTAGGCGCTTGACAACTGCAAGGGAAATGCAGTGATTCACTCTAGAGCTACTGGAGGCTTGGTGGTGCTCAGCTGATGAGGGGGCCGTCTCTTCTGGCTCTGAGGTCGAGTGCTGCTATCAGTCTAATGATCTGTTGGTGGTGTGAGACCCATTAAAATCACGATCAGCCGTTTGCTTGCATATTAGGGCTGCAGAATAAAATGAATTTTTGCCTATAATAATTGCATCTTTAATTGCATTCTCTTTGTGTGTGCGTTTGTGATTTCATGTGTTCTTTGAATTTGCTGAGTTCAGGTTTTTGTGATTGCTTGTACTTAATGGCTTACAAATACACTGCTTTCCCAGATGTTGCCTTCCTGTCGTCACATGAGGATAAATATAGCCCTCTGCAGTAATAAGTGTAAATGCTGCTAATTTGTATGAGAAGCAAACAGCGACTCCTGAGGTGCTCTCTAATCTAGCACTGTCTCGACCCAGGGTAGGATTGACCAACAGAATCAGTATCCCAGAGGATGGGAATCTTAAAAGAAATTAATAATTCTGGTTCTGGTTCTGATTCCTCTTAACGATTCCCGTGGCTTAATGGTTCCATTAACAATCCTTTTAGTGCTTTTAAAATAGAGAAAATTCTGTTTGTGAGTAAATTATTATTAATAATTGACAAAACTAGTAAAACCGTAATTGCAATCTAATAATGTAACTCTTTTAGATTATATTTTAGTACAGTATTCCATCTGCATCAGTGGGATGAAATGCATTTGTAAGAAGTATAGTTGGATTTTGTGCATCCCAACCTTGTTACTATCAAAGTTTTACTTTTTACGTTGTTGTTGTTTTCTTTGCTTTCTTTTGTTTTCTTATACTTTGTAGAATGCTTTGTATTTGAGCAGGCATTCTCTTGCATGTTTTATGAATCGAACCAAAACAGGAAACCATTTTAACATGCGAGTTTAACTGCTGAGAACATTTGGACAATAATTATCATTTTTAGCTAGATGGAGAATTTTTTTTTTTTTAACGCTTTGTCATTCCACCTGCAGAAGCACAAGAGATGGGGATATTGAAAGCACTGCTGTTGGGTTTTACTTTCTTTTTAAAGGCCTGCCTTGGTTTGACATGATTCATGATTAGCAAAGACTCTGAATGTTTCTGGGCACTGGGGGAAATGTTGTGCTCTGTGGTCTCCACTATGACTCATGTGGCTAAATGAGGTGTAGACAGCAGCACTAGTGTGTGGGGATTTTGGGTGCTTTGGGTGGGGTTTGAGTGTTTGCCCAATGCCCACCATGGAATAGGACTGGGACAATAAACCATTGCAGAATCGATTCTTAGATCGATTCTGATATTTTCCGAATGCATCTTGATTCCTCTGGAATCGATTCTGAGCTTAGATTTTAACAGCAGATGGCGCTCTATTAGTTTTTATCCGCATACTCAAATGCGTTCAGCCGAGTCGTGTAATTTCACCTCAGCTCAGAATGCTTTTATGATGGGAGATTAATGTAAACACAGCCCACTGTAAACACCCTTGTAAATTGCTTCAACCTTTTCGAATTTTATGAATGATTATTTTGGGTTCCAGTGTGTGTGAGGCTTTGGAAACAAGCAGAGTACGGCTGTTTCTAAAGCATGCAGTGCCTTCTGCTGTTAAAATCTAAGCTCAGAATCGATTCCAGAGGAATCACGATGCATTCGGAAAATATCCAGGAATCGATTCTGCAACGAATTATTGTCCCAGCCCTATCATGGAAGTTTGAATAAGATGGTGGGTGTTGTTCATGATCTGAGTCACATACTGAAAAGTACGAAGCACTTCAGTGCAAATATGAAATCATCCGTGTCTGATTTTGTTTATACCAACATAAATGATTATGCTCCTCTGTAGTGTAGTAATTTAATTTATGAATCTCTGAATTTATAAATGCCTGACTCGTTTATTGACTCATAAGTGATCTCATTTAAACAAAATGCCATTCTCTGGCTGGGAGTTGTGAAAACTTTGAAACTTCCTGCTAGTGTTGTCAAAAGACCCGGTACTTCGGTACCAAGTCGGTACAAAAAAAATGAAAACGTCACGGTACCAGGTTTTTTTAAGTACCGGTGGTACCGAGTACCCGGTCAACCCGGTTCTTGGCGCGTACGGACCTATGATTTCCGCGATGCAGAAAACGCGGACAGAATCTCGGAATCCAGTTATAAAAACAGAGTTTACAGTTTAGCACGGAATGTCACGGAATTTGTCAAAGTTTGGATGAATTAATCAAAAGTAGGTCGTCACACTTTAATCAAATCGCGACATGGACTAGTATCTGAAAATATTAAGCCGCAAAAGTCGATTCAGATATGAATCCCGCATGTTCTGCGAGTCTGTGTGTGAATGAATGAATGAATGAATGAATGGCAGAGACGCAAGTTTTTTTTTTTTTTTTTACACTGAAGCGCGCGACGCTCGCGGTGATTTCATCATCTGCAGTCTCAATGAAGACATAAATACATAAACAACATCTACAGAACTGCTCTGAGAATCCCTTCACGAGGATTCTACCGATCCATTTGAGTAAAACCAGCTTCATATCATATAGCTGCACACAGAAATTTAAAGGTATTCACGGCAACCCGTCAAAATAAAAGTTTATCTTAAAGACATTGTGCCAAAAATATATTACTATTATTTAGTAGAATGTATGTGATCCTATTACTACTGTTGATAAAAAATATATATATTTTTAAAGAAATAATCACACAATATTTCTTCCATATTTTAATTTTAATAGTAAATCCCCTTTATTTACCCAAAAAATTAAATGTTTAAATTTCATTAATTAAAAGACAAATTAAATTTGGGTGAAACTTTACTGTTTACTATTTTTCATACTTTTATTACTTGCGGAAAAACTTGAAACACAATTTAAATAAGTATGAAGAATGGCATTGACTTTTGTAAATTTTATTTTTGTTTGACTATTATTAAAAATAGTGTTTTTAATTAGCATGTGGTACCGAAATTGGTACCGAGAACCGTGGATTTTCACTGGTATCGGTACCGAATACTGAAATTTTGGTACCGTGACAACACTACTTCCTGCACTACTTCCTTTTGTCTGAGCGTAACACTTCACAGGGTCTTACAAGAAAGAACATGTAATATGCTCATTCCTCGAATCTCTGCTACTGTGTTCCCCATAAGTGGTAGGTATTGTTACATGTCAGTGCCTGCCCTGAGGTATGCATGCATTTTGTGTCTTAAAGCATTGGTTAGTGACACTGTATGAATTGGTATGTACATACATGTTCCTAATGTTATTCTACTAGAGAATCTGTTATGTATGCTGTTATGTTTACTGCCAAGTGGGAGTCTGCCACAAAAGTTGAAATCAAATTAGAATCCGTGTATTCTCAAAAATCTCTTATTTAAAGGGAATAGTTACCATTTAAACAAGAATGAATCAGTTTCATGTCCAAAATTATTTTTGTATACTTTTTGTATATATTTGTATATTGCTTTTTGTGCCATTTGAGACTTGAATCATTCAATGTTATTTTTTCTTGAAAAGCGAAAGCAGTACAATTTTTAAAAATCCTATGTGTCCCACAGAAGAAATAAAGTTACACTGGATTTCAACAGCATGAGGGTCAGTAATTGATAACGATTTTCTTTTATGTGTGAACTATCTCTCTGAAATAGACTAAGCAATTACTTGATGATGCTACTTGTGCTAAACAGTTTGTTTGATAACAAACTTTCCTACAGGTCTGAGTTGGTAATAAAAAGGGTTGAGGTGAGAATATAGTATTTATGCCTAGCTATACATTAAAACAATAGAAGTCTATGGGATGTATTTATATTTCATTTCTCGTTTAGCTGTGTAGTCTAAATGTATGTAAGTTTACTTGGCTATAGTTTGATTAGGGGTTGTCTGTAATAATTAGAATTCCCTGTGCATAAAAAACTGTAGATGTCTATGTGTCCTCATTAAGGTGTGTGTGTGTGTGAAGGGTAGTTTTAATTAGAGAGTTCTGAGAATGGCC
Source organism: Onychostoma macrolepis (assembly GCF_012432095.1). NCBI lineage: Eukaryota > Metazoa > Chordata > Actinopteri > Cypriniformes > Cyprinidae > Onychostoma > Onychostoma macrolepis. The sequence continues at coordinate 30,855,893 of NC_081161.1, forward strand.
TGACCTCCTCCACCTGCCTATTCTCCCTCCAGGACTCTCTGTCCTTTTAGTTTCCTCTCTCTTCTTTTCCTCCTACACTTTTTCATGACCCTCTCTATCTCTCACTGTTGTTCTCAGTTTCCTCATGACAGTACTAGCGTATGTTAGCAGTGAGTCTCACCTGCACAAAGGTCAAACCAATCCTGGGTGGAGCAGTGAGCTGCTATGCTCATCACTAGTGTTTACTACAGGGATGTGGGTCCGCCCCTTTGGCTTCGAGTCTTCCTGTTCCTGTACTGAGCCTCTTATGAAATTCAGCTTTGTGTTTCTTCAGGTCAATACTGTGTTGTTTTTCACATTACGGTAATGTCTTTTCTCTAGCTAACATGATTAAAATCTCCCCTGATGTTGGCACATCTTGTCCACCGCTATTGTCTGGCTTCTTTAGTCTTCTGATGTATTAGAGACGAGAGGTTCGCACACAAACACACGGGCTCAGCTGCACGAGCATGGGTGATGCCTGATCGCGTTTATCCTGAGGGAATCCATGATTGCAGGGTGGTCAAGCCATTTCAGCAGAGCAAGACATTTATTTCTCTCTCTCTGCTGTCAAAAACAAAGGACTGATGTAATCTGCACACACAGTACTCTGCAGAAAGCTCTATGGGTATTAATAGACTTGTAATGCTATATACATTGCCCCACCCCTTGCATGTTTATTTATTAAAAAATATTGGGCAACCGATGTATCGCCATGGTCGATATTTATTTGTTTGTTTGTTTTTTTAGTATTGCCATCGTAATAAGGGTTTATTTTTTATTTATTTTTTTATTTCTTTTATGTGTCAAAAGATAGATTTAGATTTGATGGTTGTTTCGGCTGTTATGAGGAGTGAAGTACTTTAAATCCATTCTACAGATCCAAAAATTTTGAGCATATAAATTTGTATCTGCAGATTGCTTCTGGATTTGATGGTGGAATCTTAAGGCACACCAAGGATGATAACTGTAAAGATAAATATAAAGCTATAAGAATTGTTCTAATTCTTTCGTGAGAAGCAAAATCCTCATCATAACTATAACAAGGAATGATGATGTTGGAACCAGAAGAATTTTTTATTCCTTTTAAAGAGCTTGAGCATTTAAAGCAGCAGACGACAAAACTGCAGTGCAGGCTTAGAATAAATAAAACTTCATTGTGATCTGGTGTGGATGCTAATATAATTATCTTTATCTTTATGGTGGTTATCATTCTTGGTGTGAACCATTCTTTTACTGAATGTGTTTTTTTTTTTTTTTTCTCATTAATCCATCATGTCTTCAACTAGACATCCAGCACACGTTCAATTATAAATTTCGACATGTCAGAGCATCACCATGTAGAAGTGTGTCAAGTTAATAACCCAGATGAATCATTTTGAATCACTATGAGTCACTCACCAGCACCTAGTGTTCTAGAAAATCCTAATGACCTAATATGCCAATGGGAAATGGAAAAATATGAAGGGAAGAATATGATTTGATGATAAATGCTGGTAAATGAGGGGGGAAAATCGTTTTGGCAGTGAGAAATGCTGTTTGGCAGATTTCCCTTGTTCTTCCTTTATCTCAGTTTCAGTAATGCTCTGCATCATGTCTCTTATTCTGACTTGGCTCAGACTAGTAGTATTTTGGGTGTGTGTTGTATCCACCTCTGTTGGGACACATTGGTGCGCTCACGGGCAACTTCAGTCCATTAATCTTGTTCTCCTTCTCTCTCTTTTTCTATCAGGCATTTTAACCTTCGGATGAAGAGGGACACCTCTCTCTTCGCTCCTGATCTGAAGGTGGAAGTTTCTGGAGTAGAGATTCCCTTTGACACCTCTCACATTTACACTGGAGAAATTTACGGTGAGCATGGCACCTTTCCAGCACTCACACATGCACACACTTGTACATAAAGGCATGCATCCACCTCAACACACTTCCTGAGTTGCCACGGAAACGTTGCCTCCATCTATTGTATTTGTACACTGTTTTTGAAGATGCAAAGTGATTTTTTTTGGTACAGCTCATGTAATGTAGAGAGTTATTAAGAAAGAGAGGATATAGTGAGGGAAAACTGCTTTTCTGGTGGGGTTGTCCTTTAATTTGATCCACAAAAAATGCCTCATCATTATGGGGTACTTTTGCCCCCAAATTTTTTTTTTTTTTTTTTTTGGTAACATCTGATATGTCATTATGTTCTTTTAGGCTTATCTAGTTATACAGGTGCCCCTGCAGCTACCCCAGTGACCTGTTGCTGTCAGAGAGAGAGAGAAAAAAAGAAATTATAAATATAAATTCTATAACTACAGGTTCTGGTCATATAATTAGAATATCATCAAAAAGTTGATTTAGTTCACTAATTCCATTCAAAAAGTGAAACTTGTATATTATATTCATTCATTCATTACACACAGACTGATATATTTCAAATGTTTATTTCTTTTAATTTTGATGATTATAACTGACAACTAAGGAAAATCCCAAATTCAGTATCTCAGAAAATTAGAATATTGTGAAAAGGTTCAATATTGAAGACACCTGGTGCCACACTCTAATCAGCTAATTAACTCAAAACACCTGCAAAGGCCTTTAAATGGTCTCTCAGTCTGGTTCTGTAGGCTACACAATCATGGGGAAGACTGCTGACTTGACAGTTGTCCAAAAGACGACCATTGACACATTGCACAAGGAGGCCAAGACACAAAAGGTCATCGCAAAAGAGGCTGGCTGTTCACAGAGCTCTGTGTCCAAGCACATTAATAGAGAGGCGAAGGGAAGGAAAAGATGTGGTAGAAAAAAGTGTACAAGCAATAGGGATAATCCTGGAGAGGATTGTGAAACAAAAGCCATTCAAAAATGTGGGGGAGATTTACAAAGAGTGGACTGCAGCTGGAGTCAGTGCTTCAAGAACCACTACGCACAGACGTATGCAAGACATGGGTTTCAGCTGTCGCATTCCTTGTGTCAAGCCACTCTTGAACAACAGACAGTGTCAGAAGCGTCTCGCCTGGGCTAAAGACAAAAAGGGTCCCAGAGTCTGGAGGAAGAGAGGAGAGGCACACAATCCACGTTGCTTGAGATCCAGTGTAAAGTTTCCACAGTCAGTGATGGTTTGGGGTGCCGTGTCATCTGCTGGTGTTGGTCCACTGTGTTTTCTGAGGTTCAAGGTCAACGCAGCGGTATACCAGGAAGTTTTAGAGCACTTCATGCTTCCTGCTGCTGACCAAATTTATGGAGATGCAGATTTCATTTTCCAACAGGACTTGGCACCTGCACACAGTGCCAAAGCAACCAGTATCTGGTTTAAGGACCATGGTATCCCTGTTCTTAACTGGCCAGCAAACTCACCTGACCTTAACCCCATAGAAAATCTATGGGGTATTGTGAAGAGGAAGATGCGATATGCCAGACCCAACAATGCAACAAAGAGCTGAAGGCCACTATCAGAGCAACCTGGGCTCTCATAACACCTGAACAGTGCCACAGACTGATCGACTCCATGCCACGCCGCATTGCTGCAGTAATTCAGGCAAAAGGAGCCCCAACTAAGTATTGAGTGCTGTACATGCTCATACTTTTCATGTTCATACTTTTCAGTTGGCCAAGATTTCTAAAAATTCTTTCTTTGTATTGATCTTAAGTAATATTCTAATTTTCTGAGATACTGAATTTGGGATTTTCCTTAGTTGTCAGTTATAATCATCAAAATAAAAAGAAATAAACATTTGAAATATATCAGTCTGTGTGTAATGAATGAATATAATATACAAGTTTCACTTTTTGAATGGAATTAGTGAAATAAATCAACTTTTTGATGATATTCTAATTATATGACCAGCACCTGTATAATTTCTGACTAAAATCAGTGGCTATGAAGAATACACTCAAAATTCCTACATAATCAAACACACTAATATACACAACATATAGAAGTCCTTTGTAACATTACAAATAATTTTATTGTCTCCAAATTAATGCATAATGGATAGAAGTATTAATTTCTTAACAGTGTAGGAAAAAGATTAATTAAATGATTTAAAGTATGTCCTTGTTGTACTCTTGTATTATAATGTTATTGCCATATTATGTTTGAACATTTATTTGATTAAATTGGTGTTAATGACATTCAGTGCCTTCTGATAGAAATGTAGAAATGCTCAAAAAATTAAAAAAAGAAGGAACGAAAAGACATTACTGACAAATTTGCAAATTTAACTTGTGTGCAAAATTGGAATATCACACAAAACATTTGCGAATAAGCAGTCAGAGTCAGAGAACAAAATCATTACTTCCTGATGAACTGATACTAAATACTGATACTAATAAATGTAGGAGAACCCACTGAATACAATAATTTTCATTTATAATAAATTACTTAATCCAGACGGAACACTATAAATGCGTTCATTGTTTTCTTCGGAGGATGCCTGCTGTTTGGGAACGCAGTCATGTAAGATCACAATTATACAGAAATACTTTGATAGATTTTGCTCAAGCATTTAAGAATGACCATAACAACGTTTCAGATGCTGTGCGACAAGATCGGTTTAAATTAATTGCCTGGTTTTAATTTTAGATTGTATACAGCTGTATAGATTGTATACTGTCTCGTCACTGATCATTTTAATCCAGTCGCTGCACAGATTTTGAAGTTTTGGGTATTTCAGTGTTTTCAGATCTCCTATTCTGCGTAAGTGAATGAAATGCCTTGTTCAGTTACTCTTCATTTTTGCTTGATCATTTCTGAAGTTTGCTTTAGTGAAGTCCTTCAAAACAACTGTATCATTACCTAATTCTCATTATGTACCTTGTAGTGCGATGAGGCACTGAACCTGATTGATGATAGGTACAGCTTGCGATAAACACACATTAGTGAGATTTGAGCAATTACCCATCTACTTTAAATGATGAACAGACTGCCTACTGGAGGAAGAAAACTACTTTCCTTTTTCTCTTTGTCTGATCAGGCATCCTTACTGACTCTGAGCATCTCCACTGACCCTAGTACTGACACGTCCTTTCAGTCTCTGAATTGCTCTGAATGAATTCATGTAATTTCCTGCTCACCACAGGATGTTTCATAATAACTGGTATTGTCAAGAGATGATGTTCATGTGATCTGTGGATGACTTCAGGCCTGAGGAAGTGAACGTGATTAAGGATTGTTCTGGACTGTTTCTTTATTGGAAGTGATGAATTAACACTAATAAATAATGCTATCGCTCACCTTTAATATACAGTAGATTTTTTAACACCAGATGGAGAACGGCATTTCACAAGTTGTTGTTGTTGTTGTTGTTGTTATTATTATTATTATTATTATTATTATTATTATTATTATTATTATTATTCAACTTTTTTTGACTGTATGCTGTTTCAGTTGGAGTAAAATGTGACTTACATTTGACAATGAAATAGTGACTACATTTAAGGACATTTTTGTCAGAAGACGAAAACTGTAAAACACTGTCCGTAATGCTCATTTCCAGCTCTTCTACAATTTGGACACAATTTTTCAAAAAATTTTGAAATGAAAAGGCCCTTAAACGTACAAATGTTCATATTTTACTTTTTCTCAGCTTTCCTCTCACTCCCTCGATCTCTCCCCCTTTGTTATCCATTAGCACTATTTGTACTCTCTAAAGGATAAACATCGCTCGGTGCTTAATCTTGTAACCTCTAATATTCACAAAAGAGTTTGAAGTAGGCCGGGATGGCGCAAATTCTCTGTGGAATGAATGGCGATGACATTAACAGCCGTTCTTTTATAAGCATTTCCCTTTTGTGCTCTCTTTTTTTTTTTACTTTGAAGTGGATTTCCTCTCTAGACAAGTCCTTCTCATTAGCCACGAGAGTACTGCTACACAAATTCAGTTAATTTATTACTATTGACTTCATAAGAAATGTAATATTTGGAGAAGTATATTGTGCCAATATATATCGTGGCTGTTGTTTGTTTTATGTTCTTGCATGTCTTCATGCTTAACCTTACCAGCTTTTCTGTTGTTTTATTCTGTGAACGAGAGAGCAGAAGGTCAGGGAGGGATGGAGGAGAGCAGTAGTTTAATGTTACACAGGGTGTGAGAGTGAATCTCCTTTCTGTTATTATCAGTTTTCGGGATGAAAAGTTCAAGAGCTTTCAGAGCTTGTTCCTTTCTGAAAAAAGAAACCGGATTGCAGGTTCTTCCTCTGTGCCTGAGAAACAGCCGAAACACACTCCCAAACTTTCCCATAGCCTTTTAACCGTGATTGCAGACAGCTCTGGTAAATCCCTGTTAACTCTATTTTATTTTATTTTTTTCAGAATGTTTTATTTTAAAGCGCTAGTGGTGCTTGTAAGAGCCAACACTTGTGAAACGTTAAAAGAGTATCTTTCATTTGTCTTGCTTAAAGTGGTCTAGAATTTCAAATAAGCCAAAATGATGACTTGAAATTTTGGCTTAAGATGTCTACAACATTATAGACAACAGTTCCTTTTCTCGGTCTGTTCTCTTGGTTCCATGCTTTGTTATTTTAGGGTTCATGGACGTACATGTGGAACTTGGCGATCTGTTTTGAAATTGAACCAGAACTTTCCAGGATATGCTGTCGGTCTAGGAAGCTCCACTCCTTTGTTTTTCTGTACTGCACTTCAAATTATGATGTAGTTCAGTTTCATTGTTCCCCAACGGTAAAATAAGTTCCCCAGCCCCTCAAAACCTTCAAACCTTGACTGTTTATACAGATTTACTACACCGTTTTTAAATGCATTATGTTTTACCTTTTTATTTATTTATTTATTTTTTTAATTAAAATTCTCTACACAATTTAACACATTTACTTATTTATTTTTATAGATATATATTGTGAGATGGCCTACAGCATCTTTACCTGAATAATACACCTATAAATATTGTGAAATAGACGCTGATAGTATGTTTGAAAAATTATTGTAGTTACATCTGTACCAAACTTGGGCGTTAATGCAGTAACAAAATAAGAATTGAATTATTATTGTTTGTTGGTGTACTATCTAGGGTTGCACGATACACCGGTACTACGGTAGTATCGCGATACTAAAGCTTAAAAATACCCGCGGTGCCATTGCATTTTTTAAACGGTAGTATCGTCCATACCGTACCGTAAGATATGTTGTATGCACGGCAAGAACACTGTTTAAAACGTTCATTTGAACATGCATGCCAGCAGAAACATTATAAGTTGATTGCCAATTGTCTTTCTGCTGTGCTTTGTGTATAACGTTACGCGTTATATGGTGCTGAGTGTTTCCCAATGCTTCAGTTCAGTTTGCAATGGGAAGTCGCACTTGCACGTCGTTGTTCATGCTGCAGTTTATCAGAAGAAAGGGTCTGATTCAGACCATCTTATGCAATTTAAAAAAAACAGCAGCTCAAGCATCACTTATTCAACATCATAATATCTTACAAGAAAGTATTCTCACAGTTTAATTAATTTGACCACTTCTAGAACAGGTGTAATAGTTCGTTTCTGGAAGCATCTTTGCGATCACGAATGCAAATCCATTCATCAGCATAGCGGCTTTGCACTTGGTTCTTATCAATCATTATGTATATTTTGTTTATTCATTTATAATGTTATGTTTTAATATACATGCTGCTAACTCGGAAATTTCAAGATACAAGAACAAAAAAATGCTCCTGACAGTTCGGCAATACGACACGAGAAAGAGTGCTGTTTTTGTTTCGTTTGTGTTCGAATCCAAATCCGCGTTGATTTGGGCGAATCACTGATTCACTGAGCCATTCATAAAAACAGTCATTTGATTCGCTCCTGAAGGATTCAGCCGTTTTGAAAGAATCGTTTGAATGACTCAGTGATTCAATCACGAACTTCTGCCACCTGCTGGCCGTTTTTAAGTTTCCCATCTAAAAGTAGGCATATTACATTATTTTCCAACATATTTCTATATTCAGAATTTAGTATTTAAAACACTAATCTCATAACATTTATGCAATTATGTATAAATGCCACATCTAAATGTCACTCCATGCTGCTTCTGTGCAATGCTAAGATGAGTTTTGTTTAGATCATTTCATGGATAACAATAGCCAGTCATTCATTCACATTAAGTATTCAGAGAATAATATTGTCTGTTTTCACTTACATCTATTTATTTATTTTGTAGAATTGAATTTTAAATTAACACAATACTGCATGGTATCGTGATACTTCAGCTGGCATAGTATCGTAAGACATTTTTATGGTATCGTGACAACCCTAGTACTATCTCACTTTAGTTCTTGGTTCTGGATGGTATTTTTGCAACTTTTCAGACAATTAATGCCTCCTTAGGACTAGGCTTTTTTTATTTATTTATTTTTATTTTTTTTATTTGTTACTCACTTTGGTTAAAAGCATTTCCTAAATGATTGAGTGTAAAATGTTGATGTATATCTGCGTACTGTTGTGGTACAGCACTAGATGAAGTAAAATCTGTAGATGAAGAACAGGTCTGCTTTGATTGTCAGAGACAGTAGCCAGGTTGCTGGGCTCATTACCATTCTAAAGGTCAAGCTTAGTTGCGTGGTGTGCACTATGTGTGTTTATTTATGTTATAGGAGGTGAATCACTGGTTCATAATAAGGAAGCTTCTCTTTATACATTCTCCTTCTGTCATATTTCACAACATTCCCTCAGTCTGTCAGCATAGAGAGAGAGCTGTTTCTGTGCCCTGACTGACTTTACAGTTGCCTTTGCTAGTCTTTAATCTTTGGTTTGTTTTTATCTTGCAGGTGAGAAGGGCACTCTGACCCATGGCTCTATCGTGGATGGGAAATTTGAGGGTTTCATTAAGAGCCATCAGGGCACATACTACGTGGAACCCTCAGAGAGATACCTCAAAGACCAGAATGTGCCCTACCACTCAGTCATGTACCATGAGGATGACATCGGTGAGCTAATATTGGCATTAGAATGACCTACAGCATATCCTTAATCACCTCTTATTTAAGGTTTTACTGTTTCTGTATATAGTGTTGATTATAGTTTCTGTGGATGCTTTAGATTATATAGATACATTTAGAAAACAAACTTGTTTTGTACACTGCCATTTTAAAGGTGAGGAGTCAGTAAGATTTTTTTTTTAATGTTTTTGAAAAGTCTCTTATGCTCATCAAGGCTGCATTGATTGATCAAAAATACAGTAAAAACGATAATATTGTGAAATATTATTACAATGTAAAATATAACTATTTTTAAATTAAATGTATTCTTTTGACTGCAATATTCCTATTGTTTATCAATTTAATGCAGCCTTGCTAATTAAAAAATATTTCTTTCTTTCAAAAACAACTGACCACAAAACTTTTGAATGGTGGTGTATTTAAATCGGTTTTCTAAGGGTGATACATTTTTTTTTTGTTTGTTTTTTTTAGAGAGCCAGCTCAAATCGGTTTTAAATGCTATAAAATGTAAATAAACTGCTTTCAGCATAATCCATTTTACGCACAGTAAAGATCCATATCAAGCGTGCTTCTTTTGACTGATAAATGAAAGCGTCTGAGTGAGTCTGTCTCCAATCTGATGTTCTGAGACTCCCCCAAGTATGATGTGAGACATTTATAATGGCTGGATTAATGGAATTGGTTTCAAATTGCATGTTTTGATTGCTTTTGGATGGAAAAGTGCTGTTATTGTTAGAATTGCATCACATTATGATGGTCATTATAATCTTTTGGAAAGGTGTTTTGGATCATAAGCATGAAATTGAATGTATCAGTGTAATACAAAGCATTATCACACAAATAAAGCAGTTAGGACACAGCAAAATGCAGAGCGCTTCCCCTTTTCCCCTTAAGCAGACTAGGCACAGGCTATAAACAAGCTTGTGGCTTGTAGTTTGCACTAGACCTTACTGTCTTTTGTCTTACTCTCCCTATCTTCATTGTCACTCTCTCACCCTCTCAATCAAACAAAGTGGTGCACTTTTCCAGCTCAACAGGCTGATAAAGCCTCTTAAATACTAGTGTATGTTATCACTATTATAATATCCTCAAGTAAAAGAAATGATAGAAAGTGACAGCCTGTCAAAGATTAGCAGCTTGGTATCTGGTACACTTTTCTCTTTATATAAATAGTATATACACTACTGTTCAAAAGTTTGGGGCAATAGTAGTATTTATTTTATTCATTTGTTTATTTTTTTAAATAAATTAATACTTTTATTGTGCAAAGATGCAATAAATTGTCCAAAAGTGACAGTAAAGGCATTTATAATGCAACAAAAGATTTCTATTTCAAATATTCTTTTGAACATTCTTTCCTTTCTAACTTTCTATTCATCAAAGATGTATCACAGTTTCTGCTTCTGTTTTCAGCATTGATATGAAGAAATATTTGTTGAGCACCAAATCATAATATTAGAATGATTTCTGAAGGATCATGTGACACTGAAGACTGAAGTAATGGCTGCTGAAAATTCAGCTTTGCCATCACAGGAGTAAATTACATTTTAAAATAAATTAAAATAGAAAATAATTATTTTTACATTTTAATATTTCAGAATATTGCTGGTTTACTGTATTTTTGAATAAAATAAATGAAGCCTTGGTGAGAGTAAGAGATTCAGATTGTACATCTGAAAGGTAGTGTACATGCACTTATAAAGTGGATTATTCTGGTGCTGGATGCTGATTGGTTAATATAGCACTTTAAAATATATAGCCTAGTTCACCTGTTTGCTAAAGGCCTCTTAGCTATGTGCATCACTGTTCTAGCATCATTTACTCACCCTCATGTCATTCCATTTATTGTTGCTTCTTTTCACCTTTCTTCTGTGGAACACCGAGGAAGATATTTTGTTAAAAAAAAAAAAAAAAGTCAGTGGGTCCAGTATTCATTGTTGTTTGAACACTCACTACCAGAAAATATTCCTTTACGTTCCACAGAAGAAAAACATCATACAGGTTTAGAACAATATAAAAAGGTGAGTGAATGATGACAGAATTTAGATTTTTCTTTAAGAGAATGCGTTACAATATTGGACACGCAACAAGGAAACTTGCATCTGCTGATAGTATTAACAGCATGTACAGTACTAGTGCAAAAGGAAATGAAGTGTCTTTTCCACACTCCTCTGTCAATTCTAGTACTTTGAAGTGATGAAGTGCTCAGTATCACTATCAGCTGTGGGAGGAACAGGAAAACTATCTCTAGCTCGCTCACATATGCTGCTTACACGCTGGGTTTGTGCATACACAGTAGTTAGAGAGTTTATCATCATTAAAGAGAGCTAAATAATGTATGTTCACTGCAAGTGTGGATAAGGTCAGATAGGGACAGTGAGCTTGTGTCTATGGGAAGGAAAGAGAAAGAGTTAATTGTGGCTAACAATGGTCTATTGAAGCACAAGGACAGAGGTCATAAGGAGGGCAGCTGGAGATGGGAGTGAACTCTGGATCACTCACTAGCTCATGCCAGGCTCAGAATGTTTCCTGTGGGTGTTTCTCCACTTTGAGGAAAACCTCACTGAACATTTAAATGATAAAATCAAAAATTGTGAAGAATGTAATTGACCATATTTAGTCTTGGTTTCAGTCAACTTCTAGAATTAGGCCTAGAATTATTTATTATATCTCATTGGGCTGCTGTTCTTAATCTCTGACTTGTGGGAAATGATTCTCACTTGAGAAATGTAATGCTCCAGTAGAGCTTTAGTCAAAGTCCTGGAGGCTGCTGTAAACAAAGACCTAACACAATCACAAATATATCCCTTTGAGAAAGCAAGAAATTCATCATTTCATCTACATGCATTCATTACAGTGAATACATCTACTGTACTGTATTGATGCAGATGAATGATAACTAGTTTTTTTGTTTGTTTTTTTTTTCTCCAGGAAGTCTTTGTTTTCCTGTAGATGATTTTTTCCCCCAAGCGGGACATGTTCCTGTTCAACATCCTTTTGGTCCTGGGAAAAATCCCTTTCAACCAAGATTTTAGGGTTAGGTTTAGGGCTGGCACAATTCTTAATAAGCTGGCATTTGCCTGAAAAATTCCGCTCATTCCCATGATGCCTTCTCGCAAGGGGTTGTTCCAATACCAGCACCTTGCGGAAGTCATCCAGCTTAAGTTAACCATAATGGAGTTTTTTTAATTTTTTAATTTTATTTTTTATTTAATCTGGTTTTGTTGCATATTTTAGTAAGCTCAGTCATCACAGTATGGTTTGTTAACACTGAAACAGTACAATTCCCGCTTGGGACAACCACAGCTTGCATTTCTGAGTGTTAGTTGTTTGTCAGTTTTGCTTATGTGGTGGTGGTGTTGTTTTTCTGTTTTATTACTCAGCAAAAATGTGTCAGTGCATAAATAATTTTCACTGAAACAGTCCACTTTTTGATTGTTCATTTTTCTTGAGTAAAAAACGAATATGAGATTTTAGCTAAAAGCTCGCCATGCTTCTATTTAGATTACTTTTCTCATCTCAGAAGATAGATTTCGGTTCTCTCCTCGAGGCACTTGTCGTTTCCTCTAGACAGATGTCTCTCTTGTTCTGCCCAACATAGATTTGCATTTGAATGAGGTTGCATTCAATGTGGGACAATAAAAACCTCAGAGAAGATCAGTTGTTGTTGTGATCAGAGATCAGAGTGATAGTCTTTCCTTAACTACCACCAAGACACCTTCAGCCACATACATATTCTCTTCTCATCCGTGCCCTCACCTGAAAGAGCACATTTTGATGACTCATTGTCTGGACTTGTTAACATTATTCCACAACAGTCAGTTCCTGCTTGAAGAAAACAAGTTCTCTCAGGAGCATGAGAGATGTTTATGGGTGAGCTGTCAGCCATAATCTCAGTCCTGAGGTTAGTCGTCCTGTGACGGAAAGACTGATGCAGCAGTTCCACTCAACCATGAGCATCATCATGATATCAGGAAGCCATGCAAATGTAGCTGAATTGTATAGATTATTAAGAGAGAACCCAATGCTGGATCCTCCGTGTCTGTGTGTGGGTACTGTTCTCTGTGGAGTTCTCACAGATGCTGAGTGGACCTTCAGAGCTCTGCTGTCTCATTAGACCAGCTCTCTTCTCTCACTGCCAGTGCCTGGCTGTCCTGGGACTGAGAAACCATCAGCCTAAACCTGTCATGGGTAATTAGACTGGTGTGTGAGAGTTGCACACATGCACACTGCTTAGGTTCTGTTATGTTGTTTTCATTATTTCTTGAAAGTCTGTGCTTATCTAATCCGTGAGTTCCGGATCATAAGCCATCTGTCAGTGACAAGCTGATATTCGTCAGAATGACACCTGTACCAAATTTTAAGGCAGTGACTATTTTTTGCTGTACTGACAGCATTTTACATTTTTTATGTGAGTATCATAAAGTCCTGGAAGCTTGAAATAACATGCCTGAAATAGTGGCTCAGAATTTGGATTCGCTAAGTCCAAAGGTCTTCAACATACTGGTCACATTAGCATCAATAATTTCTTTGATACAGTGCTTGAAATCTTAAAAGATGATAAAAGAATTGAAATTTTTGTTTCTGAACTGAACTGTGTATACCTAATTAACTGTATTTTCAGGACAATTTATACACAGAGGTGAGCAAAATCTGACACCTGTTTTTGGGGAAATCCTCATTTGTAACAACAGTACTAATGAATAGCACATGAAAGCATGCAAAAAGCAGAAAGTGTGTGTTTTTTCTTTTTGTTTTTGTTTTTATTTAAAAAAATTCAGAAAGATGAGAGAGCTCTGTGTGTGTGTACACAGAGGCTTCCAACTACTGGCTTGCATTTTCTGGAATGACTGCACCCTTGAAAGTTAGATTGCATATAGCAGATCACGTCGGTTGACTAACCTGCCAGCAGGAGGGGAGCAAAGACTCTTTGATTATGGATGCTGGCAGGATTTCAGAATAGACTTTCCATTAAAAATATACAATATCTAGAGAAGACACTTGATTATACAGTCATTTTCATTTCTGCTGATGTTTGGTTATTGCAAGAAGTAAAAGCATAGTCCAGAATTAACTCTTTGTCATAAATATGCCAAAAATAGTCACACACACACACACACACCCACATACATACACCCACATATATATATATATATATATATATATATATATATATGATAAAATGTGTGTGTAGTTAATGAAATGACAACTGAGGTGATTTTATATGATTGTTTATATGATCAGATTGTTTGTATATTATATTGTATTGTAATTAATACTTTTATTCAACAAGAATGCAATAAATGTATCAAAAATGAGAGTAACATTGCTACAAAATATATATTTTTTTTGTAATTCTTTTGAACTTTTTTTTTATCAAATAAAATAATCTTTGAGGGAAAAATTATTTCTGGATCATGTGACACTGAGGACTGGAGTAATGGCTGCTGAAAAGTCAGCTTTGCTCTCACAGGAATTCAATAGATTTTAAAATATATTCAAAATAGGAGTTATTTTAAATAATATTTCACTAAATTACTATTTTTACTGAATTTTTGTACAAACCCCAAACTTTTGAACAGTGTTTTGTCCTACTCAGAGAAACTTGATAAAGTTGTTAGTGTGAGTGAAGGTATAGAACCTTTTCTTTGTTCAGTCATCGAATGTAGCTGTCAAGTAGTGATCGGTAAGCAATAGCAGTAATGAAAGAAACTGTCAGTGCTGTATTAAATTCTGTAAATAGTAAGCAGTGCAGTTGATATAAGAAGATTTTATGCTCTGCAGCCACAAAAAGGCTGAGACGTCAAGTATCAGTAACATTTTATGCTGTTCCCATTACAGTAACAGGAATAGGTAGATTTGATAACAGCTGTGTTTGCAGTTCTTCTTTAGGTGTAATGTGTGATAGTGCTCTTTGCAGTTTCCTCGCTGAGAGGCTTCCCTCAGGATAAATGTCTAGTTCTGACTCAAAATCTTTTCAGTTATGTATCATATTCAGATGTGAAATACTGAAGTTTAAAATAAATAGAAAATGTAAATAAAAGGGCATAAAGGGCAAAAATGCAGCAGGTCGCCTAATTAGAGACTTCACATGTTAACAGTATCATTTTAAAATGTACACTAAGAGCATTGTGCTGCTTTGGTTTTCAAGAATCTCTTGATTTTTCCTGCCCAGATTATCCTCATAAATACGGAGCAGAAGGCGGCTGTGCAGATCACACTGTTTTTGAGAGAATGAAGAAATACCAGGCATCTGCAGTGGAGGAGCCCACCCAGGTTAGCGCCAACACCCCTTCACACAACTCCACCGACATCAACAACTAGCACCGTGATTCTGACCTCACAATGCAAACAAACATGGAAACCCCACCACACAGACAGAGCTGGAACATTTCATGTTTTCCATGATTCTGAAGTTCAGATTTCGGTTTGAAACCTTGACTGAACACATCTGTACTTCATCTGATATAAATTAGATATAGATTATAAATGATGAGAAATGATTTTGTGCTCAAACATAAAAATGCTTTTCTTCTCAGCCACTTCAGTTAAGTTTTTATACGTCTTGCTGTTTTCTCTGCAGCAGCAGAACCATGTCATTGATGAAGAGATGGCTGATGGACCAGTGATCCTGAGGAAACGTCGTGCAGCGCAGGTAGAGAGAAATACCTGTCAGCTCTTCATCCAGACGGATCACCTCTTTTTCAAATACTACGGCACCAGGGAGGCTGTGATCGCACAGGTACACCTAAAGCACAGGTGACTTGGTGGTATATAGTGCCTGCAGCTTTTTATATTGTACGCTTATAGGCTTGTTGTTTTGGGTTGTGCAGATTTCCAGTCATGTGAAGGCCATTGACTCCATCTATCAAAGCACAGATTTTCAGGGCATTCGCAATATCAGCTTCATGGTGAAGAGAATCAAGGTGAGTGTGTTTCTCACTTTCTTCAGTCCACTTATTAATTATATGTATGTCGTTCCCTGTTGGAAGCGAAATATGGATTGTGTATTTCATTGTTACTAATATAAATGTAAATATGTCTAGAATATAAACAGGATATTCTTCTTCCTATCCACCATGATTTTCTGACTAGAATACAAGTCTGTCTCGACTGACTGGCTCATGTTGTTACGGTTGTACAGAGGGGTTACAGATCTTGCCCAGTATTGACCAGATGTCAATAAAAGAATGTCAGACCATGTACTGCAGCTCTTTTGAAGATTTGTACAGTTCACTTTTTAGTCCCAGACTACTGCTCTACAATTGATTTTGTTAGCTGCTTAAGGGTCCGTTCACACAGAATGTGTTTTATAAGAGGTTTTGGATAAAAGTGTTCTGTGCGCAAAAGCAGACAAACTTGACACCCTGTTTTAACACGGCACTCTTACATGAGATGGTGAAAAAAGTCAGTGACGTCTTTCTGAGAATGTAGACTTAAGATGTTCGCTCTATCTCGTGTAGACTAAACATTGACTGCTGACTGTTATTTGTATTAAACTGAAGTTTGTTGGCGTCTGCATTTCAGATCAACACTACCGAAGATGAGAAGGATCATAGTAACCCTTTTCGATTTCCCAACATCGGTGTGGAGAAATTTCTAGAACTCAACTCAGAGCAGAATCACGATGACTACTGCCTAGCCTACGTCTTCACAGATAGAGACTTTGACGATGGGGTCCTGGGTCTGGCCTGGGTCGGGGCTCCTTCAGGTACAATCAGAGATGCACATACAAAGTCTCCCCAGTTTTATCTCCTGAGAGGTTTTCAGTGTGTGCTAGTGACCTAAATTAGCATACAGCATACATGTCAGGAGGCAAGGCAGGGAAGAAGACCTGTGAATCAGACATTTATTTTGTTTAAATACATTTGTTTAAAAGTAATAAGCATGTAAATAATTTTAATTCTGTATTCATTATACTTATGAACATAACTGAACAAAATATCCTTATTTAGTTGGATGTGTTTAAATAGCATTGACTCTATTTTGTTCTGTGTTTTCTGTGAGATGTAGGTTTTTTTTTTAGTAGTTATCTAAACTGCGTTAGCCTCAAGGTAAAGAGAAGTTAAGACAAGGACAGCACTGCATCCAAGCTTTGCATACAGAATAGGACTGTAAAGCTGAGTACAACTTGCCTTTCAGCTCCACTTGATAAAAACCCTTTTAGTGTTTTCACATATTTGCCTTTCTTTAACACAAACATGCACACCTTAACAGCGAGATTCTTTTCATCGCTTTTAGTGCATGTTTGTTTCTATTAATGTATTCATGTTGCTAGGGAGGTGTGCATCTCTTTCACCTCTTTGGCATATTCAGAATGTGAGATCACTTTGAGGATTTCAGTTCACTTTTCTGCCTGCTGCACAGACATTCACTAACACGCAGATACACAGCTTGTTGCATAAACAGTTCTGCTTAATTTATTTAAAAATAAAGTTTTTGTATTGATTTTATTCGATAACTCGAGTTGATGAGCATTTATGTTGTCTCGTTTAATGTATGCAGTGTATTGAAGGCTTATTAAGATTGTAAAGCAGTTGAGTCCTCATTAGGGCAATTGTGTTTTTGCACCAGATGGAACTGGATGCTTATGCATATTTCGGTTTCAGTCATGAATATTTTTGAGCATAAAACAAGCTCATATCTACATAATGACTTTTGAATGTCACTTAAAAAAATCTGTAAATGTCTTTTATTTCAACGAAAAGTAAGAATTAAGTATTTGATGGAGTCTTTCTCTTTGCACTCAAAATAAAGAGCTCTCTGGAACATTAGTACACTTATGATGTTAAACCAGTCCTGAGACTTAAACATTGTTCTTCAGGGAGAAACACACACACACACACACACACACACACACACACACATACTCACAAACATCTGGTCAATCAATAAAGGTAAATTAGCATTGTTAAAGTCTGCTGCTTTGGTCCCGCTCCGGCTAGTCACTAGGGACAGCAGCAATTGCTGTCTTTGTGAACCACTGAGCTGAGTGAACAAACTAATCAGCCTACATCTTTGTGTTTGTATGCAAGTGTCTTTGTATCATTAGGCAAGGAATATTTGAAAATTGAAATTCAAACATGCTTACAATTTGATCCTGATAAATTATGCTCATAGTGCTGCTGTAATAATCTGTGATAATACTGATTTGAATGGCTGAATTACAAGTTCAAGCTTTTTCACTCTAGTGTGGACGTTCAAAACAGAAATGACCTGAGATGACAAATTTCAAACTCTAAACTGTTGGAATAAAGGTTCTTAGAGATGTGTAGCCAACCTTGCTTGTGAGTTGTAAAACTGAAGTTTTGTTATTTTGCTAGTACACTTAATTATTTTTCTTTTAGTCTAATTTGAGCAGAAGGTTTGTGGGAGTATAATCACACACAACATTTTTACAGGTACTTGTGTTCTGATGGCAGAGTGGCTTGTGTCTTTGCCCTCTGTCTGTGTACACAACACCGGTTGTTTTTATTCAGTGATATTTGCTTCTTTTGTGGGCATCTGAGCCACCGCTACAGTGAGATCACCTTCATTTCTACACTTCTCAGTGTTGACTGATTAGTCAAGTTACTAGCATCAAACACCAGCGTCACCAAACAGGATTTTGCAGATATTCCCCCATCCCAATCTTCCATTGGTTGGACAAAGAGATGGTCTTGATTCAGCCCCAAATCATTGGTAAAGCCAGTGTTGCTGTGTCAGCATGGTTGGGACAATCAAGCAAACAGCAGGTTGAAAGTGCCAAAGTATTTATACTATCTGGAGAATTATAGTTGGGTCTGCAATAAAATTTGAAATAGAAGTAAAGGAAAAGAAAAGAATAATTAACACTAATTACATTCACTTGAACGTCTGAGGGATGCTTGTAGAAATGTTTGAGTAGAGCAAAAGAATGTATACAAAATATTTTTTATTGTAATGGCCTTTATGATTTCACCACATGAGGATAATGATACCATCACATAGAGATTTTATATAATTTTGGATTTATTTTATTTATTGTTTAATTTATTTATTTTTAATCGGTGCTTCTGGTTTCAGGCAGCTCTGGTGGAATCTGTGAGAAGAATAAGCAGTACTCTGATGGGAAGAGGAAGTCTCTGAACACTGGCATCATCACCGTGCAAAACTATGCTTCACACGTTCCCCCTAAAGTCTCCCACATCACCTTCGCTCATGAGGTCGGACATAACTTCGGCTCTCCGGTGAGTCCTTCTCGATTCATGTGCAGCATCCTTGACAGATTAGCAGTAGACAGCACCCCTCAGCTGAATCCTTTATGAACAAATTCATTTCACTCTCTAAAGCTCTAAGAATAAAGCGTACAGTACTGCCTTTGAGACCTTTAAATTGTCAGATTCATCTAGCTGGTCTTTTGTAGTAACATGACCTCGCATTTTCTCAATCCCGCTTAAAAATAGTGGTTGGTATTTTCAGACTAGTTTTATGTTGTAGTTGCAGGCCAATTAGCATCTAGTTTCTGCCAAATACTTATAGTTCAGTTGCAAAGAGAATATTTTTAGAATGATGATAATTAGTTCATTTAGTTTATAAAGCACTTTCTCACACTCTAAATGTTTTTACAGAGATTCATAGGGATATCTGCTCTCTCTGTATGGTCTGTTCAGGTGGTCAGCTAGAAGACCAGCTGAACATCAGTTTGGTCAGACCCCTTAAGCCAGCTTAGGACCAAAAAACCATCTTTATTCTGATCTACAGGGGTTTTCAGGAGCAATAGGACACCAATCTGTGTACACGAGGAATATTAGAATGCCAAAATTGACTGAGCAAAGGGACATTCCTACTCATTTCAAGAAGCATCCTGACATTTTTAATGACACAGAGACACAGAGAAATGTGCATTACCTGCATAGATTGCAGAGAGAGCACCCCCTTATGGCAAATGCAACCTTAGTTTTTCTTGGTCGTTCTGGTACTGGCCAGGTTTCCAATCCTTCTTACGTAGCTTCAGGCAAATGCTGCAAGGTAATAGCTGCAGGGATAGTGAATGTTTCAAGTGTGTCTGTATGCTTGTTACTGATTACAAGTAAAGCTGATTACGCTTGTCTTCTTTCTCTGTCTTCCAGCATGACTCAGGAAATGATTGCACTCCGGGAGAGTCTAAGACTCAGGACCAGAAAGAAAGAGGCAACTACATCATGTATGCCAGAGCCACATCAGGAGACAAGTTCAACAACAACAAGTTCTCCATCTGCAGCATTCGCAACATCAGCCAAGTGCTGGATAAGAAGAGATCCCTCTGCTTTGTTGGTGAGATTTTAACCTCCTATGAGAATTCACTGTAAAAAAAAAAAAAAAAATGTACTGGTAATTTTCTGCCAGGATATCATCTAGTAGATTTATGGACAGTTTCTAAAACACAATGCAATGACGTGCAAAAGTACAGGTAAAACACCTGTAAAAAATGCAGAAAATTCTTTCATATTAATACAGTACATAGTGCTCTATTTTTTTTTTTTACTGGTTTTTGTATGTCACATGATTGTGTGGAGTAGTGTTTAAGGCTCTCAGCTGGAGCGAGACATGAGCTATCACGGTGGCCTCAAGTGAGGCACTTAACCTCAGATCACTCTGGGAGGATTGTCATTGTAATGAGCTCATGGCGCCGTTCTCTAGAAATGTTTCATCAAAGTCTCAAAAAACTGATTCCACCAGCCCTGATCAGGCGGCAGACTTCTTTTTTTTTTTTTTTTTTTTTTTTTTGTCTCCCTTTCTCTCTCTCACTGTCTTGTTCTTTTCCAGAATCTGGACAGCCCATCTGTGGTAATGGTTTGGTTGAGGTTAATGAAGAGTGCGACTGTGGCTATAGCGATCAATGCAAGGACCAGTGCTGCTATGATGCCAATGCGCCAGAGGCACTGAAGTGTAAACTAAAGCCAAACGTTCGATGCAGGTGCGCAATAAGCACTTTAACAGTCTGTTTAATCTGTGTAATTAGCGGTCACTTGTTCATTAAGTGCAATAAAGCATTCATTTTTTTCTTGTACTTTTCTCTTGTAGTCCCAGTCAGGGTCCATGCTGCACGTCAGAGTGCACCTTTAAGTTCAGCAGTGTGAAATGCAGGGATGAGTCTGAGTGTGCTTTTCAGGGCATGTGCAATGGAAACTCTGCCCAGTGCCCCACCTCAACGCCTAAAGAAAACTTTACATCCTGCCACACAAATACCCAAGTCTGCCTTAGTGGGGTATGTGCTGCATCGTGAGCTGTGTGCTCATTCTGTATAGTGCCTATAGAATGTTCTCTGTCCCTTGGAATTGACAATGCTATTAAAAAAAAGTCTCAATGTTGAGAATTTAATATCAAACTGTAATACAATTTGACCTATTTGTTTTCATGTTGGCACGAAAAAATATTGTCATGTTGGCCCAAATGCATACACATGAAAACTTCCAAGCATTGAATATTTCTCACTGTATATGTGCATATGCGTGTGTAATAGTTGACTTTGTTTTGAGGACATTTTGTCTGAGAATGTCATTTCTTTCTCTTTCAGGTTTGCTCTGGCTCTATATGTCAGAAGTACAATCTAGATGTTTGCACTTGTGCCACTGAGGAGGGGAAAGACGACACAGAACTGTGTCATGTATGCTGTATGGTTAAGGGTGAGTAACACCGACAGATTTCTCAAGCATGCAGTCTAGACCCCAACAAATCTCCAGCACTTAACATGTAGCCTTTTTTAATTGTCACAAAACGTGTAAAGTAATTGCAAAGAAATATATGTTTTAAATATGTATTTAACACCAATTATAAACTGTATTCTTTTCAATTTTACTAATCCCATTCTTTCTTTTTGTCTTTGTAGGTCAGCCCAACACTTGCAGCAGCACTAGCTCAGATAAATGGGCTAAGTTCTTTAACAAACAGGTCACCACGTTACAGCCTGGCTCTCCTTGTAATGACTTCAAAGGTTACTGTGATGTCTTCATGAAGTGTAGGCTGGTGGATGCCGATGGCCCTCTGGCAAGGCTTAAGAAGGCCATTTTCAACCCTGAGCTTTACTCGAGCATTGCAGAGTGGATAGTGGCAAGTGTCTCATTTATGTAATCCCTGCATTTGTTTGCAGCTTTAATCGCTATAAAAGACCATGAGAAGCGATATTTCACTCAACAATATTATTTATCACTTGCAGTGCTCATCTCATTTTAATATTTGTGTTTCAGGAGCATTGGTGGGCGGTTCTTCTAATGGGCATTGCTCTCATCATGCTAATGGCTGGGTTCATCAAGATCTGCAGTGTGCACACACCTAGCAGCAACCCTAAATTACCCCCACCCAAACCACTGCCAGGTAATGTACCCCAAATGATCCCTGTCTAAACCACATGGCTGAGACTTCCCTACCAAACCACAGCCAGGAATATATCCCAGATGACCACAAACATATAGCTCGTCTGTATACTATTATTACACACACTTGTTACATAATTCACTAGCAGATAAATGCATTTAAAATTCAGTCTTTCTTTTTCAAGAAAAACAAGCCAGACTTGATTTTTGTCCACTCAAATGCTCTGTAGAATAGGAATGTTCCTCCCTCTTGTCGCATACTTCAGTTTTGATGGTAATGTTTAGTGTATGCATGCAGCAAATGTATATTCTTTCAAAGTGTACTCCATTTCATAGATTGCACAAATGCAGGTGCTCGACACATATACTGGAAAGTTTAATCCTTGTCTAATGTCTGTGCCATTTTTCTCCAGACATTATGAGCGATAAAAATATCATTGTATTTGTTTAAGCTGGAGTTGTGGGCATGTATTGGGTATCATTTAAAAAATGTTTGATATCGATACCAATACCAATACCTTTACTTAGTTCCTGAACTATACTTCTGCCAAATACGTAGTTCCTGATCTATACTTTTTTCGATACCAATTTTAAGAAATCCATTTTAACAAGATTACATTACACATTGCTTCAAAAAACTAACCCTAATCCTATGACGAATGCCCTTTACATTTCTGTACATAAGAAACCCAGAAAAACATTTCTAAGGATGACACATGAAGCTAAAAAACACACAATTACAAAATTATATTATTTGAATGTGATTTTCATGAGATTCTGCCTATTTTACATAACAATACAGGGTGTTTACATGAGGAATGCTAAGCAGGTGTAGCGATTAGCTTGATGTAAAAAGCTACAAATAACATTTCAGCAACATTATATGGGCAAAACAGTTGATTGTGGTTTAAAGTGATTTTTGAGTAAAAGCCTAGTATAAATCTTAAATTGTCTTACGTAGCATGATGCTAGTGTGCATAAATGGTTACGCAACATGCATTCAGTCGTGTAGTGTGGACAGAGATCTTTTCTGAAACACAGTGGAAATGCCAGTATGAATGAAAACGAAACGAAAACGCATTAGTGTAAACGTAGCATTACATCTATGGGGGTTGGGACACTTCCTTGGCGCCTTTAAAACAATCACTCAAACATCCACTTTTTTTTGTAGTCAAAACTATTTTAGAATATTTTCACTTTTCCCTAGTCCAAAAAACACATTTAATGATTATTAGAGTGGTGGACTGATTTTGAACAATTGCCTTACCTCCAAAAACCTAGTTTAACCCCTGCACGCATGCAAGGTGATTAATCATACCTGTTTGTGTTATTGTTTAGGCACACTGAAGAGAAGAAGAAATCCCACTGCACAGACCCAGCCGCAGCGCCAACGCCAGCAGAGAGAGAACTATCAGATGGGCCAGATGCGACGCTGAGACAGCCTCCTCATTGCCTTGGTTCTTCCTAGTGCCTACAGTGGGAAACACTTCACTCCAAAGAGTTAGCTGAATCAATCAATGAGCCCCATCTACAAACTAAGAAAGTGGCAAATAAAAGGACTTCAAAGGACTATACTTAAGAAAACAACCGTTTTAAAGAGTAAGAAACCACTGCTCTGGGAGCCAGCAAAGCTTTCATGCGTAGCTCAGAGAGAAATTCAGAAGCTAGTCATGAGGAAGAGGACAGAATTAATGATTTTTGTTCTGATTTTTCTGCTTTTCATATTCTTTCTCAAGTGATTAAACCATTTTTCTTTCCACTAAAGTTTTTTCCCCTTTTTGCCTTTTTATCCTTTTTTTGATTGCCACCCTCCTGTGGAGATGAGCATGATGGGATGTCACGTAGATATTTCTGCCAATCAACAATGGCCGAGAGAACTCTTTTTCCAATATGTAATTAAGATGTTTTTAAAATGCAAGCAAAAGGATTAAAAAGCTTTTATTTCTGAAGCTTTCTCATTGTCTCCTGCGTGCAATTGTACAGAGATCTCAAAATACATTGGATCTTTTTCAGTCATGTCATTTTTTTTTTTTTATTCTGTTGGAGAATGATAATTAAGGATGTTTAACTGACACTCAGGATATAATAGAAAATAACAGCACAGAGAGTTTTTGTTTTTTGGTGAAAGACCTTTACCAGATTCACTTTGCTGAAAGCCACATTTGTGCAGAGCACTTGTTGTTTTTTTCCCAGCTGATAACCACTAAATAGCTGCAGTTCTTCATTCCATGTGGGTGAGGGAGTTAATGAGAAGGATGATTGTTAAAAAAAAGCTATGTCACTCCTGATCTGCTGAAAGTCACTGTTACTTTATGTTCAGCCAGTAACAGGAGGAGACAGACTTGAGAAGATAAGCACAACATCAGGAAAGGTTTGGTTTTGAAATACATAAAAGGTTTTTATTTTGCAATAAGATGTTGGAAACAGGAAAGTGTGGACAGATGATGAGGGTTACACAAATGAGTAAATCTCAGTGGTGTGCATTAGTGAAAGGATGAGATATAGAGAGAGAGAGAGATGATAAAAGCAATCTGTAGGTCCTTCAAAGTGTTTTTACACACCAATCAATATTTATACAAAGCAACTTTTCTTAAGAGATTTCAGTCATTACCTCTTTTAATAGCTAAAAAACAAAAGATCCAGACTAGCAGCCTATATAATCAATACGTATATGCCTTGTGTTGCTATATAGTGTATCTGAACCAGCCCATGGTAATTTCACTACTATCACTGCAGTCCAACATCCTTTTTTAAAAGAAATCCTTCCATTCTCTTTAAATGTTTTGATTGTCTTCTGCGTGTGTGTCTCAACAAAGGCAAGGGGTTACAAATGATTCATGCATCACAAATGTTCTTTTTAAACGTTTTCTGTTTTGCTTTTTATATTTCAACAGACCAGGAATATTGTCATCTGTAAAAGTTTGTTGAGTGTGATCCTGGTAGTGTGACTGAGAGTCCGATGTGTCTTCTCAAACAACCTTGCATCCTTTAAGGATGTGCATTTAAAATATGGATGATTTGCTTATTTCTAGAAGATGAGTATTGCTGACTACAAGTCCTCCCTTAGATCTAAATCATCACCTCATTTGTGTATGTCTCTGTACATGTTAATGGGAAATGGGTTTTTAGTGAGCTTGACTTTACTGTTCTGACTGCAATTGGCTTCAAATTAATCATTTCTGTTATTCTGTGGTAAATGGGTTTGGTTGAATTTGTAAGGGGATTTGGCCTAGGATTTAATTCTTAAAAAAGATTTTTTGCTCGTCTTGCTTTAAGTTAATAAATAATGTGCACTGATATGTAAGCATGGTGTGTGGATAGAATATGAAAAACAAGATGGAGAAAATGTCTAATACTACTGTTTGATTTTAATGTCCGCTGTGTTTTATACAGTATCTTTCTTTCTTTTTTTTTTCTTTTTTTTTTTTTGCTTTATTTGTAGTTTTTTTTTTTCTCTCTCTCTTCTCTTTTGCGCTCACTTTTGAAAATTTTTACTAAATACTTTGCAAAAAGTATTGTGCAAAACATGTAATTTTTTGAAGTACTTGAAATGCATTAATAAAATAGCCTTGATCAAAAGCTCCTTTCACTGTGGTAAAATATGTCCATAAATTGTATTAATTGCCTGTATGCTCTGCAAATTTACACTAATGCATGTTTTTTCTTATTACTTTATTGCATATTGTAACAGTATATTTCAAGAGCACCGCTGAAGTATTCAACAAGCCATTATATGTCAATGTTAGAAATCATTCATTCGTGTTATATTTAAGTTGAATTGAGTCACATGCACCTTTCACAAATAATCTTCTCATAAACTGAACATTATGTTGTCAACCTCTCACCCTCTTGTTACACAACTTGTGTAGTTATGTCAAATCTGTCGAATTCACAATCATTTGTTGCCAAGTTCAGTTGCAATTTTAAAGAGGAAAGCGATGTATCCTGTGTCTACTTTTTTACTTTATCCAGTGATGGACTGGCTATAAGTTGTCGTCTAAGTGAGCAAAAATAAAATTTAGTTAAAAAACTAATATGGCTAAATATATTTCAGGATGTGTGCTAATTAAAAGAAAGCATCTATATTGTAGTGCCATAGAAATGTGACTTGAAAATGGTCCAGTCACCCCCCCCCCCCATGAAAGGTCAGGATTTGAACCTAGTAAATTAATAAACAGCTGCACTGTGTTCATGTGTCATCTCACTAAGGGCAAATAAATAAATATGCATTATGTATCTGTTACCTCCCTGTACCTCCCGTTATCATGAGGGGATTTCATGAGGCATTTATTCAGACAATTAAAACACATTGGACACACCACATACATAAACATTTTATTACAGGCTGCTTTGAAGATATCTACAACACACAAATGCACAGATGTTTGCTTGGAGGTTGAGCTCATAATTTTTTAATAATAAATTATCTGTAATGGGACAATATTTAGTCAGTTTTGGGAGCCTAATAAGAGTCATTCTCTATTTCAGTAATAAAAAGGCAAAGCTCTCAACAGTGTTCAAGTGCTAGGCTATACATTACACGATTTCTCTCCCCTGCCCCTGCCACATCCACATCACTGGTTTCCGAGCCAATTAAGAAGGTGCCACTTTCACACAATTAAACCTGCGCAAGGAATCTTGGGAGTTGAGTGTCCATAGGCTATCCTTAGAACTCCTTCATTCCAGATGCCCCTTTTAAGTGGCCAGTTTTGAGCACTTTGGTTTGGAACGACCCCTCTACAGTTGTTCTCACTATTAAGTGCCCTTTGGAGTCAGATTTGAAACGCAGCGAGTATCAACAGTAAAACACAGGATCAATCAAGAGAGCGGCCCGTGCCTTTTAGCCAATCAGAATGCGCTCTATTTGCTGACATTTGAGGGCGGGATTCTGGAACGAGGGCTTTTGATAAAAGTTGGCATGCAGTGAAATGTAAAAAATATCTGATATACGAAAACCATGTTTACTAGCAAAATCCTTACATGGAAATTCTTTAATTTCTCATAAAAAATGAAGGTTAGAAACATTAAACATATATTGCAGGAAATCCGGTCCCTCCGTCCCGTAAGTGCCAAAGGCTGTGGAGACACGATGTCACTTGTGAGGAGAGCACGGTTCAGTGCTTCATCATCATCATCCTCCTCCGCTTCTTTTCACAGCGCACGAACACCTTCTCCTGCAACGGCTCGATGTACATGCCCTCATCTGTCTGTGGACAAAATGTAGTTCTGACGAGAAAAAAAAAAAAGCTTCAGCTAGGTAGTAATGTTTTTTTTTTAATTTATTTTCTTTATTTCAAAAAGCCTATCCAAACAACGGCATGTCCAGCAATACCCACTAGAGGTCGCTATAATTTTATATGAAATGGAAGCTTGAAAATGTTGGAAGCTTTTTGTGTCTGCTTTAAAAAAAATAATTCTTTGTGTTTTTTTTCTGTATCTACAAAAAACAGTAGTAACAACTTTTTCCTCTTATTTTTAATCTATTCATCTTGTTTTAAATCTGTTATACTGACGCACTAAAGATCATTTAGATCATTATCCGGTCATTATTATATGCTGAATCCAGGCTCTTAATCTTTAGTCAGCATCTTTTTTGCCTTTTATTCCTATGTGAGCGTTCAATCGATTCCTTATGAATATATATAGATCCGCCATCTGTGATGAGGGCAAACTTACTTCCTCTGGGTCTCTCCAGCTTTCACTGTGATCTTCCCCACTGTGAGCTGTGGTCCTCTGCTGCTTTTGGCCCAAGGTATCATGGTCTTAACCGTGCTCCACATGTTTGCCCACACTGTGCTTCCCTCCCAGGTGAAGCGCATTATCATCAGGTCACCGATGTCAGTATCCAGAGTGATGAGGAACGTAAAAGTCTTGTTACCTGAAATCTCCTCAACTCTGAGAAAGAGCAATTAAGTAAAGTGATTGTTCGGGTTTACTTCATTCAGTTCTTAGATTCCTATGATAAACAACAACAATTTGGTGAAAATGCATGAGAGTAATTGTGTGCGCATGCTTTTGTTCGACATTGCAGTTTTCTGCTCTCTGTTTCATGTTCCCGGCACACATGTATTTCATTCATTCATGCGAAATGAGTTATTCTGATGAGAGCTCTCTGTGTGCTATGATGACTAAATTGAGTGGTTTCCCTTTGAAGCGGAGCTTGTTACTTTGAGCTTTTAGAGCCCAGTACATAAAACATTGATGTTCTTCATCCCGAATGTTATCAAGCAGTCTTTCATTTAGGAATCTTTGGCTTACTGTTAAATCAAGAGCTTCTGCTGCTGTCACACTATTTTAAGCATTTAATTATGAACCAACCATAGTTATGAATTGTACTTGTACATGTATTTTAACGTATATGTTCTTGTAATTATGCACTACCAAACAGATGCTATGTTACATAGGCTTTATTCTGGTTATAGCAGATGATGGTTAACCACATAAAACTTTTTAAATGGGGGAAAGCTCAAATGTATCCATATGATGATATGGATAATGATGATGAGAGTCATTACAAAGCTCATTAAGGTAATGCTCAATAACACTTTACTGAGATCACGCTCCCTTAAGATTCAGCTGCTGATATCAATGTGAATAGCATACTTACAGTGTTATGGGTAAATTTTCACTTTCTCCCAGTGTCCCGGTTAGAGAGACTGTGAGGGTGGGCTCGATCTTATCGGTTTGGTTGATGAACTGCATCCTGAATTGATAGTGGAACACTAATGGAGAAGAAAAACAGATTAGAACGGTTTATATTTTTCCAAAACAATTAAATACAAGTAATCACAAACATTAATTGTGCAAAAATTTTATTCTTAATCAGTAACAATGTCTTGATTCTTGATTCCCAATAAAATGTCTAAACATGCTTAAAAACATTTCTTGAAGAAAAAAAAAAGAGTTAATTGAATACTATTTCCTTGTATGTTTTTTTATTCTAAAAATATTTGTATTAGGGAGAGAAGTTTAACAGAGGAAATCATCTCTCATTTTGAATTGACTGTTTTACACTTTTTTTAGGTTGTTATAGCTGTTTCTCACATTTATAGGGCATGTGTGAACGGGTTTTGAGAAACAGTCTCTTGCTCTTGCCAGTGCGAACTTTCTTGATGTCATAACCCAAAGTGTTACAGCGGTTCTTTCGGCAGTCCAAACAGTAGCCTTTATCGAAAGCCGTGTTGTCGCTGCACTTGTAGGCCATAATCTGCTTGTCTTTGTTCAACAGGGAGTCAATGAAGAGATGCACAGCACGCTCATGGGCACACTTCACTGTCTGCTCAAAACCTAAAGTTAAATGGACACAACATAAGACTAATAAACAGCAAATAATCATAGGTTCACTCGTTTAGCTTAATCACACTTGTCTGTCTAGATATACTGTGGTGTGTTGTGATGAGTTAGCAGTGATGCTAATGCTCGGCTATATTGTGACGCCACATACACACTGTTTTGAGTCAATTAGATTTTAGTTTTTTTGAAAGAAATGAATACTTTTTCCGCAAAGAAACACGAAATTCATCAAAAGTGACAATAAAGACACATTTATAACATTACAAAAGTGGTATATTTCTAGTGTTGTTCTTTTGAACTTAACTAAAAAAATTTAAAAAACTGATGCATCATGATTTCCACAAAAATATTAAGCAGCACAACCTTTTTATTAATAATAATAAGCCATTAATAATAAGAATAAATGTTTCTTGAGCACCAAATCAGAATATTAAAATGATTTCTGAAGGATCACGTGACACTGAAGACTGAGTAATGGCTGCTGAAAATTCAGCTTTGCATCACCGGACTAAATTACATTTTAAATATATTGAAATTCAAATGATAGTAATTCATTACTGTTTTTACAGTATTTTTGATCAAATGCAGCCTGGGTTAACATAAGAGAATTACAAAAAGAAAACATTTTCAAAATCATTCTGATCTCAAACTTTTGAAAGAAAGAAAGATCTTTCTCCTATTAATTTTTACAGTTACAGTTGTCCCACCCTTGCAGTGTCACTGACTCATCAGTGTGTAGCTGTTAAAAAATAAGGATTTCGGGTCTGTCTTTCTGCTTTCTATCATTCCCATAGAGATTTTTAATTGCCTGAAGGCATATCTCAGTAGGAGAGCAGAACTGAACTGGGATTTGAAATAATTAAGTTGTCAGGATGACAGCTGCTTTTATGTGTCTATGCCTTTCATCTGGAAAGCTGTCGTTATTAGTTAGCTGTTCTCAAAGTGTCATTAATGGGATGTTTTGAATGTGTCTCGTTCTCATCCTCTCTCTGTTTGTACATTCATCCATTCGTTTATCAATCCAAGCAACTCACCCATAATCCCATACTGGGCTAAATGTGCATAAAGGTTTTGCACGTGCAGCTGGCACCCTGGTTGAAATGATCCTCCATTGGGATAGAAGTCAAAGTGGGCAACAGGCTGTTTGATGCCCACACTGAGCCCCATGCGCTCTTGGGTAAATGTGTGGATGGCATCCACAAACCTAGCATCCTCAGGTGAGAGTCTTTCAGTATGAGACATTCCCTCAAACAATGGACCCGCAGGATCCAAACCTACATGAACAAAACAAACTTAAATCTAATATATAGTTAATATTTATCATCAAGCAGAGATAAATGTAGGGTTTTGTAATGTTTAAAGTATTTGCTGAGAATTAAGATCTTCGAGTTTAAAATCTTTCTCGTATTTATATATTAACACCATTGTTTAGTGAAATATTCACAATGCTAACAAGACTGTCTCACCGGTAATTCTTCCCAAGGTTTTTCCAGACGCAGCTAGGTTACTCCCAGCAAACCCAGATATATGAGCTCCAAGGCTGTAGCCAATCAAATGCACTTTTCCCAAAGAGAATTGTTTGAAATCCTGTTGGGGACACTCACAGATTAATGCCATGTACTAAGTATTTTTGCTATTAGCAAACAAAGCAATTTACACTGCATTTCAAAAGTTTAGGGTCTTTTTTTAAAGAAATGTTTTTTATTCAGCAAGTATGCATTAAATTGATCAAACGTGACAGTACTGGCATTTATAATGTTACAATAACACTACATGTCAAAATACTGCACATGAGGCTATTAACTCCGAGAGCACTGATAATAATAATAAGTAAGCATCAAGTCAGCATATGTGAACCTAGACCACAAAACCAGTCATAAGGGTCTTTTTTTTATCAAAAATGTATATTTATACATCATCTGAATAAATAAGCTTTCCATTAATGTATGGTTTGTTAGGATAAGAAAATATTTGGCCAAGATACAACTATTTGAACATCTGGAATCTGAGGGTGCATAAAATCTATTTTAAAGTTGTCCAAATGAATTCCTTAGCAATGCATATTACTAATCAAAAATTAAGTTTTGATATATTTACGGTAGGTAATTTACAAAATATCTGCTATCTATTAACATTCTACTGAGTCAGTTCCATATAAGATGTAAGGATGGTAGCATTATTC
Organism: Onychostoma macrolepis; assembly: GCF_012432095.1. Classification (NCBI taxonomy): domain Eukaryota; kingdom Metazoa; phylum Chordata; class Actinopteri; order Cypriniformes; family Cyprinidae; genus Onychostoma; species Onychostoma macrolepis. Next base: position 30,887,611 of record NC_081161.1, read on the forward strand.
CCTTGGGAAATAAATTCTGCATCCATAACTGTAAAGAGATTTGTATTCCCAAACCAACCCTCACCTCTAGCCACCTCAGCAGGTGGGCAATGTCCTGTCCCACAATGCGTGTGTTCTGAGCAGCTATAGGGTAGTGATCGTGTGCCAGAGTCATCCAATCTGCAATCACTATATTGATGCTTCCTTCTGAGCTTTTTAGCGCTGATGCCAACCTGGAAATCCAGTTCTCCATCATTCCGTCCACCTGCAGCACAGCGAGGAGGATTTTATTTATGTATCTATTTATTTAGTTTAATTATTTTTCAACTGCAGCAGCATAGATCACATCTCTCCGGTTTTGTTTGTAAGTCACTTTTGCCTTTATCAGATTAGAAATAACACTGCTTAGCTGTTTTCAATCCGTGCCAAGGTCATGACCTTTTGTACATTTGAACTATTTTTCTATTAAATCAATGAACTCTACATACCGACCAGCCATGAATGATGATAGCCAGAGGATGGCTGCTATTGAAACCACAAGCGTCCAGAGTGTGAGGCTTGAAGAGTTCCACTGTGCATGTATTATCTATGCCGCCAGTGTAAATCCTGAAGACTGATTTAGGTTCGTAGGGCATCTTCATCCTCTCTCCAGACTCAGTATCTGTTAGTGTGGTCATACTTAAACTGAGGTTCACAGACAATTCATTTTTCAAGGCTGTACAATAGTCCTGGAATACTGATACATTTCCATAAGCAGCAATGCAAAGCTTTGCATTGAATCAAAGTTACAATGTTTAGATACCATAGGTCTGGGGGAACTTTGAGCTTGGTGGTTTGAGCTTGAGTCAATATAAAATGTGTTTACCCATCACTCTTGCCCATTAAGTGAGCATGTGGTGAGTTGATTATGACACATGTTGCATTTCTCATATGCATTAAACATTTGTGTTGCATCAACATATGTAATTTAAAATGTTTCATAAAACTATTGCACCCATGGGTTTACCACTTTTTGTTGCATATCCTGTAAAAACATTAGAGCTGTCTGACATTCCTACTATTTGAACCCCTGTTTTAATGTTTTCCTATGCAAACATTTATTTTAATGGGACATGCAGTTCTTTAACTGTCTATGGCTATGCATACATTGACTCAAGAATTGATCTCTCTGCCAGGTTAACAATTATTGATAGCATTCTATGAAAGGTCAGAAAACCCAAGCGTGCAGAAAAGCTGAATGCATCATTTAGACTTAATACAAAACAAATTTCCCTTTGAAGTGTTTGTTTGGGTTTTTAAATAAATGATAATGATAAACCTCACATTCTGATTCAGAATATTTTTCTGTGATGTAGTTTTTGCATGTGAAAAATGTACATGTTTAGCAAGGCCAGTGTGTGAATGAAGATATTTATTTCTCTTTCAGTATTGAGTCTTTTCAGCTTTTATTTGCAAACACAGTCTAGGACATTATTTCTCTTTGATTTTATAGATTTTAATACAAGTTTTTGCAATTTACATCAGCAGCACCTCCTGCTCACCTACACATACTATTCTGTTTTTTCTTCTTCTTCTTAGTCCTGGTGTTTTTGTTGTTTCCATTTAGATTTTTTTTTTCTGCAATGCAATCATATTTCCACTAAGCTTAATTGTGAACCACATTCTGTCACAACATAACATATAGTGCATGTTACAATACCTTAGTAAATATAGGAAAAAGAAGCGTGTGCTTTACTGTTGCTCAGAAGATAATTTTAAACATACAGATCACTCAAATATCCACATGTTGTCCCAACCCTGTATGCTTTCTTCTGCAGAACACAAAAGAAGATGTACTGAGGAATGTTTCAATTGTTTTTGTCCATGCAGTGCAAGTCAGTGTGGTCCAAAACAGCACTGCATCCAGTTGACAGTGGACAAAACTAACTAAATAAAGATATATTCTTTTGTGTTCTGCAAAATAAAATAAAGGAAAAAAATACATGGAGGTGAGGAAATGATGACAGAATTTTAAAAGTTAAGCATAATTCACCCTCACCTGCTCTGTTACCCCGTAATTTCCTTCCATCACTCAGTTGAAAGATGATCAGACAGCAGGACACTATTTTAATTAGAGTCTTCATGTTCAGGCCACACAGATAATCCAAATATTTCCTCCCTCTCTTTTTCTCGGGCAAGAGAAGAGGCCACTGTGAGGCAGGTGACTATTGAACAATTATTGAAACTGTCTGAGAGGAGGGAGCTGGCCCAGAGGGGATGTTTGTTAGGGGAGGGTGCAGGCAGTTCAGTCATCTGGGTGAGCTTTGAAACCTTTTGTCGTTTTGCTGCCAAATGATGGCCCTGATTGGCTGCATGGTGTTGCATAAGAATCTATGCCATGATTGGTGAAAAAAAGTGTTGTCAGAAAGAGTTCAGAAAGGTACACGCTGACTCATTACTGATAACAATCCTACTCAAATGTCATTCAAAGATGTCAAATGATGGTTTAACTCACTACATGCTCTTTTCTACTTCTTGTAGTCAGACCCGGTTTATTTGTATTATTTAGTTCATTAACTAGTTCTATAGTAGATCAGATGCTGACAGTAAGTATGTGTCTGTGTCCTGTTTATCTAGCTAGCTAGATAGATAGATCTGTGCCTGTGTGTGTGTGTGTGTGTGGTCCTGCATTATGAGCATTGTGGTGTTCTCTAGTATAGTAATATAGTAATACCAGTAATTCTTGACCTTGTGGGGACTTGACCTTTTTTCGGTCCCCGTGAGGAAAACAGCTTATAAATCATACAGACTTAAGTTTTTTGAGAATCTAAAAAAGCGGAAGGTTTTGTGTGAGGGGTAGGGTTAGGGGATTGAAAATATAGTTTGTACAGTCTGAAAATCATTACATCTATGGAATATCTCCATGAAAAATGGAAACCTGTGTGTGTGTGTGTGTGTGTGTAAGCTCTTTTATCGTTTCAGCCTTGTTAGATTTCATTAAAGATTTAAATTCTAGTCTCTTTTAATTTCTGTTAAAAAATATTTCTGACTGATTCCCTGATTGCCACATTAAAATGTCAGCCTTAAATCATCTTAAAGGTAATGCTGTTGATAATTTTCTAAATTCTAATCAGCTTTATATATTCAAGATGTGCAGCATGTTTCAGTTGTGTTGTTTCATACAATGGTTGGCTGATGAACATACTACAGTCTAGTTAGCAGAAACGGAGGGCGTATGTATGCATAAACTCAGTGGACTCAGTGAGCTGATGTTGATGGTCAGACAGTGATAATGATTAAATCGGGTCAGATATTGTTGTGCAGATCAGTGCGGTCAGAACTGTTTATCTCTCCCTCTTCGATTTTAATACTATTCAAAGGGATAGCTCACCCAAAAATAAAAATTGTCATCATTTTCTCTGCAAGAGTTTCTTTCTTCTGTTGAACACAAAAGTAGGCATTTTGAAAAATGTTGGTAAACAAACAATCAAAATATTACAGAAGTCAATGGCTACCGTCAGCTGTTTGGTTACCAACATTCTTCAAAATATCTCCTTTTGTGCTCAACAGAAGAAAGAAACTCAAGTTTTCAAAGAAAGAACAAGTGGAGCGTGGTGAAATGTTTATCCACAGGTCTTCTGGCTAGGCTGAATATGTTGAAGTGAATTAATGTTTCTCTAAGCAAATTCACAAATTTAATATGTGCACAAGTTTGCAAAGGTCGTTGCCATTATCTAAGAAGGTACATTAAATGTATAGCATATCTTACCTGACGGTGATGCAGTACTGTAGAATGCAGATATATCTAGGAACTAGTGGCTGCTCTGGTCTAAATCCTCATTCACAGGAAACCAGGCATGAGATATGTATGTTTAGTAACAGTATGTTTATTTTATTGTATTAGGTCTACATTAGCAGAATGACAATACTATCTTCAACATTTTGAATGCAGTAATTAATCTCAAAAAGTTTCATTTATGAGAGAATAAGTAAAAAAATCTGAACCTAAAATGGTAAGGATAAAGAATAAATAAGGGTGAAAAGACAAAAACATTGAAATATCTCTTTGAATTGTACAAACAACTGCTATTAGTTCCTTAAGTGCCAACAAATAAATTACTATGATAATGTTCTTAAAAAGAGGCAAAAAACACAAACAACAGCTACGAATATACTGCTCCTATAAGTTCTGATGCAATAATTTTCTTGAACATTTTGACACATTGTAGCATAAATAGACATTTATTTCTTTTTAAGCTTATATGTAATAGTTTGTTGTAAATTCATTTTTGCATGCATTGCAATTTTCATCCCATTACCTCATGCGAGTTACCTTATCAGCAGTTATGCATGCAGTTAGTAGCTCATCTATTCATATGTTGTATTGTTTCGTCCTGACTTAACCGTTTACAGACAAGGAGGCCTGTTCATCTTTGATTAAATAGAGTGGACAGTAAAGTACCCTTTTCCTTCATTTTACTGAGAGAAGAACATCTGCTTATGGCAAGCTATAGGGTTGTCAGATGTCTGTGAAAATGAACATTCCTTGAAGATAAACAGTAGTAGGATTAGACAAAGGAATGAAGGAAAAAGTATAAGTGCAATGCTGGAGTGGTTTAACACTCTCTGGCTGAGGCTAGACAACCTGCATTGACTGAAACAAAAAAGGAAACCTGAGATACCAGTTGAAAATTATGATTATCTTTATCTCTATATACATTCCAGAATTGTTCATTTGGAGGATCTGTTAGCACCTGTAATCTTTTACTGGCAGTGGTGTTGATGGTAAATACTCATAAACTCTGGATGCTTTACATAAAATACTGTTTCTGCTGTTGATCGCTCTATAGAATAGATAGAAGGAATGGTGATCTTTAAAAAAGTTAAACTTGTTAAGAACCTGAAAAAGCTAGAATTATAGATAATTAACACTTGCTGTCTTTCATAGCTGCTTGGTTTCATGAACTGACTTGGCAAAAGACTCAGAAAAGAGATCTAGAGGAAAAGACAGAGAAGGAGAGCGTGTAGAAATAACAGTGCTTCTTGTTTGAGGTCTATGGTGAAGGAAAAGATACCATACTTTCCCTCTCTTTCTAGTTCACGGTGTTCAATTCATATTTATCTTTGATGCTGTTGTCGTCTTCAAGGTTCTTCTCAAGCTCAGGGTGATGCAGCTCAATCATCAGGAAGTAGATCACTGCCCCGGCCACACCGCCCACCATCGGCCCAACAACTGGAACCCACCACCAGCCATTTCCAGCACTGAAGCCACAGATAAGAGTCAAATCAAGACTGGGCAAAGTTCTGAATTTTCAAAGACACACACATATGGTGAGTAGTTTGAACTTGAATGACAGGAAGAAGAATTTACTGAAATTCAAAGAAAATTCAACACTGTCACAAGTTTCATAAAATTTGTTTTTGATTACAACAACCAAATGGACAAGAACAGATCACTTTTATTTGTTTATGTCTATATACATATAAATACATAAAACGGACCCAAAGTCTTCAACAATAGTGTGGTCTATTTTTTTAACATCTCTTATCCTCACCAAGGCTGCATTTATTTGAACATAAATGCAGTAAAAATAGTAAGGTTAATATGTTCATGTGATGACAAAGCTGAATTTTCAGCAGCCATTACTTCAGTCTTCAGTGTCACATGATCCTTCAGAATCATTCTAATATGCTGATTTGGTGCTCAACAAATATTTCTTCTTATTATTAAATGCTAGAAACAGTTGTGCTGCTCAATATTTTTGTGCAAATGTGCAGACAAAGATGCAGATGCCACTCTTTTTTATATTTTCAATTTCATACAATGACATTCAGACATTTTTAAGTGTTTTAATTGACCAAATATTGCACAAATTGTCCAAATATTAAAAATAATTTTTTTTTAAAAAGCTACTTTTTTATAGGGGGAATTTTGCATATTGAGAATTTATATCTAAAGAATTTATATCTGAAATTTTTATATCTAAATATTTCATGGGATAAAATATTAATCGAAAGCATGCATTTCTTTGAATTTCATTTAATTTTATTTCCACATCAATTGTCCATTACAGTTGCATTCTTTACGACCTCAATTCAAATTTAGAACTGAATTAGAATTTAAAAGGTATTCTCAATCTAATTCAGGACATTACAGGTGCATCCTGAGTTGTTCATCGGTCAGGCTGGTGGACGGTGTCAACAGTGTTGGTGTCTAGCTGTATAGACACTTATGCTTTCATTATTGTAATCTGTGCTAAGTGTGTCACTCCAGTGCTCCCCATCTGTAGCACTCCTTCCCTCTCTCAATCCCTTGATCCTTTTATAGGCTACTGAGAATACAAGTGCTCTCTGTCCTTGAACTTTCTCTACAAACAGGTTGGCAAAGGTAACTGTAAACAAATGCATTGCCACCGCATGCAGACACTTTGCTGAACAGAACTTAAGTAATCTTCATGCACACTGTTTATAACACCAGAGCCATTTGCCTTCAGGTAACCCCTAATCTGTTTTCCAGTTGGAAGACAGTTTAAGCATTTCCTCACGTAGGCCTAGTAGGCTATTGATATGTGATTAGCTCTTACCTGACGTCATTCTGTGTCTGTAGCTGAATAACAAATTATACAAAAATATTTGACTGCTGAATGACCAAATATCTTAGAGAGCCACACTGTAAAAAGTGATAACTTAAGATTGACTTAACTTAAAAAAATTGAGGAAACCCGTTGCCTTAACATTTTTAAGTAAATGATCATTTTAAAAAGTTAATTGAATTGTCAAGTTCACTTAACTTTTTTTAAAATTATTATTATTATGTACTTAATCATTTTAAGGCAATAGGTTTCCTCAATTTTTTTTAAGTAAATTCAACTTTCACTTTTTACAGTGCATGTAGTACATATGAGCAGTAAAGCATTTGAACAGAAATGCAAAACTGAATAATAAACGAAGCAATTCCAATTCCTAAATATGCCAGATAGGCTACAGTGTTTTGAAGGGTTTACACTGCTGAAATGTGTGATTGTAAACACAGCAGTATTCTATTGCATATATTAGGCAGTTATTTTTTTCAATACTTTATCAGTCTTTATTCGATCCTTTCGGTGTAGAACTGTGCACAAAATCTGAAGAGCAGCAACAAAATTTCTCTCTCTTTAAAAATGACCTGCTGTAGAAAATTATAGTTATAGTAAACGATAAGTTTTTTTTCTTTAATAGAAGTAAAATACATCCGGTCTTTGGTTGTATATTAACTTAACTTAATATATTCATACAAGGAGAATTCAGGCTGCCTCACGTACATTTTTAAAATTGCTCTAATATGCAGGAGACACACAAGTGCATTAAAAAATTCATTTGCTCTGTCAGAAGAATGGTGATAGGCCTTTGCACTTAGAGTCTATTTGGAGTTTCAAAAGGTACGTTAGTGGGTGGTGTGCCTCTGTTTCTCACATGCTGGTTGACTCTTTTGCCACTGTCCTGTTACAGCATAAGCAATAATACAGATAAGGGAAGAAGCAGAAAATCTGAACAAACAAAAAGAAAAAGACTATGTTAATGCATAGGGGGTTTTCTGTACCTGAACACTTCTAGTCCCCATCCTGCAATAGCAGTGAAGAGCCGAGGTCCCAAGTCTCTGGCAGGGTTGATGGGATAGCCACAGTTCAGCGCCATGGACACTCCGATAGCCAGGATGCTCAGACCAATAACCAGTGGCTCCATTCCTTTAGGTGCCCCAATATTCTTCTTATCTACAATGGCTAAAATACAGAGGACCAAGGCGCCTGTGCCGATCACCTGTAAATAGAGACAAATGAGCAAAATATTCTTGGAAGCTTGTTTTATCTCAGAGCAAGAAATAAATTTGTGAGAGAAAGTTATTGATAGTTATAATTATAACTAGCTAGTTATTTTTATTCTTGAGTTGGAAATAGGCTTTAAAAGTTCTCCACCTGAGATTTATATGCTTATGATTTATATGTACTGTTCCACTTTTAATTCCCCTCTTAAAACACAACAAGCCGAAGCACATGCTTTAACATTGGTGTGCTGTTCAATTTCATTGTATAATCACTAGTGAGATTACTGTGTTTTACTCACCTGATCAATGAATCCATTTAACAATGAGAGATCTTCACGTGGATATGAGGCAAAGATACCTGCTGTGGCATTTTCACCAACTACAATTTGTTTTCCATCAGCAAAATTTGCGAAGGCACCTGTGGACAAGATAATTAGCTAGAGAAAATAATTCATAGGTAGTAATTTAACGAGTGTTTAGTGTAATTATAAAATAATTAAAACTAAAATTATAAAATAAAACATTAAAAAAAAATACTACTGCAATCTAGAAAAACTAGGCTTTTGGTTTACAAAGCAAAGCTGAACCAACATCGTGAAATGTGACTGAATTTGTGATCTGCGTCATTAGTTTCACTTTTCACCACATCATTCATAAGAATGAGCTCATTCAATCCAGTCACTGTGACCAGTGCTAAAACAGCTATACCTTTAACAAACTTTTAAGAAGTCTGCCTTAGGAATAAGAGGAGCCAATAACAGAAACCAAACAATAGAAGTGCCCTGAAAACGTACCATAGTACAGACAGAAGACAGCACCAGAACCAGCAAAGGCACCTAGAAATTGGGCTGCCACATAGACAGGAAATTTCTTTAATGGGAGTTTCCCCAAGACAGCCATAGCCAGAGAAACAGCTGGGTTCACATGTCCACCTGCAATGAGATGCAACAGTTGAGGGACTGCAAACTTTTGATGACAGCAAAGCATCTGTATTGGTTTTAGTGGTCTATTTTTGTGTGGTGATTTTGTATTGATTGAGGTTTGCTTAAAAGCATGCTGAGGTTTTTTGTAGTATAGATTGCCATCTATTAGAATCAAAAGAGCAAGCTGCGTCATTAATCTCACACTCACAATTATGTGCTTTCTCGAATTGCTATATAGGCATATCTCTCACTTTCCCGCTCCATAAGTGATTCCTCATAAACACTGGCTGCAAAAACTAGTTGAGGTAATCAAAGGGAATTGGGTCTGACATAATCTGCCTAAGTCCTCAGACACCACCGCATGGCTTAGGAGTATACCTCAGCTTTGACATAAGAGCGCTCAGGCTTGCAGAACTGTCTCTGACCCCACTGCTTCAGAATGGAAAACACTGGCCTTTCCTGACCCACCTAACTGTTTTCTCAAACATTTGGTATCTGAATAAATGAAATAATTTGCTAATTTTTCTTGATTGCAGGAATCCAATCGTGTTGTTTGGGTATTTTGGAGAATCTAGAAAGCATAATAACAATTACTGCACATTAAAACACAACTGACTGGTTGAGGTAAAATATTTTTTGTCAATTTCGTTAAAAACCAGAATGAATTTTGTTCATTCATAAGACATTTTTTATAAAAGAAAGTATATTTTCAATTACGTATTTGTGTAGAGTCAGTAAACAATAGCCACTGACATTCATAGTGTGGAAAAAAATACTATGGAAGTCAATGGCTACCGTCACCAACATTATAACAAAATAAAGAAACTCATCCAAGTCTGGAACAACTTGAGGGTAAGTAAATGAAGAGAGAATTTTCATTTTTGGATAAACTAGCCCTTTAATAGTAACAGGCCAGTGTCTACACCTGACTTCCACCTGGGACATATGCTCCAGAAAAGCTCATTAGTTCAATACTGTAGTCATCATCACAGTGTAAGATTATCACAGTCATGTGGGCTGCTGGGCTAACCAACTTATTCATGCACAAATGCACACTTTTGACGACTTTTACTGCAGAGCTCTGGCTATATTTAACATCACATACATATATATTTATATATGGCTCTGTCTCCCCTTGTGACATAGTGAGAGGAGTGAACTGCTGAAAGCATGAGGAACAGATCTGCAGCTCAAGACTCATGAGCTCTGATAATTCAGTTGCATGCATCACCACAATAACACATGCACAACTGTGTGCTTGAGGTCTAGAAGCCACTGCCGAATGATAAACCACAGGGCCTCGTGCCCCTCGACACATTTCCCCTGAACAACCCAACCTGCAACACCATCATTGCCCTTTTATTCACGTTGATTTAAAAAAAAAACCTTCTTCTTGATGTCATCTTCCAAATGTGCAATTGTCATAAAAACAATCATTTAAAAAAAAAATATATATATATATATATATATATATGCAAACATGACAAAAAGTGCAATGAATAATTATTAGTATTATTAAATAAAATATTAAATGTGATATTAAAATGCTAACACAAATAAATTAAATGTATTTTTATTATCATCATTCGGTATTATTATTTTATGAAATTATTGTTTTTTTAGGATGACTATACACTTCCACAGTGCTGGTAAATTGTACGCTAACAGCTTCTCCCTCTGCTGATTTGTGAAAGCACAGTTCCTGTGTGAACTGAAGTGTGTCCTCACAATTACGATGCTGAATACTGTGACCCTAATGAGAACTTATGAAGTTGGCCAACCCTCATACACATAATATGTACGTGCATAACATCACCTTTTTCACAAATTTGCATTATCATAGTTTACACAGCTGTTTTCGTGTACATAAACGGCCAAAACGCATAAAATGTTTTCTGTTTTTAGTTGAAAACGGTGTGGTGTAAATGGCCCATCAGATTTAGGAGATATAGAGAGGTGGTTTTAAGGGGATAGTTCACCCAAAAATGAAATCAGTGGTTCAACTGTAATGTTATGAAGCTACAAGAATACTTTTTGTGCACAAAGAAAACAAAAATGATAAAAAAATTAATTCTTCTCTTCCATGCATCGTGGTACTCTCATGAACGTTTGTTAAAGACACAAAAGAGAAGAAATTCTTGAATAAGGTCATCATTTTTGTTTTATCGAGGTCCTTACTACCTTTCTGGGCCTTGAACATGTCAGTTCGTTGCTATCGATAAAGGGTCAGAAAGCTCTCGGATTTCATCCAAAATATCCTAATTTGTGTTCCGAAGATGAACAAAGGTCTTATGGGTTTGGAACGGCATGAGGGTGAGTAATTAATGATAGAATTCTTATTTTTGGGTGAACTATCCCTTTAACATTAAGTGGCATTGCATCTTATGCTCAGAAGCCGCTGGCACATGTAGGCACATCCAGTTTTCAGGGGCATGTGGATTGTGGAAATGCCACTGAAAATTACAGAACATGACATGGTATTACTACTCCAGTAGTGGCTGGCACATGCCGCTGCCTGTCAGAGCATAATGTAGATAGTAACATACACACTTGAAGGCAGAACAATATTTAATTCATTGTATGTTGCTTTCAAACGTTCATTTGCACAACCATTTGGCTTCTCGGTACTGTCCATTTTATATCTGTCTCATGTTCCACTGTGTTACTGCAGGGCAACTTCAATGATAAGCTTTTAAAGAAATTCCAGGAATCATCTGCATTATTATAACACATTATAATAAAAGCTTCATCTCACCATAATCCTTGAGGAATTCTCTTAATGAAGTCTGAACACAGATGTCCAATCTGGTTTTTCAAACCCGACACACGCCTCCACTTGACACTAAGCCTTATGCAATATTTAAGGGCATGTACTTGACCTATCATTTCCTCGTCCCCCTGTCCATCACTACAGTATATTTTTGAATGTCAGAGAAACCGCGCGGATCAAACACAATAAGCACAAGGCTTCCCCCCTCTATTATGTCGTTCATTAATCCTAAAATTTGCACTGAAGCAAATCCACCCTTCAATCTCTCACTCTTTAGGGTGAAAGGTCAAGATGGAATACTCGGTATGGGGTATATTTGATCCAGCTGTCTAAGGCTTATTACCGCATGAAAGACTTTTTCTACCTCACTAGCCTTTTTACTCCTTTGACCAGATTTAGGTTTTGATAGAATAAACACAAACCGCAATAGAGGAATAAATTGGGTTGTTTATGTAGTTTTGAACAGCCCAAGATCATGGATATTCTAGTGTTGCATATGGCGAGTAGTTGGTTTGCGTCGCGTGTAGGTTGAGCATTGCATGTTTTGTTGAGCATGATCAAAGATCACAAACAACCGTGAAAAACAGCCCTGATGGATAGCTAAATATGACCTTTGAAATGAGAAGATGCTTTGAACTCAACTGTCCCAGACTATTGCCTTTTCTTTATTAAATGCATTTTCATGCATTTTAAAGTTAATTTAAAAGTTCCTTTCAGATTTGTGTGTTATTTTTATAGCAGACTATAGGTAACAGACAGTCAAGTAAATTTATTTAAATGTGGAAAATGTGCATGTTACATAACCACAAGTGTATTTTTGACTTTCCTATTCGCCAGTGTGACCAGTTACCTGACACGCCTCCTGCCATGTACACAGCCAGCATCACCCCTAGAGTAAAGCCAAAGTGGATGGTGAGATTTTCTCCTTTTTTTTCTCTGCTGAGAATAGTCTGGGCCACTGAACCACAACCGAAGAGCTGCAAACAGGAAATGGGCAGAGAGAAGACAATTTAGCAAGACAATTAGTTGAAAAAAAAAAGCTACCGCCAAATAGATAAGAAAAGCACTCTTGTTGTGAAGCACTTATTCAAAACTAATTAGTAGGACAGTTTGTTCAAATGCTCAGGCCATTATGGTCAGGGCGGCACCCCAAAGCAACAAAATCTGTCACGCTGAATCAGAATCTTTTCACATAATTAACACCAGTAGAATACACTGTAGAAACGTCTAAGTGTCTAAGTGTACATGTTTTAATATCTAAATGAAATAATTTAAGTCAAAGAAGATTTGCAATATTACGCACAACTTCAGGTAGCAATTTTTGTAGTAAAGTGTAGTTCTCTTCACTCTAAGTTGTCAAACCCAACTTTAAAACAATTATAAAACACAAAACAGTTCACTAAACAGTAAAAATGTACAATACAAAGTACCGTGCAAACCTTAAGATTAGTCTATTAAAAATAATTGTGTAACATTTATATATCATGTGACAGTATCTGACTTTTATGAAAAATGCCTTTTTCCTGAGAACAGGACAATTTCTTTATTTTACAGTCAACACAAGAGCTATAGCAAAAATGTTATGATTGGAATTTATTGGAATTGTATTTTGGAGGACAGAATTACAACAACAACAAAACAGGCACATAAAACTAACATAAACCACTGCCAGAGAAATCGAGTATTTTTCTAATTAGACTAAAACATTGTAGTTACTGAGATAAAGCCCTTCACAGCATAAATCATAGCATAAACCATATGCAACTAAATAGCCATTAGAACTGATCTATAAGAAGCATAAATAAGGCGACACTTTACATCACTAGAGGGTGTTGCATGTAATGGAGTGCATTAGTCGAAATCATTATGCGGTCACACATATATCTATTATTACCACAATAATATGTGGCCACATGTCCATAAAATATTAAGTGCTTCTTTAAAATGAAAGAATATCAACCTCAACACCACCCATATGACAAGAATTAAATAAGTTGGGAAAAAATGACACAAAACTTGCAATATTCATCATAATTGTAATGCATTGAAATCTCAAAATTGTTCATCTCGGTTTACTTGGTTCTGAAGTCTTGACAGGCAAAAGACTTACTATTAGTACGAATGTCCCTAGTAATTCCGCCAGAAACTCTCTGATGATGTCCCGCCTCACGGTGCATCTCATCCTCAAATTTCTGAAGTTTTCGAGCTCCATACTTTCCCCGACAGCTGAGATGTGATGTCCGGGCAGACAGTTGAAGGCTGATCTCGCTGGAGTTTAAGTGTCTTAGGCTTTAACCTCCCCCGCCCCTCCTGCTGCTCAGATGTCATTAAACACACTGACATGACAGGTTGGTGCTTCCTCTTTGCTCTCACTCCATCCATCCTCCTCATGCTGAGACAAACACGAGAGTTCGACCAACTAGAGGAAAATATCATTACCTATTGGTTAAACTCTTGTTTGCGAACAACACTACAGAAGCGACGTTAGAACAGAACGTTGGAAATATAGACTCAGTTCTATTCACTCAATCTTTATTGTACAAGAAGCGTAATTTAAGTATAATTATTAACAGAAGACTTGCTGCAGTTAGAGTTAAATAAGCTATAAATTCAGTTCAATATAACGCAAACATATTATTATCTCTAGATCTATAAAAAAGCTTATCATTCCAGTGCAATAATATAAACTTAATTAATTCAATTTGTTGTATTTGTGGAGCTCTTAAAAAAGTTAAATGGTGAAGAAAATGCAGGATATTAGTACTTTTCATTTTAGTAGATTACTATTCAGAATATATATGAAAAAATTGCTTTATTTTTGCTGAATTGTCACGCAACCTGTGCGATTTTTATGAAATTGACTTGAATCCAAATTTACAAATGAACTTGCTTTCTATAGAACGTGTTTTTTTCAACTAAATTTTTAAAAGGTTTTTTATTTATTTATTTTTAATTGACCCCCATATTCAATACACAACGTTATCAGTCAGTGTGCTACATTTTACAATGCACAAGCAACAACAACAATTAAATACAGGTCTTGGTTTATTTATTTTCTAAATACAACATATCTTATATGTTTGGCTTACTTGCATGCTACTCAATGGGATTTCTTTTTTTCTGAGTATTATTTCCAGTTCTCATTCGGAGAAGCTTAATAGCACAACTTCAACTTGTAATACGTATGTTTGTCCGCCGAGTGGAGCTATTTGACAAAGTAAAAACCAAAGATGGCCAGAGTTTGACAGCGGCGTCCCGTGACTGTCGGTACAGACTGTGAAAAGAAGAAGCGATAGGATGGTAGCAGTATGTTTTGTTTGCATTAATCACTGTCACTTGTTCTGGGGTGTCGTCTTTGATGTGAGGCAGACACTGTCAGTGCTGTGAAATGAGGGGGATGTGCTGATGGAGAAAAAGCACCCCAGTGGGTTCTAACAAATTATAACACCCCATCCCCTTCATCATATTAACAACCCCTCAGCCCTATCATGTCACACATGATAACTACCATCACGCAGCCTGCTCATTAAAATGTTTAAGTTATATGTAGCCAATTTAAGTGTGCATGACAAAACTTTTTGGATTGCAAGCCTTGCATTTGTAGGTCATCATACAGAAGTCCATACAGACACAATTCACTAAAATCAGTGCGATTTTTTTATGTTCCTACTTTCCAAATGAATTGTTTAGTATTCAGACATTCATTCATTCAGACATATTTATTTATTTAATTGCAGTGTGAACAACATTTTATGACAGGACATTATTGTTACATATTTAAAGTGTGATGTTTCCAACTACAGCCAAATTATGGTAGCCTATAAACGTTTCCAACTCCCAAGATTAGGCTAATCTACAAGATTTCTCCGGTTAGCCCTCCGTGGAAGTGTGAAGGCGATTATTTGTTTTATTTATCTGCGACATAATCGTAGATGTTTTTGTTTTGAAGAGCTTCCTTATCCACCAATAACACAGTGGAAGTGTGAATGTCTGTGTTGGCTAATCCTTTAAACCACAACTTCTTTGAGAGTGTTAAAAGGCCCTTTTAGATGGTCTTTAATGTTTATTGGATATTCTGAGGTAAATGCTAACTGAGTCCCGGCGCTGCAGGAGGGACGGCGAGGAAATAACCTGTGATCGCTTGATGTAGAGAGTCGAATAACATTCTGACGGGACTGATATGTTACAGGAGAATCTGTGAGAGTGAAAGGGGCAAACGGGCTCTGCCAAAGAAAACTTTAACGTTTACGTGACAGTTTGAGCACCCCAGTGGAGAGAAAGCCAAGCTAATCTTAATTTTTTTTTTAAATATAGTAGCCTACTTTTATTGTTCATTACAGATAGCAAACAGACTGTATGCAAAACACACGATATTTATAGCCTATAGTTTGAAAAGAAAAATAGATTTAGTGGTCTACTGTACAATTTATTTAGACCACCAGACTGGTGTTTCATAGCAACCTACCATAAAACCTAACTTTTAAAAACTTGTTTATGACTAAATTTATTTTTAAAATATCTTAAAATAACTTTCATGTAAAACACATGAAAGGTGTCTTTAATACGGTCTTATTAAATAAATGTGTCATCAAATTATTTTTTAAAACCAGATCTTCACCGTAAAACGGGTCTGTGTTAGCATTCAGTTGTGTTACAGTGTTAAATAATAAAATAGTAGCCTATACTATTTTGACTCGAAGCTGATCATTTAGATCCACATGAAACACATTTTCAGGGTACCTGACAAAACATTTTTACAGTGCAGTTTACTACTGCCTGTCAGTTGAATTTCTTCCTGATAAATCCTGATACTCCTACATACCGTTGTCTTGAGAGTGGGTGGTATCTCTCTCACTCGGTATGGTCAGAAAGGGAGAGAGAGTAGTTTATGTAAATGCTCCATTTTAATTATATTAGGAGGACGGCCCTATTCTCTGCCCAATAAAAATGGACCAGGGCTGACACCTGGTTATAAACACAGGAAGGATTCCAAAGTAGTAATCGCAAATCGGCAGAAAAAAACCCAACCGGCATCTTCAAGAGACGCAATGACCTCCAGTAAAGTTGAACTGCCAGGAGAGGTGAAGAACGACCCGGCTGCGCTCATGGCATCTCTTCATCTGGTGCCCTCACCGGTACCCAACCCTGAAATCAAGTACACTAAGGTTCGTGAGACTTTTTACAACTTCTTTCAAGAATCATAAAATTGCCTAAACGGGAACTGCAAACTTCGATTAGGTGACACGTTTGATTTGTTGTGACTGCGCGCAAACAAATCACTGGTCAAGAAACGCAACGTGTTGCAACCATGGCATTGATAACAGGCGCATACTCACGCATTTAAACCGAATGTAGCAGTATTAATCTTAAGGTATTACGGCTCATAAGTAGGCAACGGTAGATCAGGAGGCTTGTCTGCACATGCATTTGCTAACAAATAGCAAGTTTTGGCTGTATGGATTATTCTTCGTACGCAGTATAATGATGTGCTATTTGCAATAAGTATATCGATTCTCCGTTTTATTTTAATCAAATAAACTGACTTTATTTGTGTCCATATAAAGAGTGTGAAAGTCCAGATCTGCTGCCTGTTATCTAGCCTAATACAGAAGGGCATCGGTCAGGAAAGTTTTCTCGATCTTGATATAGTGACAAATGAGAGTTCATAGAGCTTTAATAACCTTATTAAACCGGTTGAGAAGTTTTGCCTTGAACAGGTTGTTATTATTTACGACTTTACTTTACATGATAGGATCGGTGCGCGTTAGAGATCCGCCTCTATCTCTCCTTTTAATTCTGTGGAACAGTCTACAGTTAGCCTAGTATCTAAATTATTCATGATGTCTTTATGTTCTGGACAAAAAAAAAAAAAAAAAGTACACTTTAAAAATCACAAACACGCTTTATGTTCATTATTGTGATCACAAGGCAACTTTTACTCAACCTCAGTGATCATGTGTGGGAAATTTATGGACACTTGTTTTAAATGCAAGCGTTCAGGGATACAACCTAGAAGATTTAAAACAGAAACTTTGTACACCACTAAAATTGCATGCTTGATAACAAGTATATAGCTTGCTTACTATAATGACAAGAAGGCGAAGTACGCCAGCATGTCAAAGTCTGGGCATTCACATTCATTTTTGGATACTTTAATACTTTTGGGATTATTCAGATGTAATGAGGTTTCAGCACTAGCTATTATATAACTTTAATGTAGTCATCTTATATTAATCTCTCTGAAAATGACAAAGAAGTGCTGAATCATTCCATAAAATGATTATAAAATATAATCTCTCGTTTTGTTGGTAAGGTCATTTTAAATTATGCCAGTTTTGACAGTAATAATTTTATTGCTGTGAGGTGAGAGAATAAGTCAAAGTGCAGCGCAGGCCATTATCACTGTGGTAAAAAGAGTGAAGTTCAACCAGAGCAAGAGCTGGAGACACCTGTGACATACACGCCCTGCATCTCCTGCTCTCAGAAGCACATGGGAGTGTGAGAAGGATTCATACTTAGGAATTTGTGTGCTGGCTGAATGGGTGTGTGTGGGGTTGCAGTTTGGGCATTAGTGATGTGAACTCCCTTCACACCCTTGTCCATCTCCCTCTTTCTCTTGGTCTCTTTCTCTCTATCCCCACCCCCCTCTCACTTTTGATTTTGTGTGCCTGGTGCAGCGCAGCACAGGCTCTGATGTAACAGTCCAAATATGCCCAATCAATACTATTCTTTCAAATGTAGTCAGTGCAGAGCCAAGTTTTTTATTATTTGTGTAAGTCTGAGGTTAAGCCATTTTAGCGAAACTCCTTGGAGACTTCTTAAGTTGTGTTTTCTGTGCTGTTAATGAGCAGTGCTTTATGCCAGAGACGCTGAGTTATGGAAATATCATTATCGGGCATACTTAACATCTCATTCCTCTATCAGTGTCAGCCACTTATGTAAATACTGAATCACATCCAGTTCTGGCATTTAAAGTAAAATAATATTAAGTAGTGAAAGGGAGAGGTGGCAGCAAGTAATTCTGTTAGGTAAGACAGTAATCATTACAGCAATTAATGGTTTGTCGTATGTGAGTGTCTGGTTATTAGACACAGTCATTGTTATATTTATTTCTTTTTTATTCCAATAATAAATATACGGTGCATAACTTTTCTATCATATTATAGTTATATTTTCAATTAATTATTTTATTTATTGAAAGACGTATTTATAGGATTAACACTTGATATAATGAGTGCTGCGTTTTTTTTATTTAGTTTGTTCACATGCTAAATCCAAATAACCTGAATAGTTAGGATTGTTTCTTTGTACGGTAAAATGACAGTAAAATTTCTACAACGTGGACTTTGTGCTCCCCAGTAAACTTTTCACCCCACCAATTACGTTTGTGCTTATTATGTGACATTCACTACACCTGTATTTGTTACGGACTTGAGATTAAACACACTGATAGGGAACTTATCTGCCATGCCATTGAACATTTTACGACTGAGCTTCCGCTTATCACACCGATGTTTCTCAAAGTCCTGTTGTTTGGTGCAGACACCTGAGCTCAATACGCTTTACAGTCTTACAGAATCTCCTCTTGACTCCACACAGAGCGTGTTTGACTGGTCACGGGAGAGCTAGTCTGCTGAAGGAGCTCTCTTTCTCTCTTTCTCTGTCTGCTGGCCCACTGGGCTGATAATGGCACTAAGGAAGCCATAAATTTGTCTCCGGTGATGGCTGGTTATGGATGTTTTCTCTTCTTTTTTTCTCTTTGGATGGAAGAGAGAAAAAGAAAGGAAAGGTTATGTTGATAGGTGTGTGTATCAGTGTAATTGATTAGGGCCCAGGAGTCTTTTTGAAAGAGAGGTGTTGGATTCCAGCAGGCAGGGTGATGATTTGCTCACTCCATTCAGTTATAACACATCAGTGAAGCAGACTCTTGAGATTAAAACCTGGAAGAAGATAGGAAACAGGAGATAGGATATTACTCTCTCGCTTTCCCCAGTGTCGTGCAACTGATTATCGCACATTTGGATTAGATGTGGTTTGCAGTCAGTGAAATTTATCAATGATATTCAATAAACATGCCTAGATAATCTTTGCATAGAATTCTGGGGTTTCTAATAATGAATGCGGTTTAATTGTTCAAGGTATAATTCACTCAAAAATGAAAAATCTGTCACCATTTACTCACCTTTTTGTCATTCCAAACCTTTTTTCCATGGAACACAAAGGAAGATACTTTGAAGAATGTTTTAAAAATAAGATATTTTTTGCCAATGCAATGAAAGTTAGTGTGGTCCAAAATAGCTTGATTTTTCCAAAAATAAGAGTGAGTAAATGATGACAGAATTTTCATATTTGTCTGTTCATGTGTATGCTTCTCTATACTGAGAGCTTCATGGAGAAAAAGACACTTGATAGCCATTTGTTGGACATGTCTTTATATTTTAAGGGCTTAAGCGTCCAGCCAGGACAGTAGTGTGCGCTGAAGTGAGGACTTTTGTAAGCTAATCTGGGAGACAGCTTGAGTGAATGAGGTAGGCCCCATCAATCCGTCAGTGCATGAGATAGTACAGATGGGAGTCAGGGGGGTTTTCTGCTCTAGAAGCTGTCCAGCAGGGTGTAATATATGGCCGTGTCTCACTGTTAGGGTCAGTGGCCCTGACTTACGAGAGTCTGTTCCATACCTCTGGAGTTTTTCACTTCAAAACCCACCATTTCTTCACATCAAACAGCGGCCAAAGTAGAGAACACTGAGAAGCTTGATTTATTGTAAGCGGCACAGTAAGGACTCTCTCTCTCACCCTCTTTTGCTTTGACTTATAATTTTCCCCCTTTCTTACTCTTGATCTTTTCTTCACATCTTCCTCACTGATTATCTTTGGCCTTTGCACTGTTTTTCTCCCTCAGGAACAAAATGCTTGATTTGTCTTTGTATTATTAACAATAGCATGTTTGTTCTAGTTGCTTTAAATTTAGCACAGATATGCTAACCAAGTATTATATTATATTACATTATATTATTTTATTTTAATCAAGTATGTATAGTATAATTTATATTTTTTTGTTGTTAAAAAAAAAAAAAAAAAAACTTCAGTGGTTTAATTTGTTAAAGGGATAGTACACCCAAAAATGCAAATACTCATTACTTTTCCTCATGTTGTTCTAAACCTGCATGACTTTGCTTCTTCTGTGAAAAATGAAAGAAAACCAGACATTATTGTGAGGTTGAAAACATTATGACTAAATTTTTGGGTGAGCTATCACTTAAACAGGTAATGTTACTTATGTATCACGACCTAACAAAGGTTGTTTTTTTTTTTTACAGCATTTATTAATCTACATATTATGTGAGTATTCATCTATAATAATCTATAATATGGTAATTCATATACTACATAAATATATTAAATTGATACTAAATATAGGCCTACTATTGATCATATTTGTTCAAAATACTATTGGCAATTTACTTCTGTAAATGTAGAAATTAACATTAACCAAGTTTAATAAATACTAAAATATTGTGTATTGTTAGTTCATATCTAACTCATTAACTAATGTTAATAAATTGTTCATAAAAAGTTTTGTCACTTTAGACTTTACACTTTTATTATGTAATGCTAACTAAGATTGACACTTGGGGTGTCCCTGTCAACCTGCTCTCTAGACTAACATATGTTACACAATTCAACATTTCGCCTTTGGTAATTGCAATGAATTATGTTACATAAAAGAGAGAGTGAGAACATGACATGCAGTCACTTCTTTGTCTTAAGCTCCCTCTTTTCTTGTAACATCAGTAATTATCAACATCTTGAAGTGTGTCCAGTTACAGAGTGAAAGTGAGCTGGTCAGGAAAGGATATGAAACTTCCTGTGCAGACCGAGAACCGGGGTTGCAGGTGCCCTGTTAGGATCCGTCTGGCTCTGGAATCCCGGCCTGTTCCATGAAAAGACAGATAAAGCGCACATATAAAAAAGAATCGTTTTACAACGGCCAAGAAATGTTTGCCATTAAATATCCCTCATGTGTCTGAGCCATTAGAAGGTGCTGGCGGCCAAACAGATGTTTCGCTGGCTGTAGCGTGAGCTTTGGCATCCTCCGTCCGTGTTCCTGCCCCGCTTCCTCCTGCAGTTGTGCGAAGCCTCCAGAGAGGGATCTGCTGGGGCAGATGAGAAACGGATCAGCATTCTACAACTGCTAGAGTCATTCGAGTCACCCCCCAAAAAGACTCTTCTCTAGCTCTAGCTCTCCCTGAGGAACAAAGTCGACCTCCTGCTTTTGTGGCCGATAACCCTCTTTCCTGTGTGAAGTAATGCTGGTGATAAAAATCTCAGCAATAAGGAGCATAAGCCTAGAGATGCTGTCATCGTTCGCCGTGGGTCCCTCTTCCACAATCTGTTTGTGATAGGCACTGCATATCTCACCATCTAATTAGCTTTGCAGACGAGCGCAGTCAGCACCGTGAGACTTGACAGCTTGAATAAAAAAACATGGAGTGATTCTAAATGTTTGCAGCTGTCTTGTGCTGTGGCCTGTGCGTAAAATCTCAACCTATCTGCACTCTGTCCGATTTCGTAACAGCCTGTAGTACAATGTGTTAGCGTAGGATGAACTGGCAGCGCTTCTCTTTCTGTTTGTGTACTGCATCAAGTGGCTGTTTTGTTTACAAGATAATACATTTTCTGGCCCCCTGCTGTTGTAAACAAAATCTAGTTGTCACAGCTTGGCGGTTAGTTTTCATACTCAACTCAAGTTTGAAAGTACTTCCAGCACTCTGCCTCAAACAAACTCTGCTCTCTGTGTTTTTAGCTTAGCCACACTGAAGAGAGTTGATAAAAATCATGAGAATTTATGTGAGGGTAAGAAAAAAAGAGTAATTGTAGAAGACTAAAGATTAATTTTAAAATGAATGTTATTTTACTTAAATGTTTTGTTTGCCAAAATCAAGCAATAAAAAGTACGGTATGAAAGAAAGTATTAAACTGAGCATATTGTACCTTTTTCAAAACTTTGTTTAATAAAGTTCACCTCTTGAACTTCTAACATCTCAAAATGTTCTAATACTATCCGGTATCCCGAAACCTGTCACTAGTAACTGTTAAACTTTAAATTCAACAAACATTATAGCTGTTTGACAACTGAATGTAGTTGTTTATAGACTGTTTGTCAGCCATGTTTACGCTTTAGTCAGGTTTGTCCCTGTTTAGCAATGCTATAATTTTAATGATTTTATGATGTCTACACAAGGACAGAAATGAACCATAACTGTGTCTACACTAAAATGGAGGTGTTGGCATGTAAAAGTTCGCATAATTTGAGCTTGTTTTGGTTTGCTAATTAACTAAAATGGACAAAAGTGTGGAGATTTAAGTCATTGTGACCTGTGAGAACTGTATTTTTTACTTCAGGTGTTTAAATGAAATTTCTAACAAGTAAAAAGTATCTTTTGTGATGTAATTGTGTTAGAAGTATTCAGTTTCGATAGTAAAGTACGAATTCCCCGAAATAATGCTTAAGTATAGTAATGAAGTACGATTACTCAAGTTCTTTACAGCCCTGCTGAAGCCTCCAGCAGGGTTACGGCAAAGAAGCGGTGATCAATATGAATTTTTGCACTTTTGCACTTGCGTTCTTATCCCTTTTCTTTAATCAAAGCCAAAGTATAAAGAAAGCTTGAGAGTTGATTTACTGCACCGGCTTGTCGCTCTTTATCAACTTTCTCAATGGGAAGAGACAAAAGTCCGAGAGCCCCCAGAGCTCAGGGAAGACTGGGCCAAATGGCCTCTAATGGTCGCCTTTTTCTAGTCGTGATTTAGATGGTGGCCCAGTCCGCTGCTCACCCAGCATTCCCCTCTCCTCCGTTCCGGGGTGCCGTAAGTGTGGGGTTACGAAGAGCATAAAGCTACCCACCGTCTGCATTCTTCCCCGGCCCACTGGCCTGTCACAGTCTGCCCTTGATTTAAGGCATTCCTCTACAGTGGCCTCTATAAATTTTAAAACTAATTCGCTCCTCTACGGGGCTTTCTGTTTTCGTAACAGGCCCTCGGCTCGCCGAGGCCACTGACACTTTTATGAAGTGCTCCAAATGAGAGTCAGATTAAAGGTGGCCCTCTTAATGCAAGAGGCCTGTGAGGTCACAGCGAGCGAGAGAGAGAGAGAAGGGAGTTTGATGTAAATGTATCGGAGAGGAATCAGCATGGTACAGACTGATACCTAGCCTGACCAGGAGTGATTTATTTACGCCAGTTTTAGGGGAGACACAGAGTGGGAGTGACTGAGGCGGCTTGAACCGCCTCCAAGTCAACAGGCATTTTATACCTGTTCTAAAGTAAACACGCCTCTTGGTTTACAGCCAATTAAATTGTACTTAAGCCTGTAAGTTTACATTAGTAAACATTTTGGAGAGCTTGAGGAGGCCCAGGGCCGCGGTTCACTTTGAACCAGACATCTTCCTCTATGCAGATGACAGGAAGAGTAAATGTGTTTTATGTAAGAGTAAATGTAAAGCTTACAGCCAGCAGATGCTTTAACACCTTATCTGTCACCGGTTTGCTGAAATCGGTTTAAGTACGTTTGCGTAAGTCTTCAACTGAATATTGAAATCACATTTGCCTTATGTGCATGTTGTGTGCATACGGAAAGATGTATTTTTCTTTTCTTCTTTATCGAGCTTGAAAAATCCATCTTTTGGAATCTGAGGCGGTTGTTTTACGGGCCGCTTGTTTTAACGCATCACCAGCGCCAGAGTGCGGCCCGTGTTTTATGATCTCGTAAACGAGCAGTGATGTTGTGAAACGTGTGTCTGTGTGTATTTCTGCATTTGTGTGTGTATCTATGCACTTCTATCGGTGGGTGCATTTCTGTGTCTTGTGTGTCTGATAGGGATTTATCTCTCCTTTCCCCTTTCCCCCACCTCTTTCTGTCTGGTTGCTGGATCACTCCCAAGAGAGTGATATTGGGCAGCCCTGCAATAGCACACGGTTCCCAGAGATTCCTCTCACACCACAACCATGAAACACACAGGGGGAGAAAGACTGTCTCTTTTAATTCTGTGCATCATCATGAAGTTACTAACTAACTCACTGTAATTCCTCATGGGCCTAAAGATCCACATTTTATGGATGGTGTTTGACATATTCTGCATTAAAATGCTTAATTCTCATGCAAACAGTTGTCTTGTTTTGTTACAGCAATTTTAAGTAGTGTTGGACGAAGTATCCAAATCATGTACTTGAGTAAAAGAAGACAGGCACATGGAATAGAGCTTATTTATTTGAACTCTGGAGTCTTGCTCCAGCCAGTACAGTTTGTGATCCGATTCAGTAAGTTCAGCATAAAAACTCAAAAGAATAATTAGATCACAAATCCTTTCTCAATTTGTTTAGTTTGAAATTGATATACTGTATACAGTATATACATATGTTATTTTAGTATCATTTATGCACTATTCTAGTTTTGCTCAATATTTTGAATTTGTTTTTATTTTTAGTCATTTTGTTGTGTTTGTGCCTTTTTTCAGTTTTAGTTAACTTAGTTAATTTATTTAAATGAAATGAAAATTAAAAATGTAGCTAAAATAACTTTTTTTTTTAATTCCTTTTTTTCGTTAAATGTTTATTCCAAGAACTTTTGGTGTGTGCACCAAAACTAAAAAAGACATTGTTACTGTCCACCACTGATTTTAATAATTTTTTATTTATTTATTTTTTTTTAAAGGGGTCTCACTGTTGTGAAAACTAAACTGTATCTTTCTCTTCTCTCCCTGTAGATTTTTATTAATAACGAATGGCATGATTCTGTGAGCGGTAAGGTCTTCAGCACATACAACCCGGCTACAGGGGAGAAGATCTGTGATGTCCAGGAAGCAGATAAGGTGTGTGTGTGTGTGTGTGTGTGCACGTTTTTGTGACAAATGAGGACATAGATTTGTATAATGACAAGGGTATGGCATAGGTATTACAAGTAGAAGGTGACTTTTCAGGACATTACCTCATGTCCCCACTTTTCAAAACGCTTATAAATCACACAGAATGGAGTGTACTGAAAATCTGAAATAGCACAAAGTTTCCTGTAAGGGGTAGGGTTAGGTGTAGGGTTGGTGTAGGGCAATAGCACATACAGTTTGTACAGTATAAAAACCGTTACGCCTATGGAATGTCCCCACTTTTCACAAAAACAAACGTGTGTGTGTGTGTGCTTTTTTAACATGCTAGTGTGTTTGTCAGCAAAGTGTGTATTTGGTAATTGGTCAAACCATTGCCAGAAACAGGTTTGGCACAATTGCTCTGCTGGACTACATTTAGTCGTCCAGCACCGCTATTGTGCTTCTCACTTTCAGCCTTCACTCAGCATGAATAATCATCCAGAATTGAAAGAGAGGGAGGGAGGGAGGGGCTGTAGTTCAGTCTAATGTGGTTAAGCAAGCTAGAGGCTGTAGTTCCTCTTTGTAAATCAGGCAGAAAGTGTGGAAAACCAGAATGGATACAGGAAACAGAGACCCCCTGAACGTGCAACTGGGGAAGTCATTGAGACTCATCCGGAATGAATGGATTTAATTTGTCCCAGAGGTGGACAAACACCTGTTTACAGGATAAGGTTATATCATTAAGTGATCTCCTGTCTCTCTCCTCCTCTTGTTTCTATCTCTCTCTCTCTCTCTCTCTGTCCGGTGCCCTCTCTTTGCCTTTCTTTTAGGCTGATGTGGACAAAGCCGTGCAGGCTGCCCATTCGGCCTTCTCTCTGGGTTCGGTATGGAGGAAGATGGATGCATCTGAACGTGGGAGGCTGTTGTTTAAGCTAGCTGACCTGGTGGAAAGAGACAGTGCTTACCTTGCTGTGAGTACTTCATCCAACACAAAAACTAAACTTCTACTTAAATGTTTGTTGGGGGGCCTTTTCTGAATGAAATGTAGAGAATATAAGTGAAGTTGATTTATTAAATGTAAACTTTAATGCCGTGTTGCATATAATGCAACCTTTACTTTTGGCCCAGGTTAACACATGTGGGGCATCTTTTTTGCTCTTTACAGACTATAGTGCTGTCACAAATATATGTTTTATTATTTAGGACAACTATTCCAATGTTATCCATCAGATCGAGACATTTTTTGCACCGTATTCCAAAAATACATAATTCCAGCAACTCTTTTTTTGTTGTTGCGGGTTTTAAAAATCCTGCATGATGTTTTTTTTTTATTTCTTTCATATGTCTGATAATTGTTTCCATATGTTCTGCTCAATTAGAAGCAAAATGCCTGAGCCATGCTCTCTTGTTGACATCAGTCTTGACTCCCTCATAACTATCACCTTCACTCACGAACCAGTGGTCATCTGACCAGACTTAAACCAAGTCTCATTCTAGTCAGTGCCAGTTTTCGGTGAGTGAGAATCAGATTTAACAGGACAGAGCCATCTGAGCAGACAAAGACACTCACAACAATAAGCAAGTGTCTAATGAGTGGGCCTGTCTGTCTGCCTCAGGCTTATTGAAGCTTCATGGCAGGAGCCGTAGGAGTTGTTGTTTTTCTAACAATTTTGATTTGTCCTGCAAATGTCTGAAACCCATGATGATGACAACGCTGAGTTGAAACACATGACCTTTGGGCGCTAACGATCACTTAGGATAAGAGGGAAACGTAAAAGAAAGGTATTGTTCCGTTCCGTGATGTGCTTTTATCTCCGGCGTTATTTCCGCCCTGGACATCTGCTCATACTTCCCACTCGCGGAGACGTGTCTAAAGAGACAGATTCAGAAACAAAAGTGCTATGTTTGTCTTTGTGCGTGCAGCTCTCCGCCGTAGCCATTTTGAGTAAATCTCTTTCATGTTACAGTTTAGACTTTGTCTTAAATGGACTGAAACAACAGATTTTCTCCATCCAGCTCTGAACATGTGTCAGAGCAAATTGCTTTGAAAGAAAAATGCAATGTCCATGTGGTTACGATCACTCTTTATATCAATCTAATCCCACGTCGATAAGAAATCATGGCTGGCTGACACAGAGATAACAAAATCAGGTCTCTGGTGATGGCTATATGAGTATCATGTTTCCTAGGGGAGCAGATGGAAGTGTGTGCTTTAGATATGCTTAGTCTGAATGCAGCGTGGGGGGGTGTCAGGTTTAATCTCTGTGAGTGATTTTTCATCACACGCCCACACTCTCATCTTCCTTCTCTCCTCCCAGACCCTGGAGTCTCTGGACACTGGGAAACCTTTCCTCTCCTCCTTCTTCGTGGACCTTCAAGGAACCATTAAAACCTTTCGATATTTTGCTGGATGGGCAGATAAGATCCACGGTTCCACGATTCCGACTGGTAAGATGATGTTCATCCTGTCATAAACCCTCACCGTAGAATTAGGCAGCATTTAAATTATGGGGGTGTTTGAATGGGTGGGGGGTCTGACCACCCTAAAAGTAGATTACAGACATTTTTTTGTATTTCAGTAAACACAAAAGATAGCCTGGATGCAAAGTTTCAGCTCACATTAAACAGGCACTCATAAACAGAATCAAGGAAAGCAGTGGGTACATTTCGTGGGATAGAACATAGAAAATATAAATATTGTAATTATATGACATTTCATTTTAGATTTCTGAAATTTTTTATTTAAATACAGATATATTTTTTAATTAATCTTTTTACTATAACATCTTTTTTATTAAAAACAAAATAAAACCCTTTGTATAAATCCTTACACATAATTGTGTGTATATGTACACTACAGTTAAAAAGTTTGGGGTCAGTAAGGTTTATTTTTTTGAAAAAAATGTATGCTTTTATTCAGCAAGTAATATTAAATTGATCAAAAATTATAGTAAAGACATTTATAATGTTACATAAGATTTCTAATCTATGTTGTTTTTTAAACTTTATATTTATCAAAGAATAATGAAAATAAATCTATCGCTGTTATCCACTGTTTTCAACATTGGTAATGATAAGAAATGTTTCTTAACCACCAAATCAGCATATTAGATCTTTTCTGAAGGATCATGTGACACTGGAGACAGAGTAATGGCTGCTAAAAATTAAGTTTTGCTGTGAAAGGAATAAATGACATTTTAAAATAGAAAACTTATTCTAAATAGTAATTTTAATTCCCTGTTTTTACAGTATTTTTGATCAAATAAATGCAGTCTTTGTAAGCATAAAAAACTTCTGTCAGAATCATTAAAAAGTGTATATTTGTTATTAAATTTCACATATAGGGTATAGTACGTTATATATCCAAAATCATATAATGTCACTGAATGTTTACAAAAGCTGGTGACACAGCGATGCAGAAGCAGACGTTTTGGAGAGCATGAGGATACATGCGCATTGGACTGGAAACTGTCATTATGTGAATGCAGACCAGACCTTTAGGTGCAGGCCCATCCCAGACATTTTAGGAAGTTTGACCTTGAGCAGAGAGACCACAGCTCTAAGCCGGGGTAGAGCTGTGTTTTCTCTGAGGCCTGCAGGAGATGTTGTGGGGTTATGAAGGTGCACTGAGGGTAAACAGACGAGGTCCCGTAACGGTTATAAATCTGAGTGCTAATGGCCGCCCTCCTGTGGAGCGCTGCCATCGGTGGAGCACAGTGACAGCTACAGGGCCGGGGGGCACTACGGGGCACGGGGGGGCACTGGGGGTCTGTTCTGGCTAATTTAGTTGTTTGAAAGGAACGCGGCAGGGAGCCTGGAGACTACGGGACAGCAGTAGACTTGCAGCTCTGATGTCACGGTGCAGCCATTAGTGTGCAAGTATGTGTGCGCGGGGGAGATTGTGGAGCCGCCCTTCAAGGCCCCCCTGTCACATGGGCCACATGGGTTAGAGGGAATCGAGAGAGGTGTCCGCCGTTGGGCGTCCCTGTAATTATTGTGCATTCCAGCACTGTCTGTCACCATTTCTCTCTGATTGGCTCGCGCTCTGATATTTGCACTTATGCTGTCCTATACGGTCCTTCATATAAAGCAGCCACTCTTGTATTTGATAATATCTCTCTCGTATTCACTCTCTCATCTTACACAAACAAGCACCCATGCCGCTGCATGCTGTTATGATACGATTTTCACAGCGGGAGAAATAAAAATGAAGAATGGAGGGGAAAAGAACTGTAAATCCCCTGTCAGTGCTGGAGCTCAGCACTGGGCCTTTGTTGTGTTGCTAAACCAAACTTGCATAGTGGGAACTCATAGTGATTTGCTTTATTTCATTTCCAATCTCATCCATAATAGAATTACAGCACAAACAAACAGAATGTGTGTTTTTGGCCTTCTCTTATCTGGCCACCAAGTGAGATGAATCACTGGCATGCCTCTCGTCCAGATGCTTTACGCCAACTGCATGTTTCCACAGCGAGGGATGGAGTCATCGCACTCTTTTCCATGTTGCCGTAACACAAAAACAGGGTCTTTTGTAGACAGTGATATTATCATAAGCTCTTTTGCTTAAAAAGTCAGCTAATGCAAACTTTTCTGTATAATGTCATTTATTTTCACCTTTAATTTAATTTGATCAGTCTTGATTTATTTTCTAAGCACAAGTATAAAGTGTCTTTGACACCATTTTACCCCGTGTTGACTAATACTCTGATTCCTTTTGTTTTTTCTGTCATACAGATGGAGAATACTTCACTCTTACCAGACATGAGCCCATCGGAGTTTGTGGACAGATTGTTCCTGTGAGTGTTTTGACTCTGTTTTAGATTTTCCTTAATATATTTTGCTTAAAAATTCCCAGTCCTTAACAGAACCCCTTAGTGAGGGATAACAGGCTTGTTGAGGTTTGGCTATGGTGGTTTAGTTTTTTGGGGAAGCCCTCTTTTGTTTAAAGTTGGCCTAAAATTAAAATGCTATTTAATAAATTCATGGTATTGATCTTATTGTGAATGATTCATCCATTTTGACCCTGTGATTTTTTAATCAAAATGTCATAACTCTATCTTCAGTCGAAACGACAGACTTCTTTTCAGTGACATTTGATGGAATTTTCCAATTCTGCTTAAAGCCTTCCCCTTTTTATAAACCTCTGCAAGCTTACATTCAGATCTACATCCATTCAATCAATGAGTGAGATAGATTGAACCAAGTTCCCACCATAATTCGTTTTGCTCAGATGTACGTCACAAAACTGCAAAAAATATCTGCAGATATTTCCATTACGCTGTAGCTTTAAAATATATTGCTCAGGTTACTGGAAGTGTTTGAGGTTCTTATTAGTCACTGTACGGTTGGCTACAAACAGACTGGCAGGAGGAGGTCATGGCCAGTGCCAGTGAGGCAGAAAAAGAAAGAAAAAGGAACTGAAAAATAATGAAAGAGAAACACTTGGGTGAGTGGGATGTATACTTGAAGGACAGAAATAGAAACGAGGAAGCAAAACAAAAAAAATAGATTGTGACGATGAAGTGCTTACCACTCTAGACCTCATGACATGAGAAATTACTTGTTTCCAACAGTGCACACCAAATATTGCACTAAAATCTGGTCCATCTAGCAGGTCTTTGAGGATTGTAGGAGACTGACAGGCACAAATTACTAAAGTGATACAGAAGACTGTGTGACTCTGTTTTTGAAAAAATCGGTTTCCAAATGAATGTGCAGGAGTCTGCAATCATTAGTGAAGGAGTTATGCTCTCAAGAAGCAGAGATATGAGGTTGTCTGAACGAGCTCCCACAGTAAGTTCTTGACCTATGTCTCTACAGTGGAACTTCCCCCTGGTGATGACAGCATGGAAATTGGGGCCAGCGCTGAGCTGCGGGAACACTGTTGTCCTGAAACCTGCTGAGCAGACCCCTCTCACCTGCCTCTACATCGGTGCTCTGATCAAAGAGGTACAGCAACATGATTTTACAACATTGTTTTGAATGACCGCATCACATTCATAATACAGCCGTAAAATGATCAAAGTGATACAAAAGCAACATCAACACACATTCATGCAAATGAGTGCTATTTCATCATTCGTTCCCCACTGCACCCAGACCTTTGTTGTTCTGCCTTTCCCTTTCTCTTGGATTAAGAGGCCTATTTTCTTCTCTTCCTTTTGATGTTCTGTCCATCCTCTCTTCCACAGGGCCTGTAGGGAGGTCGGGGTGGGTCTGGATTCCCCCTCCACGACCTGTGGTGTTCTTGGCTCAGCTCTCGTCTAAAGCTTTTTCCTCTCGTACTGTTTTCACAGGCTGGGTTTCCACCGGGAGTCGTCAATATTTTGCCAGGCTATGGGCCAACCGCGGGAGCCGCGATTGCTTCGCACATGGGCATAGACAAAGTGGCGTTCACAGGATCGACTGAGGTAATTTTCCTATCGGACAAATGGAAGAATCACACCCTCTTCCCTCATCCTCCTTTCCGCCAGTGTGACATAGGCCCTGTCCTGAATGGCAATCTTGATGTGGACTCGCAGTCTTGTGGTCTTCATTCAGGCATCAGTGAAGTGCGCAAGACTGCAGGGTGTTACATTAAACATTTTAGGCATTTTTGTCCATGTGGTAAAGTGTGGACTTGTAGGAGTCATTTGGAACCACAGGGATGTTCAAAAAAATTCACTTTATGGGTACAACAGCTTGTCACTGGGAAAGTACCCTTAAAAGGACAACTTTGTACCTTATTTACTCCTAAAAGGTTCACAGAAGTACCTTAAAAGCCCAATTATAAAAAGAAGAACGCAACAAAAGTGACAACAGTGAGAAAACAGCAGTTAAGAAAGCATGTGATCATAGTGATATGGATATGTTTACTCTTGTCTGACCTCAACAGACTGAACAGAAGAAATGTACAGAAGATTTTCATGTTAAAACGGAGCACCTTTTATATAAAGGTGTTTACAGAGATTTGGCAAGATGTTTTAAACTCCTGAAATGAACTCCCTGATATTGTTAAATTATATCGCACCAGTTCGTTCTTCAATTTCACTTGATATACATATATATATATATATATATATAAATAATGTCCTCAGGCTTCTCATTAGTATAAATGGTCTAACCCTTCACTGTCAGAAAAAAAAAAACGTGCAAAAATTGTACCTATAAGGGTACAGTAGCTTGTCACAAGGGGCAGTACTCTTAAAAGTACAACTTTGTACCTTATCTACCCCTAAAAGGTGCATATTAGTACATTAAAGTAGTAATACGTACCCAAAAGGCCCCAATATATATATGAAGAGTTCAGATGCAAAAGCCTCTAAATGCCGTCTGAAATTTTCTTCTAAAATTTTCATCAGGCTCCTATATTTATGTTCAGTTATTTTACTTTAATTGCATAGAAAAGGACCTATACATTGCCATTAGAGTAAAATTACTGAACCTAAACATAGCAGCCTGATAAAAATGCTCATTTTAGATGAAAATTTCAGATGGCACTTAGAGGCTTTTGCATCTGAACACTTCATACATATATATATATATATATATATATACACACAGAGAGAGGGAGAGAGAGTGAGAGAGAAAGAGAGATCGCAGATTGTGCTGCACACACACATAAATTTCCAACGCTTTCCCGCGATTTATATTAATAAAATAAAAGATAAATACTAGCTAGCTACATTATATTCCCCAGCAGCAAGGTTATAAAATCGCTGTTTTTGAAGTAATTGTTTTGTAGAGAGACGCGCAGATGTAGCAAACAGGTACTCACAACTGTCCTCACTCTCTCTCTCGATCGATTGATCGATAATTAATTGAAATACATGCTATAACTCATTCAAATAAATGTGGTCTTACCGCTCTATTTCATCTCTGTCTGATTTGAAGCTGGCAGAATGCTAGCGCTAACGAGTCGTAACTGACGAAAATAACTAATTTTTACCCATTCGTTCAAATATTGCGCTGCAAAGAGCAAGACAAGTTTTAACTTGTCTATTACTTGGCAAATGACCCAAATGGAATATGGCTAGCCGTGCATTAAAGTATTTTAATGCACTTCGTGGAGGCATCGGGCGGTTCTTTGCCTCCACCTCCACGGCTAACCGTTGATTATCCCGATTATTCCATGGTCTGTCTGAATACTGGATTCTGATTGGCTGGCAGGTATGCAGTGTAACCGTTTAATGCACAGGTAGTTCCAAGTCAGTTTAATCACCGTTCTATAT
Source organism: Onychostoma macrolepis (assembly GCF_012432095.1). Lineage (NCBI taxonomy): Eukaryota > Metazoa > Chordata > Actinopteri > Cypriniformes > Cyprinidae > Onychostoma > Onychostoma macrolepis. Next base: position 30,921,137 of record NC_081161.1, read on the forward strand.
TAATGTGCTGCTTTAACTGATGCACACTAACCAACACACATGACTCGCTCACACACACACACGGAAAGAGAGAGAGAGAGATCAGAGATCGCAGATTGTGCTGCACACACACACATAAACTTGTTGTCAGCGCTTCCCCGCAATTTTTATTACTAAAATAAAACATAAATAATAGACCGATACATTATATTCCCCAGCAACGAGGTGATAAAATCGCTGTTTTTGAAGTAACATTAATTATTAGTAGAGAGACTCGCAGACGCAGCAAGCAGGTACACACAACTATCATCTCTCTCTCTCTCTCTCTCTCTCTCTCTCTCGATAATTAATTGAAATACATGCTATGATTCATTCAAATAAATGTAGTCTTACTGCACTATTTCATCTCTGTGTCTGATTTGAAACTGGCAGAATGTTAGCGCTAACGAGACGCAACTGACGAAAATAACGTCAGCCGGTCAAATATTGCGCTGCAAAGAGCAAAACAAGTTTTAACTTGTCTTTAACTTGGAATAAGCGGGATAATCATATATATATATATATATATATATATATATATATATATATATATATATATATATATATATATATATATATATATCATATATATATATAGGGGCCTAAAGTAGAAATACGTACCCAATGGGGCCTTTTGGGTATGTATTACTACTTTAGGCCCCAATATATATATATATATATATATATATACATTACTAATTAAAAGCCTGAGGAAGTTGTGTTTATAGGGGTCCTGTCTGCTGTCTAATACTACACATGCTCTCACACTGGACCACCTGGCTTTCCAAAATCATTTCTAATAAACAGGTTTTAGGTGGAAGTGGCAGTGAGATGTTAATCCACAGGTGGTCTGTCATAAGCACGGAACAGAAACAAGGATTGGACACCATGCCCTCACTTCATATGTACTGTTAATGTCGCGCCAGTCTGGTTGGACACCTGAGTTCATTTATGCTTTATAAGTGTCCTGTGCATACTGTATAATGACTACCCTTTCTATTGAGCTCTATGCATCAGACATTAGACAGTTACACTGTGGCCCCGGAGGAAAAATGACTCTTTGAAGCCAACTGTATAAATTTAATAGAAAGCCAGGGACTGAAAATAGGCACCATGTTAGGCACAGAGAATTTACCGCTTGAAAAAGGCCTCACTGACAGCAACATAACTCTGCTGCGACAGCGTATTTTAAACAATGATTATCTCTAACTACACTTGCCTCGCTGGTAAGAACCCTTAAGCCCCTAATTCAATTACAGCCTCTCATAAATCAAAATATTTCAGTGTATGTTTTGATCTGTTCTTGCACTTGTAGCATGTGTTTTGTTATTAATTGAAGTGAATTTTGGGATGTTTAGAATAGACAGAGCTAAAGCTTATGATGCCATTAGCTTGACTGGAAAAGTGAGTTTGTTTACATGCCCAGTTATAATCGAGTTACAGCGAATCTTTACATAGTGGAGCAACAGCGTTCATCTGTCTGTACATGAATAAGTAAATATATAAAGGATTAAATACAGGAATTACCTGTCTTCTGAAAAAAGCATGATGCACATTATCACGTTATCTGGGTCTATTAGTCTGGCTTTGCAAAAACTAAACTGTAATGATTTCAGTTATTTACTGAACTTCGAAAGTGCACTACCTTTCAAAAGTTTGGGGTCAGTAAATTCTAAAAAAAACCTAATTAATACTTTTATTTAGCAAGAATGCGTTAACAGTGACAGCAAAGACATTTTTATATATGTTATTTTTGCCTAAAAATTCTATTTCAAAAGATGCTTAAAATAAATAAATATTAAACTTTCTCTTCATCAGAGTTTCCACAGACATATTAAGCAGCACAACTGTTTTCAACATTGATAATAATAAGAAATGTTTTTGAGGACTAAATCAGCATGTCAGAATGATTTCTGAAGGATCATGTGACACTAAAGATATTAAAGTTATGGCTGCTGAAAATTCAGCTTTGCCATCAAAGAAATACATTAAATATATTAACATATAAAACACTTATTTTAAATTGTAATATTTCACAATGTTACTCTTTTACTGTGATTTTGATCAAATAAATGCAGCCTGGGTGAACATAAGAGAATTCTTTCAAAAATATTACCTCAAACGTTCGAACGGTAGTGTAAATGTACTTTGTGTTTATCTTTATTGTTAAAGAAACAGAGAATTGTGTGTGTGGACATAAGACTTATCACACAAACAGAAGTGTTGTTTCAACAGAAAACAAACTAAGCTTGTGTCCTTGAAAGCACTTGCTGAAATGCAACAGATGTTTCTTTTGTGGGAAATGACAGTTAAGTCATTTCCCAGTTCTCTGCTATTTTGATGACTGCGATGACTTTTTCTTTCCTTTAAATCAAAATGTCATTGATAAAACAAGAATTCAGTGACTGAGAAAGAAACATCAACAGGCCACACAAATCCTCAAATGATCATAGCGTCACTCTGAAAACGGTCCCAACCCACCCATCTTCACCCACGCTTCCACTGACTGACTTTCACAGGAAACTCATCACTATACACCCCACCCTCTCGCCCTTCCTCTTCACAGGCAGCGGCCACACAGGGTTTTGCTCTTCTCCTCGCGTCAGCACTGCTGCTGTGGGTGTTGCTTAGCTCTAATCTGGACTTGATTAGGCAGCCCAGATCTCTCATGCTGTGCATGTGTGTACATACACAGACTCTGAGTCACTTCAGCCGTGTGTATAAGGGAGGACTAGGCCAGGAGTGGGTGGGGGGGACAAAGGAGTGAGGCATTCTGGTGTATTATGACCTGCCCATTGCTGCTATTTGTGGAGTCTAGCCCCTTTGTGACAAGTGTGCAGTGCGATTTCTTTTTCATCTTGCATAAATCAAAAAACACATTCAACCACATTTTTAAATGGTTTCAAACATTTTAGACATGTATTATTATTATTATACATAAATTATGGTAATGACTGCAGACAAACCAGGAGTAACTAAACATTGTGGCACTATAGTAACATTTTTTGGTTAAAGAAGCTCAGCTCAGCTGTTTTTTAAGCTACTTTTTCCAACAAATTAGCACTGCACAAGATTAGTTCACTAGATTAAAAGGGTTTGTTTTGACAATTCTTGTAAATGAACTGATTTGCGGGGGTTTTTTTCACTTTCACTTTCATAACCTTTTTTATAACCTTTTTCTTATATACAGCACAGTAGTTTTAAACTGTGGTAATAATCACAAATCAGCATATTAGCATGATTTCTTAAAGATCATGTGACACTAAAGAATGGTGTAATGGCTGCTGAAAATTCAGCTCTGACAGCACAAAAAAATAAATTGCATTTTAAAATATATTAAAATAAAAAACAGTTATTTTAAATTGAAGTATTTCTGATAAAACATCTTAAAAAATCTTACCGACCCCAAACTTTTGAGCTGTAGCGTATATTTAAAAAGGCAGTGCCACTTTAAGTAGCTTCAATGTTAGTAGCTTGTAGCGTAGCTGACCACTTTTTCAAAAAAGTGGCTTTTTTATAGCATAATTACTTCAAATTATGAAGATCTTGTAGCTTGAAAAACAAAGTAGCTTCCCAAAACTGAGAGCAACACTTGTAGAGTATCTGTGAGGGGTAGGCATTTACGTTCGTGCAAAGAGCCCAGCTTCCATTTTTCCACTGAGCGAGAGTGTCGGAGGGAACTGAGGAGGATTGTTTTCCCTTCGTCTTCTCCCCTCTCCCTTTCTCTTTCCGCTATCTGATGGAAAACAGATAGAGAAAATATTCGCTGTCAGTAAGTATGTTTTGCGGAAAGGAAAAATGTACAAATGTTTGTTTATGGTTAGGAGTGCTGCTCACCAGCCTCTAAAGGCCTGAATTGGCTGTGAAGAGTGAGACGTTTTCTCACACACACACACACACACACGTGCAGTTGGAAAAGAATAGTTTGACGTGAGCATAATGTTCTCTGTGATGTGAAGCAGTGCCATGGACAGCAGCTGTGCGATGTCTGCAGTGCTTACACAGGCCTGAACAGCATGTAAGATGAGAGCCAGTCCACCGCTAATGTGAAACTTTAGGTGAAAAGAAGTGTGAAATCCAGTTGGAAGAGAACAGATTCAAGGAAGAGCAGCAAACAACATGGAATTATGAAACTGTAGACTCCTGTTAAAAAGAAACGTGCTCCTTAAGCTCAGAGAAACCAAAACCAGACCAATAATCACTACATACGCTTTCATTTATGCACTAACAAAGCCAATAAATGCATTTTTAAGGTCTTGTTTCAGTGTTATTTTGTGGCTCCAAACAGTGTTGAGCATCCTACACAAACCTGCGGTCGGTTCTTCCTGTTCTCGATTAACCAGCAGATACTGTTGCGTGTAGGACATTCCATTCTCTTTGGCCACCACCGTATGCACTAATAGATATTTAAGATGTGAGCCAGATCTTATGGGCCTGATAATGGTGCTGGTGCTGGTCGCCTTGTTGAAGAGGAGCTTCTTAGCCGGCAGGATTTATTAATGACAGCATCCCACTGATATTGAGATTTAGTAAGGCTCCTCTGCGACATCCTGGTGATTAAAGCGGCTCTTCTCTCTCCACAGGTAGGCAAGCTGATCCAAGAAGCAGCAGGAAAGAGCAATCTGAAGAGAGTCACGCTAGAGCTTGGGGGAAAGAGTCCCAACATCATTTTTGCAGATGCTGATTGTAAGTATTCAGACACTGTTTTACGGCTGGCCTCCTGTTGTCCCACTGCAACAGTTTGTGCACAGGTGCTACTCCACAGACTCTCACATCAAAGACCTTTGGGGGTCTTTTAGAGCTGCATCTGGGCAAAAAAAATTGAGTGTCTTATGTTTCCGAGAGGCCCATATACATTCAAATGAGCTTATCTCACTTCCTAAACCCTTGGCCCTTATTGTCTCTAAGTAGCCCACCAAACCAAGGCATAAGTCAGAGCTTTTAAATGTTTTCAGCAGCCGTGAGCACGGCCCCCGTAAATCAGCCGAATGGACCCTGCCCGGACGCATCACACCACAGCCGTAAATCTGCCGGCTCCCATTAACCCTTCAAATGCCACAGCCTGCCACCCTTTTCCCAGGTGTCCATTATCCCACACAGATGCACATACTCACGTGTATGTATGCATAAACAGCAGACACACCAAAAAAAAAAAAAAAAAAAAACTGGGGAGAGATATGTTACAGCTCTTTAACTGGAAAATGATTGCTCCAAGTCTATTAATGAATGACTTATTGGCATGTAGGGGATACATTGCTCATTTATCACCTGTTGTTTGGGCTGTTCTTTGTTTTATTTAAATAATAGTGCATTGCTGGCAGATGTTTAATAATGTGTTTTCTCTCTTTCTCAGTTGAGCTGGCAGTCGAACAGGCCCATCAGGGTGTTTTCTTCAATAATGGTCAATGCTGCACCGCTGGTTCCCGTATCTTTGTGGAGGAGCCCATTTATGAGGAGTTTGTGCGAAGGAGTGTTGAGAGAGCGCGGAGAAGGACGGTGGGAAATCCCTTTGACCCAACCACTGAGCAGGGACCTCAGGTAAGACCCTGTTCATTGCTTAAATATCATAAATAATTAACATATACTACCGTTCAGAAGTTTGGGTTCAGCAAAAAGAGAAAGAAAGAAAAAAAATGATTCAAAAATGAAGTGTACTTTTTTTATGTACTTTTATTTGTTTCTTGTGCAGCAAATTAGCATATTAGAATAAATAGTGAAGGATCATGTGACACTGAAGACTGGAATATTGGATGCTTAACATTCAGCTTTACCATCACATTAGTAAATAAAAATGTTTATGCTTAATGCATAAGACTAAAGAATACAAACTTTTGCACAGTAATGTGTAATAATATGCTATAATATAATAATATATACCTAAATAGTATTTTTAGTCTTACAAAAATTATTTCAAAATTCATGTCATTACATATATTATTAAACAAAATTTGTGAGTGCCATCAGAATATAAATTTTAAAAAATGCTGTACAATTAAACATTAATAATTAAACAAGACATTATATTATCTGCATGATCTACCCAATTTATTATTAAAAAGTTTGATACCTGTTCCAATAGTCAGAGAAAATAAAGACACAGGATTCAGTAGCTGATCATCTATGTGTTGACTGTGTCAGGTGAGTGCGGAGCAGCAGAGTCGTGTACTGGAGCTGATTCAGAGCGGCATCACTGAGGGAGCTAAAATGGAGTGCGGCGGCAAAGCTCCTCCTTCTAAAGGCTTCTTTGTGGAGCCCACAGTCTTCTCTGATGTACAGGACCACATGCGCATTGCCAAGGAGGAGGTAAGCTTGATTGATCTCTGAATTCTGAATCTAACTGGGAATGTTAAATGTTCAAAGTGTTACAGTACAAAAAAATAAAATAAAAAAACTACTACTTTGTTTTAGATATTTGGGCCAGTTCAGCAAATCATGAAGTTTAAAACTATTGAAGAAGTGATTGAGAGAGCCAACAACACAGAATATGGTCTGGCAGCAGCGGTCTTCACCACAGACCTCAACAAGGCCATGACTGTCTCTGCAGCTTTGCAGGCCGGCACTGTCTGGTAAGAGTTCATCACATCAACAGATCCTCACACAAATGCCATCCACTTGTTTTGTTTTGGGCCCAAATATCATTGAGTTATAGTGTTTTTGTCTTGTTTTTATTCAAATATCCATGTTTAAATCAAGATATATTTATTTAAGAAACAAAATGGCATAAGATACATAGTTTTATTTTCTAAAAGATTTATCAAAATGAAATGTTTTATCTTTAAATTTAATTTATTTTTCTTACCTATTGGCAGATATGAACTTTTATGGGGTTTTTTTAGAAAACAAGACTTAATACCTTAAGTGCTTCTTAATTTAAGAATGATCAGATCTTTGTACTGTAAAACAAAACAAACAAACAAACAAAAAACTGAGCAGGAATAGAAGGTCACATTTATTTAAATCCAGTAATTTAAATAGTAATCCACATGATTTGCAATTATGTGTGAAGGTGAAAGATTTCCTGAAGACCTGAAATCCTGAAATTGCACTAATATGTGACCCTGGATCACAAAACCAGTCATAAGTCTACATGGGTATATTTGTAGCAATAGTCAAATATATTATGTATGGGTCAAAATGATTGATTTCCAAAAATCATTAGGATATTAAGTAAGGTCATGCTCCATGAAGATATTTTGTAGATTTCCTACAGTAAATATATCAAAATCAATTTTTTTTATTAGTAATATGCAAGAACTTCATTTGGACAACTTAAAAGGCACCCTTTTTTTTTTTTTGCACCCTCAGATTCCAGATTTTCAAATAGTTGTATAAATATTGTCAAATCCTTACAAACCATACAAACCAAACTTATAACTTGTAACCCTTATAACTGGTTTTGTGATCCAAGGTCACATATGTCACAGAACTGAATGTAATATCATGAAATGTATTTTTTGTTGTGCAGGATCAACTGTTATAATGCCCTGAGCTGCCAGTGTCCTTTTGGAGGATTCAAAATGTCCGGCAATGGTCGTGAACTGTAAGTGCCTTTATAAATGATTTAACATCACGATCGCGTTTTCTATACATTTGATTTATGTTTCCACTGACACAGTTGTTCTTCATTTTCCAGGGGTGAGATCGGACTGAAAGAGTATACAGAGGTGAAAACCATTACAATGAAGATGTCAGGGAAGAAATCTTAAAGCACAACTATGTACGTTCCTAGCAGCGGGAAGTCTTCCTCTGAGGTTAACCACTAGCCATTATCCTTTGGTTGTCTATAGTGGTAAAACACCACACAGTAACCACCCGTCACTTCTGCATTGGAGCACCTCTTCTCCTGCATCTTCGTAGGCTGTTCTCATGAACTACCCTTCATCTCCATCCCGCGTCCACTAGCAGCTCCACATCCACCGCCACAATTAACTGCCTCCACCCATTGCAGCTGTGTCCTCGTTTCGCCGGCTCCACTAACCATACTAAAGCACTCGGAGTCCCGGTGAAAGAGGGCTACGCTTTTGACCACTGCACCAGCAATGTGCAGACACTAACAGACTACGACCACTCTCTCTGATGATCTCCCACGGCAAGTGGCCAAAGGAGGTCTGTTGTGTCTGAGGGGTGCCATTCTCAAACCTCATAATTAACTTGCCTTTCCACTGGGTAGAAATCTAGTAGGCATATTAGTTTTTACTAAGACCACTGAAGCTCTCTATCTCAGAAAAAAAAAAGATGTTTTCTTTGAACGAGTATTAATTCTAAAATTTGTGTAATTGCTTTGTGTTTTTATTTTTCATTTCATTGTTTGATTGTTTTTACTATGTATAACTTTGTCGATGTCTTGACCAATGTAAGCAAAAATGATTTACCTCAAAAAAAGAAAAAAGAAAAAAAGAAAAAAAATCTTTGGTGTGTATTTTCGACATATGATTCCTTATTGATGCCCATTTATTGTTAGGTTTAAAGAATTATGTACTATGAATATAGAAGTTAAGATATAGAGTAATTTCTTCATTAAAATGTTTTACTCAAAGGCTTCTCTTGAAGGTGATTTTCTAATTGTCTTGTTACAGCATAATGACTGAGGAAAAAAATGATCATTAGAAAAAAAATCATTTCTGCTTCAGTTGTTGCATTTCTTCAGATGACTCTGAGTATTCAGATTTATGTCAACCAGGGTGAGAACAGGCTGAGTCAGAAATTGTTTGGTAAGAGCTCTTCAGATATGAGCAACGAGAGCCAGATATAAGAAGCACCCAGTAGTGCAACTACCTTAGAAGTTGCATTCCCAAAGAAACAGTCACAATGGATTTTCCCAGCAGCCCAGCCAATCTGCTGATATCCTTAGTCAGACCAACATGCATGATGAAAAGACTTGGCTACGTTACACAACACTGGTCTGGATCTGGAAGAGCAGAAAAGGACAGCACAAAGCTTTGAACTAGACAACAGAAAGACCACTACAGTGATAGTTCGCCTTCCTGTGGATCACATGGAAATTAGTCTGAACCGTTTCCTTACGAGTTAGTATGTGACAACAATCGAAGAACAAAAGTGGTTTGTTTCACCTCAAAGACGGTGTTGCATGTTTTCAAGTGTGAACCCATCAACACAGGAAAGTGTTGGAAGGTTGCAGGCGAAAGGCCTTACAAGGATTGTTTAATCCATTTGACGTTGTTGCACAATGGTGTCATCGACCCTTCCCTCCTTAGGAGTCTGTTGAATAGTATTTATAATCCTCTGGAGTCTCATATGATTACAGTGTACCAAGTTCACACCGATATTTCTACATGACAGTAGTGTAAAATCGCTGCTTTTTAGTAAGAAAAACATGATAAATCAATAAATGGCGTTATTACAGACTTTATGTGTGATTCTTAAGGGTGTATTTTAATTTTTATGACTCTGGTAGTGCATAGTGAATTCAAATGAATATTAACGTTCTCACACCCTTACAAATTTCTCTTTTTTTCAAAATGTGAGAATGATCACATTTTCAATGATCGCTTCTCCTTTGGGATCCAGATTTCAACCAGCTTGGACTCTGCCCAAGGTTAAATGGCGAGGTGGCATCCATCATGATCGGAATTCCAATATCTTTCCTCTGAGACATACATTTATTAGATGAAGCACTTATAGAGTCTGATAAGTATCATTCACTGATCGTTAGCCTATGCTCTTTCAGAGGATTTATGGTCAAATAGATCCATATAACCTTCCCATCTACTGAACCAGAGGATGAATTAAACATTTGTGTATTATCTCTCAAATAGGCGCTGGCGTACATTTCCAATCCAATTAATCTTCTCTAAATAACTATGGATTTTCTTCACTTTGCCAAATAGTTGATAAAACTAATGCATGTCACATTTATAAATGCAGATGTTCTAAAATGAGATTGCAACATTAGACGCTTGAATGTGTTCATTTGTCTTCATCAAGATAAGCAGAGAAAGCAAAGCTGGTGGGAACTGGAGAACTGCAGCACCCTTTGCAAGCTCCTCCTCCAGAGGGAGACACTTTCTCCCCTTCTGCCATATCTCAGAGATCAGTTAGAATCACACAGTAGTGTGTTTGGACCACTTCAAGATCTCCTTCAGTTTGTTTCATTCCCTCAGGAAAGACAAATCCCAAATGAGAGCTCCTAAATTCTCCTAGATATCAATTAAGTTCACTAGAGACCTAATGGAGACCTCTCTCTTGATAAAAAGACCACAATAATCTCCTTGAGAGTTTCAGAAGAAATTTCAGTAATGTGCGCAGTCTGTCAAGATACCAATGTACATTTTAAAATATATATATATATTTTTTTTCAAAGTTGTTAAAAAAAATATATTATATCATGTTTAATAAAATTTTACTTGCCGTTTCTTTGTAATTGCAAGTAAATTTCATCACAAATTAAATTATGTTAAATTAAACGTATTTTTTTAAGAAGAAAAACTGAAACATGTTCTTGTAAAACATACTCCAATAATCTTATTTACTTTGAACCTTTTTAGTAACAAAAAAAACAAAAAAACTTTGACAATGCATGTAATCAAAAGTCAGATATTTCAATATAAACACAAACATTTCACATTAGACACTTCCAAATATCTATTCATCAGAACTGCTATATTCGTAATAGCAAAAGAAAAAAAATGTAAATATATTTTTTACTGAAAACAAAGAAACAAAAAAGACAACAGCAAAATGTCTAGAAATGTGATCCTTCTTTCAATAATTCCTCTTTCAGAACACATGAATAGAAGTTTCACACAATTCATTGTTTTTTTCTTTCAGTCAAACTTCACTGCAGGTACCTCAATCTCAACATCTGCTATTTCTAAACCTGTACTCCCATTGTCGCATGACTAATTAGCAAGACAAAATGAAGGGGCAGTGAAAAAGAAAAACACTTGAAGCATGTTGGGCTTCAGCCAGCTTCAGTCGGACCTCTGCTCCCTTAGTTGGGAGTTAGCTAGTTTCCTCTTTCCTCTGACATCACTCCTCAAGCCTCATGCAACAATAATACGGCCCCAAATGCATGACATTATAGCTTCCTTACATGCACATGGGAGGGCCGGGGCTGAGGTCCCTCCTGACCGCAGACGTACAGCGCTCAGTTCCCAGCTAGAACCAGCTGCACAGCTGCTGCATGGGAGGAACACAACTGGATAAAGAGATTCCAGTCTGTTTCCTAACAGAGTACTTCCCATCTCTGGGCAGTCCATGTACCACTGTTAAAAATGCGATGCAGCTGTGTTGTGGTCCCAAAGGCATATTTTAAAATAAAAGTACACTGTCGATAAGGGCACCTGCCCCTTGTGCAATTAAAATCAGGAAACAGATGTATTAATGACAAGAGATTCACAGGCTTATTTTGGTATTTTTTTATATGAATTATTTGCAGCATCTTACTTGAGAAACAAACTGGATATTTATGAGAAAAATTCTTGGAATTTGACACGCATAGACTTTAGAAACATAATGTTAAAACTAGATCATAAGTGTCTGATGTGTGATCACTAGGGATACGGCCAGATGAATTATAATTTGTTTTTATTTTTTAACAAAGCAGTAAATCTACACAAGCTCAAAGCTCCCCAAGGAGTCCGGCATCTCAAAAATTAAATGCATCGATTTTTGAAATCAGGACTTTTCATTCCATTCTTTGATCATTTAATTTGTTGTTTTAGCTTAATTTACGAATGCGAGCCAAATGCTTAAGCATGCACCTTGTTTTTTGTGTGTGTTTTTTTGTGTGTGTGTGTGTGTGTGTGTGTGTGTGTGTGTGTGTGTGTGTGTGTGTGTGTGTGTGTGTGTGTGTGTGTGTGTGTGTGTGTGTGTGTGTGTTTTAATGTGGTCCAGATGTTCTTGAGGCACATGGAAACAGGTGATGATAGCATTAGCCTGGGATTGGACACAGATGGAAAGGGGCTTGAACCTATTCCTGTATCACCATCGGGGTTGTAAATAATTTTTTTTCCCTCTGAATGATGAAAATGATTTCAAAGTGAATTATGCTCGGCCAACTCTCTGTGTTGTATAAACCTGCCATACCAAGGGTCCGCTCTCAGCGTCAGATCATCAGTCAAGTAAAACATATCATTCATGTCTTTCTTTGTCACATTCTCACTTTAAGGCTGAAGGATTGGCTGGTCCTTGAGGGACAATATTATCACATTTAGGAGGTCTGGTTTGAAAACATGACTTAGATTGTCCTGCCAAGGTTTTGTGTAACCGTCCAGCCAGACCATAACTTCTGGTAGGTGCTGTTATGTGTATCCTATAGGTCCTTATGGACACACACACATGTTGGGTTTCCATATTTTATGAGGACATCCCGTATACATATTGGTTTTTATATTGTACAAACTGTATTTTCTATACCCTTACCCTTACCCTTACCCTAACCCTATCGTAGATTTTTAGAAAACTTCATTCTGTATGATTTATAAACTGTTTTCCTCATAGGAACAAGAAATTTTATCGGTATTACTATCCTTGTGGGGACACTTCGTCCCCATAATTTAGGAAATACTAGGTACACACACACACACTAACTACCATTCCATCATTTAGCAAGGCATTCAATAGATCAAGTTACAGTAAAAGGTGTGATAATAAATCATATTTCTTGAGAAAACAGTTAAATTGTAATGCTTTATATATATATATAGTGTATACATTCATATTTATATAAAGTTCATATTCAAACATAACATAAACCTGAAAGCATATAACCTGTTTCATTTCAAATTCCGCTCTTACACTCTTACTATTATACCATAATATAATCTTACTATTATATCACGTCTGTAATATGAAAGATCGTTTCCAGTCTGGCCAATTTGGAAACAAGCTTTCTGGGTAGTTTTAAAACTAATCAGCTATGATTGTATGGCTGCTGGGTCAGTCTACTGGGATGTAGGAAAGAGCCACTACATGTGTCAAAGCCTTGAGTGAGGATGGACATTGAGCAGAACAGAAAAATATGTCCAAACTCTGCAATTACACCTCTCAAGAGACAGGATACTTGAGTGTATGAACGAGATCTGTCACGATCTGAGAATCTTGTATTTGTAGAAGTCGCAGCAGATTGTGCGGTAACTCAAAACATTACTTTTTAAGGTTAATAGTGTAATCTCATGCAAGGATCTTTGTTAGATTATTTTAAGGTGCCTTCAGTTTGGCCTCCACAATAGGAACTTGCTTTGAAGCAAAGCACAGAGATATTGTGCTCACCAGCTCCTCTTCACAACTATTGAAATGGCCAGTTCATGTAATTACTCTATCACGGCTTTCAGAGACCCTCCCCCATATCACCTTAATGTTAAGCCCCCATCCTCACACCACACATGGACAGAACCCTCCATGAAAGCACCCCAAATGGGGCAGCACAAAGTCTATGTGGCAGCCATTTGGGAAGAGAGTCGTTCACTGTGATGGATGCATAAGAAAGCAACACGTTGTCTCAGCAAGGTGCCGCGGAGCTGCGCTCTACTTCAGCCACCTTTTAACCACCATGTCGCAGTGTGAAATGATTAATTTGCGTTGGCAGACGGCCGTATATCCATGGCGAGGGAGAAATCCCTGTTCTAAATCTCACACCCTCTGTTACATGTTTATGCAGCTGGATTGTTTTATTGGGCCAATTAAATGAAGTTGTGATAATTGAGCATAAGTATCAGGGTGGGGAACAGGGGCAGTCCAGCTGACAACTGCTGGGCTCCATGAAATCCTAAACAAAGCTCTTTACACCTGTGCTCTTTAAATATTACAGCTGTGTGATGAAAAACAATAGGGAGGAATTACCAGAAGAGAACACAAATGTTGTTTTTGAGTCATAGATGGTATAATCGGTGCTTTCAGTTCTGTGCTCTTTGAAGACACACTACACTGGCAGGGAAGGCGCTTTGGTAATTTTGCATTCAGGGGCATGAAAGCATCAGCTCATTTCCTGCACGTCTCCTCCTGATCATATCCCAGCAATCCCCATGACTCACCCTGCAAAGGACGTAAACGTGGTGTTTGTTTGGAGCTCGGCAGGCCAAGGGATCTCCCAGCGGAGCGCAGAAAACTCACACAGCTGCCTGAGAGCCCACTAATTGTGCTTCCCGTCCCCCCGTGATAGCAACCGTAGCTGTTTTGAGCATTTCCACACCCTGTCACAGAGAAGATCATCGTGAATTCAGCCTTCGTGTTAAAATAGTAAGAAAAATGTGTGAATACATCAATGAACAAATCACTAAAAGCTGACAAGATCTTGCTCTTGGTAAAATCCATTTGTAACTTGTAAAACAAAACTATCAAGGGGACAGTTCACATAAAAATGAAAATGCGGCCTTTATTTACTCACCCTCATGTTGCTCTAAACCTGTATGACAATGTTTAAAAAAAATAAAAATAAAAATACTTTTTTGGTCCATTCAATGAAGGTTTATGGCATCCCCAATGTTCTTCAAAATAAGTGTGTTTACATACACAAACAATATTTGGTCATTTTAAAACAACTGTCTGAAATCGTACCAGTTTTTGTGAAATCATCACACAATGCGATTGTAGTTCGTCTTCATCTAACATTTAGACATGTCAATCAAATTACCTGCATTGAGTTCTTGCTCCAAAAAACAAAGGTGGCATTTAAAACAAATATTTCATTGTACACTCGGACAGTCGTATGAAGGCTGTAGCTCAACTGCTCATGAACAGACTTATTGTCTATAAGCTTGAGCACTGATATTTTGCGATACATGTTCAAACCGAGAGGCTGAGCTCACTGTTGGCAGCTTTCCACAGATCCTCTCACTGATAGGTGGCTTGGTGATTTCCTGTGATCAAGCTGGAAAATGTTTTGTGGAAAATTGAGAATACTTGCGATTCTGTGACATGAAATTCCTGCAAACATTAAACTGAAATGACCTGAATTCCATTTGGTTCCTCAATATCTCCTGGCGATGGTTTGCTCAGGCTTGAAGAAGTTCCACACACCACAGGATGTAAACCTCCTGTTGCATGTCTCAACAGCCAAGCGCACATCCATCACACTTACGCAAGCAAGACAGTGGTATTAAAACCTCCCCTCTTCCAGCAGATCGTCCTTGGGATTTGAGCTGAAATGATTTCATATGAATGTTATGGCACAATCCTGGCAGAAAGAGCATCGGATTCTACTACTAAACAGTTTATATTTTCAGCTCTTATGATTCACAGCTGTGCTGTCTGTACCATTCGCCTCGACATACAGCTGTGGGATGACAAAGCTGAGGAAATTGGATTTGACAGTGTTTTTCATTCTTTCATCCCCAAAATAACATTACCCATGATTTCCCATCTCTGACAATGTGATGATAATGGATGAGGGCAAAAGCTAAGTTTACAATAGGGGATCTTCATTTGAAGAAGGGGGCCAAGAGCAGAGATAGAGCAGGTAAACAAACGTTGAAGTGCTGATATGTAGAGCAGTGAGTGATAGAACATCTTTGCTGTTCATCCATTGATGGAAAAGACTTGACTGAGAGTCGGATCTCTTGCTTTTGCCAACACTGAGGTCTGATGCTTCCTAAAATTGAAGCCCCTTAATATAAACATACAGAACTTTGAGCGTGCAGAACCTAAATGCATTTTTTTACCAAATGTATAAAACTCATGAAGGGCTCAGTGTAATTCAGTTGTTTTGTTAAATAAACAAGGCAGTGCTAATTGTGCAACATATGTGAAGGAACAAATTTGCTCCTTGACATGGTCTTCCAGAAGACAAAAGATGATTTGAAGAATGTCTCAGTGTTTACTGACAGTACAATAAAGGTTAATAGGGTTCAATGTTGTTTTGGTTCAAACTTGTTCAAAGCTATAGTAAAAAGTTTGGACCAACATAAGGGTGAGTAAATTATTATTTTTTTTAAATAAATTTTTTTACACAGAAAGAAGGAACGATGGCTTGACAAACCCTTGCCTAAAAGTTTAAAAAGTTTAAAAAGTTTCCCAGAATTTCATTATCTAATTAATTTCTCTTAGTTCATTCAATTACTCTTCCTGTAACTCAAATTCAAATTCTGATTCAACTTCCAAGGGGGCATGGCCACTGCAGTTCAAATCACAACTCACGTGTTGAATGGAAACCAACTCTTCAGTTCCAAATTTTGCCCAACCCTGCAGTCAATGTAACAAAAGATATCTTTGAGAAGTTGGACATTTAAGAGTAAAAAAAAAAAAAAAAGGACATAAATCTTGTAAACATTTAACATTGCAGAAACAGGCTTCCATGAGGAAGTGATCACAACTGAGGGAATACAAACAAAATTTTGTATGATCTAATAGACTCTGATCAAGCCAATGAGGTGAAACCGATACTCAGAATAATCAACCAAGTATCACTCATACTGCCTGATACTGCAGAACGAAGGAGATTCGCATCTGTTAATCAAAACAGACAGTCAAAATAACCAGGAAATTGGGTATTTTTAATGGCAGCTCCACAAAGGACAGCAAGTCCAAGCAAAACAGTATGCCATACTTTGCATGAAACTTTACTTTTTTTTTCACTCGATCCATCCAGCCTCCAGCTGTTGTGTGTCCGTACTGTAGCCATTGTGTACCAACCATCTACTTACAAGTTTTGGATGCTGGAGGAAATGAGGCTTATAAAGTAACAGCTAGTGCACTGACTAGCCTCCCAGGGGATGAAGACGGCTTCATTTGAATGAGAATAGTCTCCCTGTCCCCTGAGATAAGACTGAATCAACATGGGGTCTGACCATTCAGAATGGCTTTCAGCACATAATGTGAAGGATAAAGTCTCTTTGCTTTCCTTTCTTGGCTAATGCATTTGAGGTGCATCAGACAGGGTGTTCGGGGAGCTTCAGCCTTGGACACTGCCAAAGACCTAAAGCATATCTGCTACTTTGCACAGCAATTATCCAGGTTTTCGTTTTTCCTCCTGGGGTCTCCAAGAGACTGGTTTTGCACCGTCCACACGCATTACTTCTCGCGCTGATTGAAGACCGATCCTGTCACCCTGTGTTTTCCAGCCTTTCAGGCCACCCAGTACGGACGAACCTCACGCATGTCATCCCTCTGTGTGGTCCTCTCAAAAGAGAAACAGATAGACACAGAGGAAACTCAAAGCAAGTGCCAACGGAGAAAGAGATGTTTCAAAATCTGACAGTGTCATTTCTGGGAAAGGAAGGAAGAGAGGGAAAGGAAAGAAGGAGGCGGCGGGGGGAGCCCAGTAAAACAAGCAAAGAGTCTGAGCTGATTGTGAGTGTGGGACTCTTGCCATGCGATGAGAGCAGGAGACTGGAGGGAGGGCGTGTGTGCATGGAGGGAGAGAGAAATGAGAAGAATCTCCAGACTTCAGTAAAACATTCGGTATTCTGCCTGTTCGCACTAAATGCTGAAAGAGAGCCACAAAGGATTAATTCACATGAAAGCGCCTGCAGCTTATACACAGCTCTGCTTAAAGAGATGAGAAAACAGTTATTTCAGTCCACAGGGCATCCAACTGCTTTGACTGATCATTAGGGGCTAGTTAGCAGCCTTTACCATCCCAGTCTCATCCAAGAGACGGAGTCGCCTTTCACTATAAAAGCCCTGAAACGAGCGCAGTAAACACAACAATTAAAAAAATGCTCCATGTAAATCTATCTTTCAGCAGAAAAAAACCTTTCCTTTCTTTAATGGGTTTTATTTGTGGTTTGCTGGATTAAAAGGCCTGTTTCCGGCCCACATGTTGGAGATGCTGGTCGCCCCTGAAGGTGTTTAGTGCGAGCGAGCCGTGTAGCGCTGAGGCACGGGCAGCTGGGAGAGATTAATAAAGAGAGGGAAGGCTCGTAAATACTGCTGCCCTGCAGTGATGAATGCCTCCGCAGAACATAGACAGCAGGATGGGAGATAAGGGGAGAAAAGACAAACACTCCGCTTCAGTCAGGGACATGTTGCACCCAGTCAGGCCTCAACCTAAAAGAGCACTTGGACCAAAGGTCTCCAAACACTAGAGGACAGCATATCATGGGCTATGTAGGAGCTAAGTCGTGACTAGACAAAACTTATGGAAGGGTCAATTTCTGGTCAATCTCACTCTCGGGGTTCATTTGCTCAATCTGATGGAAATGCAGTGTAGTACAACAGCAAAAGATAAATTAATTAATTAAAAATTAAAAGAAGAATTTTTAGATTTTTACATGCTTTCAATTACCTATCTAGAAGACAAAATGACAAGTGTATCAATTGATTATCAGGATGTGTTATGCTTTAAATTATAAGAACTATTCCTGTCTAAAGTACATTTTTCCAATTACAAAGGACTTGGATGTTAAAGTTTGGGGTCGGTAAGTTTTTTGTTTTTTTTTATGTTTCTGAAAGCCAATACAATAGCAGTCACATGATTCGTCAGAAATTATTCTAATATGCTGATATGGTGCTCAAGAATTTTTTTTATTATTATCAAAGTTGAAAACATCGGTGCATAATATTTCTGTTGAAACTGTTTTATGAGTGGCAAAGAAATGACACAATTCAATTTTATAGTCCACGTTATTCAGCAACTGTTCATAGTGATAAACAGGAGCCAATGATGTACAAAAGAAATTCACAAAAAATCCTACTATGCAATACACTTAAAATTATCTCAGAGTGATGTATTTGCAGCCAAGCAGATGGAAGCTATTTATTGATATGCAAACAAATGAATCAAGTGTTGTTTTACCAGAGAGAAGGAATGCTGTGGTTATGAAGAGGGTGAAAAAGAGCAGAAAACAGTGAAATTTGGCCAGCAGGAGAGGAAGAGAGCATTTAACTTGAGGTTTGTGGAGGAAATGTTCCTTTTGTGATGAGACAATGAAGAAAAAGCTGTAGTATACGTGCACTTCAAGATTATAGAACACACCTCAAGTTTAGGAACATTTATAATGACTGATAATACTGTCACCTCAACACCACCGTCTTTTTCTGTCTTGCAGCAGATTGAAAAAGAAAAAAAAAAAGTTCAAGCATTTTGCACTAAGGATCACATCTATTAGTCCAATGATTCAGAAAAGATGCCTAAAACATATCTAAACAGCCGCTGAGAGTATCACATGGTTTAATATAAAGTGCTTCACATAGTTATTCCAAAGGGAATAATGACTCATCATCTCTTCTTCTAGTCCTTTTTTAAATGTTACTTTAAATGGAAACTCATTATTTACCTTCATGTTGTTCCAAACCTATAAGACCCTAGCAGAAGGTTGTCCATACAAAGCAAGTCAATGGGGTACAATGTTGTTTTAGAACCCGCTAACTCTAATTTTGGGGTCAACTATCCCTCTAAGTAATTGATTATTACTGAAAAGGTGGACAGGCCTAACACCAGCTTATAAAACTGCCAGTTAACAAAAAGAAAACTGGAATAAAATTCCCAAAAAGTAGCTAATTAACATATCATACATAACTGTTTGACAAAATCAGAATGATCAGCCCATTCCAGAAACAGTTAACTTTCTTCCTAACGTGCTTCATTCGGCAAAAAAGTTATGCTCAGCTCTTGGCACCAAGTTGTCCAGTTCTGATGATGTCACTCAGACCTCTGTGACCCAGAGCTGGGTGTATCGGCCATGGTTGCGCAGGAAAGCCTTCTCTCACTGCGGGATGTGTTTTTCTGGGCAGACTGCGAGGAGTCGCTTTAACAGTGGGCGATTATTATTTAACAAAGCTCTGCACTGGACACACACTCCTCAACAACACACACACACACACACACACACACATACATATATATATACACTCCTGAGAGAGAAAGGTGTTAAGACCATTCAATAATGTGTATTTGCATCGGCCCCAACTGCAAAAGCACTGGGCACACCTAGACAGACAGCACTGAGTTATTCACACATCATATCACAGGAATCAGTATGTGTGTGCAATGGAAAATATAAAGGAATAATCATATTGAGCAATGCCTATGTTTACAAAATGGCATCCACTACCACACCCAAGGGAGGCGAGAGCGAGGGGTGAGGTTATAGTTAACAATGACATAGAGCGTTTAAAAATCATATGTTGAGTAACAATATTTGGGGAGAGAGAGAGAGACAAGGGAAAATTAGGTAGAGAAAAACTCAAGCCAAGAGGAAAGGCCATTTCAGGGGGCCTCGTTTAAGCTATGGTGACCAAACAATTGCTTTATTGCCTCAGTGTGAAGCCAAAGCATTTTGTTCTGGCATGAAGCTCCTCAGATGTTCTTTCATATGGCCTGGCAAGGTTAAGGTAAAAGAATAAGCTTGGCTACAATTCAGCAGAGCCACCTCCTTCGAGAGCTCCCCTATGCACCCTCAGTGATATGTGGCTGAACAGGGACAGCACATTAGCTTAATGGGCGGACAAATGACTCCTCCGTCGTCATAGCCGTGTGCCTGGACAGTCAATCCAAAGGTTTCATCACTTTGGCTCAATGCGCTCAAGCTGACACGCTGCCACTCTCAAAAGCCGAATGGATCATTTCAATTAAAGCCAAAAATACCAGTAATGACTCAAACGGTGATTAAGTAAAGATGTGTTTAAGACTTAAACTGTTCCATACATCAGATGAGTATGGGTAGAGTGCAGATGTTTGAGATGCCGATTTGCTCTGCTGAGATCTTTCTAATGGCATCATTTCCTGTCTCAGGACCTCAGAGCTATTATTTTAAATGCATATATTTGCTCTGGTTCTCAGTTTCTATTTGTGCCTTTATTTTAGCCCTTTGTATAACACATCGAGCATGTTTACCCGGACCTCAAAAAGTTTGATTATAGTCAGACTAAAGTCATTTTCTTTTCAATGTCATAACCATTTAATGGCAAACACTTTACCCTTGTGAAAAAGCAGTTTCACTTTTGTGTTCTTCAAAAACAATATTTATTATGGAAGTAAAATACTTCAGTTCAAACGGAATGTAATGTTTTTAGACACTTAACTGCATGTCAACTGCATTGAAATGAAAATGTATCATAATTTAAATTTTTATTAATTGCAATTCGCTTTTTACTTATTGAAGTAGGGTTTACATTTACAGTATATCAATTACAATCAAAAAGCATATCTGTGCATGAAAATGCTGGAATAGCTCTCCTGAGGTCATCATGCATAATTCAACAAATATATTACACATAACTACTCCCTAGCACATACTTTGGTCCTTATTCTCTCTATAATCACAAAACTGAGCTCGAATGGGTTGCAGGTGTCAGCACTAATAGTCACATAGGACCTCATGTTCAATCACAGCTGCTTGCTTAGCTTTTAAAAGATTCTCCTAAGCCCATCATTCACTTTTCCTGTGTCATTTTCTGTGTATACGTTAATACCATGGTAGGCAAGAGGGCAGGAGCTCTATGAGAGTGGAAAACCAGATGACCTGTTGAGAGTCTGAGGTGTTTAGCTGTTATAATGTATTTCATCATCAGCTCCATGAGCTCAAGCTGAGCCAATAACGGCCTAATGTATGTCTCTGTGATCAATAAGGTTTGCTATATATACTAGAAGAGAGCGATAAATCATGTTGTACTGTGCAGAAAGTCATTACATGTTAAATATATTATGACAGATTGATGTCATAACTTTCATAAAATGCCATGAAGTGCAGTATCATTTTTCAGTAACACTTTACAGTAGGATTAAATTCAGAAGCATTAATTTATTATTACAGCATTTATTAATCAAGGTTAATGTGGATTTATAAATACAGTATTGATAATTGTTCATTTATAAGGAATGATGAACAGTCAATGTTTCAGTAGCACTATACTGAAATTTAACCGAGATTATTAAATGTGTAAAAGTATTGTTCATTGTAAATTCACGATTCCTAATGAACGAGTGTTAGTGAACCAAAGCTTATTGATAAGTCTTAAGATTTATTCTAAAATGCTTCTTTAATTTGTTTTCAGTTTTCTTTAAGGAATTAGAAGTGGTTCTACTGAAGAAACCAGGGGGAAAGTAAGTGGGAGAACAAGCTGGAGCTGTCAAAGCTTGAGCTGAACGCACAAGATAAGCAAAGACAGTTCTGACACTGAGAAGAGCCTTTGCCGTGAGGTGCTTTTATACGGTCTGTCTGGGTATCACATGTTTGTGATTATTTTTGGGAAGTAATGAGGAGAAAAAGGGAGAGAATACGAGAGAGGGGGTATTTTAAGCAGATGATGAATATAACATCAATGGGAACTGTATCATCTTTGTGAAATGACTATCTGCGGAAATTTACTGCATGCAAACCTGTCAAAATATGAGTAGGGCACCGTGCGGGGGCTTTTGAAAAAGATGCTCTCAAGGGAACAAAGCATTATTAATGTTCAAAGAATGTCCTGTAACTAATGAATGTCCAGGATTATGCTTGGCCATTAAAGGTACTTCAAGAACTGTCTGTGGTGACATATTTCTCTTCCTGAAGAGGGTCAAAAGAAAAAAAAATGTCAGAGGAAGAAAAAAACTCCACCCTTTAAGTCCTGCAGAGCAAGTCACTTTGTGTGTCATCTCTCTTCCTGCCTCTGAAATACACAATGCTTATCAAAGCATGATGAGACATGAGATCAGTGGGGGCCTCAAATGACCTGTCACTTTCACAGGGTTCCTCCCTCTCCTGAAGATCCACACAGAACGAATCTGATATTGAACAGGGCACCGTTCATGTGAGCGACACCATCTGTCTGTGAAAAGGTCCCATGCTGCATGTGAAATCTGATGAGAGGAAACAAAGGGAAGGAAAAAAAAAATTTCAATGGTAAAGAAGCAAGAGGAGGAAAAGGAAAGTTTCCTCTGTCTCTTGCTCTGCTTTATATTACTCTAAACTGTGACACCTGTAAAAGACAGCATTACCAACTCGAGGCGATGAGCGATTGCCAATTCGTGATACATTTCAACAATTGTCACGGTCCTGTGCGCAATTATGTTTCGTTTAACATTGGCACCGAAAAGAACAGCACAGGAAGACAAACATCCCGTTGAAATGCAGTTAAAGCGCCCGATAAACCCCACGCCCGCTGAATCACTCCTCAGGCATAGCAAGGAGGTGTTTCTCCGCATTCCGCTCATTTGAATTCTGGCAACGTGTTATGCTAGAAACAGGCCACTTGAGGTCAAAGGTTATGATACTGACTAAAACAAAGGAAAACGCAGTGGAAGAAGTCAATTAAAAGCAAATTAAATCTAATTATTGCATTTTAATACAGTCAGTTTTCCACAGCTTAAGATCATTATGGGCTTGGGCAGCATCTCCTTCCTCATTAGAAAAATATGTTTGCCTTTTGAGGAGATGAAGCTCCGGTTTTCATGACAGAGGGATTGTGGGGAGAATGCTTATGTAAATAAACAAATTAGGAGGTGCACAAACAGACGCGCACAGACACACACACACACATACATAAACTTGTAGTCTATAAAGCCAGGCTGCAGACTAGCAAAGTCAACATGTAGCTCCAATCAGAAACACCAGGGCTCCCAGCACTGAAGGTTGTCTTGGCACGCGGACAACATTACAGCACATAAACAAGGCTATGGGTCCATATCAAGGCCCTGTAATTGTTATGAGCTGGGCTGAGAAGAACTGCCTTGTTTTTACTGCACTCTTTTTACTTCTGTTGTACGACCAAAGGCCCGGTGAGCAAGTCGTGCTGGAGTCATATAATATAAGAGAATCTGGCCATTGGGAAATAAATAAATAAATAAATCTAGAACAAAATGACACAACCCAGATCTAGTCAAGTCCAAAGTATGTTTTTCACCCTCGATGGTTTGCCTCTTTCGCACCTGCAACACTGTAAAGTAGGCAATGACAATATTTGACATGTCGCCGATTGTATTTCATGACCCTTTAAATGAAGTTAGCACTCTCCATTTGTAACTTCTGGCAGTATTCCCTGAGTAGTTGCTAATTCACACTCCTGGTGCTTGCCAATTGGTGCATTCAGAAATGAGAAAGCATGATTTCACTTGAATAGCATGGAAATAATTAAAAACAGCATTACACTGCATTCATCGGCAGACAGCTTGAGACTGACCTCATGTACACATGTACACAGATAGAGAGGCTCATTGCTTGGAGATGGTACTCGGATGCCTGGTAACCCAAATTGATTTTCCTCGGCTTGCTAAAGAACCAGAAACTTGCACAATATGCAAGTACATCTATGCAAAACCCACCCCAAGAGATGCATTAAACCGCCGAAGAAACTGTACCGAGTAACTCTATGCTCGCAGTACCGCTGATGGATGGAAAAGGGAATGGAGGCTTTGAGTAATACAGGCAGGGGAAGAAAAAAAAGTTGGACAAAAGCACATTGTTGTTGTTACATTAATCTGGATACAAGAATGGGAATTTTCCTCCTCATTATGATCACACGCTGCTGGGCAAGCGGCTCCATTTTCTTCCCCCACCGTGCCCTGGCAGCTTGAAGCATCCCTGCTGAGGCGGCTTCCTCACCGTGATGAGTTTTTGACAAGCTTTACAGCCGTGCCAGGCCAGACAGTGGCTGAGCAGAATGCTGGCAGTTTTTTGGCGGTTATTAATCTCCCCATCTCTCTTGCTCCGTGCTTTTGAGACAGAACAGCTATCACATAATTGTTATGCAAACTTCTTAGAGCAACAGTTTGTTTAGCACATGTGGACTATTATTTGAAACGGTCTGCTAGAGTTCTGGAGGATCGTCTAGAGAACAAATATTATCTTCTGCAGGTGTAAACCCCACTCTGGCAGATATTATATAGTTATTAGAGCTCTGAGCTAAACACACAACTACAATTTCAGGATTCATGTAATCAAATTACCCGTTACACTTTTAAGATGATTTAGCTAGTGAAAGGAATGGCAAAAAGCTGAAGCCACCTAATGGCAACAAAATGATGCTGAATCATCTCAATGAGCTCACATTAGTAAATTGCACTAAATACCAATATAAGAAATATCTGATGTTTGAGAATAATTGCATTAAAAACCTCTTCAGACAAAAAAAAAAAAAAAAAAAGAAGCAGCTAAATATGAAACCTGACTTAATATGACTGAAATAGAGGGTTTTGTTCAGCATGTGAAACACAGAAGCACTGCTGCCATCTGCTGTCTGTTCAAGGAAACAATTTTGGCTTTATTCTTTAAGGACGGGATACAAGTAGAAGAGTTTCACCTTAATCAATGTCATGCCTCCACTCACCTCAATTTAAAGATGAAAATTCTCTCATCATTTTATCACCTTCATGTTGTTCCAACTTCCAGACTTTCTTCTGCAGCAGTAGTACAACACAAAATATTAAAACAAACTGAGATAAGTGGATGCATGGCAGGGGAAGCTAGAAGCATGACTACTTAGCCACTTTGTATGCTGTACTCAATTTTTATTGAACAAGGTACTATAACAGAATTATGGTATTTAATCTTCAATCAGTAACTACCTTAGAGTGCTACAGTTGAGGTCAAAAGTTAACATCCCCCTTGCAGAATCTGCAAAATGTTAATTATTTTACCAAAATAAGTGGGATCAAACAAAATGCATGTTATTGTTTATTTAGTACTGACCTGAAAAAGATATTTCACATAAGATGTTTACATATAGTCCACAAGAGAAAATAAGTTCAAAAGTTTACATCCACTTCATTCTTAATACCGTGTTGTTACCTGAATGATCCACAGCTGTGTTTTTTTTTGTTTAGTGACAGTTGTTCATGAGTCCCTTGTTTGTCCTAAACAGTTCAACTGCCTGCTGTTCTTCTGAAAAACCCTTCAGGTCCCACAAATTCTTTGTTTTTTTTAGCATTTAGTGTATTTAAACCCTTTCCAACAATGACTGTATGCTTTTGAGATCCATCTTTTCACACTGAGGACAACTGAGTGACTCATATGCATCTATTAAAGAAGGTTCAAACGCTCACTGATGCTCCAGAAGGATGCATTAAGAGCCGGGGGATGTATGTAAAAAACAAAGTATGACAACATGGCAATCACTGAATACTATGATGTATGTCAAAGTACTATAGCATTACTATCTGAAACAATCGTACCACAGTATAGGGTTGTTAGTACAAGGCAAGTAATAAAGAGAGCAGAGATAAGCTTTCTCAGTCCTTGTTTGTGCACTTAGATATTCCTGTCATTGCACTTATTCACATGGACTTGAGGGAGCAGACGTGGGGTCGTCGTGTCTTTCCTGATCATATGACACATTGCTGGAAGACATCAGGAATGATATAAACAGTATTTCTTCAACAGCACCCTCATTCACAACATTCCCATTTAATCCAGACATCTCTACAGACAACAGTCAATATTGAGGTTTCTCATTCAAGCACTGACACACCCTTCCCGCATTAGCAACCACTGTATCACAACCACACTCGAACAAAGGACTTGAAAGCAAATGTATTGATTAAAAAGCGGAATCATTTTCATTGTCTTAATTAGCCTATATCTGGTAGTAAAAATAGGATGACTTCTTGGGAAGTTCATTGGTTTGCAACTAAGCACTGTATAATTATTTCTATCAAAACCAGGCAGATTTGAACTACAGAACTACTCAATGACATGGTTGAATGTAATGTAATCTAAATTAAACCATTAGAGCAGTGGTTCTCAACCAGGGGGCCCTTGACAAACTTTCGTTTTAAACTTAAATAAGTCTATAACATAAAATATTATAAAACAAAAACATTCAAAATAGAGATATACAACATTAAACTGAATATTTAAGTTTGTTTTACAACCTGAATTCCGGGAATGTTGGGATGTTTTTTTAAATTTGAATAAAATGAAAACTAAAAGACTTTCAAATCACATGAGCCAATATTTTATTCACAATAGAACATAAAGAACATAGATGTTTAAACGGTGAAATTTTATACTTTTATCCACTAAATAAGCTCATTTCAAATTCGATGCCTGCTACAGGTCTCAAAAGTTAGCACGGGGCAACAAAGGGCTGAAAATGCAAGAAATTTTTGAAAAGATTCAGCTGGGAGAACATCTAGCAACTAATTAAGTTAATTGACATCAGGTCTGTAACATGATTAGCTATAAAAGGGATGTCTTAGAGAGGCAGAGTCTCTCAGAAGTAAAGATGGGCAGAGGCTCTCCAATCTGTGAAAGAGTGCATAAAAAGATTGTGGAATACTTTAAAAACAATGTTCCTCAAAGTCAAATTGCAAAGGCTTAACAAATCTCAATCTACAGTGCATAACATCATCAAAAGATTCAGAGAAAAAGGAGAAATCTCTGTGCGTAAGGGACAAGGCTGAAGACCTTTGTTGGATGCCCGTGGTCTTCGGGCCCTCAGACAACACTGCATCACTCATCGGCATGATTCTGTCATTGACATTACTAAATGGGCCCAGGAATACTTCCAAAACCACTGTCGGTAAACAATCCGCTGTGCCATGTGTAGATACCAACTACAGCTCTATCATGCAAAAAGGAAGCCATATGTGAACATGGTCCAGAAGCGCCTTCATGTCCTGTGGGCCAAGGCTCATTTAAAATGGACTGTTTCAAAGTGGAAAAGTGTTCTATGGTCAGACGAGTCCAAATTTGACATTCTTTTTGGAAATCACGGACGCCATGTCCTCCGGGCTAAAGAGGAGGGAGACTTTCCAGCGTGTTCTAAGTGCATACGGTATGGGCAGCTTGCATGTTTTGGAAGGCACTATGAATGCTGAAAGGTATATAAAAGTTTTAGAGCAACATATGCTCCCCTCCAGATGACGTGTATTTCAGCAGGACAATGCAAAAGCACATACTGCAGCTATTACAACAGCATGGCTTCATAGTAGAAGAGTGGGTGCTGAATTGGCCTGCCTGCGGTTCAGATCTTTCACCTATAGAGAACATTTGGTGCATCATTTAATGAAAAATACGTCAAAGACGAGCACAAACTCTTCAGCAGCTGGAAACCTATATCAGGAAAGAATGGGACCAAATTCCAACACCAAAACTCCAGAAACTCATAACCTCGATGCCTAGATGTCTTCAAACTGTTTTGAAAAGAAGAGATGCTACACCATGGTAACCATGCCCCCGTCCCAACTATTTTGAGACCTGTAGCAGGCATCAAATTTGAAATGAGCTCATTTTGTGCATAAAATTGTAAACTTTCTCAGTTTAAACATTTGTTATGTTATCTATGTTCTATTGTGAATAAAATATTGGCTCATGTGATTTGAAATTATTTTAGTTTTCATTTTATTCAAATTTAAAAAATGTCCCAACATTTCCGGAATTCGGGTTGTATTACAACAGAAGTACAAGAGCTACATATCAGATTAGATAAAAGGGCCTTTAAAAACTGTCTTGGAGAAAGGGGGACATTGGAGCCAAAATGTTCTGCATTAGAGTATGTGACCTGCTCTGAGTCTCATTAGAGCTTAGATTTACTGTGAAACTAGATCTAGATTAGACAGAGAAAGGGCTTGGGAGAGGAACAAAGACAAATTTATGTCTCAAAGCAGTGATGAATCAAAATGCTTTTAAATAAGATAAAGTAGCAAGAGAGCAGAGAAATGCGTTATTCCAACTTTATTCTACCCTGCGTAATTAGTTCATATTCTCTGCTGCATTAAAATGTGTTTTCATTGGCAAAAACAGTATCCTTTCATCCTGTTCACAGCTCTAAAATTTTGCCCATTCTCTGAGGGCATGATTTCACACTTGCGGTAGATGAAAACCACTTGCAGATGACTCCACGAGATGTTTATTGATCCGAGACGATGGGTGTGGGGGCATGTGGAAAGCAAAAACTGCAGCAAAAAACAATTTAAAGACACTGTTGGGACGCATGCTTAAGACCAACTCAAGCATATCTATGTACTCATGAGCGGATCAGATCAGCTCGAGAATCTAGTGTGTAATTGATAACAGTCTTTTTTTCCTCTGTATGTAAGGTAGACTTAATTAATACCACATAGAGAGGAGATTCTTTCTGGACAAGTCTGACATATTTATCACGAGACGTCTGGATAAGGCACTCTGGAATTCGTCACACACGGTGTCTAAACACTAACCTGCCAGATGTGTTAGGATCTTTTTTTGAGGCAGCAGTTCCCATCAACGGGCAGAAGCAATTACTAGAGGTTATCACAGGTCATCAACTGCAGAGAGGCGCAGATTTGGATTTCCTCCCTCTTCAAGCTCCCTTTTCACCATTTAAAAATAAAGGTTCCTGAATAATATTTAAAGAAAATACGTTGTTTACATCCTGAGAGGTTAAAAGAGTGAATTTTAAGAATTTTTATTAGCGCTCATGGCTTTGGAAATTGCATGTACCATATGTCATGTCTATCTGTTGCCATCCCAGAATGCATTGCCACTTCATGCAGTAACATGATCTAAATAAAATCCAGATGTACTCCACCAATTGGTCTAATTCCTTCAAGCCTCGATATTTCACATTACATATATTAATCATCTGAGGCATGTCACAGATTTCTGCACTGATAACAACATCCCTCCCTTCAAACGACAGCTGACTCATTCCAATCAAACCACTGGGGCGCTTATCAAAACAATGCTGCAAAAAGGGAGGGAGACAGACATTTCCCGGGCTGTTGCACTCAAGTGACAAAACATTAAGTGCTTCCACCTTTAGTTTATAAAACTGCGGTTTCTGTTATCTGATTCAAAGAACCAATCACAAGCTTTAGAGGTCAATTCAGAGGGTTTTTTAAATAAACACTAAAAAAGGTCATACAAAAATATTCTATTACCATCTTCAGAATAACACACGATCTACACCTTTAAAGTTATGGCTGATAAGAGCTTTGAATTATATTATTCTATACAAGACAACAGGTGTGGACCTGCCGAGGTATCAGGTTTTTTGGCATTAGCTTGCCAAGATAATCGGTTACTGTTGGACAGTAACATTTCCACATGCAAAAACAGCCGGTTTTCACACAATAACTCTTAACTTGATTCAACCTGCTGTTATTTATCTTCAATGGCAAAATCTAAGACATTGTCAGCACAGTTCATGAAGAGCCCTCCTCTTGTCTTCCGGCTGAAAGCCTCTCTCCAGGGTCCTGAAGCATGGGCTCTAGGCCTAGAGCTGGTCCAGGGCAAGGGGCCAAACATATCAACAAGCCAGTGCCCTCTCTGTAGGGCCCCACGATCAGTCCTCCTCTGAGGAAAGCTGGGCCCCATCATCATGCACCTCCCTGTAGGCCGCCAGTGGGCCTCCTTCTGGGTTGTAACTCTCCATCTTGAAACTCAGACCATCTGCCAGCTTCTGGGCAGCTTGTTTGGCCTGCAACTCCTGAAATGAACAGTATACACAATAACATAAATGTACTACTTCCTAAATACAGAACGAGGCAGAAAAACCCACGCACAAGGGGCAAACATGCATAGGTTTTATACTCTCAGCTGGGTGTATTCAAGTAGTACTTCCTCTCAACATCTAAATAGTTGAAGCTTTTGTGGGATAGAACATTTTTGAGGCCTCAGATGCTTTGAAATGTCATTTATCACTTTGATCATTCAAATCTCAGTTTCTATTGGTCTGCTTTTAGCAAGACATCTTCAACCTACCAGGTGTCTTCTAGTCTGCTCTTGCAGAAGGCCAGTCGACTCCTCTAATGACAGCAGCTGGGCAGGACTGTGGTGCAGGGGTGGAAGCTGGGCCGCAGTGATGTCATCCAGGTGTTTTCGGTCTCGTTGTCTTCTGGCCTCTGCAGTAAATGGTGTGGTGCTGCCAGAGGCCTGACTAGGTGATGAAGACTCGGATTTTACAGCTAACCTGAATAAAACACAGACACTGTTATTCAAAGTGACTTACAGAGCATTTAAACTACAGGTGCTGGTCATATAATTAGAATATCATCAAAAAGTTGATTTATTTCACTAATTCCATTCAAAAAGTGAAACTTGTATATTATATTCATTCATTACACACAGACTGATATATTTCAAATGTTTATTTCTTTTAATTTTGATGATTATAACTGACAACTAAGGAAAATCCCAAATTCAGTATCTCAGAAAATTAGAATATTACTTAAGACCAATACAAAGAAAGGATTTTTAGAAATCTTGGCCAACTGAAAAGTATGAACATGAAAAGTATGAGCATGTACAGCACTCAATACTTAGTTGGGGCTGCTTTTGCCTGAATTACTGCAGCAATGCGGCGTGGCATGGAGTCGATCAGTCTGTGGCACTGCTCACGTGTTATGAGAGCCCAGGTTGCTCTGATAGTGGCCTTCAGCTCATCTGCATTGTTGAGTCTGGTGTCTCTCATCTTCCTCTTGACAATACCCCAAAGATTCTCTATGGGGTTCAGGTCAGGCGAGTTTGCTGGCCAATCAAGCACAGTAACACTATGGTCATTGAACCAGCTTTTGGTACCTTTGGCAGTGTGGGCAGGTGCCAAGCTTGTCAACAGAAGGAAGCATGAAGTGCTCTAAAATTTCCTGGTAGATGGCTGCGTTGACTGTGGACTTCAGAAAACACAGTGGACCAACACCAGCAGATGACATGGCAGCCCAAATCATCACTGACTGTGGAAACTTCACACTGGACTTCAAGCAACATGGATTCTGTGCCTCTCCACTCTTCCTTCAGACTCTGGGACCTTGATTTCCAAATGAAATGTAAAATTTACTTTCATCTGAAAAGAGGACTTTGGACCACTGAGCAACAGTCCAGTTCTTTTTCTCCACAGCCCAGGTAAGATGCTTCTGACGTTGTCTCTGGTTCAGAAGTGGCTTGGTAGCCCTTTTCCTGAAGACGTCTGAGCGTGGTGACTCTTGATGCACTGACTCCAGCTTCAGTTCTCTCCTTGTGAAGCTCTCCCAAGTGTTTGAATCGGCTTTGCTTGACAGTATTCTCAAGCTTGCGGTCATCCCTGTTGCTTGTGCACCTTTTCCTACCCAAATTCTTCCTTCCAGTCAACTTTGCATTTAATATGCTTTGATACAGCACTCTGTAAACAGCCACACCTTTCAGTAATGACCTTCTGTGACTTACCCTCTTTGTGGAGGGTGTCAATGTTGTCTTCTGGATCATTGCCAAGTCAGCAGTCTTCCCCATTATTGTGGTTTCAAAGAACAAGAGATACCCAGAATTTATACTGTAGGGATGGTCATTTATTCAAACTCAAATGTAAATATTCTAATATTTTGAGATACTGATTTTTGACTTTCATGAGCTGTAAGCTCTAATCATCAAAATTAAAAGAAATAAACATTTGAAATATATCAGTCTGTGTGTAATGAATGAATATAATATACAAGTTTCACTTTTTGAATGGAATTAGTGAAATAAATCAACTTTTTGATGATATTCTAATTATATGACCAGCACCTGTATGTACTATAAGTTCATGTATTTACGGTGACTTTTGATTCCAAACCCTTTGTTTAATCTTCAAAACACAAATTAATGAAGCCTGAGAGGTTTCTGACCCACCACTGAAAGTTCAGGTAACCAAAGCTTAGCAGATGCAAAAAGGTCAATTGAATCCATATGAAAAAAAATAAAAATTTTAATCCAAGTGCTGTGAAGAAATATAATCACTTTATATAAACGGTAGAACAACATGCATGCACGTTTGAGCTTTCATGTTTACCATCTGTAATGTGCTCTGTGTGTATCAATCCTTGTTTCAGTGTATCTGCAGGATTTGAAAAATCAAATCTAAGACTTTTTAAGGCCTGCACAAATAAAATAAACACCAGCAGGATAGGGCAGTGTCTATGGTAAGTTTTTTATAGCCTTAAATTTAATGCAACTAAATTTTAGACTTTTTAAGGACCCACAGAAACCCTGTTGTTTAGATGTACATAAAAGCCTAAATTAAAGTTCATCACATGAAGGAATCTCATCTCTTCACAAAACTTGGATTAAACCACTTGATTCATACAGATTCATTTTACAATGCCTTTTAAAGGCATTTTTTGATCTTCTGACAATGACAAAAAATTCATTTTTGTGAGAACTGTCCCTTTAATGTATTATATTTGGGCTTATTTTCAAAGAAAACATGCAATATGCAATGACAGTGTTGTTCCACTCACTGGTTTGGTTTGAATCTGGGTTTCCTCATATTCACACATTTCTCTGTCTTCTCCAGAAGTTCTATGTAGTGTGGTTTCTTCTGTTGCTGAAAGGGCTTACTAGGAGACAGGGTTTTTATGGTGTCTTGGTGGGAGCCATTGTTACTTTCATCAACGGTTACTCGTCCAAACGCCTCCACAAGCTCTGTGTCTTTCATCAGTGAGGCTAGTGTTTCAGCAGCCTCCGGCTGGGATGTCAAAGACTCCTCTTGGCCCAACAGACCACCATTTTCCTGTATGTTAGCCGCATCGATATTGACATTGGCTTTGTTTCTGCCATGGGATGGGATAATCATGTCCAAATTGGATTCTAAATGCTTATCTGTGCTACGCTTGGCAAAGGCATGCTGATATTTAGCCTGAAACTCTGTCCGGACAGAGATTAAACTTGCTTGTTTTCTCTCCTCCTCTTCCAGATGTGCAAGTGCAAGGTGTACTTTCTCCACAAAGTCAGCAATCTTCTTTCCCTTATCTGGAAGGCTCTGAATAAATCTCCTGAAGAAATCATAATAAGTACAAATCACATTTAATCATATTTATTTACACAGCAAAACAGGATGTTTTAAAGCAGCTTCACAGTAACAAACGTGAAAATAGCAGTGTCCATGTTGCAAACTACTGATTATTCACTTCAACAAGGTATCAAATTAATTTGTATTACAAATAATTGGGTCTTTTGCGTTTAATTACAAACTGTCCCAACTGTGTGACACTGACAGGACGCACTTATCTAGACTAAAAAGAAGGTGAGGGCGCCAAGGGATTTGGAAAGATCCTGAATATTTAATCAGCATAATAATCTAGTCAGAAACCTTAAATCCTAATTTAGCTATATATACACACGCACATCATGAATTATATATTCAGGCAAAATAAAATTAAAAGTACTTTAAAAAACCACTTACTTATTAGACAGTAGCTTTTCTTGTCGTGACATTATCTCCAAGAGCTGGTCTTTACTCTTGCTGCACAGATCACCCACTTCCCCTTGGCGGCCCGTCCACGCCGTCGACATGATCAAACCTGTGTGAAAAATAAACCAGTACAATCTCACACTGACACGTTCACACTACAAGTCTCCATGACTGATCATACAGGACCTCAGAAATGCACTTATACCGCCATGTGTCAAAATAAGCAATGACAATGAAGTAAGCGACGATAATACCACACCAGATATGTCACATTCATTACAAAATAAAAGTCCTAAAGCAAAAACTGTCAATTGGAGGTCTAAATTTGGTCATTCTCAACAAGTTTTTGTCAAATATAATTTTGTTATTTTCTGATTCAGAAAATGCTTACAATAAAACATCAAGTTTGGCGTCCGTATTTCACTGTTAAAATCGTCGTTTACATATATTCATGAGAGACAAGACAAGGCAAAGCACGAAAGGGCAATATTTTCGTGGCTGTGTGAATGGCAAAACAAAGCTCTCGAAAGCTTTGAAAGAACTGTAACGAGTTTCTCGCAACAAAGAAAGAGCCGCCATCCATCGCACCGGCGCCATCTGCTGGTCAAGTACATGCTCTCTCCACTGTGAAGGATCAAAATAACGCCAGGAATGGACCCGATACATTTACAATGTTAAACTTTTAAATTAAAGTACAATTTGCATTTAAAACGAATATTATCGGAATAAAATTTTTTTTCAAGTGATGCTGGAATACAAAAATATATTTACAAATGAAATGAGGATTATAATCGCCTATACGGAGCTTCAGTAAAATATATCAGAAAATAAAGCCCCATTCCCTAAAATATTAGTCCCATTTCATATTTAAATACATTTTTATCGCTAGAAAAAAATATATATGCTTAAATATATTTAAAACATTAACAGCAAAAGCATGTACATTTTTTTTATTAAGCATATACAAAAGTAGAATGTACAAAACACCTGTTTTTTTATTTCTGAAAACAAGAGCATACAGAACAAAACACAATACCAACAGTACCGACATTTGAAAAGGAAACAACAAAAGTAAATCAGAGTAAATAAATAAATAAGATAAAAATAAATAAATAAACATAAAAGAGGGCCATTATATTACATAAGAATTCTTATACAAAAACCTTGCAGAGCAAATTCTAACAGTCTTTATAGCTTTCTTATTAGTAGACGCCGAAATCACTTTCAAATAATTTGTCCATTTTCCATTTCTCTTAAAATTCCTCCATATGACGTAATGAGGTCCATTCACGATTACGAGTGCGTTCACTTGGAAACGCGCTGCTGTATTCCGATGTAGTATTGTCGTAAAGCTTCCGGATCGACTCGGGTCTGCCAGCCATCAACAGTAACGTTACGGGAGGTAACGCCTGGTTGAGCTTTGCGCTCCGGCGACAACAAAAGAGCAATCATGACGAGTGAGTATTGATTTTTATTTATTTTGTTGACATGATCTCAGCTTCTGCTAATATTGATGAAAGTACTTTAGTAGAAAGCCAAATACAGAAGTGGTACGCTACAAGGCTAACTAGCTAGCTGCCAGTTAGCTTATTCTGTCTAGAGTCCACGAAATGAAATCACAAGATTAACCTGCCAAACAAAGCTAATGCTGGTTTATGATGACATTGGTGATGATTAATTAATTATTATATACACTACGACACGGAAACGTTTTCTAGATGTTGTGTAAAAGTTAGTTCATGTGTGAAAAGTTGACAGACGTTTCACATAAGCTAATTTAAATTATATTGTCAACAATACTTCAATAGTAATTCCACGGGACGAAATTCTTTTCGGAGGGGTGGACAAAATGTTTCAGTTGTTTATTATGTGACACTGTCAATAGTTTTTGTCAGTGTTTTGTGCGAATGTTGTTATTGTTATGAAAGCTCTCTGGCGCCCTCATTGCCACGTCGCCTCACTGCTACACATGTCTGTGTTGATAATAATACTGTACACAGATTAGGGTTTACATGTTAAACAGTACAGCATCAACGTTCCTTAATTTAAAAATACACTTCCTGATACTGAATAAATTTGCCAGTTGCAGTCTGGAGGTTTTAAACAGTGTTATGTTGTTCATTCATGTTCCATCCTGTCTGCAATCTCTGTAAAATTTAAGGCAGTAAAGTATGAATAAGCCATTAAGAGTGTTGCGATGTCTCGTCCTGCAGGGGGAAATCAGCGTGAACTTGCCCGTCAGAAGAATGCTAAGAAGCAAAACGAACATTCCAAAGGGAAGAGAAATGAAGATGGCCTCTCAGCAGCTGCCCGTAAGCAAAGGTACAACACCTAAAGATAATAACAACTAACAGGTAATAATAATAATACGTTTATTTTCTATAGCACCTCTCTGCAAACTCAAGGTCGCTTTACAACATCAAAACAGATAAACATGACAGCAGACAAGAAAAGAAAGAAAAAAACAGAAATGGCATGAATCAGATCATACAGTCAGAGATCAGAGAAACAAGAAAGGAAAAGATATGTTTTAAGGTGGGTTTTGAAATCCTGTAATGAAGAAAGATCACAAATGTGTTTGGGAATAGTATTCCAGAGTGGGGGCAGAGATACAAAACACTCGTCTACCAAATGATGCTAAACTGTGGCATGGAATTAACAGTAGACCAGTATCTGAAGAGCGTAGTGTGCGAACTGTGGAGTAAGTATGAATGAAATCAGAAATATATTTGGGGGGTGATTTCTTTGAAGGTGATGAGGAGAATCTTGTATTGAATACGAAAACGAACG
Source organism: Onychostoma macrolepis (assembly GCF_012432095.1). Lineage (NCBI taxonomy): Eukaryota > Metazoa > Chordata > Actinopteri > Cypriniformes > Cyprinidae > Onychostoma > Onychostoma macrolepis. Next base: position 30,957,887 of record NC_081161.1, read on the forward strand.
GGTAGCCAATGAAGTCTTTATAGGATGGGAGTAATGTGAGAAGATTTCTTTGAAAAAGTGAGAACCCTAGCTGCGGAGTTCTTGATATATTGGATGCATTGGATTGCAAAGTGCATCATACTGAATGTGAATATGATTTATTTTGTATTTCAGAGATGCTGAAATCATGCAGCAGAAGCAAAAAAAGGCAAATGAGAAGGGGGACCCTAAAGGCAAATAACCAGTGGATAACACATTGACTGACATGGCATCCTGATTTTTTTTCTTTTGTCAAGAGAGACTATCTGACATTGTGTAGATGCGGAGACTTTGATTCTTTAATGTTTCAACCCAAACTCCATAATGTGCTTGAAAGGGCATATCAACTATACAGTACATAATGATTTGTGTTCAGCTATGGAGGAGAGAGTTTTTTATGTTCAAATAATCAGAGCAAGCCCAAATAACGGGAGTCTCAAAAATGTCTGGACTGGCATTGTAATCTTGTATTTTTGTATGAAGTGCCCTTCTTAATAAAATGTACATTTTAATTCACACCTAGCAATTAAACTGTTATCCCTATAATGTGTGTATTATGATTCAGTGTTTTTAACCATTCACAATGTTTTTATTTTTTATACAGAATAAGCTATAGTGTTCAGATATGGTTTGTGGACAGATTTCTACAAACTACAACCCATTTACCATAGAATTGCTAAAGCAGTTACAGTGTGATTGACAGCATTCAAAATATTCAGTGCACTTTTTAATGAGATGTGTGAAGTAAAGAAATATCTGCCATATTAAAAATAACAGGTATTTAAATAAATTATTACTCATTTGCTTATTTGCACTCTACCACTGATGTGAAATGTCAGTAACCTCATTAACACAATGGACTATAATGTATGATGTCCAGTGGGTGCCCTGTTTGTTAACAAATTGATGGCCTGGACTTGAAATGCATATTCCACCACTATTAGGTAGGTCTGTGGGTAAGAAGAAACAGTTTTTGAGCCAGGAATGTGTGGTTATGCTGTGAATGTTTCTACTTATTGCTTGATAGATATCACTGAAATAGGTTCCCTGAAGCCACATGTCTCTGCACACTCTGTAAACAGCAAAAACGAATCTGGGCATTCACTGGATGCTATTTTTAACCAATCAGATTTTGAGGCGCTATCCCCCTGACGATTATTCTGATTTACTGTGACATCTTTATGGGCAGGTTTTGCGAAACCATGTAGCGTATTACAATAGTAAGATAAAGCCATCACTCTAAAAAAAAAAATGGTGCTATATAGCACTAAAAGTGGTTCTCAGCTCGTAATCATAGGGGAACCACTTTTGGTGCTATATAGCACCATACCTTTAAAGGTGCTATACAGCACCTTTGTCAAATGGTGCTATGTAGAACCATAAGAGGTGCCGTATTGCACCATATTTCTTCAACAAAAATGGTGCTAAACAGCACCAAAAGTAGTTCTTTGGCTTGTAAAGAACCTTTAAATGGGCTTAACAGGTTCTTGTACGGCAGTGGTGCTATATAGCACCTTCATCACCCCAAAGAACCGCTGAAGAACCATACAGGAGCTTAACAGGTTCTGTGTATGGTAGCCCATATAGCCCCTCAGTCATGCCAAAGAACCGCTGAAGAACCACTGAAGCATCAAGATTTGGTGCTATACAGCACCAAAAGTGGTTCCCCTATGATTACAGTTTCCAATAAGTTTAGTAATAAAAGGTGATTATTGTATATGATTGTGTCCAAGTTCAGTTTTTGCAGCATGATTCAGAAAATAAAAAATAAATAATTATAATATAAATTGTCTTAAAAATAATCATTGTGTTGATAAAAGCGTTATACAATCAGGTTTAACATTTATTAGGCCGCATCAGTCAAATCTGGTTTCATTGAAACTGTTTGATTCGTGGTTTGTTCAGACCAACAAAAAGATCCGACTCTCAAACGATTCGTTCACTAAACGGTATCGCTTACACTACAGCTTCTTTAATAAAACAGAGCCAACCTTGGATTCTGTCTTATGAAAGATAACATGCTTTTTTTTATTTTTTTTTATTTATTGAATGCTTGAAAAAATAATAACAATTGTCATCACTGTCAAATCATAGCAATAGAACAACAGTCCAGGGACCCGTTCTTCGAACCTCGCTTAATACATCTGAGATGATTTGAAAGATTCCAGATCTTGTAACTGATAACTGATCTCTGGTTAATTTGGTTCTTCAAACGAATTTGCGTATTTGATTAAAATATCTGGATTAAGTTGTCTAAGATTATTGCCCGTTCTCATGTTCCCCGAAAAGGGCAGATGTATCGAAACCACGATCAGCAATGCAGCGATTGGCTGGCGGCAAGACAGCAACGTAATGACATTATAGCCTAATAAAAAAAAGACAAATTTCTGGACCTTTATAAGGAAACAGCCAAGCGAGCAAAACTACATAAATGCTATAATAGATAAATGAAATGTGCACTGTTTTTAATTTAATTTAATTGTATTTTTTTTTTTTTTTTGCATGATTCCCAAATATTTATATTCACGATTTCTAGTATTTGTGCAGGCTTTACATTTTTATTTCAATGTTGTAATTAGCAATTCATTTAATTTGATCTTTGAAGTAGATTTGTTATGTGACAGCATTAATTAAAGTTTCTTAAGGGTCAAGATCATGTTATCTGCATCTCCTGTGCTCCATCAAGCCACTCCCATAATCGCTGTCACCACTCAAATTAATGCACGACTCAGATTAATCGTATAGCATGTGTGTAACACTCCAGTACAATTATAAAGTAATTTTTTCATCACTAATAAATCTTTCAGTGAGTAAAACTGGCTGTGTCTATAGTATTATAGACTACACAACATTATTATATTATTTTCAAATTAATTTTCAAATTATTATTCTTTTAAATGACTGATCAGTAGGGTACTCTTCTAATAAAATAGCAGTGGCTGGGACATATTTAAAGTATCAATTCTGCTTAAAAAGATGCGATCTAATTTTGTTTACATGAAATAAGCCTGCTCCCAAGCAGGTTTAAGCTTATGGACCTGTTGCTATGACAGCAAGTCCAGGATAAGCTTCGAAGAACCAAATGATCCAAGATCAAGTGAAATCGTCAACAATCAAATCCAGCTAACTGAGTTAGCGACGTACGAAGAACGGGCCCCAGGGTCATTCAGTCTTTCAGTCCAGAGGAAGTGCCAAGTCCTTTAGCAAAGCCATCGTTCTTAATGCTTTTAAGTTTGTAGAGAACTCGATAGATTCAAAATACATTTTCATTTCAAGTTTGAATCTTAAAAAAAAAGAGGTTTGCATTTAGAAAATTTACATTTATGAATATGATATTTAGCTAACAGGAAAATAAGGTTTATGAAATAAGTATCACCTTTCTTTCACATTCATGAAAGCCAAAAATTACATTTCTATAAGTAAACTCAAAATAATGATTCACATAACATTTGATAAATTCAAGAATGTCACACCAAAATTATGTTGTGTAAGAGAAATTCCAGAACAAATGTAAAGAAGTTTCAGGGTTTTCTAAACAGAAAGAACAGTATTAATATCATTCTTAAGTCTTTTAAGAGAGCAATCTGGGTAAATTCTATTAATCAACTTAAATGTTATTTCTCTCATTTTGTTAGTAATTAAATATTTGTGTGGTAACTTTCTTCCAGGGAATATCAGTTACAAAACCATTCCAATAAGAGATTACATAAGGCACAGAAACAAAACTTTAATTTTCATATTGTTTTTTGATTTAGTTGACGAAAGACACTGTTTTCCAACAAATGTTTTACAAAGATCCACTGAGTGACAGGAGATTGGAAAAGAAAGACCTCTAAAAAGCATGAGAACTCCATGTGGCACTGCATCAGCAACAATTGCAAACTCTTTTTAATAGGAATTCCATGCTTAACTAAAAACTATTAAAGTAATTACAGATTGAACCATTTGAAAAGTTGAGACACAAAAATAATACCATTTTTAAACCAATTTTAAAAAAAAAGAGAGAGAGAGAGAGATTTGTGTTTATACAGTAGATTCTTACAGTAGACAGGTTCTGTTGAACACACATCCATCGTTCATGATTTGGACCAATCAGCTGTGAGCAAAGTTACGCAAGCAAATCCATTCTCTTAGCATGCTTAGTAGCAAAATGGCTTCACCGTACTTGGAGAATCCTGTAGACATCGGAGCCAAAATTGTACAAAGGGCTTTACGCAGGGAAAGAGTTATAAGAGATAAACAAAACCCACTGGCATTCTCTGATGAGCACTTATACGAGAGATACAGATTTTCGGCGGAGGGAATGTTATATCTATGTCGGCTTCTTGAGCCCCATATTAAAAACCCGACGCGGCGAAGCCACGCGACCACTGTCCCGCAAATGATTTGTATTGCTTTGCGTTTCTTTGCAAGTGGCACATACCTGTACGAGGTGGGCGATGCCGAGAAGCTCAGCAAAAACACAGTTTGCCGAACTATTCGTAGGGTGGTTATCGCACTCCAGAGATACATAAACACTTTCATTGTGTTCCCTGGACATTTACCCACCGTGGCCATAAAAGAGGGCTTCTCTAAAATAGCTGGTAAGATGGATTAACACACTAATACACAATCAATAATGATCGATAAATGTTGCTAAACAGATGTTTTGATCTTTTGAAAGGATTTCCTAGAGTTATTGGAGCAATAGATTGCACGCACATTCCAATCTCTACACCAACAAAACAAATTGAGGCTGATTATCTTAACAGAAACGCTACTCATAGCCTCAACGTTCAGGTAGGTATATTTCCTTTGACTAATATGCATACATTTTCATGATAATGTATCCCTATTACCCTTGGGACTCACCTACCTACTGTGTGTTAATTACAGATGACTTGTGACCATCAGTGTATGATCACAAGTCTAGATGCAAGATGGCCTGGCTCTGTGCTGGACACCCATATTTTTGAGAAGTCGTTGTTATGTCAGCGCTTTGAAGAAGGTATGATAAAATGGGAACTGTTGACAACACCTGAATGGACTGTGACATTGTGACACTTTTCTCTTTTCTGTTCATTGACAGGGCTATTTGATGGTCTGCTAGTGGGAGACAGAACTTACGCATGTCAGAGCTTTTTGATGACTCCCTACCCTGACCCTGAGACAAAACCAATGAATGACTTTAACATGGCCCTCAGTCAAACCAGGCTCAAGATAGACATGACTTTTGCCATTTTAAAGGCACGGTTTAACTGTCTTCGTGACCTAAGAGTGTCACCAGAGCGGGCATCTCAGATCGTAGGTGCCTGTGTTATCCTCCACAACATAGCCACTATAAGGAAGGAGCGGGTGCCAAATGAATATCAACTCCCACCTGATGATATTGAGCCCTTCACGCAGGACCATCCAACTGGCAAAGCTGTCAGAGATGCAATCACAGCAGAATATTTCACCTAGCGTTCAGTAAAAAATGACCAACATGTTTACACATTTTCCTTAACTGCCTTTCATATTAAGACAGAAATGTTTCATATTCTAAATCTCTGCAAAAAACACTCCACAGGTTGTGAATTCATATGAATTCGTGTAAAATGTAAAAAACAACAACTGCAATCAGTTCAAATTCTGCTTTTTTTTGATAAAAAAATTAATTACAAATTATACTATTCACAACTATTTTGACTGTTTGAATGGAAAAAAAAGTTTACTTCCTGGTTTAATTTTCTTAATGTCTTATTTTTTTAGTCTCAGATTTTGGACCTCTGCATATAATAATTATGTATCATAAATGTATTGATCTTACTTCAAAAAGAGAAATCGTTCATCATCAACATTTTTGACTCTCTTCCCAACTGTGCTTATGAAATTACATACTCAGACTGTGATAGTTTGAGTTTATGCAAAATTTTATTTTGCATGTCAAGACAGTGGAGACACTCTTTCAGACCTATTTTCATCTCTTCATTAATGTACAAACCTTGGCTACAATATTAAACCGGGATGTTAACAGTGGCCTACCTCATTTACAGCTTACAAATACTGGTAGAAAAAATAAAGTGCGTGAATGTACAATGTAAAACAACAGTAAAACAGTGTCAAAGTATAAAAGATCGCAATCTACTTTACATTTTCCATTCAAAACACACAAGCTGAAAACACAGTGGAATGTAACACATGATTAAACAACATCAAACATCATGGTTAATGTGGATTAAAAAGAGACTTTTCCAAGAGGAACGGATGTCTATAATAGCAACTTTAGTGCATGGTTTTGTTTTTGTGAGAGGAGGGTGTGTTTGAAGTCTGGATAACCCATAAATGAACATAACCTGCTATGTTCTTCTACATTTTTTTTTTCTTTGCAAATTTACAGACATTTTCAGCCTTTTCCCATTACCTCACTCTTTACCAAAATGCCAAGCATACCGTTTATACTGTAATATTATAATATTGTATTATTGTACAGTATCATTACCTCGTTTCTGCCTGTTTAGATTCCATCTATATTCTGTACCAAACACAAGAACCACCAACCTATGAAGCAAAACAGAATCTCAAGTTTTTGTGCTTTACATTCCCATATAACTCTTCAGATGTACATTCAAGGGTATTAAGAAACAAAGTTTCTTAATGCTCATACACGCTTGCTACATTTTATCTAAAAGCAAATATTATTTTTTCCATAATTACTCCACATTTAATAGTTCCATACACATCATACCATTATTTAACACCAGGCACTTTACTAACACGAACACATTTGAATAACAGAATAGAAAACACCAAGAGACTACTTCCCAAAAAAGGACTAAGAAATTAAACAATAAAACGGAAATTAAAAAAAAGGGAATAAATAAAATTAACAGCAGATTTCTAAAATGTTAAGTAAGTAACCAAGTTCTATAACACTAACAAGCAACCTGGTCTGAACTGCCTGGTGTTCAATGCTGGTATAATGAGAATCTGTTATGTTTCATAGTCAAATCTTAAATTTAAAGTACCCCATTAAACACTTATGCATTGAACCTTTGCGCAAAAAATAGCAAAGGAATACAAACAAACATATAGAACAGTCTTCTCACCTTGAGTTAGGCATCATTACTCTTTGTCTTGGCAGTGATAATAGCACCAGTACCAGTCATACAACACAAGGCTCTTTGCCCATCTCTCTCCTGTTCATCCATCTGGTCCACCCTTCCTTGGATTGTTGTTTCTGATCTCTAATGTATCAGCACAAGCTCATATTAACAATAAACTGTGTCATATTTTAATGTTTAACATGAAAGAGTGAAGGAGATGTGGGAGTAGATTTGAGGGCATTGTCTTAAACAACTACAATTTGGCAATACGCACACTGAGCATGTCCCATCTTTTCTCTTGTGCTCAGGGCTCAATACGCTTAGTCTTCAAGAAAGCTGCCCATTGAATGTACCAAGTGAACATTAAGAGTGTTAGACTGTTTATGCGTAAATTATGGAAATTCATCGGAAATGTCAGTATTTTACACCACAGAGTCTCTGATCTCAGAGCCCAGTCGTACCCGTGGCCGAGGGCTAATGTCACTGACTTCCACATGAGTCTCTTTAAAGCTATTCTGTGGCGTTTGGGCAAGTGTCTGTGCTTCCTTGGAGTTGTTCTGCATGCTTGTCTCTGATGGAGCGATTATGTAACCACGGCTATCCTCCAATGTCTGGTAGCTTTTGTGGTCGGATGGGGAGCTTGGAAGCGCACCAGCATTGAGGGGTAAACTCTCCCCAGGCCTGACTGTGCTCTTTGGGGCTCCTCCAGTTTGCTCTCCTCCTCTCAGTACCTCCTTCATCCGGCCCCTGTGTCGATATGCTACCGACAGCCCAAACGAAAGCACACAAACAGCTAACAGCACACACACTACTGCCAGCTCTGTGCCATACGTCTTTATGCGCAGTTGAGCAGAGCGCGCTGATTCGCTGGACAACACGTCCGACGATATGCTTTGGATTATAAGATGTGCATCCATCTGCCCCATATTGGTTGTAGTCTCAGATAAAGGCTCTGCCTTCACACAGTAATTGGCCAAGAGTTGCCTGAAGCCATATTCTTCTGACCAACACGAGAAGACCTCATCGCTGCCTGCACGGCCGCTGACTACTAACCCACCGTCCGGGCTTGGGAACAGGAAGTGTCCTACATCTGGCTTGTATGACCACTTCCTTTGAGCATGGTTGGAGCGAAGATTGCAGGGCAGCAGGCGAAGAGTATTAGCTGGGACAATAATGAGCTCACAATCAGATTCTTGGGAACTTGGGAATGAACGTGGTAACACTAGAAAGAGAGGAAGAGAGATGGGTGTTATGACATTCTCAGATGGATGATAGATGCTTGTATATGTCGGGATTTGTAGGTTTACCTGAGCTCAACATTTTGCTGTTACATTTTAAAGTGTCTGCCTTCTCGATATCCTGCTGCCATTGGCTGAAATATGCAAAGGAAGGTAGAAATTGGTATTGGTACTGAAAATGATTACTGCAACAGATGATCAGGAAAAGGGAAGAAGAGAAGACTTACTCTTGTGGTGGGATACGTGTGACGTCAGTACAGTGTGTGCTTGTCCAGGCACAGTATGGGTCTCTGGCCAAAACACACTCGCCACAGTTGTTATGGAAACTGCAGTTTGCTACTGGCAGCTGCACAATACCAGAGTGTGACGACACAAATAACAAACCCTGTTTGTTGAGAGAGAGGGTTCAAAGTAAAAGAGTGAAATTAATGTTTTGGCAAGTAAAATGTGTAAATGTTTGTTCAAATACACTACCATTCAAAAGTTTGGGGTCAATACAATATTTTTCAAAAAAGGGGGCATTAAGATGATCAAAACTGATATTTACAATGTCACAAAAAAAATTATATTTCAAATGAATGCTGTTATTTTCAACTTTCTGTTCATGGAAAAACTCTGAAAAGTTTCTGCAAAAAAAACCCGAAGCAGCATAACTGTGTTCAAAAGTTACTTTTTATGCACCCTTTCATAAGTTATAAACAGTAACACTTTCTGTTAATTCATGTTCTTGAAATTGAAATTTGCATCAGTATATGTAGATATTAACATTAACCAAAATTAATAAATACTGTAAAAGTATTGTTCATTGTTAGTTCATGACATTTAATGCATTAGCTAATAGTAACAAATTGAAAAGTGTTAGCACATAAACACACACACACCTTAGCTGAATCCAGCTCTATGTTTTGTACAGGTTGTTGCTCTGGGAACAGCTGGATCTCCTCAATGATGTGCATCATACCGGCTACATTCACAGCCTTTTGCAAACGTCCATCATCTGACAAATCACAGAGCATAACATCAACAGCTATTTAGAAGAGAAATTAAATTACAGACCCAGCCCAGACACTCAAAAAAACATACCTGTGCCAATAAACATCACATCGTAAGCTTTGTGGAGGCCTTTCACGTGGTGCACAGCAATTTGTGTGTAGTGCACAGAGTGTGTGAAGAGCACGGGCCGACTTTTGACAGGACTGTCCATCAGGAAGTGGTCTTTCACAAAATTTAGTACCTTATCTGGCATATCAAGTGATGAGACTATTCCCAGCTGCCTTGAAGCATTAGTAATACACTGCAGAAAGGACAAAAAAAGCTTCACAAAAAGCTTCACGGAAACTCAAAGATCCTCCACTTATATAGAACTGGTAAAGTGTATATGTAGGAATGTGTGTCATCTTACCATTCCAGGTCGTGGTTCAGGTACAGAGTGAGTGTGTGTGTACCACTGCTGTGTCTCTCGGTTCACTTCTTTGTAACGGCCATTAAACGCTTTTTCTACCTTATCCATGCTGAACACACACACTGCTGAACTGCCAGCTAGACCTTTACTCCTACAAAACAAATAGCAACAAATTTGCAATGTTACATTCAGGTTCTAGTATGATTAATAAATGAAAAACATCCTCTCCCTTCAAACTTATCTTCCTTTGCCGCTCTACATTTTTTGCTCACCACTGAGAAGTGAAGACTGCATAGAGGAGTGTGTTTTTCTTGCGTTGGGCTGGAAGCACATATACATCCTGTATGATGTTGAAAGGAAAGCCATCGTCTGGTAGCGAACACAAGAGCTGAGCTTTCAGAAATGTGGTCCATTTCTTCTGCAGGACTCTCTCCCCACCTTGATCCTCCTGAGGTCATACACACACAAACAAATGATTGACACTTTCAAGCCAACATACTGTATATAGTCTCAATAATTCACAATACTCAAAAAGACCGCTAGGGGGCATCATAACGCCAGCCCTGGTTTCAGAGAATCTGGACCAAAATAAAGAAAAAAAGCATTGTTGCAGTATCATAGTACAGCATCAGATAATCATAACATGGTACTGAATGATTACGATATTCATATATCATATTATTTATATAATTCTCCAGTTCAGGGCATCTCAAAGAATAATATTATAATACATAGTACACGTATAAAACAAAACATGGTATTATCATGGTACTCCCATAGGTTTTAGGGAGCATCACTGGGAAGGAAAGTAACACAAATTATGAGCATTAATAGGCAAGGCAAGGCAAGTTTATTTATATAGCACATTTCATACACAGTGGTAATTCAAAGTGCTTTACATAAAAGTCAGAAAAAAAAAAAAAAAAAAATCACAACAATAAAAACAAGGAATTAAATAATAATAATAATAAAAACAAGATATAAAAAATGTTTGAATTTTTTTTTAAAAACAGTTAAGAATAGAAAATGATTATACATAATGCAATCAGTTCGGACGTAACACAGTGCTCATTTGACAAATGAGTTGAGTCTGGATTTAAATGTGGCTAATGTTTTAGCACATCTGATCTCTTCTGGAAACTGGTTCCAACTGCGGGCAGCATAATAGCTAAAAGCGGACTCCCCTTGTTTTGTGTGAACCCTTGGTATTTCTAACTGACTCGATCCTAATGATCTGAGTGGTCTGTTAGGTTTATATTCAGTGAGCATATCTGCAGTGTATTTCGGTCCTAGGCCATTGAGTGATTTATAAACGAGTAAAAGTACTTTAAAATCAATCCTAAATGTAACTGGAAGCCAGTGTAAGGACCTGAGGACTGGTGTGATATGCTCAGATTTTCTGGTTCTAGTCAGAATCCTGGCAGCAGCGTTCTGGATGAGCTGCAGCTGTCTAATGGTCTTCTTTGGAAGGCCGATGAAGAGACCATTACAATAATCCACCCTGCTGGTGATAAAGGCATGAACCAGTTTCTCCAAGTCTTGACTGGACACAAAACATCTAATTCTTGCAATGTTTTTGAGATGATAGTATGCTGATTTAGTTACTGCTTTGACATGACTGCTAAAACTAAGGTCTGTCTCCAGAATCACCCCAAGATTTTTGACTTGATTTTTAGTTGTTTGACCCCTAGACTCAAGGTATGCATTCACCTTGAGAACTTCATCTTTGTTTCCAAATGCAATGACTTCAGTTTTCTCCTTGTTTAACTGAAGAAAGTACAGTTTATTTCATCAATGCATTGGCAGAGGGAGTCAGTGGGGCTATAGTCATTTGGAGATAAGGCTACGTAAATCTGGGTATCATCAGCATAGCTGTGATAGAACCAAATTGCCTTTCTCATTATTTGACTTAGTGGGAGCATATACAGGCAAAACAATAATGGTGCAAGAATTGAGCCTCGTGGGACTCCGCATGTCATGGACGTCCACTTAGACTGATGCTCTCCTATACTCACATAATAACCTCTCCCTTCTAAGTATGACCTGAACCATTCGAGTACCATCCCAGAAAGCCCGACCCAGTTTTCCAGTCTCTCTAGAAGTATGTTATGATCGACAGTGTCAAACGCAGCACTAAGGTCCAGTAGTACCAGCACTGATATTTTGCCAGAATCAGAATTAAAGCGAATATCATTTATTATCTTAATGAGTGCTGTCTCTGTGCTGTGATGCACTCGGAAACCAGATTGAAAATTGTCCAGGCATCCATTTGAGTTTAAGTAGTTGTTCAGCTGATTAAAAACTACCTTTTCAATAATCTTACCTATGAAAGGAAGATTTGATATTGGTCTATAGTTGCTCAATATGGTGTTATCAAGATTGCACTTTTTCAGAAGGGGCTTAATAACTGCACTTTTCAGGGAGTTTGGAAAAGTCCCAGAAATAAGTGAGGCGTTCACCACTTCTAAGAGATCTGCTTCTAAACAGTTAAGCACACTTTTGAAAAAAGATGTGGGAAGTGTGTCAAGATAGCAGGTTTACGATTTAAGGTGCTGTACTATTTCTTCCAAAATTTTGCTATCAATTGCTTCAAAAACAGACATAGTCACTTCTTTTTGAAATTGCGGTCGAATCTGTGTGACCTCTGCATAACTTGAGGATGTGCCAATCTCCTTTCTGATATTATTGATCTTCTCAGAAAAGAAGGAAGCAAACTCATTGCATTTGCTGTCGGAGAGCATTTCACTGGGAATCTGACTTGGGGGGTTTGTCAGTCTCTCAAAAGTAGCAAAAAGAGTGCGAGTGTTGTTTAAGTTACTGTTTATAAGGTTTGAGAAGAAGGTCTGTCTAGCTGTGGCTAGTTCCACATTGAAAGCATGAAGGCTGTCTTTATAGATGCTATAGTGAATTTCAAGTTTAGGGAAATAGGGCAGCGTTCACAGTCTCTTATGATTCACCATCAGCTTTTTAAGTTAACATCCAACTTACTAGGGTGACCAGAAGCCCAGGATTTACAAGTGTCCAGAGATATAACTTTTAAATTGATCCTGCTTCATCTGTCACACTCAATGACTTGAAATTAAAGGACAAGTTAGTAGATTTTCAACCAGCTTTGAATTGTTACAATGTCTGTATTATATGTAAATGAACAATGTGTACTCTTTCTCCATGCTACCTGCAAAAAGATGTTTATTTGTCAACTAAAATCTGTCTTAAAGTAAATTAAGCTAGTTTAAATATGAGTTTTCTAAAACGGAGCTTTTTAATTATTGGTTAACGTTGTCCGATAGGGGACAAAAAAGTTATTTCAGAGCCAGAGCAAGTCTTTACATTTTAATAAAAGACTATTAAGACTTTATAATGTAATGTGCAAGAATGGATTTTGCATAATAACACCAGAAAACATTTAGATTTTTATGTTGACCTTTAGAGCTAAAGCAGAATGAGTTGAGGAATCTTTAGAAGATAAGAATATGCTAAGTGCATAGTGATATTGTAAATATTGGCATTTGTGTATGTGTGTGTCTGTACGTGTTCTTTCTCAGGTTTATGCTGACTTTATCAACAGTGTGTGAACTGCTTAAACAATCCATCTCACCTTACACACACGTGCAATCCTGGACACTATGGTGTTATCAAAGAAGTCGAACTCTTTCCCCATTTCGCTGAAGAAAAAGTAGATCTGATCATCACTTCTCTCGCTGTCTGAACCTGTAATATGAGCAGAACCTACAAACGCTGGGTCTAACGGACCGCAGCAAACACACACACACACATACAGAAACAAAAACACTTTCAACAACATATAAAACATATTCCAGAAAACAAAATTGTATAACTGTTTATTTAACCTCAGTATCAGTCGGCAATTTGTTTTCAACATGCGTGAGAAAGCAGGGTTCTGTAATCACTGATGTTGGCATTTATTTTTAGATATTTATCTCCTAAGAAGTCCCTTGTGAGGAAGTGTGTGTGTTTGTATATATTTACCCTGGAGCCAGTTGAGAGAGTTCTCTGTTTTGAGAGGGGTGCCAGACCCTAGACTCCTATATATGGTGGGTTCATTTCCCTGGAAGTTACTGACAGTAGCAGTGTACAGTTCCCCATCTGTAACACAACAAAACATACAAGTGCTTATTAACACTAAATCACCATTTTCATCAAACTTAATGATGTTTATATATGAAGTTCAAACAAAATGATTGCATTGTTTTTGCATGAGCATACTCACCCACTGTAATAGCTGTAGATCTGTATTCTGGATTAAATGGACAGCGTCCACGTCCGTCCTCCATAACGTGTTCCCCCTTTTCATCTCTTTCCAGAGAGAAACTTGAAATGTTCTATAAAATTTCCAAAAAAACATGGAGGAACAGTTAGAACAAATGACACCAGATGCATTTACACACATGGGTCAATGATATAATAGTAATTTGTTCAAAAATACATAAAACATTTTTTTATTTAAATATACAATGACTTAAATGCATCTAATTAATTAAGTAGACTGTCATATTTTACCTAGACAATCTACTTATCGACAATCTTTTCATCTATTCTTATTCAGAAAAAATAACAATAACAAAACTGCTTATTAAAATTTTATGAAAAATGCAAAATAAAAGTCATGTCTTCCAACCAACAAATGGAAAAAAAAAAAAAAAAGATAAATTATATCAAAGTAAATGTCTACAGACCTTCATGACTGTGTAAAGGTCAAAAAGTATTATAAAATATTGGATAATTTGTTTTATTTTTACTTGATAGTAACATGACAAAATGACAAAAGTTTCTTAAAACCATATGAAGACAATATGAATACAAAGACTTTTTCTCCATTCTTTATCAAGGATACAGTTAAATATCACTGAACATCATAAAGAGAAAAAAAAAAAAGTCTCACAATGTAAGCACAGATGGGACTGAAGGCATACGTTCCACACACATACAGGTGTGTGCTGTTCAGATGCAGTAAAATCTTGATGTAGTTAAAACAATCAGTCTGAAACACATAATAGACAGATTTGTTTTTTTTAGTTTGTTGTTAATATATTGTTTCAGATTTATATTATCAATCCCCACGTACCTGTGGGTCCTTTCCCTTGAAGATACATTCTTTCCTCTTGCTTTCAGGAGTGCTCCATGTGAGCTGCAAAAGATACAGAACAATACTGAGTAACATCAAAACGCACTCCTACACACTACTACAAACATTCCCGCATACACTTACAGCTTTCTGCAGATACGTCATGCTGATGTTGTCCAGGCTGAGAGAGAATATGTTCTCCCTGGCTCCCACGTAGATCTTGTTTTCATCTGGGCTCAGCAGAAGGGTTGAATAGTTATAAACACCATCCACAGAGAACTCTCTCACTGATCGTCCTTCTGCATCTGAACACACACACAGGCAAAAATATTACTTTAAATACGCAGCTTAAAATTCACTTAATAAAAAGAACAAAAAACCTTTTTATCTGACAAAGCTTTAGATTTCATACATATCTACTCAACTTACAGGCCAGATTCTTACAGTATATTCCTCACATGTAATTGTTCAAAACTACAAAACCCTGGCACACAAACCAACCCTTTAAAATTACGTCGGTTTGCATGACCAGAAGGTTTTCCTGGAAGGGCACAGAGGTCACTAACATCAGTGTTTACTCATATAAAACCCTTTACAAGCCGTTTTGTTCTAAGTACAACCATTACATTTGCATTTTCAACCTCAAATGATTAATGAGTATGGCTGTTACTCTGATACAGTACACCAGCCAGGGTTTGCAAATGGTTCTAATAGCTCTTGTAAATGTTTACAATCAAGGATTAAACTCTCCTGTGTGTTTGGCTAAGATGAGTGAAGGAAACATTTGGAACAGTCTCGTAATGGGTCTTTCGGGAATAGGAAACATCATGGCAGTTCAAGTAGCCCTAAAATTGAGCTAAGTTATTTCAGATGAGTGGGAGTCTGAGGGAATCTGGGCCAGCAGAGCTTCTTCTACAGAATAAAGTGCTATTTATTTATTTATTTATTTTAAACATTTCTGGCACTACCATGATAATATATATTTCCACAAAAAATATTCCAACAAAACTGTTTTCAACACTGAAAATAAAAGAAACATTTCCAACCAAATCAGCATATTAGAATGATTTCTGAAGGATCATGTGACACTGAGGACTAAAGTAATGGCTGCTGAAAATTCAGCTTTACCATCACAGGAATAAATTAAGATTTTAAATATATAACAAAAAAGAAAACAGTTATATTGAATTGTAATTGAATTTTTATTTTATTTTATTTTTTTTACTGTATTTCTGAAACATCATGGAATATCATGCTACCATAGCACCAGTATGAAAGATCTTAACCCCCACCAGCTCTAGGTGGGACTATTATATTAGTAAGTAAATTGTGAATACTAATAGCTTTAAATAAGAACGCATCTGTCAAATAATGAATAATTGATTCTTGCACTCACTGTATGTGAAACTGATGCGTGCTGTGACATCATCTTCACTCGCCACTCCAGCCAAAAAAATCCATATGGTCCAAAACAAGAGCCAGACAGAGTTTGTGGTTTCCATGGATACTTTCCATTGGTCTTTACATTTGGTTGCCATGGTTTCTGCTTTGCAGTTGAAGATGGTTATATTCCAGGTATTTTTGGTATTCAGATGTTATGTTTACACCCCGTCGTTGATTTTTAAGGTCACTGAGACCTTGCCATATTTCAATTATGTCCTCAAAGAAGTCAAAGGTGAAGAGGTATCAGATCCTTGTGGGAAAACCCACACATTCCTCCTTTTAGGGACTATCTGTGTGGCAAACTCCAATTAGACAGCCTGGAATCTACAGAGAGAGAAAAAGAAGCACATTAAGTCACATGATCAGACAGAAACTAACACACTGAATGATGCAGCTTCCCTGCGGAGGAATAATAAGATAATTTAGTTTCACAAAAAACTTGAGTTACAGACACTCACAGCTGATACAAAAGACATCTGAAGTCTGAATTAAAGACTGTCATTAAAAATAAAGAGGTGCTTCTCAGTACAAAAGAGACTGATCTCTTCATCCACAACACATGCTTCAGTGTTTTTCTGGGAAAGAGGCTGAATCTCATGTCCTCCTCTGCATGACATTATCCAAACATAATTTTGAAATGCAACAACTCCTCCCTTTTGGCCTGATCAGCTTTTAAGGTTGGTATGTCCTGAAAACAGGAAGGCTGTGTAGTCTCTGTAGCCTCAAACACAACACACAAATAAAATTACAAAATGCCATTCTGTTTACGCTCATGTTCTCAATTTCTATTGATTTGTAATATATGTATTGTTTATTTATTTTGCTTTCCTTTTGGAGAAAATTAGATCAGCATTCAAATCTAATTCCAAATAGACTGACATAAAATAAACTGTTAGATAGATCAGGTGACTATTTTGTCTTAAGTAAACCATTAAATAACAATTTAGATAATTAAATAGTCAAAGTTAAGCCATGACAAACAATGTACAAATATAGATGTATTCATCTACAATATAGACAAAATGACGGATAGATGTTTAAACTACAAGTACAAGTTGTACACAAACACACATTAAGACTAAGTTAAGACTCAAGAGTGAGAACTGGAAGTCAGACACTTCTAAATGATTAAAGACTGAGGTAAAAATAAAACATGTTGCTCACACTTACATGAACTACAGCTACAGCTGCCCAATTGCATGCACCATTATGTACACATAAACAAAAATATGGCTCTATAAAAACTTCCCCTACATAATATATAATTTTTGCCAATTAATAACCCTCCATTTATGTTGAAATTACCTGATTTAGTGCATAATATCAAAAGATGATGACATAAAAAAGTATGATTAATAATATGACCGCTCAACCAGAGGATTCTGTACACAAGATTACAATTGATTCAAAATGTGATGTAACTCTTTTTAACAGAATTAAACATTATGCAGTGTGAACAAATCTAAACATACGGCTAAATCCTTCTCAGCAGACCCTTAATCAAGCACCATAAGTGAATGTCTTCTCATTGTCAACACAAATGTGATGCATTGCATACTATAGACCATCTACAGAAGCCGTAGATACAGAGGTCAAACTTGTTATCTTTCACTTCAAAAAGATCTCTGATACATGCAATAAAATTTACAAGTTGTATAGCATCATTCCCCTAACACTTTTATTATACTAACTGGAAGAGGGCAGTACAACATTGGTCTAGTTTCATTTGCAAGGTAAGTCCCAAGGGCAAAACGTCCAATAAAGGCATCTATATCAATAACTTCTACTGAAACTCCTGAAGGTCATCTACAAGTACAAACAACAGAAATTGCACATTGGTACAAGCAGCAACAGCCTGTGCTCAAGTTCTCAGACTGTTACAAAGCAAAGGATCTTTTCCTGTCCTGAGGTGTGACATGCTGAGAACAGTCTTCCTCTGACAAAGTAATAAGCCAAATGGAGAGAGATTATCATTTGTTGACTCCCAACTGACTCAAAACAGAAGAACTCAACACTATCTTTACTAAATAATGTAAACATCAAACAGTTCTTTGATAGGACATACAAGGTATTCATTGTCTAGTCCTCCTAGTCTTTGATCCAAAAGGCTGATGCAGTTCTAAACAGACCAGAGTTTAAGTAAACAATAAAGGACTGCTTTCATGTGCTCTCTTCACTCACCCAACCACTGAGAGGAACTACAGAAGTCTTCAGTCTTTGATTGGAAACATTAGAAAGCTTTCCTCAGTTTCGATTACTTTGTTATAAATCAGTAACTAAAATAATCCTTTGTAGAAAAAAATGTTTTGATCACTATTTTCAATAAAATTGTTATCTCAAGTGTTAATCATTATCAAAACCTTCCTTATACTACACTCTAAAGTCACATGGTCTGGAGCAAAAACAAAAAAGTCCAGCCGACACAAGTGAGGATATTATTGGTTTTCAGATTCCACTTATAATTAAAATGTTTAATATCAATCAGTAATCTTTTACAGAATGAGTTCTGCAAAAGTGGGATAAACGCATTTTTATGATCAAATGCTCTTCAAATACCAGTAGCCAATCAAATATAAATATTTTTTTTCATTCTGTAGATGCCTTAATTTGCCTGATATCAAAGTTGATGTGATCGAGCTTCAGTATCAAAAATGATAACTCCATTTCATTATTCATGAGGGTCAAGAGAATTGCTTTACTTTACATATAGTGGTCACATTTGCTGTAGACTGCCACTGCCATCTGCCTCACTTGACTTGAATCTGCGGTTCAAATTAAAATCAACACCTATGCCAAAAATGAACGAACGCAACACAATTATGATACGTTTCATTTACAGTTAAGAGGGTGGTAGCACCACACAAAAAATAAAAGTCTAAGAGTTCACAGCTTTTATCAGTGCTCTGTTTTTGCACAGTGCGCCCTACTTCCAACGTTTATTCTCCCTCACACATACTTGTAGATGTCGATTTTTACTTTGCGGTGAATGTGTGAGAGCACATACACACAATCCAGCACCACCTTGTTTATTTGAGCCCATTTCCACCCACCTACCCACCCCCAACTCACTCACTCACCCACCCACCCACCCTCTACTACCACTACAAACACACGAAATATACAGTCTGGGTCCTAGTACACTTTTAGCACCAAAGCACTTATGTTAAACGAAAATGAATAATTGACTTACATTAAAAAGTGATGTTTTGCAACAGATGACTTTACGCAACACCATTCAACAGATAAATGTGGTCAGTCCTACATCTTCTACGAACAATACTGAATCCTCGATCGCACCTCTTGGTCAACCCACTGCCCCTTTAACTTATTCTTTATGTACGCAACTTACCACTAAAGCGCTTAAAGCCATTACACCGCTCTCCGAAGAGACTGCCAGCTGATGCGAGTCGTAAATGAGCTTTTAGATTTGTATTCCAGCATGGCTCCTCTCAATCCCGGCTAACTGTATAAAATTCAGCCGCTGATTTCTTCGCTCATGGATCTGAGACAGAGACACTCGACCCTCCTCCAACCATTCACTGGAGCCACACCTCTAACACACTCACACATCAAACTAGAGGTAGCCTACTCTCTTTATCCTGAGGTCTGGCGGAGAAACACTATGTTTTATTCATTGTCACAATTGTGACCAATGTGGAAACTAAAGCCAGAATCGCTCAGTTGGTAAATAAGACCCAAAAGGTTTTTTTCTTTTTTTTTTTCTGTCAAGCAATTTTGGGGGACAAGAAATTATAATCCAAGAACAATAAACACACATTTCCTTTTACTGTAATTTAATGTAACATACTGTAATTAATCAGTTAATTATACAAAAATGTTTTTTTGGTTGACAGGTTATTAAATGCTGATGACATGAAATGTTTAAATTTACAGTTTAAATGAGACAGAACAATCTTTATACTGTGTGTGTGTGTGTGTGTGTGTGTGTGTGTGTGTATATATATATATATATATATAATTTATTTATTATATTATATTATTATATTATATATACTGAGTTAAAGGTTTAATCTCCTCTCTCTCAATATATATATATATATGTGTGTGTGTGTATGTATATATATATATATATATATATATATATATATGTATGTGTATGTATATGTATATGTGTGTATATATATATATATATATATGTGTGTGTATATATAAAACCTTTAACTCAAAAATTGTACATTGGTCACTATTGTTATCTTGAAAAAGTGTTTTTAAGTACCTTAAATGTAAATAGGCTATATCAACATATGTAAATCCTTGTTTGTTTGCTGTTGTTGCTTTTATCTAAAAAGGTTTTATGGGACTCCCTAAGTTAAGATAGTCATTCAAATTGAGGAGAATAATTCACAGTGTAGCACTCAAAGGAAATTACAGGGGATTAGAGGTAGATCAGCAGCAAGGGCCAGAGCTGAGCTCAGGCATCCATGAAATCTCTGGTAAAGTTACGGTAGACTGGCATCAAATGCAGTTTAATACTTCTAATGAGCAGTTGTGCTCTTAGTTAGGAGTTGGTTATCAAAAGGATATTTTCCAACCTCGGGTGGTACAGTGTTTTCCGTCATCTTTTGACTGGTAATGATATTCTTTTGATTCATTCACTCTGTTATTGTGTCCTGATTGAGATTCAAAGTTAGAATGTTGCTTTGTTCACCTGGTATTCATTCATCAACTGCACCCTGTTTGTGCAGAAATAACAGAATCCATGCTGTGAAGAACTTATGTAAATACAAAAAGTGTTTCATCTATAACGAGGAAGAACCAGAGAGAAAGGTTCTTATGCTTCTGTGTCATGCTGTACTGTCTTCTTATTTGTACAGGCGTAAGCTGAGCGTCTGTCCTTACCATCTCCTAGCTTGTCTCCTAGGAAACCAGTAACTGTTCGGTCTACTCCACAATTGAACAAATGAGAAATGAGAGCCCTGAGTCATGTGCACAATGCGCTTTCACTCAGTGGACCATAACAACTTCGTCTACAATTTTAGGTTTGCTACCTAAATGTAAACCGCTGGTCTTACACAATGTTTTTCTTCTTCTTTTGTTACCTGAAGGTTATATTTTATCATGGTGAGTCGTCTGTCACAGCTGTGTGCAGTGTGCACCTAAATTCATAAATATCATGCGGTTTCGGAATGACTCTAGTGCAGTAGTGAGTACTATGTAATTTCACATAAATCTCTGAAACATTTGCTTCTTTGGAAGACATACAAATGCTAGATGGATGACTTATGATGGTCCATCAAATGTGGTTTGGTGTATGAAACATTGATAGACTGAGAGAACAAATGCATTCAGCAGAAAGAGCAGACAACCAAAATAGTCTAGACATGCAACTTAAGCACTCTTTTGGGGTACTGGAGATACTAAAGAGAAAGACAGATTCTCTCTCAAGATATTTCTGGTACCCCTAATGGACTGGCTGACAATGCTGAATCCAAATCCTCCTTTTCTTATTCTTTTTTCCCTCTCTCTTGCATATACACATCGAGTCACATGTGTTTGACTCAGCAAGCCGTCATATCCTCCTCTTCAAATTCAAATGAAATCAAAACATCCAAGAGTCACCAAACTGTTAATGCTTCTAGGAATCGAGCCAGTTCAGAGTGTTGCTGCTGGGCAGTTCTGCCCCTCAGTGCATGGCGTGAACAGTCTGATGAGTTGTGGCAAGGGAGAGGGATATCTTGTGTAAACACAGGGGTTGCATTCCCAGGCTCGGAGACTTGACTGGTGATTAAGAACTGACGTTAGTCAGAGTGACCAGCACTCCATATAACTAAAGAAACAGTGCCTCCAACCAGCTCACAGACCAGTCACAATCTGTTTAGAGCTTACCACAAGTCTTACAGGAATCACTTAGAAAAGTACTATTTGTGTTATTTCTGTGAAAAAATGTTTCTGAAAAAAAAAAAAATGTTTGGACAAATATAACTGAAATAGTTTATATTTTTAGTCAATATCTTTCTCTGTATTTCACTGAAAAAAAAAAGTAAATCTTACAGGTTTGCATGGAAGCCTGTTTCTGCCAATAAAAAAATATAATTGTGACTTATAATCTTTATATCAATTAGATTAATAATTAATCATTTTGACTTTTATATCAGAATTCTGACTTTGTGTCTGCAATTGCAAGTTCATATCTTACAATTCTGAGTATTCATCTTAAAATTGCGAGTTGTGAGAAAAGTTGCAACTAACTTTTTTTTGTTTTTATCCTATGGCAGAAACAAGCTTCAATAGATTTGGAACAACATTAAGGTGAAATTAGGGTCAGTAAATAATGACAGAATTTTCATTTTTGGATTAACTGTCCCTTTAAATGTTTACAATAGAATGTAATGGATATATCAGGAATGGACATGTGACTTGAATAAAATATACTAACAGTTTCATACCAGTTGGTTTTAAGTAAAGTTTTTTATCAAAATGAAAGTTGACAGTAATGTCCTTCATTGAATCTATGTGGGTCAGTTGCATTCTTGAAACAATAAAACAAGGAAAGCAGACTAACAAATGATGACCTGACCGTTCTTAGGCAGCCAACTCTCAGAAATAATGAGCTGTCATAACACAGTTGTGTTAGTTTGAGCCCTGTACACAAAAAATAAATTGGTATTTCAGAGAAACAACAATGCTGTAATGTCGTCATTACTAGGAATGCAACTCAAAATCCAAGTATCTGCTTATTTTCTGTTAAGAGGATACTTTTTGGGTTGTTCAGGCTTATTTGCAAGACATATTTGAATGAGAATTGAATGAGAATGGACAGTGCTCTGGGGACCGTTACCTCATCTCTCAGAGCAACAAAACAGGAATCAAGTGAGTGAAACCGTGAAAGAAAAAGGGAAAGGGGGTGGGAGGCTGTGAGAAGAGGAGAACGACAGAGCAGGATGTTTAAAGTCAATGCCCTGACCTTTCTTTAGCGGCTCAACAAACTGTCTCCAATTTCTCTGTCAGTAACAGGTTAGTTTTAAACAAGTCTAAACTGTATAACTGCTCATCTTGACAGAATTAAAAAAATCTCTCCGGATCTCCAAAATGAAAGTAGCACTGACCCTAATAAAAGACCAGTCAGGACATGAAGTGCCGTTTTAGACCTCACTTCTCATCATTAGTTCCACTCAGTATGCCCAGGCCTGATACTAATGAGGGTCTTGTCCTAAAACACTAGGCCAACTCTGCATGATGGGAACTGGGTTAATACAGACCTGTCAACCTAGTGCTGAATGCCACTCCATTCACTTTGTACGCAGGGGGTGGAGTGTCGCCAAATGTGGGAGAGTACATGTACTCCATGTGTTGTGTGTGTGTGTACATGTTCTTTTTATGATTCACTCAGCACTGAATTGCAGCCAGAAACTATCAAGCTAATCTCTCCCACTGGATCTATACACACCCCACTGTGGGTGTGGATACACACCCATAGAAGGAGAAAGGCTTCTTTCACACATTCAGATGTCAAGAGCTGAAATAATGTTCTGGCTTATCGCACAGTAACCACCTGTTGATGTATGTATGTGTTTGTGCACATGTATACAGATACATATAAGCGAGCTGTATATTATAATTCCTGCATTCAGGAGACATCTTGAATCATGACGATTACTCCTTCCAGATGCATGCTGATGGGATCGGAACACTTCAAACCTAATAAAATTTACACAAGGTCAAGCACACACACACACACACAGTCTTCCAGCTTGGAGATCCCACTGGTCACAGATGTTGAGGGGACATGATGCAATGCAAAGAAACAGATCTCCATCTCAGCTCAGATCAGCACTAACCCTGAGCAATAACTTAACGTGAATCCAGCAGGCAGAAGAAAAAAAAAAACATGTCAATTAAACACATTACCCTATTAATTTTTGAACAAATTATAATATGAAATGATTCGAAACACTACACAAATAATCTTGTATTGAATATAAATATATGATATAAAAATGCATGCTTAATTGTTTGAAACTATACAAAACGATTAAAGAAAAAAATCTTGTATGATAAGCTAAATGTTTGATATACAGATGAGAAACCTTTACCTCAGTTACTTGTGACCTTTTCCACAAGCACATGATCCACAATCATTAATGCACTTTTTATTCTTCCTCTAAACCCATACTTTGTACTGTTTTACTGTCACACCTAAATCCCTGTCGAAGCATGTAATTTGGCCAATAATGGCCAACTCTGGAACCCTGTTTTACAGCATATTACACTTGCTACACTGATCCAGCATTTTTCACATGGGTCCTTTACCACCACCTGTGAATATGGGAACAATTAGGAGGTCATTACTGATAAAGGACAATATGCAAATCGACCAGGATGCCATGCCAGGATTACACAATAGAACCACCACATGCCAATCTCCCTTTTAGCAACAATAACTGTATTCTCCAGGAGGTCGCCCATCCAGGTAATGATCACCAGACTCAACCCTGCTTCAGTGGAACAACATGGGAGAGCCGCAGCGTGCTTTTTAAATTTACATTTAATAAACCATGGTAATTTAACGTAAACCACTGAGATTTTGTCATTGACTGACCTCAAGAAGTAATTCAGTAGATAATGACAGAGCGACCTCTTCTGGTAGTGCAAGAAACTACCAAGCTTACGCTAGAGATATGAGTGAATAAGGCTAGTGAAACAATAGCGTCCTCTAACGTCCATTATTTGAATAAGTCCTCTAATTTTCATAAATTACCCAAAACAAAAAAGTGCACGTTGAACACAGACACGGAATAAACATACTGCTTTAACATTAATATTTATAGATGTTGTGCTTTGAAAGGCATATCACTACATTAGACCATATTTCTCACATTCTGTCGATTTTCTTCAACAAATATAGTTCTCTGTGTTGCCAATATTTGCAATCAAATGAGGGAACAGGCAGATATTTTGTGGCCACGAGCTCCATCATTTACTTGTGACAGCGAGGAGGAGCCCAGGCTGTTTATTCGTTCACGTCACTCTTTCTCTCATTCCCTTCTTCCTTCCTTCCTTCCTTCCTTCCTGCCGAACAACAGAGAACCAGACCAGCAACAATTCAAACTAGACAGCGACATTCAAATCTTCCAAAGTGTTTTCTACGTATACAGCCGATTTTTGGAGCGTGGTAAGTTCGACAACGGTTCGTTCATTATTGCCATAGAAACAGAAAACGAAACTGATCTTATAGCCCCCGAAAAAACCCGGCTGTCCCACTGTCTATCCCAGCGAAACTCACCGATTTCTGTCTAACTGCCCTCAAAAATAATGTGCACTCTGAACTGGATGCTGATATTTACATTTCCGCTTTTCATCTGACATCTACATTACGATTTGCGCTCGTATTTCCGAGAGAGCGATTCAGTATGTGGGTCATTTTATAGAGCCAAAATGTCGCCTTTTCTTTTTACTTCCACATTCTCTCATGGCACAAACAGATGGCGTCGGGAGGGGAATGGAGGGAGTGAAAAAGAGCCGCATAAACGAATAGAGCAGGCCACACTCGCCGTCAGTTAGCCTAGCTCACTGTATGACCGGAGCAAAACTTAAGACAGGCCCATCCTCATGCATTCTGGATTCAAGTTTCCCTCTCTTAAGTTTCTTTTTTTTCAACTCTTTACATTTCGATGGAATGTCGCTGTTGATGCTGAAGAATGTGGCTAAGTTTTAAGTTGTAGCTAGCTGGCTAGTGAATTGGGATTTGTTGTAGTGTAGGGTACTCGTTGCTGTATTTAAGATGAAAGATTGAGAGTGAGAGGTTATGGTTTTCTTTATAATCACTGCGTATGTCTGTCGAAATCTCGGACCTTCCGCAGGGCAGGTGCATCGTTGTCACACATTATCTTCAGATCCGCTGTTTTGAGCGCTGAAAGAGTATCAGCATCACAGTTTGAACTTTTACCATCCGGGTGACAGTTTAGGCATCAAGTGTTCACACTCACCTTGCATGATGCATGATGGTTAAATCTGACTTTGAAGACGACGTTGTCCAAACATTTGTTGATTTATATGAATATTAAGTGGATAGTTTTGTTTAGTGGTGGACCGATATGGTGGTTTTGAAATGATCGGCAAAGGCCAATAACTACACCTAGGCTATTTAAAGCCCACTCATACAAAGAATGGTAACACTGTAATGAGATAACAATAATTATATTACCGCACGCTGCATAACGTTGTTTATTTAAAAGATAACTATTAGTGTCCACACCACTGGCCGATAACGTTCTACATCACCTGCCTCTTTAAACTCTCTCTCTCAATTTCAATTAAATTCAATTCAATATGTGCTTTATTGGCATGACAATTGGTACAATGTATTGCCAAAGCATAGTGTTCACAATAAATATAGAACAAATATGTATTTAAAGAAAAAAAAAATACATGCATTTATATATAATAAAACAAAATAGAACAAATCAATTCTACGAATCGTAGAATTCTATGAACAATTTAAAATTTAGTGTGGTGTTTGTGGGCGCATCACTGATTTGTTGACTCCTCCCTCTTTTTGTGACAGGTGTCAATGTATCTTGCTGCTAGTAAGATACAATATTGTTTTTCACTTAATAAATATTGAAGTTGTGTTTTCTTGTTTAACATTTTGAAGTCAGGGCAAAGTTCAAATTTGGGATAAAATTTCTTTCTAATTTCTTCATAGTTAGGGCAGCTGGTGAGGAAGTGTTGCTCTGTCTCCACTTCCCCATGGGTACAGTATGGGCAGATGCGGCTCTCTTTGGGCAGCCAGTGCTGTCGATATCTGCCCGTCTCTATAGTGAGAGTCTGGTTGCTCAGTCTGTATCTCGTCATTTGTCTTCTTAGTTTACAGTCTTTCACTGTACTCAGATATTCTGCAGTTGTGTAATCTCTATTTAGGGCCAAATAACATTCAAGTTTACTTTGTTTTTCTGTTGTTTCTTTCCAATAGGTTAGATAATTTTCTTTTTGTGCTTTTATAATTTGGTTGGGCCGAATTTTGTGGATGAATATTTCAGTGTCCTGATGCTGGATGTTGTTAATCATGTTAGTCTGTTTTTGCAGCTTCAGGACCATCTGAATCAGGGGACTTTTTTCAGGGTTCACTTCATGGTTTTTAAGGGCTTTAAAATGGTAAGAGTTGGGGTCGCTCATTTTTGAGTGTTTCCAAAATTTGATGGCTCGTTTCTCAATGTGCATTAGTAGAGGGTATTGGCCTAATGCTGCCCTGCATGCATTGTTCGGTATGTTCCTCTGTACTCTGAGGATACTTTTACAGAACTCAGCATGCAGGGCTTCAGTCGGATTTTTGTCCCATTTTTCAAATTCGTGATTTAGGAGAGGACCCCACACTTCACTGCCATATAATGCAATAGGTTCTATGACTGATTGGAATATTTTGAGCCAGATTCAAATTGGTACTTCAATTTGGATAGATTTTTTGATGGCATAAAAGGCCCTTCTTGCTTTCTCTTTCAGTTCATTCACAGCCAAATTTAGCTTACCAGTTGCACTTATTTTCAGCTTATTTTTACTTATATTTACTTTATTTTTATAGAGAGAGAGAGAGAGAGAGAGGATTCCGATTGGCTGTTAAGGTTTTTTTTTTTTTCGTCAAATGGAAAAATCATTCTGAAAGTGATTCCGAATTTGCCGTTCGTCCGTGACCTTAAGGCTGATGATACACAGGGCAACTTTTTCCACTGAGAATGGGTAACAAATTTCTGTCTGGATATATTAGATAGATAATCGTGGGTCCTGTCTCTCACCTGGTTGCCAACTGAAGGCAACATTTCCCAAAGTTTTCCAGAAACATTGCTCAAAAAGTTGCCCAGTGTATCATCAGGTTAAAGGGCTGTTGTTCGCATAGTGTACGATAATTGTATCTATTACAGTTAAGATGATAATAATGCAGGGATGATATTTTTGGGATCACATTAGAATGATGTTTACACGATAAAAAACACTGACAGCCAGTCTGAATCCACCTGAGCATTAAGCGTGCGTGCTTATCCGAACGTTATTGTCCATTGGAAAATTAAGTTACCTTTTGTCGTTATAGTTAGTATGGTGAGAACGGCGGTTTCAAAGTCTGTCAAACAGCTTTGTATATTGATGATAATACACATTTGTATGTTTTAATGAAATTTGAGTAAATATTGTGAATATATGTTGATTTTATTTATGCTATTTGGTGTACTCTCATTTGTCGCAATTTAAATGTTTAATGTAAATAGTAATAATTATGTATATATCAACCACTGGCTGCTCTATCTAGTCATTGAAAAACCCACCACTAGTTGTGTTTTTCACAATGTAGTAATGAACAAGACTGCGTTTCCCAAAAGCATGTAAGCCTAAGTTGATCGTAGCTCCATTGGTTTCAATGGGCCTATGCACTTAAGCTTATGATGCTTTTGGGAAGAGCAGCCTAGGTTTGTCACATGGCATAACATCTTGTATTACACAAGGTTTTTAAATCTTAGTTCTTATAAAGACAAAGTTGACGAGAGATGTGGGTTATCAATTATATTTTATAAAGCATTTAGCTACTATTTTTTAATGCTGTAAAGCAAGCAACACCTATCATAATCAGAATCAATAAACTGACATAATCAGTTTATTTTCACTCGGGTATCTGTAGATATGAATGATATTGGCGGTCCTTATTACCATTATAACCTTCACAAATCTAACAGTCATTATTTATAAAAGTAGCTCTACTTGAGATGCATGGGACAGAGGGTAGTTAAATTCTTGCATATGTTTCTGCTTGCTTGATGTAATGCTGTATTGTAGGGGTGGCAAACTCCGGTCCTAGAGAGCCGCAGCCCTGCAGAGTTCAGCTCCAACCCTAATAAAAACTCACCTGCCTGCCTGGATTAGCTTGTTCAGGTGTGTTTGATTAGGGTTGAAGCAAAACTCTGCAGGGCTGCGGCTCTCCAGGACCGATGATCGTCACCCCTGCTCTATTGTCATTGCTGTTGTTGAGATTTTGACTATCACAGTGCATGTTTTTCTTATAAAGATAACGGGCATGATTTGTAGATAATAATGAGTGCATGTACTTTATGTAATATCACGCAGTGTTGAGGCTTAAAAGATGTCTGTGATACATCTGTGAAAAGTATAGATGCAGTTTAGACTGTGCTGTAATCACTGAGACTCTTTAAAGACCTTGGCACATGCAATAACTTTTGTGATGTGACTTTCTTGCTGGAAACCTTATCATGTGATGTGTCTATAGCGCAGCATTAGGCTTGACTGACCTAGGTGGTATTGGAAACATAGTCCAGTGAATCATGCCACAACGTTCTTTATCTAGGTATTACTCCAGCTACCTGCTGTACCTTTGCTGCTGTACTCTGAAAACCCTATAAATGCAGTAAGCATCTCTCACTGTGGCATATCAAAAATAGCTTCTGTTTGTATGTGGCCAGCATCTATATTAGTTGTACGTTTGAGACAACAAAGACAATTGCAGACTAAAAATAGCACATGAATGATTTTTAAAACTTGAACTTAGTCATACTGAAGTGTTGATACAAGGTTTTATGTGTTATGTAAAAGTAAAGAAGAGTTTAGTAGATAGATGAGAAGTTAAACTGTATGGTTGTTTGGCTTCAAAAATGTAAAGATTCTAAATTGTAACTTATTTCCGTGTCAGGCAACTAAGTTTCCATTTAAAATAGAAACATTTAGTTTGTTCTTAGTGTATCAGCCTGCACCTCTTTGATGTGATAAATGTCATGCAAGTAATGGAAATTTTTTTGAAGTTGTAATGAAGTGGTACTGTATGTTGCCAGGAAGTCCTGTATTAAATATCACAGACTACTGCTTGAAATAATATGGTGTGTGAGGATATACAAGTGCAGAAAACTATCTGTCTGGCACAACTATAGTCAGATTCAGAGAAGTCTGAATGGAGTTAAATGTATACAGTTTTGTCAATGTTGCCATAGTTGCTGTTTTGACGTTGTAGGGCATATGCATACGCAGCATTACATATGGGTTATGCCGCCTTATTCATCAACACATTCAGGGGTGCTGCATACCAGTTCAATAATCAAAGCATTGCCCGCTGATCTGATTTGCATCTTGTGATTTTCTTTGCTGAGTATTACTAAACTTCATTGCATATTTCAGAATATTATTATTAGTTTTTATTCATAACTTTGCCTCAGATTCCTTTGTATTTTATTTTTGTATTACCAGAACATCTTACTGAGATGTGCAGATCTTTCTCAGGGGAGACCCTTTCAATCCTTCTCTTTCTCCCGTTTTCTCTCTTCCTTCCCTTCCCCCAATGGGTTGAATTCTCTTTTTTCTTTCTTTTTCACTTGTTCCCTTTAATAGCCCCACAACACACATTCAAACTGACTTAACTTTTCATATTCTGTTTTCTGAGTTTTTTTCCTCCATCCTTGCCTACTGCTATAATTCTCTCTTTTCCCATTTCTCTCTTTCTGTATCTTTCTCTCTCTCTCTCTTTCCCCTCCCTTTCCTGTTCTCTTTATCTCCTCCCCTCTCCCTCTATTGCTCTCTCACCATTTGCTCTCTCACAATACTTCCCTCCCTCCCTCTCTCTCTCTCCTCTCTCTGGTAAAGGCTTCTCTTCTCCTCCCTTATCCCTCCATTTTCTCTTCTTTCAGAATCCTTCTCTTTCTCAGCCATTTTATACGGAGGTGTATCTACTAATCTTAAATCCATTAAAAATCAGTACTCACTCAATAATTGCAAATTATGCAGTAAGATGTAATTATGTCCCACAGTTATAAATTAATTTTAATCACTTATCAACAATGGGACCCATTCATGAAACACAAACAGAATGAATTTGTGTGTGGATGAATGGTTCATAAAAGCGTTCTTACATAAATTGTGACTTTGTAAGAATAGCTTTACAAACAATTCACACTGTTCTGCTTGTTTCCATGAATGTGAGTGCATTGTCCACATTCATAATTATGTATATACAGCTATTTAGAATTATACAAACTAATTAATGCAAACTGATTGGCTGTGACTATATAGCATAGCCTCTCATACCTTTTTGCTTATTTAAATATACATCTTGTTATTAGTGCTTTTTGTCCATACCAAGTTTGTTTGTTAAAGTTGTGATGTAACAAAAGTAGCAACAGATCTTTTCTTCTGTATTGTGATGCACATCCAATTTCATGACTTTATTACATTACATGCTTTATATATTTTACTGTTTTGTTTGTGTGTGAGAATCATTTAGACTGAATTTGTGCACACTCACTTGGAAAGTAAGGCATATGAATGTGAAGGCTTATAAAGCTCAGATGCATCATACCAGCTTGACACAGTTTTAATGGATACTCGTATGTAAGACCATAAATGCACATCACATAGAGTCTGCTGAGCATTAAAACAGAAAGACGTGCTGAACACCCGTTTCTCAGCGCGCAGGCCAAAAGGTCCTCGTCTGGCACAGACGCTCTCAGATGCATGCATGCTCGCTCATCCTCTGTTCTGTCAACCTGCCTAGACTGTGGTGGTGAAGCGTTGATTTTAAGCTTTACATATCAAACCTGTCACTTCCTTTTTTTCATCTGCTTATGCATTTCCGTTATGTACTCCTTTTAATCAGGACTGTTTTATAGAATTGTGTATTCCCCTTTATATATACTTTGTTGCAGCTTTCTGTTTTTACACTCTGTCAAGTGTGTCTATTCTTTGTGTGCTTGCTGTGATGTACATGTATCCGTATATGTTTATGGCTGAGCTCATAATCTTTTCACAGCATGAATGTTTGTGTTTTCAAACATGTTTCACAAGTGTATGCAAGAGAGAATGTCTGAGTGAGACAGTTGGAGAGAGTATCAGGAAGGGACAGAGAGAGAGAGAGAGAGAAAGAACGAACGAAAGAAAAAAAGAATGAAGAAGAGGGGGAGGGAGCGAGGGAAAAGAGCACTGTGTATGTGTGTACACTTGCTTGCGCCAGAGAGAGAGAGAGAGAGAGAGAGAGAGAGAGAAAGACAGAAACAGAGAGAGAGGGGAGTGGGGGAGGGGAAAGCAGAGAGAGAAATAGAGTGAGAGAAGAAAAAGAGAGCACACATACACAGAGAACAGAGAGAGAGAGTACAAGAAACACAGAGGAGAGAGTGTCTGTTCTGGTACAGACAACATATAATGTATGAAGGGGAGGGCAGCGGGTGAATTCGAACCTGTGACTCTGTCTCAGGATGAGATCTCTCAAACACCTGAAGCCACAGACCAAGAAAAATGTGGTGAGTTCCCTTCACAACTGCTCTCTGAGAGCTCAGTTTGTTTAGCAGATTGTTTGTTTATGTGTGTGTGTGTTCATCAAACTGGATAGCCCAGTTGAGTGGCCGGATCAAATGGTTTAGAATATTTTTAAAATATTTTTGATTGCTTCTTGTTTATATTTGCAGTGATTATTTTATTATTTGCTCAGTTTTAAAATTCATCAGATGCTTTCTGTCTTCGTTGTCTCTCTTACACTCTAATCCTTCATATTCCCTTTCATTTTTTCAATCTCTATTTCTTTCTTATTCTCTCTCTCTTTTGCTTTCACTCACTCATCCAGCCACTCTCTGCCCCTCCCTCTCTCTTTCTTCCTCTCTTTCTGTTAACTCACTCATTCTCCCTGCTGTCTGTGTCTATTCCTTCTCTTTTCCTCAGTCTGTATCTCCGTCTTTTTAAAGATCTTAGACATACAGTTGTTCTTGAAAACGCCTACTAGCACAATTATCATTACATAATTACTTTTGTTACATTATTTGCATGACGCTCAAGCAGAGTTAGAATTTTCTTAAGGTGTGGAATCCACTTTAAAAAGAGTCACCTGTCTGAGGAAATGTGGTTTTGTATTGAATGAGTGAGATGGAGAGGTAGCAAGTATAAAAACCGAACAGCGCTGACTAGGTTACCTTGTTTTAAACTAACAGTTCACCAAAAAATGAAAATCCTGTCATCATTTACTGACCCTCATGCCATTTAGACCTGACTTACTTTTTTTGTGGGAAATAATAAAAAATATTTTAGGGCTCTTTTTTTTGGTCCATACATTGAAAGTCAAAGTAGCCCCTCCCAGTCTCCCACAACTGTTCCTCAAAGTAGTACAGGTTTGGAATGATATGAGAGTGAGTGAGTAAATAAATAAAGAATTAAACATTTTGGGTGAACTATCCCTTTAAGCCCCTGGAAGTGTATTTTTTGCACCACTAGTGGCACCAGATAGCATTGCAGTCATTAGTTTGTACAGGCAGACATCAGTTTAGCCAGTTGTGGGAGACTGGGATGGGGCTACCTTTACAAACTATGTCAGATGAGGGGAGGGGTGGAAACTTGTTTGAAAACAGTCAGTTCAGTTTGGTGCCACTAATACAGTTTGGTTCAACGTAGCTCAAATAGTCACAATATCTTTTCTTTTTACTGACTTTCAGATAATCACAGAAGCACTAAGATTGAAGTTTACAGTTTTTATGTACATGCTGATGTTTATGGTAGCTTCCGAAGTCAAGTAAATCACCTATTAAAAGCAGATTTTTTTTGGCTGGTTGATTATATTAGGTAACGAGTTAGGCCACTCAGGACTTTTCCAAGTTTGCCAAATGCTCATTTTCAGATGCTGGTCTGACTGTTTCGAACAAACAGACAAACTGAACTTGTAGGCCTACTAAACTAATCTGCATGTGCTTGTGCTTTACAGGAGGAGAAGACACAGCGGCTGGTCAGATGTTATTCTGAGGCCATGCACCAGCAGATGGATGCAGGGACACAGACAGACCCTGTGGTGGTCCTGTCACTGGCCCAAGCTGCTGTGTTGGGACTCATCTCCCAGAACGAGGTCTTTGGTGCCACCATCGCCCCCAACGGCTTTTACACCGGAGACCCCAAAGAATCCCCCGCTCCACCAGGTGAGAGAATGGACTACGAGTACGCCGACCAGCTTATAGGCGCCAACGGTGACTATCTTGGGGAAAATTTAGGCGAGGATGGGCACATGCATTCCAGCTGTGCTGAGAGAAGGTGGCAGGGGCAACCCGAGAACAGCAAACCCCCTATAGGGCACCAAGACATGGCATTGCACGTTAAAGGAGAGGCTGTGACTCCAGGTTTGCCCTCCTGCACTCACATGATGAACAACATGGTGCCCAGAGAAGGCATGCAAATGGTCGACCCCTCCAGCTACAGGGTCCTGCCCAAAGTTCAACCCAACAACTGCTGCTCCACCTGTGTCCGAGACCCCAAGAGTACGCATCCCGCACCCGATCCACATTTACACCCTCATTCCCATGGTCACAGCCACGCACCTCACGAGGTACCTTCACGCAACAGGGTCCACACACATGAAAAAGGAGTAGATGAGGTAACCGAGGACAGGGACAATGGGAGAAATGGCATGGTGAAAGCAGGACCCGGTGGTGAGGAAATTAGCAGCTACTTTCAGCCGAGCGAGGTCGCCTATGAAGGTGGCGAGATGGAAGGTGTCGGAGACTTCGATGAGAACAGCGAGGGGATGTTCTGGACAGAGCCAGTAGAAGGAGAGGCACCCCGCGGCCGCCGTATCGACCGACTGGATATCAACATCCAGATCAACGAGTCGTACTGCGTGGACGTCGGCGAGGGCCTGAAGCGCTGGAAGTGCCGCATGTGCGAGAAGTCGTACACTTCCAAGTACAATCTGGTCACGCACATCCTGGGCCACAATGGCATCAAGCCACACGCGTGTCCACACTGCGGCAAACTCTTCAAGCAGCCCAGCCACCTACAGACGCACCTGCTGACGCATCAGGGCACGCGGCCACACAAGTGCACCGTGTGCAAGAAGGGCTTCACCCAGACCAGCCACCTGAAGCGGCACATGCTGCAGCACACTGACGTTAAGCCCTACAGTTGCCGTTTTTGTCGCCGTGGCTTCGCATACCCCAGTGAACTCCGTGCTCACGAGGTAAAGCACGAACGAGGTCGCTGCCACGTTTGCTCGCAGTGCGGCATGGAGTTTCCCACCTATGCCCACCTGAAGCGTCATCAGGTGAGCCACCAAGGACCATCCACCTTCCAGTGTAGCCAATGCAACAAGTCCTTCGCCTACCGCAGCCAGCTGCAGAATCACCTGCTGAAGCACCAAACGCAGCGCTCTTTCTCCTGCAGTCAGTGTGGCCTGCAGTTTCTTCAGCTTCATCAGCTACGCCAACACTCCCTCACACACAAGACAAACAAGCCTCAGGCCCGTGCTACCAAGGTACAGAGAGTTATAGTGTGCTTTTGAACAACTGTGTATGTTTGCTGTTGTTTGCTATGATGAGGTCACATCCAACATAAATAGTGACAGTCTTAGAGTTAAATTCAAATATTTTATTTCAGTACATTATCAGCAATTGTTTTAATTATTGGTATTGATAATACTGCATATTTTTGTCTGTTTACAGTTTAGATTATCATCAAACAGTAACTTAAAACAGTATTTTCGCTAGGTTTTCTGGGGCCCCGTACAGTTTATTGCATTGGGTTTGAGTTTACTTAATTTCAAACTCAACCAACGATTCGAATTCATTGGTTTAAACTCTTTGAACTCTGTTGTCTAACATTTTTCATCTAACCAGCAGATTCCAGAAGTCCTTCTCCTTTTATTATTATTATTTTAAAAGGAATATTCATCTTAAATACTGTACAATATAATGTTGTATATTCAGCCATTTTTCTGTAAACAACATCCATTGTAGCAGATGATCTATGTAGCCTGCATTAGTATTAAACACTGTAGTATAGCATTTCAGCCAATAACATACAATTTCATAGACATGCTTTTAATGGCTTACAATAATTATCTACTGCAGATTAAAAATTCTAATTAATTTAAAATGTACTATTTCTTCACTTGTTGTTTGTGCTTGTTTTTTACCAGGGAACAAAGGGGTTTAAGTGTGACGTATGTGCCCGAGAGTTTACATTGTCTGCAAACCTGAAGAGGCACATGTTAATCCACGCCAGTGTCCGGCCATTCCAGTGTCATGTGTGCTTCAAATCTTTTGTCCAGAAACAGACCCTTAAAACTCACATGATCGTACACCTGCCTGTGAAACCCTTCAAGTGCAAGGTAAAACTTCAAACACTTATCACTCATCTCTATGCGACACTTTCACCATCAGGGTGGTAAATCTCTTTTGATTTGTTTTCAACAGGTGTGCGGAAAGTCATTTAACCGAATGTACAACCTTCTGGGCCATATGCACCTCCATGCAGGCAGTAAACCCTTCAAGTGTGCATACTGTTCGAGTAAATTTAACCTGAAGGGAAATCTTAGTAGGCACATGAAGGTCAAACATGGAATGGATGTCTCTCCAGATGGGCAAGGTGAGAAGAACCTAACAGTAGCTAATTGACATCCTCAAATGTGGCAGTAAAACATCTTAATTGTCTATCTTTTATTAAAAAAAATGTTTAAATTTTTGATACAGATGGCCCACCAGACATGGAGCCCCATGAGGACTATGAGGATGAGAACTTCAGTTTTACAGCACCAGAGAATATGGAAAATGATGCGCCAAACCTAACTAAGCTCTCTGAGGTGGCCATCCAGGAACTTGACTATTATAACTTTGGGAAGGATGTGGGAAACTACAGCACAGCATAAAAAAAAACTGTTTGAATTTAAGTTAAGCTGCATAAATATTAAGTAACAAATGGCCTGTGCTGGCACTTATCAACCATGAGTTGATTGAGATGTTCCTCCATGAGAACCACTGCTCACCTTTTTGCAGTTGTTAATGAGCAGGTAGTTGGAGGCCATCTTGACCTCCTGGGGTTGATCTCATGGGGTAGGACACTCCAGATCTGTCTCTAATGAAACGGACCTATAGTTTTGCAAAGTCCTTTGACTCCTTCCAGCTCAAACAAACATTGATGCTATATTTTTAGTATGTTGTGGATCACATGATTATGTTAATACCCAATACATTAGCATCATAAAATGCAGGTGCTTACACATGCAGTCTTGTGTTAAGTAATACACGCCATCCTCCAAATATAATTTTGGTTGGGAATAGCAGGTGCATGCAGCCTTGTTGCCTTCATCAGTTTGGTACCTCAGAGCAGTCTTTTAACTTATTTTCAATTATACTGCCTTCATTTACAGTATCTCTTAGAGACTTAAAAAAAACCCACCACATGTAAGGCACATGTAAATGGTTGGATATCTGCATGAGATAGGCTTCTGTGGGTAAAAAAATAAAAATAAATAAAGAGTGAGTGCGTGCCTGGGCCCAGTGTACCAAAGCTACTGCTCTTCGTCTGGTACAGGACCATATGCTGCCCATTCCTGAGCACCACTACTGTTGCCAGAACTAAGCTTCATCTAAAGTTGGGTTTAACAACCTCTGAGTGGAGAATTACTATTCCGTTGTATTGATTTGCTATTTATTTTGCACTTTGAAAAGCCAATTAATTACTTATAATGAGCCTATTTCATCACTGACTGTTTGAGTTCTGGTATAACTAAAAGAGATAAAGCCTGTGTCACATTCATAGTAGGTTGTTTCTCAAGGCAACTCTGTAGATTCTTAAATAAACTTGTTTTTTGAAGTTATTTTTTGTAAGTATTTGTATTGAAATGAATAATTAAATGGACAATGTTCTCAACTGACTTTTAGATTAGACTATAAACTTGGTTTAAGTGAATTTGAGGATGAGCATGTTATAAAAACGGATACAAATCACAATCTAGGTCCAGTTATTGTATTGTCAAATGGCATTATTTGAAAGAAAAAATGTGACTAAGATAAGATTCAAGAGTTTATTTTTTTCTTTAATATTATATATTTAATGTTACAGGAACAAAAACAAACAGCATATTTTATATAAAACAACCATACAGGCAAATGCTGTTGCGTGTACAAAAAAGGGAAAAAAGAGGGAAGCAGAAAACCAACACATCAAATAAACAAACAGATAAAGAATTTTATATTTTCTAGTTGATGAAACTGTCAGTAAATATGTGCAGCCTCCCACTTGAGTTGCCTCCAAGCAGAGTGTTCCTGCTTGGGTGGAATGCCGTGATGGAGCACACTGTGGTCAGGTGGTCCATGTTTTGAAAAGTGTGAAGGCGGCGACCGCTCTCGTGATATACCTGCATTCGGCGAGGCCTGTCTACGCTGCCAATCACAAAACAGTCCTGCTGCTTGGAGTCCCACACTGCACTTAGCTTGGACAACCACCGACCCGTCTGCATGTTGTGCCTACATAGGAAATATTTAGCATGCTGTTACAATAGTAGTTATTGAACAAAAATGGCTTAAAAACTTTTGGAAAAGGCCAGATGTGTGTGTTTGCATAAATTCAACATCATGGCATCTGTTTTCTTCTGCCTTGTAGGGCATCGTTTTACATATGTTTTTTGACCATTTTTGCAGCTATTTTCACATTAAGTAATTCTTTTGATTTATAAACAGGTCTGTATCATGATGATTGTAAAGATACACCACTGTTCAAAAGTTTGGAATAGGCAAGATTTCTTCTTCTTTTATGCTCACCAAGTCAATAATTCAATTAAAACAGTAATATTGTGAAATAGTACTGCAACTTAATTTTTTTTTTTTTAAATATATTTTAAAACTGAAGTTACTCTTATAAGGGCAAAGCTGACATTTCAGCAGCCATTACTTAAGTCTTCAGCATCCCACAATCCTTCAAAAATGATTCCAATATGCTGATTTGCTGCTCAAGATACATTTCTTATCATCAATGCTGAAAACAGTTGTGCTGCGTAATATTTTTGTGGAACGGTATACTTTTTTTCAAGATTCTTTGATCAATGGAAACTTAAGTTAATTTTTTACAGATATGAACACCCATACTTACTTAATTGAATTTAGTACAGGAGATCTGCCATTCATTAGGGAAGTGTCAAACACCCTGAAACAAAACCACAAAAAGGCTAATAAAAACATTTGTAATACAAATTATAATGCATTTCCAATTCTTTAGGCTCCAGAATCCCCGCAACCCTACAGAGAATAAGCGGTTTGGAAAATGGATTGCATTGACAATTCTTGTAAGACAATGGAAGACAACTTTATAACTTTTTAGTAGCTAAAAAACAAAGCCAACACAAACTATTGTGGCTTAAAATACGGTCATAGCCATGATGCTCTGGCACCCTCTCCTGGTACATTAGCAAGAGAGAACGGAGGGACATTCTAGATTCAATACAAGCACTTCTACCAGTGACACTTGAGATCTCTGAGCACCTGATCATGTTGTCCATACAAGTGGTCAGAACTCTGTTGCCTGTGAGTGGGGAGAAAAAGGCACTGGCGACTCCGCGGCTGTGACCGATGAGTTCACCAACTGCTAGATTGTTGTTTCTTTTCAGATGGCGCAAGTCATATACATTTACAAATCTAAAAAAAAGAAAAAGAAAATAAACAATATGCTTCAGTCTGCAGGGTATGTAATCATTCACTCAGCAACTTGTGGAACATCATATTGATAATTATTTGGTAAAAATTAACTTTTTCAACCAGCATTATTCTAGTTAAGAAGTGTTATATAATACCTGCTCTCTGCCGCTACAAAGTAGTGCTGTTGCACAGGATGGACATGAACACAGCGCAGAGGATTTAGAGCCATGGTATACAGAGATTCATATGCTTTCCTGCAATCACAAGTCAAAATAAAAACATGATTTTTGAAAAATAAAAATAAGTTGTCCGTTTTTGCAAATAAACTCAATATTCATATATAAACATATTAGATATAGTTATGCCATGGTCTGTCTGAATACTGGATTCTGATTGGCTGGCAGGTGTTGATTAAATTAGTTGAACTGCACAGGTAGTTCGGTCAGTTTAATCACGTTCTATATTAATGCGCTTCCTATAAACATTGGTAACCATAGTAACATACAGTTACAGTTGAATAGTAATACAGATGAAAATAACCGTTATTTTTATCGTTTCGGTCAAATATTGCAGCGCAAATATTATTAACATCTTTAATATGTGAATGCTGGCAAATGACCATGGCATAAACGGGATAAATCAACGGCTAGCTGTGCATTAAACGATTTGAATGCACTTCGCCTCCACGTTGTGCATTCAAATTAATGCACAGCTAGCCGTTGATTATCCCTTACATATTTAAATATATAGATATTTTGGTCATACTCAGTTCTACGGTCAACGACGGCAACATCCCCATTCCATTCACCAAGTAGTAAAGTGGAGCAGTCAGTTGACAAAAAGTCAAAACTTTTCAGGCCAGAGGATGAGCGATACACCTGAGTTCAAAAGAGAGGTGTTATTTGTAAAATGTGTTGAAGGTTGTACATCTGTAAACTGGCACCAAGAAATATTTACCTGATATTTAATGGTACAGGGATTTACTAGTAAACAAATTTGTTTTTTAAATGATTCCAATATTTACAAAAATACTGATTCTATTACAGATATTTACAAAAATCTAGATATTTTGCCACTTCTCCATTTTTCATTATTGTTGCCAATACCTTATTTTTTGTTATTTATACATTACCATTTAAAAAAAAAAAAAAGTTTTTAAAGTAATTTTTCTTGCTTACCAAGTGCTCAGGAAACATTTCTTATTATAAAATATAAATATGTTGCTGTTTAATATTTTTGTGGAAACAGTAATAAATTTTTTCAGGATTCTATGATGAAAAGGAAATGTACAAAAATAAAAATAATTAATTTGTAATATAAATCTTTTGTAAAATGCATTTACTGTATTTTTTTGCTTTTTGTCAATTTAAAGCATTCTTGCTAAATTAATGTATCAGTTTAAAAAATAAATAAAATAATACAATAATAAAAATACTGACCCCAAACTTTTGAACAGTAGTGTATATTCACAGGCAAATTAAAAGTTTCAGTTAGATAAAACCAACTGATCTTTAAATGTCCTTATCCAAATTTAATTCACATTAATCAGACTACATGTGCAACATGACGTGCAACATGTATTTAATCCTTCAAATACTCAGTCACACTGTGTCATATATACAGTATGTGGATAGAAAGACTAGCTTCACCATGTAAAATGCTGCTTAATTTCAATTATGACATTAGGAAATGGGTACATAATATGTCTTGTCTTATAAACATGCATGACCAATGTTTCACCTCATCAAACACTGCTTTCTCCAGGTCCATGCTGCGTGCAGAGCCATCATAGCTCACTGTGATGAGGTTGCAAGGGTGAAATGAGAAGGCCATGCTGGTAATTGCACGAGAATGGGGTTCAAAGTAGATTACACCATCATTGCCCCAACTAGCATCCTGAGGGAAACACAGTTAACATTATACATTATTACAAGCAAAGCGGAGAAAATCTGGAATAGTCATTAGTCACTTTATCACATTGCCACTTTTCAACTTTCACAAACATCTCTCTTTTTTTAATCACACCAGACCACAGTTATCTCACCGGCTTCCAGAGCCCCAGGTGGCCCGACTTGTCTCCTGCTGCCATGAGCAAGTTGGAAGAGGTGGGG
The DNA here is from genome assembly GCF_012432095.1 of Onychostoma macrolepis. Classification (NCBI taxonomy): domain Eukaryota; kingdom Metazoa; phylum Chordata; class Actinopteri; order Cypriniformes; family Cyprinidae; genus Onychostoma; species Onychostoma macrolepis. The sequence goes on from NC_081161.1 coordinate 30,999,624, forward strand.
TGAAAAGCTGCTGAACAGATCCGATCTTGCACAACTTTCACCACACAGCTGTCATTGATAGACAATTTCTGCAGCATTTGTTGGTACCTGACAACAAATTTGTTGACACATTAAATGCAATATATGACATTCTCATTATGCAGGTGAGGAAAATGACAACTAATTAGTCCAAGATGAAACCTTATCTGAAATTGATACAGGAGACACCAAAATGACATGTAAAGGTAAACACTCTCTTTATGACACGTTACTCACGATTTCAAATCTGATGTTCCTGTTTCTTGTTTTAATGGGACCTATAGAAGACATCATACAGATTCGGGTTATGCACAGGTTTTTTGGAATATGACCAAATTCTGATAAATACAGGATTCTACATGTTTTTGTGAACATTGTCACATGTAAACATTCACCTCATTCCAGAGTTTTACCAAATCTTCTGGCATCCTGACATGTTCATCCAGGTTGATTGGATCGAGTGGTATTGGTCCTGGGGCTTTTTTTGGTTTTTCTTCCTGAAGACAGACAGTTTAATTTCAGATTAAATCATTTCATAGCGTTTAATCAAAATTATGTTTAAGTTTAACATTAAACACTATAGATGCATGACAGTGACTTACAGGCTCTCTGGCTGCGTAAGAGGTTGTGTCTACAGTAATGGCTCTCTGAGGACCCTTATTCTGTAACCGCAGTGACTTGCGAACAGGGAGCATCTCTGTTTCTGTCTTTTCCCTACAATAATTGACTTTCTTTAGTTAGTAAGATGGTGGGGTGTTTGACCTTTGACCATTAAGAGCACTTAAAAAAATATCAGCAATATATCTGCTACTGTATTTATGCAATTATATTTAAATACATATTACTTATTTATTTATTGCATACATTTTCATTTGTGCCATTTTGAATAGTTCCTAATTAAAGATACCTTTTCAGGCCTTTCTGAGTAGGTTTCGGCTTGGGTCTCAGAGCTTCAGATATCTGCAAACAAGTACCAATTACGGTCATAAAATCAAGCAAGTTTAATGTGGAAAAACAGCTAAAAGCCAAAAACAAATGTAATTAATCTCCTGCCTCACTGCAAAGTTTTACCTGAGGTAAATTCAGGGAATGGAGGAAGGCCTGGTTCTGTCTGATATTCTCCAGTCGCTCCAGCTCATATTCAGACAAACCCTCACGGTAACCCTGTTTAAGATGACAAAAAACAAAAAAAAACAAAAAAAAGTTGATTCTGTCAGGTGGATTCAGGTGGAAAGTTAACATTTTGAGGTGATGATGCAGTGTTTGTACTTACGGGAAGAGATTCCTTATCATCCTTTACTTCTGCCTCTTCAATATCATCTTCTTCCTCACTGTCATTTTTCTAAAGGTAATATGTAATAGTAAATAAACACGCTAATAAATAGAGTTATAACTAAAATGTTCCATAAGAGAGACGTCGTTTCACCTCAGACGTATATGTCAGACATTTTGGGGATAAAATTTGGTTCTTTTCTTGGTTTTGTTTCTCTCTGATTCGCCGGGACGTCCGACGCTCTGGCCCGTCCATTCCTGGATCCTGAGGCGGTGTCCTCTCCTAAAAATGACAAGTTTTTAGATCCAAAAAAATAATTTTACACGTTAGCGACCGGCAGGGTTTAAGCGCTGTGTCCTACAGGGGCGCTAATCACTGCTTTGAACTGCAAGGGGTGTCTTTGAATATTTAATACTGCAAAGATAAAACATTCAAATACAACATCACTGACCGAATCGGGTTTTCTTCTACGGTTACAGTGATTAATTTTTCTTTTCTTTCAAAAATAAAGTTCTTCGCTGTCGTTCTGTGCCCCAATATTAAATCCAAGGAGCAGGTAAACCAGTTTCAATATTCTCATCATCTCGTCGTTAAGATAAACAACACGCAGTTGTCGAAATTAAGTCTGTATCATAGCGGACCTAAACAAGTTAAACAAGCATAAAATGTAACGCCATACGTGTTAATCAAACGTAAATTTAAACGCATGCAAACTACCGTACAGGGCGATAAGTAAACTGTCCATACATATATGTTTGTGCAGATCATGTCAAGATACATACTGACTAGTTATAAGCACGTGTTGTATTTCTATATACTGTGGAAGTGAGAAACGTTCAGGAAGGGAGCGAACCTCGAGCTCACCTGTAAAAGTTGCATCGTCTTTAAACTTAAATCAGTTTTATTTTCATCCATGTCTATGCAAGTGGGGTTATTCAACACACTTCCTTTGAAAACAAGCTGTTATGAAAACTCCCGCGTTACTGATGCGTTTTGTAACTGTTCCCGCCCCTTTTGTTATGACACTAAAAAAGTGGAAGTTGATTTGCTAATCTCTGAAGACCTTGTTTGATATTCATTAGTTGGGAGGTGTTTTAATGCGCACTCTTGACGTTTCATGTTTGGGTAATAATGTAACCCTTTCCTTTAGTTTAGGTCAATAACCAGTGCACCTGACATACACTAAACGAACACGTCGTTTAAGCTTTAAATGTAATTAATTTGCAATTTAAAGCTTTTTTAGACGAATCAATTGTTAATTATGTATATATTATTTTATTCTTGCTTTACATTCTCTGAACTGAATCACTTCTAACGTTTTATTAACCCGTATGCCTTCTGTATCATGGTGACAGACATTTAAAAAGCTTGTAAAACGGCTTAATTTCTGAGAAAAAAAAGGGGTCCTGCAAATTAGCCAACTCAGATGCTGAATATCTGAATGATTTTAAAATCATAAATACTATAATGCCATAAATTAATACTATAACCAATGTTCATTTTAATAAATTGTAAATAAAGAAATACATACATAAAATGAAAGGTAAATATAATATCGGTCTAAAAAGTAAACTTCTCACCGAACCCAAAGGTGTTCGTGTTGAATTCAGAATTAGAAATAGCATAATAGAGCATGGGAACCATGTCACGCCGCGTCAGATTCCGCCATGTTTTAGGTCACGCCCACAGAGCACACAGCGTAAACAATGCAAATCACCAAAGAAAAAGCCGACCGTTTTACATTAATATTTTTTGAAAAACATCTTACATACGCTTAGAATAAAACGGACTAATATGTAAATCTCTTAAAAAAAAAAAAAAAAAAAAAAATTCGCTCTGTTGTTTGTCTGACAGGCTGCAAATATTTATTACTATTCAGTCTCCTTCACTACAGTGATAACGTTACTAATATATGCTAACTGCTAAAACACTTACGACAATTAACCATGGTTTTACTATAGTAAACGTGTAGCGACCGTGTTTTTGGTGTATGTATTACCATTTGTATAACCACAATCTTATTAAATACCATGGATAAACTATGGTTAGAGTAGCAAAACCATGGCTAATTTTGTAAGGGGAGAATACACTACAGCTAGATCTCAAACAGTGGATCATTGTTATATCGTTATATTGCCCGGTAAAACTGCTCAGTGTTAAGAGTTAAGCCATTATAGAGGTAACAGACCTTGAAGCTGCTTTGAAACGATGTGTATTGTGGATGCTATGCAAATAAATACATTGACTTGACCGAACCAAGTTGAAGACTTGCGATGCCGAACAACGGTGCTAGCGATCAAATAAATGAATGAACGAAACTGAATCCGTACAAAAGGTGGCCGGCTATTAACGAGCTGCCGCAAATAACATTTCCATACATGATTTCCTTCTATTTGTGGTGTGAGGGCTTACAGTTTAATGCAAATCATATCTTTAATATATTAAATCTACAGAGATGAATTATAAAGCCACATTTTATTTTAGATGTTTACCATACCGAGTTCCGTAGTGAATGTAGACATATTTAATGTTTATATGATTCATTAGATCGCGTTGGAATGATCAATTGCCATAGCCTTTATTGTCAATGTCTGCAGGTAAAACCTCGGCTTTTTCGGCATTATAACGCGGAGAAAGCAGGCTTTTCACACCGGCCGTGCAAAGGGATATGGCAATTGATGATACAGTAAGCCTTAACCATTGCAACGCGATCTTAAGTAGAATAATATAAACATTAAATAATATAAAACGTCTACATTCACTACCACTCACAGCCTCCGCTATAGCTCCCGTGACCTAAATTCCCAGAATGCATTGCCGTTGTGACGACACATTCCCAGTCACACTGCTTCGGTCAAGATGAAGCACTCCAGGATAGTGTCTCCCTCTTGTGGCTGAGAAGTTCAAATACATAACGCAGGAAAGTTAACCTTATTAGGCCCACTGGATCACATGCGCTAATGCATATTAAGGTCTGCCCTGTGTATTACAATTGCCTTTGAAGGGATAAGACAGAAAATAATCTTATATCACAAAAACACAATTTTGTGTTAACCTCAAAAATGTTATCATATGTGGCTTTTAGTTTTAATGGTATATTTATTATAAATGTTTGTGTTCTAATTTGTTTCATAAGTAAAACAGTGAACTACATCTTATGATCTTATGAGTAGCTTCACTGTAGCTTAACTGCTTTAAACTGTGACTATTTTAACAGTAGTTGCCTCAACACTGATTGCAAAACTTTTATCTGTCAACAGCAGAAGTAGTGATGGCCAAAAATTTGTTGCTTTTAGCTTATCTTTGCCTGAAAATATAAAGTTCATAATCATATTTCTTAAAAATAAACTAAAAATAAATGTAAATACTATTAAAACTTGAATTAAGACCCAGGAAAGACAAAAAGTGATACATTCAGCTTGACATAAATGAATTTTTTTTCTCTTCTTTTTTTTCTTTGCAAGTCAAGAATTTGTAGCTCAGGGATATTATTATTATTATTATTTATTTATTATTATTTTTTTAACAAAGTCAGTTGGTCCGACTGCCTTTTCATACACTCTCAGAAAGAAAAAAAAAAGTTACAAATGTTGTCACTGGGGTGGTACCTTTTCAAAAGGTACTCATTTGTAGCTAAAGGCTTCATATTGGTACCTTAGAGATACACATTAGTACCTAAAAGGTAAAAAAAAAAAGTGTACCTTTCGAAAAGGTAGACCTACCACCCCAGTGACTTGTGCACCTTTTCCTCAAACAAACTGCTGTATAAGGCAGAATATAATCGCTTGAAAATAAAGCAAGGAATATGAATATACTGTACATTTTAACACTTTAATATTTGTAACTGTGATGATGGAAATATATGCTATAGCTGATCTTAATGTACATTTTTGTAATTTCTGGTTGGTTTATTTTAAACACTGTCCTACTCATTAACATTTTTGTAGGTGGTGTGATAAACAAAAATTAAAAGGTGGTGGTTTATTTTGAGAAAAAAAGAAATAAATTACATTTATTTGATTTGATTTATTAATTTAATTTTTAAATTTAACTTATTGCAGTAATGCATCAATAATATGTACATTCCATAACGTTTCATAATATAGATAAATACAACAGTCAGTAAAATCTCAAACATTTTATGAATAAGACAAAGGTAGATATAAAAAAATAAATAAAATAAAATTAAAAATAAAAACAAAATAAAAATGAAATTAAAAATGCTTCTTAAATGGTGCTGAAATCCATAATTATGTTGTCCTTAAGAGTAAAACAGAATTTAGATGGCAGGGTAATCATTTTTGTTAATAGGTAAAGACAAAATTTCACTTGCTTTAATGCCCTAAATATATATCTATTCACAAAAATGAAATATAAAAAAATAATTGAGAACTAAACTTATATTTAAATTTTTGTATTAAAGTGATGAACAGGAGATGACTGATAGTAATGCTGGGAATGTGTGTTCTGTAATCCTGCTTCGGTGCTGAAGATGTTTTAGCATATATCCTATTATCCACATGAGTGATCCTGGTGTCTGATTTGGACGGAACTCCAGGATCAGATAAAGGACAACTGAAGCTTGTTTGCTTTGCATGCGACTTTCACACCATCCAGAGGAACTCAACTAGATAATTAGCCACAAAGCCCACAGAGTAACTGGCTCCCTTTCCCTGACACAGGCATGCTAAGACATCACTAACCATCACTCGCAAAACAACCAGTCAGGCGGAACGACTGCTCATCTCTCAACAGTTGTTGAGTCATTGAAATTTGCCAATAAAATCAAAGTATTTCTGAAAAGTATTTCTATCTGATTTATTATAATGTTTAAATTAATATATTCATTACAGATCTCCAAAAATTCCTATTTATACATATATATATACACATATATAAAACTGCATATAAACCTGCTATAGGCCCATTTATGTCTTTAAAAATCCAAAAAGGGGCAATTTAAACTGGGTTTCTGCAAATTTCAGAAACAGCTTTGACTTTAATGGACATTTATTAAGTATGAACTTTTAAGAATAAGTTCATTTTAGAGTTACAACTAAACTAGTGCACCATGTCCGTATGCGAAGTATTTGTCGAGTCGTTGAGAGATGAGTGTGATTTAATTTTTTGGACAGCTATCTGGCCACCTCCCTAGTGTGCGTTAAAATCTGTGTGTGTGTGTGCATCTTGGCGTGTCTATGTTGTGAACCAGATATAAGCGTTATATATTTCTTACGCTTTTGACATCCATTACACATGATTGCAAGTGATAAGTTCTTAGTCACACTGAGGGATGATTAAGCTTTTTACTTGTTTTAACTCGTCTTAGGCAAAAGCTGTACATTGAGTTTGTATTGCCTGGAATGCTACAAACCTGCATTCTCACACCACCTTAGGGCACATGTGTACAATGACAAACACACACACACACACCCTAATACATCCTGCTGTGTGTCTGTGCATGGGGAAATTATATGTGATGTTGATTGCTCAGAGCTAACAGTGCGTGTTACTGCTTGCACCTGTTGAAGGAATAGTTCATCAAAAAAATTAATTTTTGTCATTTCATATTTTGAAAAATGTTTCAGTGTTTTTTCCCCCATACAATGAAAGTCACCGGGGTCCGATGTTGCTTTGACCCCAGTGACTTACATAATCTGGACAAAAACAGTTCAAAAATATTATTCAAAATAGTTTCTTTTGTGCTCAGATTTTAAATTTTTGGGTCAACTATCCCTTTAAGGACCGATATTTCAAAGAACAGCATGGAGGAAATGAGTGTGCATGTGAGATTCCGTACAGTAAAACAGAGCAAAAGCTTTACTCTTTTAAAATGGTCCTCCTCTTGGTTTTTTTAAACAAACTTTTTCCTATCTCTGAGCATTAAGTGACAAGTGAGGCTGAGTGATTTTGACAGGTGAAAGCCCACAGAAACTACAGCAGGAAGTGTTCTGTCTCTTGTCTGAAGAGGGTGTGTCGCAGCCAGGAAAGCAGAAGAAGAGATGGGCAGACAGGTATGTGAAGACCGGAATGTTCATTTTAGTCACACCTGGGATGAACACACCTAGCAAACATGGCCTTTCCCTTTTCATTGGCTGATTTGATCATGACTGACAGCACGAACAACAAATAAACCCCCTCTTTTGGCCGCTAAAGGGGTTTGACCTATGATCCCCAATTGTGAACCAATAGCATGTCATGGTTGACTTGCAGATAGGTGGGGTGGAGAGGAAATAAAACTCATCTGTGGGGTGTGTCCACAGTGGCATACGTACAGACTGTGAGGCTGTGCTCCACCACGCAGATCTCCTGCCTCAAAACTATGGTTTGTGGAAGACGGACTTGTACTCCTCCTGGTCGAAAGCTACTGGAAAAGTCCCAGATGTCCTCCCTGACCTGGTAATCTCAGCTGCAGCTACCTATCATGTCATGAAGATGCATTTGATGTTCCTTTGGCTAAAAGAATAAAGCTGGACAGAGCAGGTGGGAACTTGTGCCGGAGTTTTGTATGGAAGCAGTTGGAGTTCTCAGTAGGACTGTTGAATGTTTGTTCAAATGGTCGCTCACATCTCCTTATCACTTTTCCAGCCCAGCTGAAGATGGTGAATCTGTTGGACGGAGAACTGATAAGGGCATGTGGCTGACACATACAGCTTTGTGTCCGCTGGGCACTCAGGTCAGGGTGCGTTGCGGATGTGTGGTGATTGCACATTTGTGAATGTCAATGACTTAATAACTGACAGTTCTTAATATGTTTAAATCAATATTATTTTTTAAATGTTTACTAAATGATATATGATATATTTTTTTATTCCAGATACTGCTAAAGCTATATAATTTCATGTCATATCTATACATACAGCAACTATGTTTTGAGTTTTGTACATGAAAATTATGATCCCAATGAGAATTCATTTTAATGATGTATTTATTAATTTGACCATATTAATACTGAATCCAAAATGTAGGTTTTATGTAGAACTTGACATTGTACTTTCAATCTGTTTTGGCTTTACCAAATATACAACATTAATCTCTATAAGTTAGAAGTAGTTTTCAGATTTAGAAACTTTGCAAATTGGTTAAGTATTTGTTACTCTTCTTAATACAGACTTGATTATCATTTGATAACAATTATGCTTATGACTTAATAAAAACAATATAAAAGTTTAATATTTTAAATTTGTTTATTTATAATGATTTTTTTTTAAAACTCTGTTTATAAAAGGGGGAAAGAATTTGAAAAAACTCAATTCTATTCCAAAATATTGGTCATGTTGTGCTACAGCTTTTATAAAATGCTCTTTTCCTTTACCATAAACACATTCATTTTCCAGAGGGTAACGATACATTTAATGTCTTGATTTCATTATTCAAAAATAGGCTTTGTAAAAATGTTAACCTGTATTCATGTTACACACTGAATTTTATTATAAGGTAAATCAAACGTCTAATTTAGCTCTGCAGACTGGCTAATAGCATTACAGTATATAAAAACTCACTAATTATTTAATGCTTAAATTCACACATATTGCAGTTCATCTCATTGCATAGGCACTTCATTACAAAGCCAGCCTCATCCTGCATACTTTCCCACATTCTTCCTCAAACTGAATCTCTGTACTTCATATAAAGTAGGCAGATGTAATAGTCTGCAAATTAGGAATGTACAATCTACACAGGAAAATGTGACAAACTGCTTTTTAAATGAAGAGAGTGATATTCACTGGGTAAGGTATTGTCTCAAGCCAGGCCCACCATGGAAGCACTGAGATCCCACAGTCTGCGAGCTGCAGCATCATCCCTACCCTGAGGAGCTGCCTCTTTGGGAGCACAATCACTGTAAAACCACCAAGAGTGAAATTATAATAATGATCATAATTAAACAGAAATGGTCAGAAAACACTGTGAATAAAAGCTTTAAAAAAAGAGGTGAAAACAGTTTGTTGTTTTCCATTGTGAACTTATTAAATGACAATGACATCCATTGTGAAACAAAGATTTCTGTCTCAAGTTTGTCATCAACTTGTTACAATTTGGTGCCAGTATATGATATGAAGGGAGAGGTGACACGTTAAATCTTGTTGGTGTTGTAATGCTAACTTTACAAAGTTTGTGTACATCTCTCACAGGCCTTGATGAGCAAAATCTTACTAGACTGCATTTAACACACATGATAGAAGAAGCTACTGACCTGTAGTAAAGGCCACTGGTGTTCTGCAGACTCTCATCGACTGCACAGTAGATGGTGGTCTGCGCACCCTGCCAAGGTGTTTTGACAAAGAAAAAAAGGGGCATGAACAAAAGCCTCTTCCATAAAGACAGAGAGGGGAAAAAGTGTCGGCCCAGCTCAGTTTGGATCAACCCAGGATGAAGAGCATAAGTTGTCACTCCTGTGCCTGAATGATAGACAGGGAGAGAGTTTTCAAGAAGCGGGTTAGAAGTACAGAAGTACAGTGCGTTCAATGGATTAGCATAATATTGTAAAGACTGTAAATCCCCTACAGCCTCGATTTCATCTGCATTAAATTCAATATAACGTCTGACCCAGTGACTCTTAATCCTGGTCCTGGGCACATTTTGCATGTCTCCCTTATTTAACACACCTGATTCAGATCATCAGCTCGTTTTAGTCCATGAACTGAACTAGGTGTGTCAGATAAGGGAGACATAAAAAAGTGGGGGTCCCCAGGGCCAGGATCAAGAACCACAGGCCTAACCTGATTCAGGTCTATAGTTTACCTTTCAGTTTGACAGCTAGTTCCCGGGTAAACAGAACATTGGCCAGCTTGCTCTGTCGATAGCTTACTAATGGATCATAGTTTTTCTCCAGGTTTACATCATCAAAATGAATCTTGCCTGTCAAACATAAAATAATTTTAAATATGATTGGAATCAAAATCTTGAATGTGCCAAATAAACACTGTAAATGTATTTGCATTGTAAATAATACATATAATACATTACCATGTCTATATTTTATGCCCTTTCATTTTATAACACAAGAACTGTACATTTTGTCTAATTTAGAGACTACAAAATGATTAAAAATAAGTGTTTTGTTATGAGTGATTCAGTTTAGCACATAAAGACATATGGGCTTCTACACCTGTCTCGTGGGCCAGGCTGGAAACATTGACAACACGGCTGGCTGTTGATTTCTTCAACAAGTCCAGAAGTAAGTTGGTAAGCAGGTAATGACCCAGATGGTTCACACCAAACTGCATCTCAAAGCCATCATCTGTCTTCCACTGTGGGCACATCATTATCCCTGTTGGCAGAAAAAAGAATAAATAAATACATGAATATGAATAAATAAATGTATAAATACATAGATATAAACCATGTGTTCATACAGATGCATTACAATCTGGCTGATATTCCTTACCAGCATTATTAATGAGAATGTCCAGTCTCTCTTCATTCTGCTGTACATCTTTGGCCAGAGCTCGGACTGACTGCAAGGAGGCCAGATCCAGCATCTTCACAACCACGTTGTCATTTCCACTCCTCTTTCTGACCTCATCTTCTGCTCTGGTGGCTCTGCCCATGTCTCGGCAAGCCAGGATCACCCTTGCACCTGAACAATGGAGGTTTATAAATGGTTGTTGTTTGGATTGCATAATTAAACCAGTTTTATCGTCCCCAATGTGGATTTATCATCCCTTTCAAACCAATTGCATGTACCCGTTTGAGTACAATCTACAGCACAGAACATGCTGTGAATACCAGATTTTGGGTGAAAGAAAAACATTCTGTTCTCTTTCAGTCAGTTATGTTGACGTTATGGGTTTCAATCACATCTGAAGTTTACGAGAAACGGCCAATGATTATTGGCGAGTGGATTTTGCAAGCCAAGCCAATCACCGTACATTCGGGTATATAAGATGGCGACATGCATCCACTCATTCAGATTTTTGCTTTTGCAGACCCGATCGCTTCATGAGCAAGAGAATTGTCACTACTGTCAATGCGCTATCAACAAATCAGGAGGCTTCTCTGCTGTGTTTTCGAATGGTGCATTCAGCGGTGTGTTTGCCCTCGTTCCTAGCACAGATAAGTGCTGCGTTCCTCCTCTGAGCACATCAGCCTTAAGAGCAGTTTCTTATACCAGCTTGCATGATCGTGAGTGTCTTTCGAGATGTCTTTTCGACCGTGTGTTTCTGGGTGCGGTAGTTTCCTTACCTCTGATGACGGACACAATTGCTGTCTCACATGTTTAGGCTGTAAGCATGCTGAGGCAGCTTTCACGGATGGGTCATGCCCGCACTGCAAGCACATGTCAATGGCTATGCTGAGATCGTGGCTCTCATTTATTATGAGGCTCCCCTTGGATTCTACCCAGTCCGGTTCTTCTGGTCGTAAAGACAACAGGGTCTGTCCCTCCAAAGGGTTTGGCCTAGTATCTCATTTGGGGCTCCCGAAGAGGATACAATGTCAATCGCAGCATCAGAGGAGGGGCTTTTGTCTTCTGATTCTGAAGACTCTGCTGAGCAGCCCCCGGCAATGGCGGCGGCACCGTCAGAGTCCCAAGCCAAGTTAATGCCCTTGCTCCTCCAGGCCGCTGAGAGCATGGGGCACTCGAAGCCGGATGATTGGTATCTGGGCTCCGGACATGACTTTCAGCCACGCTCCGCCCCTTACCTTTCTTCCCGGATGTTCATGAAGAGCTCACCAATACGTGGAAGGCTCCCTACACCTCTTGTTCACATTTGAGCTCTTCTCTCCTCACTACCCTTGATGGTAGGGCAACCAAGGGGTATGTGGATGTTCCCCAGGTGGAGCATGCAGTTGTGGTGCACCTGTGCCTGCAAAACGTGGAGAAACCACTTATCTCCATGTCCAAATCCTGTAAACTGATGTCAGCTCTGGCTACCAAAGCTTCTAGTGCTGTGGGGCAGGCCACCTCTGCCCTGCATGCCATGGCCATCCAGAAGGTACTGACCCGGGGTTGATGTGGGAACTGCACACAGTGATCGACTTTGCCACCAAACCGCAGAGGTCTGGCTCTTCGTCTGCCTGTCGCCGAGGGCGCCCCCCCTGTGGCATCAACACCTGCTCTGACCAGACCCAAGTCTAATGAGCATAGAAGGGCGTCAAGCTTCCCGCAGGAAGAGGGGACAGCCTGCTTCTCAGGGAGCCCTTAAGTCTTCGCAGAAGACCACGAAGCATCCCTCAGACAGGAGACCCAGAGATGGAAGGATCTTTGCCCTGGGCCAGTGACATCTGGGCCCCATCCCCCGAAGGACAGCCGGGGGCATATACCACCAAGAAAGCTTATTCCTCCGCTGGTGCCGTTAGCTCGGCTATGCGATTCAGTTTGCCAGGTGCCCTCCCAGGTTCAGAGGCATTCTTTTTTATCAATGGCAGACGAAAATGTCCTGTGTGCAGAGGTTGCAGTCCTCTGGGCGAAAGATGCAATAGAGCCTGTTCCTCCAGTCAAGATGAAGTCAGGGTTTTGCAGCCCTTATTTCATCATACCCAATAAGACACATACTTTCATGCCTCGATTTTGCCTTGACACAGGCCGTTTCTTCAGTTTGCTCTCAAGGGTCGAGTGTATCAGTACGTTCGCCGTGATTCTGCAAAGTAAGAAATGTTCCTGGATCAACATTACGGTCCATAAATACAGACTTAACCCAATCCCTACCCCTAAAACTAACCCATAATTTATTCCTAAAATCAGAGGGAAATGATAGCTGATTAACAAGGGTGTAGAAGCACCTAATCCTGATTGTAAGCCTAAAACTGACATTTCCTGAAAATGTATCCCTCAATTCTGATTGGTTGATTGGAATGGTGTTCCAGGATCAACAAGGATATTAATCCAGGAACAAATTGTACTTAGTAATGCTTACCGTATCAGTACAATGTCAGCACACACCGGGTGGGCATTACCCCGGCTTTGTGCCGCCTTTTCAGCCCATGGTCGGATCTTGCATTTCTACTGGCAGGTGTTCCCCTGGAGCAAGTGTCGAGGCATCTTGTTATCACAACAGATGCCTCCCAGGCCGGCTGGGGTGCTGTATGCAATGGGCAGGAAGATTCCCGTTTACCCATTCACTTCCCAGGAATCCACCCACTGCCAGCTGTTTTACTACCTGACCGAGGCCCCCTCGTCACGGATGCTCTGGCACCCATGTCCCGATCTATGGAACCTGCATGTCTGCATTGGCATTGGCACGGCGCCGCTATAACATACATCTGCAGAGCTGCGGGCTGGGCATCACCTAATACCTTTGTGAAATTCTATAATCTCTGGTTTGAGCCAGTTTCCCTCCCGTGTGTTGGGTATGGACAGATAAATTGATGGAGGAATCTTTTTCCAGTAATTTCCCCATCTGGTGAACCCTGGTCGAGTTCCTCTAGTACCCTGTGGCATCAGACTCAGCGGAGGAGTCTGATACCGGGTCCAGTACTTGTGTTGCATGCCATTGTCACCCCTTGTACTGGACTAGGTCATTATGATAAGTTTATTTTTTGCAGAGTATATCTTTATTGGTTATATGTGATGGTAGGTTAACTTTGCTTTCTGAAATACCCCACTGTGAAGTCGATTCTTCTAGGCATTGCGACAACACACTAACGCAAGTCAATCAAGCCTCACCCCTACTGTATTTTGTGCATTAGGTGGTCTAGCTCGAAAAATATGCTTTTTAATGTTATATGAGAATAAGGAAAAATTTATGAGACAGTTGTTTTTAGATTTCATTGAAATTTAATCGTAAGCTTGGTGAACAGCTTTCAAGAATTGATGTTTCCCTATTCAAAGAGATACAAAGCTGTACTTGCATGACTGAAATAGCTCCCTTAGAGGCATTTTAAAGATGGCCGCTGAGTGAAATTACTTGCCTTAAAAAGGACGGTTCCACTTTATATTAGGTGACCTTAACTACTATGTACTTACATTTAAATTAATCATTTGGTACAATGCACTTATTGTGTACATACATGTTTTTACATTGTACTTATATTTTTAAAATACCTGTATGTAATTACTTCTGTAATTACATTTATAATTACACTGTTGACCCATCCCTTAAACCTACCCATACCACCAAACCTGTCCCTAACCTTACCCGTATCCCACCTCAATTGCAGCAGGAGTGTTTTGCAATACAATATGAACATTGTACTTATTTTTTGGTGCAAGTACATAGTAGTTAAGGCCACCTAATATAAAGTGTGATCGAAAGGACTTTGACTGTGTTGATATAGATATCTCTATAAACCTTTGGAGAGAACTATGTGCTTTGTGAATTTGCAGATCTTTTTTAATGCACAAACAGCAAGTTCAAGGAAGTAGAAAATGTAAACAAGCATGATAGGACCCCTTTGAAATTTGAAATGTTTTTTTTTAACGTCACATACTTTTGAGCTTTTTTCATTGAAATCAGATGAGCTAAGCCTATAACATTATTTTATATACATATACTTGACCTCTCATATGATGCCAGTTCTTTAAAATAACATTTTCAGAGCTCCATTAAAATGAACTGACCTCTCTTGGCCATGTCCACCGCGGTCTCTTTGCCGATACCAGTGTTGGCTCCCGTTATCAGAACAGTTTTGCCGTCCAAACGGGCTTTGCTGCGGCAGACTCCCCCAGCCCGCCATCTCCGCAGGACAAAGAGCCCGACACCTACCGGTACAGGTGCGACATTAGTCCATTATCATTACCTCATCTCTAACCTACTCTCTTAATGTCGGTCCATTTGATAAGCACAGGTAAAGTTCATCCAGGAAGCAACAGGCCTATATTAACTATCATTACATTCAATATAACATGCTCCTCATGTCTTTTAATTAATGAAATCGTATGACTTCTTTTACATATTACATGACTTGCAATAACCAGCTGTTCACTGGGAAATGTGTGCACTCACAACTATTTCAAAACTGAGCATAACTAGAGAAATAACTATAATAATAAATTGCATTTTTATTCCATGATGCATTCAGATTTTATTAAAATCACATTCCATTCCTGTAAATTTCAGTTTTAAAGTGCTTCATAATTACATATTTTTCATTGTCAAGGGAAGCCTGATTATTCTTGGAACCCACAACCAGCTTTAAACTTGCAAACTAATGATTTAAGTTTAGCCTACCTGTCACCAGGACAGCTGTGATCTCTGTAGGGTGTTCTTCTACAAACTCCTTCACTGCCTTTGTGTAGTTCTGCATTATTACACCTGGTAGATTCTCCTTCAACTGTGTAGTTGTAACATAAGCAGTCCAGCTCTTTCAGCAGTAAAAGTGTCTGCAGACAGATCACCTCCCCTACACTACACACAAAAAGTGTACTTCGGAGTAGGGATGGGCAATATCACTTTTTTTCCCGATAAGAAACCTCAAAGGTGCACCCCTATCTACCTCTAAAAGAGTGCATATTAGTACCATAAGATATACAAGTATGCATCCTTTAATGGTAGACAAGGTACAAAGTTGAGCAGGGGCGAGGCCAGAAATGGTTAAGTGGGTGGGCCTATGTAAAACAGGGTGGGAAAAGTAGCATATAAAAACTGTATGTCAAATTGGCAACAGAAAGTACAGCACAAAGGTTCAATACACAACAATTTAAAAGTATTGATTAACATTAATGTTATTTTCAACATTTACCAATACATTATTAAATTAGCCTAAAAGTTTATCTGTAAACTTGGTACCTGAGTTAACACAAATAACAATGGACAGTTGTATTTTATTAACTAATGTTAACAAAGATTAATAAACTTTGTAACAAATGTATTGCTCATTGTTAATGTTAGTTGATGCATTAACAAACGTTAACTAAAGGAAAGTTTATTGTAAAGCATTACCAGAGACAACGGAGCTTCGCAGATGATCACATAATCAGATAATCAGTCTCTGTCAATGCACGTTCAAAGGAGTGTGAACATCGAGGACAGTAGAAATATGCAGTTTGTTGTGGAGAACAGAATCCAGCACAACGTTCTGTTCGAATTTTGACTAGAGTATAGTATGGTATGAACTTATAAGAAGATGGAAAATTAAGAAACTACCACTAATTGGTCTGACTTACTACTGGAGGATAAAAAAACAAAAATTGTCAGAGGTGCCTTATCTTGGTACCAGAATATCATTAGGACTGGTGAGTAGAAAATATATAAACTTCCAACTTAATAAATATTTCCATTGTTTTCTCGAAAAGAATAAATAGGTCTTTATAACTTACTTTATATACAAAATATAGATTTACAAAAGGTGCCAATATTAGTGGAGGTGCATGTATGTCTCTGTGTAAACTTACAGGCTGTACATGAGTTGGTGACCTTGTACTTTAATCTATTTTGTATTTGGCATTCCAAGTTTACCAGAACATTTCTCAATTACATTTATCTCTATAAAGTTAGTAGTTTTTAGATTAATTGCAAACTGGGAAAGCATTTGCTACTTTTCTTAATGTAGACTTGCTTACCATGTAAAAACAATATCACAGATTTGTTTTATATTTGTTTATAACAAAATTTCAAATAAACTCTGTTAATGTAAAGAATGTTAAAAATTCCAAATTTATTCTGAATGCTGTGCAAGTTGTGTTACAGTTTTTATAAAATGCTTCTTACCTTTACAATAAATTCACTAGGGCTTTCATTTTATAGAGGGTAATGACTCATTTAATGTAATTTCCTTATTCAGAAACAGGCGTTGTAAAAATATTAAGCTACATTCATATTACACACTGATTTCCATTATGATACACTGTATCCAATTCCACAAACACTGGCAATAAAAAAAAAAAAAGATCAAATATCTAATTTGTATAGCTACACAAAATATGGCTAATAGCATTACGGTATATAAAATCTCACTAATTACACTTCATATTGCAGTTTATCTTATTGCTTAGGCATTTCATTACAGACAATGAAACACTACTTTCCTACATTCTTACTGAAACTGCCTATCTGTACTTCATATAAAGTAGGCAGATGTAATAGTCTGCAAATTAGGAATGTACAATCTACACAGGAAAATGTGACAAACTGCTTTTTAAATGAAGAGAGTGATATTCACTGGTTAAGGTATTGTCTCAAGCCAGGCCCACCATGGAAGCACTGAGATCCCACAGTTTGCTAGCTGCAGCATCATCCCTACCCTGAGGAATTGCCTCTTTGGGAGCACAATCACTGTAAAACCACCAAAAGAGAAAAATTAACCACAGCCGGAAATTATCATAATTAAAAAGCAATGGTCACAAAACACCGTGTGAATAAAAGCTTAAAAAAAAAATTTGCATTGTAAAGCAAAGATTGCTGTCTCTAGTTTGTCATCAGCTTGTTACAATTTGGTGCCAGTATATGATATCATGCAAGATTAAATACACACATATTAAATCTTGTTGGCCGTTGTAATAATAACTTTAGAAAGTTTGTGTACATCTCTCACAGGCCTTGATGAGCAAAATCTTACTAGACTGCATTTAACACACATGATAGAAGAAGCTACTGACCTGTAGTAAAGGCCACTGGTGTTCTGCAGACTCTCATCGACTGCACAGTAGATGGTGGTCTGCGCACCCTGCCAAGGTGTTTTGACAAAGAAAAAAAGGGGCATGAACAAAAGCCTCTTCCATAAAGACAGAGAGGGGAAAAAGTGTCGGCCCAGCTCAGTTTGGATCAACCCAGGATGAAGAGCATAAGTTGTCACTCCTGTGCCTGAATGATAGACAGGGAGAGAGTTTTCAAGAAGCGGGTTAGAAGTACAGAAGTACAGTGCGTTCAATGGATTAGCATAATATTGTAAAGACTGTAAATCCCCTACAGCCTCGATTTCATCTGCATTATATTCAATATAACGTCTGACCCAGTGACTCTTAATCCTGGTCCTGGGCACATTTTGCATGTCTCCCTTATTTAACACACCTGATTCAGATCATCAGCTCGTTTTAGTCCATGAACTGAACTAGGTGTGTCAGATAAGGGAGACATAAAAAAAGTGGGGGTCCCCAGGGCCAGGATCAAGAACCACAGGCCTAACCTGATTCAGGTCTATAGTTTACCTTTCAGTTTGACAGCTAGTTCCCGGGTAAACAGAATGCTGGCCAGCTTGCTCTGTCGATAGCTTACTAATGGATCATAGTTTTTCTCCAGGTTTATATCATCAAAATGAATCTTGCCTGTCAAACATAAAATAATCTGAAATATTATTGGAATCAAAATATTGAATGTGCCAAATAAACACTGTAAATGTATTTGCATTGTAAATAATACATATAATACATTACCATGTATATTTTATGCCCTTTTATTTTATAACACAGGAACTGTACATTTTGTCTAATTTAGAGACTACAAAATGATGAAAAAATAAGCGTTTTGTTATGAGTGATTCAGTTTAGCACATAAAGACATATGGGCTTCTACACCTGTCTCGTGGGCCAGGCTGGAAACATTGACAACACGGCTTGGTGTTGATTTCTTCAACAAGTCCAGAAGTAAGTTGGTAAGCAGGTAATGACCCAGATGGTTCACACCAAACTGCATCTCAAAGCCATCGTCTGTCTTCCACTGTGGGCACATCATTATCCCTGTTGGCAGAAAAATATAATACATAAATACATGAATATGAATAAATTAGGGCTGTCAGTCGATTACAATTTTTTATCTAATTAATTACATGATGTGTCGATTAATTAATCGCAAAATAAATTTGACTGAAAATATACACAAAAGATTACTTAAAGTATCAAGTAGACATTACAAACTGTAGCTTTCGAAAGTAAAATTGTATTTGATTCAACATAAAATATATTACACAAACATTAAAGCTATAACATCCTAACATAAACTATGGAATATAAAAGAAGATAATCTGAGAAACAACTCAGAATTTTTTGTTCATACAACGAAAGTCATTAACCAAAACAGCTTTGTTACCAACAGTCTTCAAAATACCTTCTTTTATGCAAAAGAAGTGTTTGAAACGACATGAGGGTGAGCAAATTATGACAGAATTTTTATATTTTGGGTGAACTTAGCCTATCCCTTTAATGTTTTTATTATTATTTTTATGAAATGATACTTGAATTATACTCTAAATAAGAAACTACATCTGCCAGCAGATGGCGGTAAATGTCATCATTCGATTGGATTCAAATGGCTGATTCATTCAGGAAAGAAGTAAATGGCTGTGTTTATGAATGGGCCTTTGAATAATTGATTCACATGATTTGTTCAAAACGCAGATTCATTTAGAAACTAAACACCACTGTGTTGCTCGGAGACTCACAATTCTGCTGTGGCTTTAAAGGTAATATGTTCTCTGCAAAATTGAGCAAAAACACATAATATTGTTTTTAAAATATAACACAATATCAACTTCTTATTTACTGAACTGTTGTATAAAAATAACATTTAACTTAAACTTGTGATATTCGGGACAAAATCGATATCGCTTATATGATAGGCCTATAAGTTAAAGCTGCAGTCCGTAAGTTTTGCCTCTGTCGCCATCTCTGTTTGAAAACCTGGAATTGCAGCTGTGTGCAGAATTATCTTGTTTGCATGGGCTGTGCTTCGGCACGGCTTCAGTGCGTATGAATGTTTTGAGGTGAATGTGTAGCTGTCAGTCACCGCACCAGTGTGGATGTTTACTGTACTTCGCAATCACAGATTCAAGCCTACGTCTTGGAATATATGACCAAAATAAGAATTTTCACCATATATTGCCATCTGAACATGTGAGTAACAAGTCTGCCACGTTTGTTCTGACCAACTGAGGAAAAAAGCATTACCATAACTCGCACTACCAATGGTGATTTAATCTAAAGATTGGTTAGCTCATATCACATCAAACCGTGCAAAGTATTATTATTGTTATATTTTATTCTCAAATTATTAATGTTAACAACATCAGCATTGCGTGACTATGAGTATAGTGTGTAATAGCGTGTAGATTTCAATTTCTGTACAATCTAATCTCTAATTGTCATACCATTCGAATTTCATATTAAGAAATTCTTTTAACCCAAAAAGGAAACTATGCTCCCTTCGAAATGTTTTTCTTTAAATACAAATCTTGTATAATCCTAGGCTATCTGTAATCAGAAACACATTTAAAACTGGAATATAACTTAATTTCATTCATATGTGTTTCATAAACACATAATCCTTTCTGGATTACAATCTGCCATCAAAATGATACATTTAATAATTCTAGCTTCTGTGAGAAAAGTCTATAAACGATCTGTCACCTGCAGGATCCTCGCATGCGATAGCCTAGTAGCCGGGACAACTTCTTTGTCTGTTTACAGACGTGACATAATGACGCAGTGCCATGCTCAAATTTCCCGCGAAAACCTACCCGTACCACTCAAATTAGAAAACATTATTATAAGCTTACCGATGTGAATCGGTGAAAGTAAGGCGATAGTTTTGAATACTGGCTGGTTATGTACTTGCTCAAATATTGATTTCGGATAATTTTTAACCAAAAAAAGTTACGGACTGCAGCTTTAAATATGAGACAAAAAACTCATACAGGGTCATTTTTTGGCCCAATATCTTGAACTTTAGGGCATAACTGCATTTATGGAGTTGTTGCCCTGCATCATATTTGTCAACAGTCAACTGTATGAAATGTAAGATGACGTACAGGTCTGGGGGCGGGGCCAGTGCGTTAACTGCATTAAAATATTTTAATCACGTTATTTTTCATAACTGAATGAATGAATGAATGAATGAAGCATTTTATATAGCGCTTCTATTGTGTATTGCTATACACCCAAAGCGCTTTACAATCATGTTGGGGGGTGTCTCTCCTCAACCACCACCAGTGTGCAGCAACCTGGATGATCTGCTGCTTAAATAACTAATTAATTAAGTTAACATGTTAAACTGACAGCTCTAGAATAAATAAATTCATAGATATAAACCATGTTCATATGCAGATGCATTACAATCTGGCTGACATTCCTTACCAGCATTATTAATGAGAATGTCCAGTCTCTCTTCAGTCTGCTGTACATCTTTGGCCAGAGCTCGGACTGACTGCAAGGAGGCCAGATCCAGCATCTTCACAAGCACGTTGCCATTTCCACTCCTCTTTCTGACCTCATCTGCTGCTTTGTTGGCTCTGCCCATGTCTCGGCAAGCCAGGATCACCCTTGCACCTGAACAATGGTTCAAAAATGGTCATTATGTTGTATCTTGGCACGATGCAATGCTTTTCTGCAGCCATCAAGCCTTCAACAAATACAACAAGGCTTGTATGCACTCTCTCAAATCACAAATCAGTAACCATGAAGGTGTCATAAGTTACAAACTGGGCCATTGTTAGTGTGGTTTGATAAGCGATGGATTGCATAATTAAACCAGTTTTATCTTCCCCCTGTGGATTTATCATCCCTTTCAAACCCATCGCATATACCATTATTGCGTCTGTGAAGTTTCAGCACAAATCAACAACAGAACATGCTGTGAATATCACTTTTTGGGTGAAAGCAACAACATACTGTTTTCATGTGTCTCTTTAAATGCAAATGAGCTGCCCGCCCCCTTTCCAGAAGAGGGCTGTGCCTTCAGAGATGCCTTGGTTACTACGGCAACAATAAACAAAATATCCATTAAGAAGTGTTTATTTACACGAAGTACAAATAGCCCACTTTGTTGGCAGAGGCCATTTACACTAACTCCGCCCACCAACTTGTGATTAGGCTAGTCAACATTACAAAAGACGCACGTCTATTAACTGCTGTAGTGGTGTAGATGGTAAAGTGCCTACCGAAGTTGTTTCTAACACGATCCGGGTTCGAATCTGCCTTTTACCTTTTTTTCTCCCCTTTCAAATCTCATATCACATCGGAAAGACATTTATTTTTAATAGAAATTAAGGAAATGATCGAAAAGTTGAAAATAAAGTATCGGGTAGGGTTGGGTAGGTTTAGGCAAGGTTTAGGGAGGTGGCATTCATTTAATAATTTGAATTAACATTATCATTTAGCCAACACTCAATACATTATTATTGCATACAGTTTTATAATGTACTACAATACTGAGGAGCAGATATTTGCCACTATTTGCAATAAGTAGTATAAACAGCAGAAAATCCTGTTATTTTAACAGTGTAAATAGCATCTATCACTATTTTAACTTAGTTTAAATAGCCTCTATCGCTATTAACACAGTGTAAACAGCCACTGCCTTTTTATTATTATCTCCGTGGGGCTCATGAGACATTGCAGATTAGTCATTATGAAATGTTTATTCTTTGCATGTGTTTAAAAAGCCTTGCCAGTATAAACATCTGATAAACAGTTTTCTGAGAGCACACACTAAGCATGCACACACACACACACACACACACACACACACACACACACACACACAAAGCAGACTCTTTTGCCATAAACACACATAGTTCTTATAGCCACAGTCTGCATGTGTATCAATATATTAGATCTGTGAAATGGAGTTCCTTGGACACGGCGAAAACGCACAACTAATGCAACCTTGGGCATAAATATTTAAAATTTGAGGGGACACTGTGACATGCATTTCCTAAGAAAAAAAAAAAAAAAACTCAAAAAGACAATCAAGGCATTCGACGGAGTTCAGAAACTGTGCTTAGAGAATAACTCCTTTTGGATTTGACTTTATGCAGTGTGGACTATTTGTAACTTTGCAGATATTTTTCATGCACAAAAAGCAACATCACGCACTAAAGAAAGTAGGAAAAACTTAGTAGGAGCCCTTTAAAATAGTATCAATATGTGACCCTGGACCACAAAACCAGTCTTAAGTCACACAGGTATATTTGTAGCAATAGCCAATACACCGTATGGGTCAAAATGATCTTTTTCTTCTTTTATGCCAAAAATCATTAGGATATTAAATAAAGATCATGTTCCATGAAGATATTTTGTACATTTCCTATCATAAATATATCAAAATTTAATTTTTGATTAGTAATATGCATTGCTACTTAATTTGTATAACTTGAAATCCAGTTTTCTCAACATTTAGATTTTTTTGCACCCTCAGATTCCAGATTTTCAAATAGTTGCATCTCAGCCAAATATCTTTCTATCCGAACAAACCATATATCAATAGAAAGCTTATTTATTCAGTTTTCAGATGATGCATATATCTCAATTTCAAAAAATATTATGACTGGTTTTGTGATCCAGGGTCACATATTTGTTTAAACTTCTGTTGTTTAAATCAAGCTCAGTTTTTTTTTTTTTTTGTTGCCATGTCACAAAAATAAATAAAATAAATGCAGTTTTTGCTATCACATTCTTTAAATACTTTTAGTGAAAAACAGATGGGTTAACCACATAACATGCTTTAAAACTGATTTAGGAGGCTGTAATTTTTGTTACCATCTTGGACATTAATATCACAAAACTGGCTTACTACTACATATACTTGACCTCTCATATGATGCCAGTTCTTTAAAATAACATTTTCAGAGCTCCATTAAAATGAACTGACCTCTCTTGGCCATGTCCACCGCGGTCTCTTTGCCGATACCAGTGTTGGCTCCCGTTATCAGAACAGTTTTGCCGTCCAAACGGGCTTTGCTGCGGCAGACTCCCCCAGCCCGCCATCTCCGCAGGACAAAGAGCCCGACACCTACCAGTACAGGTGCGACATTAGTCCAGCATCATTACCTCACCTCTTTACATCACCACTGCTCTCTTAATGCTTGTAAATCTCAGGTTTAAAGTGCCCCATATTTATATATTTCTTGTTGTCGTGGGAAGCCACAAGCAGTTTTAAACATGCAAACTAATGATTTAAGTTTAGCCTACCCGTCACCAGGGCAGCTGTGACCTCTGTAGGGTGTTCTTCTACAAACTCCTTCACTGCCTTTGTGTAGTTCTGCATTATTACACCTGGTAGATTCTCCTTCAACTGTGCAGTTGTGAAAGTCCAGCTCTTTCAGCTGCGAAAGTGTCTACAGACAGATCACCTCCCCTATACTACTTACCTCGGAGTAAACACTGTGGCGCTCCAGTCTCGAATTTGCAAAATAAGAGTCCGATTGTTGCTTGTAAAAATCAAATGCGGCTGCAGAATACGCAGAAACATTCATAAATAGTTTCACAATAAATTTTAAATAATGAATGGTGTTGGCTTAAGGTCTGACGTACTACTGGAGAATAATAAAACGTGTGAAAAAAAATTGACAGAGGTGCCCCTACATTATTTTGAGAACACAATATCATATAAACTGGCAAGTAGAAAAAAGATTAGAGTAGATTAGAGTAGAAAGAACTTAATCAAAGTAAATATTTCCATATATACGGTGTTTTCACAGAGAATAAATAGACATTTATACATGAAAAACTGCCTTTATATATGTGTATGTATGTCTCTGGTGTATGTAAATATATATATAGAACATTTCTCAATCACAATCATCTCTATAAGTTAAAAGTAGTTTTTAGATTCATAAACTGCAAATTTGTAAAGTGTTTCCTAATGCAGACTTCATTACTGTTTGATGACAATAATGCTTATGGCTTAATGAAAACAACATCAAAGTTTAAAGTTGAAATTTGTTTATTTAACAAACTTTTAAATAAACTCTGTTTATGTACAGGGGAAATATTTTTTAAAATTCTAATTTTATTCCAAAACACTGTTCATGTTATGCTACAGCTTTTATAAAATGCTCTTTACCATAACTTATTCGGGCTTTCTTTTTATAGGTTAACAATCCATTTAATCCCTTATTTTCAACATTCAAAAATAGGCTTCATAAAAATGTTAACCTACATTTATTTTACATACAGAATTCTATCATGATACATGGTCTCCAATTACACAAGCACTGAAAATGAAATCCGTTTTTTTGTTTGTTTGTTTAAATAGATCACATGTCTAATTTGTATAGCTACATACAATATGGCTAATAGCATTACGGTATATAACTTCTTAATAATTATTTAATGCTTAAATTCACACTTCATATTGCAGTTACACATTGCAGTCATTACAGACAATGAAACACTACTTTCCTACATTCTTATTTAAACTGCCTATCTGTACTTCATATAAAGTAGGCAGATGTAATAGTCTGCAAATTAGGAATGTACAATCTACACAGGAAAATGTGACAAACTGCTTTTTCAATGAAGAGAGTGATATTCACTGGGTAAGGTATTGTCTCAAGCCAGGCCCACCATGGAAGCACTGAGATCCCACAGTTTGCTAGCTTCAGCATCATCCCTACCCTGAGGAATTGCCTCTTTGGGAGCACAATCACTGTAAAACCACCAAAAAAGAAAAATTAACCACAGCCGGAAATGATCATAATTGAACAGCAATGGTCAGAAAACACTGTGTGCATAAAAGCTTAAAAAAGTGGTGAAAAAAAATTGTTTTCCATTGTGAACTTATTAAATGACAATGACATACATTGTGAAACAAAGATTTCTGTCTCAAGTTTGTCATCAACTTTGGCCATTGTAATACTAACTTTAGAAATTTTGTGCACATCTCTCACAGGCATTGATGAGCAAAATCTTACTAGGCTGCATTTAAAGGGGTCATATGATGCAATTTCAAGTTTTCCTTTCTCTTTGGAGTGTTACAAGCTGATTGTGCATAGATAAGATCCCTGAAGTTGCAAAGACTAAAGTCTCAAAACCAAAGAGATATTCTTTATCAAAGTTAAGACTCTGCCACGCCCCCCTAAAATGGCTCATTCAAACACGCCCCCACATGTCTACGTCACGATGTGGAAATATTTGCGTAACGCCGCCCAAATGTGCACGCAAAGAAAGAAGACATGGTTTCAGTAACCACAGTAGTGTTGATGCAGCTGTGTCAGGGAGACGCTGTGTGTTTCTGTGCGAAAGCAAAAGCACTTTATTTGGCCTTCCATAAGTAGATGCATTTAGTAATCATTACGATTACTTACAACAAAACAGCACAACTCAGATGTTATCACAACGCATTTTATGGACGACCGTTTCGAGAACCTAGGAGAGGAGGTAATTCTGACTTTGCTATGACAATCTGGCGCTTCTGAATCAGCGACTGTAAGTATGTTTTGTTATTGGTTTAAATATTTGATATTGACTGTTCAAATGCGGAATTTTGTGCGTCGTGTGTATGTGTGTAAGAGAGAGAGAGAGAGAGAGAGAGAGAGAGAGAGAGAGACAGGTGCTGCGTCCCAATTCGCATACTATCCGTCCTAAATAGTATTCAAAAATAGAAATAGTATGTCCCAAATCATAGTATGTTTAAAAAAGTATGCCAAAGATTCCCGGATGGTCTACTATTTCCGGCTAGAATTCGAAGTGCAGATCGATGCACACTCTAACGGCTAATATTGCCCACAACCACTGATCTATAATAGATCAGTGCCGACAACACATTGCGCTGTGGATGAGGATTCGATTAGAACTACAAACATGGCGGATGTGCGCAACCGACGGACAGGTAGAGAAAGGAATTTGAGTGATAAATAATCAATGTCTAACCTGATCAAAAAATATTTATTTAATGTTATCCACGTTATATTTCATCTGCAGCAACACTGTGAACTTTTATAATGATACGATTGGTCATTAACATCATTATGCAAACACATGAGCAGAGTTCTCAGCATGAAAGACCCGTGATGTGCTTCTTTATTTTGCTCCAATACGGTTGGAAATCAAATTAAACTAAATGTGGATGATGTTAACTGTGATAAGATGATTGACAGGGCAGTTTAAACAGTTACAGGATGAATGTAACTAAGCAACAGAGCGTCCGTAAAAGACGCAGCTATGACGAAGTAGTATGTCCCAAAGCTTGCCTACTATTCTGCTACATACTCAAAAGTATGTACTTTTTCTTCACAAAAAGAGTACATACTTTTAGGGCATAGTATAAGTAGGCGAATTGGGACACAGCATTGGTCACATCACAGCGCGTCAGCTATCGGCTTATGTGTGTGTGTGTGTTTGTGTGAGAAAGAGACAGAGTCACATCTTAATCGTGGCTTGTGTGTGTGTGTGTGTGTGTGTGTGTGTGAGAGAGAGAGAGAGGGTCACATCACAGTGGAGTCAGCTTTCTTAATCACGGCTTGTGTGCAAACACATACGAGCTTCATCACTGTATCTGTCACGCGACTCTGTTCCCCTCTCGGGCTTGAACTGATGGTAAAACTAAGGGCATTATTAACTGTCTTTACTTTTATTTTGAAAGCTGAAGCTCGCGATTATGGAAAGGGGCGTTACATTTCCGACGAGTGCTTGTGGTGTTCGGCCAATCACAATGCACTGTGCCAGTTGGCCAATCAGAGCTGACTGTGCTTGTCGAAAGGAGGGACTTTGTAGAAAACGAAGCGTTTGAGAGATGCGGGGCATAGAGGACCTACAATAATGTACAGTATTTGAAAAATAATATGTTTTTTGAACATTAAAGCATGTCAACATATTCTGTTACACCAAATACACAAAATAATGATCTTTAAAAAAGCATCATATGAACCCTTTAACACACATGATAGAAAAAGCTACTGACCTGTAGTAAAGGCCACTGGTGTTCTGCAGACTCTCATCCACTGCACAGTAGATGGTGGTCTGCGCACCCTGCCAAGGTGTTTTGAGAAAGAAAAAAAAGGGCATGAACAAAAGTCTCTTCCATAAAGGCAGAGAGGGGAAAAAGTGTCGTCCCAGCTCTGTATGGATCACCCCAGGATGAAGAGCATAAGCTGTCACTCCTGTGCCTGAATGATAGACAGGGAGAGAGTTTTCAAGCAGCATGTTTGAGTGTGTGTGTGTGCGTGTGTGTATGTATGTGTGTGTGTGTGTGTGTGTGTGTGTGTGTGTGTGTAGATGTGACATTGTGATATTTCAATACTGTAAGAGTAAGAAAGTTTTCATTATAGACCTTAGTCAGGGTAGTGTCACATTTAATTATTGACAGGAATGAAAACAAGGCTGTGAGAGATAGAAGTACAGCGCATTTAGTAGATTGTACTGTAGTTTAACAGAATGCCAAATGTTCAGCTGATGAAACGTCTTTCAGAAAAAAAAAGAAAAAAACTTTCTATATAAAAAAAATTTATAAAACTGTTTTGAAAGTTGTGAGTTGTGAAAATAATATGATCTAGGACATTTATACAGGGTGATATTATAAAGATAATAAATCTTTTACAGTCTCGTTTTCATCCGTGTTAAATTCAATATAGCCTCTAACCTGATTCAGGTCTATAGTTTACCTTTCAGTCTGACAGCTAGTTCTTGGGTAAACAGAACATTGGCCAGCTTGCTCTGTCGATAGCTTACTGATGGATCATAGTTTTGCTCCAGGTTTATATCATCAAAATGAATTTTGCCTGTCCAACAGAAAATAATTTGAAATATTATAAGGAATCCAAATATTGAATGTGCCGCATAAATCATTTAAATGTGTTTACATTGTAAATGATACATGTAATACATTTCAATCAGAATTATGTTTTTACGTAAACAGTATTTAAGTTAATGCCCTACAATGGTAAAACACAAGAACATTAACATTTAGTCAAAACAGAGCATCTTGTCAGAGAACTGGATAAGGAGTATAATCACCACTTGCAATAATTTAGAGACTACAAAATAATGAAAAAAATAAGTGTTTTGATTGAGTTTAGCACATAAAGATATATAGGTTTCCACACCTCTCTCGTGGGCCAGGCTGGAAACATTGACAACACGGCTGGGTGTTGATTTCTTCAACAAGTCCAGAAGTAAGTTGGTAAGCAGGAAATGACCCAGATGGTTCACACCAAACTGCATCTCAAAGCCATCGTCTGTCTTCCACTGTGGGCACATCATTATCCCTGTTGGCAGAAAAATATAATACCGGTACATAAAATATAATATAAAATTTTAATAAACACAATTGAATACATACATAAATAAATAGGTTTAATTCACTAACAGAGCAAAACTGTTTCCAAAAAATAAAAGTTTTTAACTATATCAACCATGTGTTTATGCATTACAATCTGGCTGATATTCCTTACCAGCATTATTAATGAGAATGTCCAGTCTCTCTTCAGTCTGCTGTACATCTTTGGCCAGAGCTCGAACTGACTGCAAGGAGGCCAGATCCAGCATCTTCACAAGCACGTTGCCATTTCCACTCCTCTTTCTGACCTCATCTGCTGCTTTGTTGGCTCTGCCCATGTCTCGGCAAGCCAGGATCACCCTTGCACCTGAACAATGGTTTATAAATGGTTGTTATTATGACCAACCATCAATCCTTCAACAAATACAACAATACTACAAGGCTCTTATGCACTCTCTCGGTGATGACATATGTTTCTAACCATGAAGGTGTGTCATTAGCCTAAGAATTAAAATCTGGGCCATGTTAGTGTGGTTTGATAAGAGATGGATTGCATAATTAAACCAGTTTTATCTTCCCCAATGTGGATTTATCATCATTTTTTCAAAACACCAATGCATAAGGAGGGTACTGAACATCAATCAGTATAAATATCAATTAAGTTAATGAGTTAGAGCCTCCATAAATTATATAATAAGTCTGTTTGTGAAATACTAGAACAGAATTTACTTTAGCACAACTTTTATGGACATTAATGTGATGCTTATTTTGTGTCTGGATCTTAATCCCCCCCCCAAAAACCCATTAAATATTAATTTCAGACCAAAAATGGACTTGAATACACTGAATGCACCACTACTATGATGAAAATTATAAAATTAACTTTTGTGGAGTCAGAAACATCAAATTTCTTTGTCAGTAGGCAAACATACAAAATCAGCAGGGGATCAAATAATTTTTTCCTCCGCTGTATGTATACTCCTCATATGAAGCTACTTCAACCAATACTTTAAAATAACATCTTTAGAGCTCCATTGAAATGAACTTACCTCTCTTGGCCATGTCCACCGCGGTCTCTTTGCCGATACCAGTGTTGGCTCCCGTTATCAGAACAGTTTTGCCATCCAAGCGGGCTTTGCTGCGGCAGACTCCCCCAGCCAGCCATCTCCGCAGGGCAAAGAGCCCGACACCTACCGGTACAGGTGCGACATTAGTCCAGCATCATTATATCACCTCTAACTTACTCTCTTAAAGATGTGGTTGATTGTGATTTCACTTTTTTTAACTTTAATTAGTGTGTAATGTTGCTGTCTGAGCATAAACAATATCTGCAAAGTTACGAAGCTGAAAGTTCAATGCAAATGGAGATTAATGCCTACAATTATGGCTTCCCATAATACTACTTCCCGGGTTGCTGACATCACAAACCCTGAAATTTACATGAACTTTCCCCCGGGAACATGCAACAAAGGAGGCAAAGCCATGTTGCGCTGCTTTAGAGAAGAGGAAGTGTTGTTGCCATGCCGTCAAAACTGAGGGTGCACGAAAAAATCTATTCATGATTCTGTCTTCTAACGATTCTAATGGATTCACAAGTTTCAAAATCCATGTTCTTAAGCAGCGTTTCTTAATCCTGTTCGTCCCCCTGCTCTGCATCTCCCTCTCTCTCTCATTCAGACATATGACATTTTAATAGTCAGACATAACAGAGAGGCCATCATAATAATTGACTGTTAAAATACCACGTGTTAGATTGTGTCATTTACTGTGTACTGTACTCTATATGAAGTGCTTTCAAGGACACAGCTCAGGGCAGGCAATAGTATGACATAAGATGAATAAATAAATTGGTCAAGTATTGGAATTGTTTTTACACAACGTCCAATGTATCCTTTTTTAAGCGTTACCAGTATTTCTGTTAACCTAGCAGTGATTATGTTCTCCATTTACTATTTCAGTGAAGTGGAAGAATTGAATAGGGTGATAGAGAAACAACTGAGAAAAGAGGGGAGATCATCCAGGTGGTAGGTAGTGCTGCTGCATCACAACGTGTGCTTTAAATATTTAAAGTCATGTCAATAATATGTTATTTCTATTCAGATTTCTTGCATCTCTCTCTATTGTTTTTTTTCTCAGTTCAGATGGGCTTTATTGACATGAATGTTTCAAGAACCTTTGTTCCCACAACATCAAAATAAAATTTTCCCAAATCTTTGAACAGTATGCAATAATAGTATTATGAACATTAATTAGTATGAAGATTGATATAATTATTTTTGGATCGTATATGTGTGTGCGCTCTGTGGTAACGAAGATCTTTTAAATATGAAATTTAAAATTAGAGAGTAGAACATGTTCAACTAAATGTTCCTTTCATTCACTTCTCTCTTTCTCTCTCTTAGGAGTCAGTGAAGACGTCGTCCATGAAGTTCTTTCTATGTGGTTCACGTCATGAACAAATTTGTTTTTGTGTGTGTTCAAGTTCAACTGTTGTAATATATTATTTTATAAAATATACACAATCTTAAATCTACCCCAGAGTCATCCTTGTGTCTTCCCTCTGTACTTGAAAATGTGGTTGATCTAGTGACTGAAAAGACTATGATTCCTTGTTTATTTTACTTGAGTTATTATATTATGCTACTTAGACCCAATAATTACTCAACATTCCTAGGAACCAGGTTTAATTGCAATAAAGAAAGTAGTATTTGGGTGTAATAAAACTTTTAAAAAACTCTAAAATTCTAATGTAGTTAAAACTGGGTGGAAATACTGTAAGTGGCACTTTTTTCAGTCCTCCAAAACTAGGGTCCTGGAAATGCGTTCCTGGGACTGCGGTTCTCCGGCTCGGTAGGTGGCGCTGTCACAAAAAACTAGGGTCCTAGAAGTGCGGTCCTACAACTGCGGTCCTGAAAGTGCAGCCTCCGGTATTGCAGACAGATATCTACTTGGAACGAGCAGCTGACTGATACGCAAATTCACTCTCTGCCAGCAGGTGGCGCTGTGAACAGCAGTGATGTAGTGTTTCCTGGGTTACTGCTGGAAGCAAAGCACAGCTGCACTTATAAACACTACTGCATCGTTCAGGGGCAAGATGAAAATAAAATACTACGTAAACTTTTCTAAAGACAATCAGTTCCCCTCAGAGATACATTCATATAAACTCCTACTCCAACTGTATCGCAATTTGTTTGGCATCTCAACCGGCTCGTGGTTAATTGTTACATCCCTAATTTAAACTGCCTCTCTCGAGCGGAGAAGCTCAACGATGTCGAGTGAAGCTCGAGAGGGAACCTGGAAATCATCAGAGCGGTCATAAAAGAAGGGACAGAGAGGTAAATTATGTGAATAATAATGCGGGTTTTAAAAAAAAAAAACCCAAGCATTAACACATGTTAGGCCGTGTTCACACTTGGCGTCTTTTTTGAAGCTGCCGGCGTCTGTTTTACATTATAATCATATGGAGTAAACCGTGTTTTCAAAAAAGTCCTGAGCGCTTTTTAAAACGCCACCTAGGCTACAGTGCAGCTGTTGTTATAGCAACAAAAGACGCCCTCAGCTGCTATTTGTAACCAAAACGCTGCCAGCTTTTCATTTGACTAAAAAAGCGCTCTTGTCGACTTTTTCTAGTCAAAAAAGACGCCAAGTGTGAACAAGGCCTTAGACTGCACCCCATAAACACAATCAAGCCTTTAAAAAAAGCAGTCAACCACCCCGTCGGTACCTTTGATAAGCAAAGGCAAAGGTCATCCACGACGCAAGAGGCCTAACGTTACATATCAATATTTATCATTATAAACATGGTCCCCGCATCTCTCACATCTTAATGAAGTCTCATGACCTTACTCTTTTACATTTTACATGACTTGCAAATACCAGCCGTTCAAGTTTACCGGAAAATGTTTGTACTGAGAAAAACTAACGTATTTCTAATCTGAGAATAACAAGAAAAAAAGAATAAATTACATTTTTGTTTCTTGCATTCAGATTTTATTAAAGTTATGTTTAACGCTTGTAAATCTCAGTTTTAAAGTTTCACATGTTTACTTGTTTTTCGTTGTCGTGGGAAGCCACAACCAGTTTTAAACATGCAAACTAATGATTTAAGTTTAGCCTACCTGTCACCAGGACAGCTGTGATCTCTGTAGGGTGTTCTTCTACAAACTCCTTCACTGCCTTTGTGTAGTCCTGCATTATTACACCTGGTAGATTCTCCTTCAACTGTGCAGTTGTGAAAGTCCAGCTCTTTCAGCAGTGACACCGCCCACTCTACACAGAAAAAGTGCAGGCTACCTACCTCGGAGTAAACACAGTGGACTCACGTGCTCCAGTCTCGAATTTTAAAATAAGAGTCCGATTGTTGGCTTTAAATGCGACATTAGCATAAACAGAAACAACAATCATCCATAATTTCATAATAAATTTTAACGGTTTAGTGGTGTTGGTTTACAGTGTGACTTACGCTGACCCATGCAATCCTATTTGCGGATCCTTGGCATAAAATGTTTGAAAACACCTGCCAACTGTCTTTAAAATGTCATTATAATTGTTATAATAGTGTTCGGTTGTGTATTTCATGAGACTTTCTACTCAGGCGAGGGAACGAAACGTAGCAGGTTTGTGTACATAACTTTGTGCTACATACCCTATTTTTCTTCCCAATCATTGAAAAAATGACAGTGATTAGAGAGGTGAACATTTTAAAGGCGGTGTGGAAAATCAAATATTTAGAAACAGATCACATTGCAGTGTCATGTAAATTTGTTGTTTGGTTATACAACATTAAACAAATAATATTTTATAAATTATAGCGAAATGGTGAAAGACAATATAAATACAAAGCTTAAGACTTCAGAAAACTAGGCTATACCTGTTAAGGTTATAGTTTTTGTTAAATCGCTTCTTTTTGTGTCTGGTTTACACCTCATGTGTTCCTACAACAGTTTTTGACTCTACACTTATGAAAACGTTCAATAGTACAATACATACTCGCTTTGCCTAAGTAACAGGATATGACACCATGAGATAAGAACTATTTTATTGTTTTCTCTACTGCCACCTACTGGTAACTGTCTACAGTGTACGGACACCTCAGCCATGAACCTTAATAGAACTTTAATGCAATATTTATAACACGTGCAAAATATCACTATTTTTAAATATCACTATACACGCTATTTTTGTTATTATTTCGTATTTTCAGATCATAATTTTTCTTTCATTTCTAATTAAAAACCTGTCTGTTCCACCTGGAAAAATCCGTGATTTATAATTTCGGAAATAATCTTTATTTTGAAAAGTAAAGGGGCATATAACCCGGAAGTAACCTGTCCTCATGCCACGTCAGTGGTGTTTCGCTTCAAGCTGTCAAGTGCCTGAGAAAGTTCAGCAATTCAGCTGTAAGTCAATGGAGGAGGCTTTCTGTTAATTCTAAAGAATAATTTAAGTTTTCTTTGACGTAAACACTATGAGGTACCCTTTTCTTTTAATTTTGGCTGTGTATATAGCCATTGCAAATGCCACCGAATTAACGTTTGAATTGCCCGATAACGAGAAACAATGCTTTTACGAGGACCTAGAGCAAGGAGCAAAGTTTGATATAGACTTTCAGGTAATTTTGCCGACAGCTGCTTTTAACAAAAGTGATGGTTATTTTTATTTATTTATTTATTTTTTTTGCAATGTTGATTATTTATGTTTTGTTTTCCACGTTGAAAAACATTGTTAAACAACTTTAAAAGATTCTTAATATCAATGCTTTTCTTTCCATACAGGTTATTGCTGGAGGAAACTATGATGTTGACTGTTTTGTTACAGATCCATTGAATAATGTGCTGTATCAGGAACGAAAAAAGCAATATGACAGCTTTTCCCATACAACAACCATGAAGGGAGTGTACAAAGTCTGCTTTAGCAACGAGTTTTCAACCTTCTCTCATAAAACTGTTTACCTGGACTTCAGAACTGGAGAGGATGACCGATTAATGCCTGACATGAACAAAGTGACAGCTCTCACACAGGTGAGAAATACAAACAGCATTCACTCATACATAGCATGCACTGTGCATATATGCATTTGACATGAACCTCTGAATAAATCATGCAGATGGAGTCAGCCTGCCTATCTATTCATGAGATCCTGAAAGTGGTTTCAGATTCTCAGACTTGGTACCGTCTTCGGGAGGCTCAGGACCGAATCAGGGCTGAAGACCTGAATGAACGCGTGCACTTTTGGTCCATCGGGGAGACCGTCATCCTGTTTTTGGTCTGTATTGGCCAGGTGCTTATGCTTAAGAGTTTCTTCAGTGAGAAGAAAGCCAATGTTTCCACCAGCACATAGACCTACTTTTCTAGTCTGCCGCTTTCTCTCTCCGTTAATCAGTCTGATCCCCTTAAAACAACCATGACTGATGCCTACAACCAACATCAAGAATTACATCGGTGTCAAACAAAATGCCTTAAATATGGTATAATGTACTAAAAGCTATGCAAGAGTTCATTATCTTGTGTAGTGTATTCAAATTGGCCTCTATGTGCATTAATCACTATATTAGTAATAGAAATTGACCTGCTGCACCATTATTCTGCCACATCTTAATGTTTTTTGTTTGTACCGGTGGTGTTTTGTGAAACTTCTACTTTGTCCACTTTAAGTGTGAGCACTTGTCAACTTGAAATGCATATGTCTTAACATATACTTTATATAGAAAAGAAAGAATAGTTTTGGTGGTTTGTGTTTTGGTAATTATAACAATATGATAATGAATGACTGTGTTGAACCTTCAGTTTTCTGTTTAGCAAAGCCCTTCTTTGTTTATCTCGCATTCAAAAGGGAAAAATCCATAGTGAATAATTTATATATGTAAATCTGGCAAAATATAAAATGCTTGTTAAAATTCATTATTTTCTAACCCCTTAATTATATATCCTACAATTATATAATTGTAAGTGCCAACCGCACACACCACTGCTGATTTTTTCCAAACTCTAAGTTACTTTGGGGATATGGAACAAGGGCTTGCACTTTTTTTGGACTGTAACTGAAACATCAACTTAATGTGCAATTCAAAAGCTATTTTATAAATGTATTACTTTTTTTTTTTTTGGATATTTGTTACAAACAATTCTTGTTTTGTATACCTCAGCCCAGGATGTTAAATCGATTAGTGACATTTATTGATTTATTATGAAATTAATACCATGAATTGTGTTGTTTATATTCGTGCCTTGTGTTAATTGACTAATTAAAAACAAAGTTTTGAATTGATTATGAGTCGTCATAATATCATATAATGACGGACAAGCGATGGATAAGAAGATGCCAACTTTCACCAACAGGAGAAACTATATATGTGACCCTGGACCAGAAAACCAGTCATAAGGGTCAATTTTTGGAAATTTATATTTATACATAATCTGAATAAATGCTTTCCATTGATGTATGGTTTGTGATGATACAATTATTTGAATATCTGGAATCTGAGGGTGCAAAAAAATCAAAATATTGAGAAAATCGCCTTTAAAGTTGTCCAAATGAAGTCTCTTAGCAATGCATATTACTAATCAAAATTAAGTTTGGATATATTTACGGTAGGAAATTTACAAAATATCTTCATTCAGCATGACCTTATAACGATTTCTGGTATAAAAGAAAAATGGATAATTATGACCTATACAATGCATTTTTGGCTATTGCTACAAACCCGTGCTACTTATGACTGGTTTTGTGATCCAGGGTCTCTCACACACACACACACACATATATATGTACATATATATATATAATTTTGAGGGTGAAAAACAGTGAAGGTATTTTGAGATGCCATTAATATCTGTTTTGCACAAGTAAGACCTTCATAACTGTTGATAACAATGATGTAATGTAAAGAGAAACACTCTTCTCATTAACGTCGCCTGCTGTCTTTCTCCATATTATAATAAGTGTTAATGATTCTCCAAAAGACAAATCTATCCTCATCTAAACAGTTATGAACATCGACTCTCACTGGCTTCCAGTTTGTGAATACATTCCGCCTCAGCCCTCCCCAGAAATAATGCATGAATATGGATGGGCTGTTGTGCCTGAGTCTATTCAGTGCATTGGACTACCTCCAACGTTGGCATAAAACCACCAACGGCAGAGGAGACCACACCGTCCAGTCCAAAGGATAATGATGGGGAGCGATGACTCAAAAGGGCTTCTGATCACCGAGAAGGGTCTGTCTGGCATGTCTGCAGTGAGTGACATGTTGCGCTCGTCCTAAACGCTCATGCGTCTGTACTGACTGGCCAATATGTTGAGCCGACTGATGAGTGGCAGCGACCGGAGTCTTGACAGGGAATTCAACTGTACGGTGCGACTGCTGGACGACTCGGAATACACTTGTACGGTTCAGGTCAGTATTAACATGTTTTCATCATCACGAGCGGGTGATCCCCGTCACCGACACACGTGTCTCAATGCTCGAGCTGCTGATGCTGCGCATTCAAGCGGGAATATCCGCGAGCATCTGGACACTGCACAAGGGCTGCAATGCGTAATGGCTAATTAACGTGTTAGGAAATTTCCTTTGGCTCACGCGATGAGTGAATCAGCGCTAGTTTCGGTGACCCGTCTGTGCCTTTAGAGAGCAGCGGGTCACCTGTCACGTAGTGGCTGCCGCCAGCCCGAGAGACCTGAGTCACATTCAGCGGGAAGAGACACTACTGGAAAGGTTTCATAAATTGTCTCTCGGGGCGAACTATCCTCGATAACAACTGCTGAAAGATTGAAGTAGCCTACGTGCAATACTGTAATGGTGATACAGTAGCTGTTGTGCTTCTTATTTGGCCACAGATACTACAAGCCACATTATTATGCATTATTATTATTATTCAAAAGCCAGACTCTTTCTTTAGGCATTCAGAGATGCTTTGTTTCTACTATTTGCCTAAAGCAGCCCAAAAGCGTGGATGAAAGATGAATTGATTTGTAAAATTGTTGATTAGAATGTCATAAATGACTTGAATTGAGTTGCATAAATGCATTAGGATACTATTTCATTATATTAACTGAACAGTTAAAAGGAAGACTTGGGACATGCAGCAGAACCATTGGCTGAGTTGCCAAGAAGAACAGTGGTTCTGTTTTTCATCCACACAGTGGAGCTTGAACAGGAAGAGCAATGAAAATGTCTCAGGTGCTATATCAGTGTTAGGCATGTTTTTATTAATGAGTTCCCTCTTGGGCCAAATATTCACAGATGTTCAGGATCAACAATAGTTGCTTTAAAATTGCAGGAGCCTATGTGCAATATACTGTGGTGTTAAAGCAGTACCTGCTCTGGCTAAAAAAAGTTCAAATCTTCAGTTAATGTGTATATTTTGAGGTTCATTTTAAACGAGACACCACTGACATGCATTTTGGGCTAAATATTGAAAAAAAAATAAGTTGCTTATCACTTACAATTAACAGAATCAGCCTTTCACAACTTCCTTGCATCTCTACAACATACATAAAATACAAATGCAGACTGTAGCAGATAATATTTGTGTACCATGTTCACAAACAAACAAACAAACAAAACAAAACAAAAAAACAGAAAAGGTACTGGTCATTTTCTGCCGGTACACTATATGCTAATCTATGGACATTTTCTTTAACCCAAAACCACAACACAATGTGTTAATGCACAATTTAAACTACTAGAAAAACATCTGTGAAAAACCAATTCAGAAAATTCCTTCATATTAACACAGGTTGGCTGTGTGTTTTTTTAATACACTGAACAGTGCATTAAATATAAATAATGTAGGGAAATATTTATAGGATCATGTATCTGAACATTTTGGTGTGATAGTTTATCTTGGCTACATCAGCGAGTTACTGGATTTTGTGAAGATATTCAAAGTTTAGTTGAGGCAGAATTCTTGACAACTGGAACAATATATAAAATCTTATTCTAAGACAAGAAGTTCACTGGTTTGCAATTTCATAAGCGTTCTGTGTAAGTTATTTACACATGGGTTTTCACAACATGAAGCATTCACTCTTGGAAGAGTGCATTGGTGATTCACTGATGGCACTAGTTGTGTGAGGTCATGTCTGTCTTGTGTCTGGGAATATCAACCTTAGATTGTGACATTCCATTGTCCTTGGAATTCTG
This sequence comes from Onychostoma macrolepis, assembly GCF_012432095.1. Lineage (NCBI taxonomy): Eukaryota > Metazoa > Chordata > Actinopteri > Cypriniformes > Cyprinidae > Onychostoma > Onychostoma macrolepis. The sequence continues at coordinate 31,038,866 of NC_081161.1, forward strand.
TGTGATGCTGTGGTCTCCATGGCAACAGGCCGATTCCATCATCGGTTCCCAGCTGCTCCTGCTCTCGTCAGACAGGATATGAGCACACGTGTGCACACTCACATACCCGTCTCTAACACAGGATTCATTCAAACATGGCGGGTGTATATTGTATATAGAGATAGTCTTCTCCTGTCCTTTCCTTCCCGTGTCCCACTTGGGATCGTCCTCTGTAATTTATTGATCAGGACAGTGGAGTTCGGTTAGTGATGAAATGCTTATTAGTGAAATATGGCCTCTCTGTTTTGAGAGACTGCTGACAGTGTTTGGCTCCTGGCAGTCACACATCTAGAGACCAGATATCTGAGACACTCACACATATACCTTCATTACAGAGCTCACCTTTGTGTAGGTCAGCTATTGCCTCTCAGGTAGATTTCACTGCTTATTGTTGGGCCACACATAATACATGCCTGTCAAATGCAAGATGCCAACTATTCAGATAATAAAATGTTATATAACCGTCGTCAGTTTGTCCCCTGTAACATTGTTGACTTATCCTATCTGGGCTGCATTGTTCTAATTAACATTTCAGAATCATAATTAACTTCATAAGAAAGTAGCAGTTGTTGAGGGCATGTCCTCGAGGAAGGCACATCTTACATGGTTTGCAGTGTCTAATTGCTTCCTTTTCCTTCATATCTCACAGCTGCATGCATGACGATTTGCGGTTGTTCTCACAGGGATGGCTTTTTTTTTTCTATCAAAACATATTATCAATAACTTTAACCAAGTACTTTGTAGAATGAGAACAATGGTATTGTATTTTTCTCTTCTTTTTCTCCCATGATGGTGTTGTATTTCATGGGGGAAAAAGAGAAAAGATGTGATGTAACGAGGCTTGTGCCACTCAAAGATTGTGCTGTATACAATCTGTGCATTTATGAGTGATTGGAGGAAGGGTTATTTATTGTAGGCCTTGTATCATTCTTTATCTCTCACTTTTGAATTGAAAAGAATCCTCAACTCTCGCCTATCAAGGAGATATCAGCAGACCCTCATTCTCATTCACAACACAAAAGCAAAGTTATCAATGAAGTGCACATAACTCCTCTTAGAACTTGGATATTTAAATAAATAAATACATTTAATTAGAAAAACTAAGATTTGCTTAGAATGTTTTTTTCCCCTCCCACAGTACTCCAGCAGTTATTGTCCTGAAGAGTAATAATTGAAATGGAAGGCTATTACAAACTCAACCTACTGTGTAATTTTGTAAAATGACCGTGGGGTATGGCCAGTTCCTCTGCCTCGTTGAATCAAACTCCTCAGTCAGTCATTCTTAATCAACACATGATCAAAACAACAGAGAAAAAAATTGTGACATAGATTTCATGCTGTTCATGATAAAATGCATAACATTAGAGTCATAGTGGCTGTATATAATAATCTGCAGAATATATCAAAAGACAAAAAAAAAAAAAGCCCTCCCCTCATTTTGGTGCTAGCAACACCAAGGTCATGGGTTCAGTTCCCAGGACATACATGAACTAATAAAATGTTTTCCTAAAATCGGCCAAACACACAAATGTAGATCAAATTCAGCTGCTTATTATATTCTCTTGCATGGTAACAATACAAAGACGCCAGCATGAAGTCATGCAAATTTAAATCTCTTTGACTGTCAGACAATGCAAAGGTATTGTTCGCATGCCTATTTTCATTTTCCAAGTCCTCTTCTCACACTCCCTGCAGCAGTGACAGTGCATGTCTTTCTGACTTTGTTCCTGTCTTGAGCTAATGTTACAAGACAGACAACAAACCAAGAATTAGATAATCTGGGCCTCTTGTCCCCCACAATTTAGTGTGCTTGCCAGTATGTTGAAATGTGAAAGGATGACTTTATATCTCACTTGTTTTATATAAAGACTTTACTGGTTTGTGCAGGTCTTCAGCTGCATATCCAATTGTTGGCACTATATTGCTCCTGCTCCGATGCTGCCTGTAAGATGATCTTCGGGCTATGCAACTAACAGATAAGATGATTTGATAAACCAGGTCAGGGTGAATTTACACTTTGATGGAAAATTTGAGTAAATACAACAGGACAAGTCATTCTGTGAAAACATGCTTTATATAGAAGTTGCTTACAGTCTAACCAAATAATTTTCATGGGATTTTACTTCAAAGCAATGGAATCTTTGTTTGTATGAATAATTTAATATTTGTTTGTATTTAAAGAGGCGAGTTCTTGTTCATGTTGCACTGGCCAACATGACAGTTGCATTGGACTGTTACCAATGCACTGTAGAGACATTTGGCCCACCTGAGGTGTTCTGCTTCCTGTAACATAAAATCTTTTATTCAAACTGATATGTACTGATATGACTGAGTATAGGTGTACATTTTTGAAATACATTTTCAATTGTTTACAATACATTTACCATTATGTACTTACCCTTGCATCATTCCCCATTTGGCTTTCTTTCTGCTGTGGACAAAAAGAGATGTTGATGTTACTTTCTTTTATAAAATAAATGCAGTGACACATATAGTGACAACAGGTTATTAAAGGAATAGTTAATCCAAAATTGAAAATTCTGTCATTATTTACTCATCCTCAAGTTGCTTCAAATCTGTATGAATTGCTTTTTTTCTGCTGAACACAAAATATGAATCTCATACAACCTGTGAGTAAATGATAACAGAATTTTTTAATTTTGGGTGGACTAACCCTTTAAACTCTAAAAATGCTGGGCTATATCATATTCGTATAAAAATGCACAGCAAGGAATAAGACCTGTAGCAACACTTACTTTTTAGGACTAAACAGACTTCTGTTTATGGTTGCTAGTATTTGGGAGAATTGAAACTGATTTTCATTTGATACAAACCTGCCTGGGAAATTAGGGGAATATGTTTCTGAGTAAATCTTGGCCATATGGCATCATTGCAAGATTTTGATACTTGCTCTAGTGCAGCTAAGTCTAAATCATGATGTGGAAGGTTTGGGGTTTTGCATATAAAGTATTTAAAGAGTGTAGAGTGATGGAAAGATTTCATTAAGAACATTGTCATCTTCTTACACTATTTAGTTGTCATGCAGAGGCAAGCAAGCAATAACCTGCTTTTTACCAAGAGAACCATATAAACCATTTATATATCTCTCTCTCTCTCTTACACACACGCACATGCACACACACACACACACACACACACACGTAAACAGATACACAAATCACACCTTAACATCTCACTAGGTTTCCCTTCTCATGACTAGAAAGGCATAATTTATTAATATTGTTTGTGATGCAGATATGGAGCTGATTTGAATATTTAAAAAGAGTGAATAGAGATCTGAGAACAAACTGAGATGACTAGTGTCAGACATTGCTTGTATTTTCTGGCATGAACTCTGCCTCCCTTCCAATCATGAGCACACTTATAAAAAATAAATAAAATACTTATCTGATTTTTCCGTTGCAGTGTATAAAATCTCTGGCTGTTTTTCACACCACTGGGCAAATACTCCACATTAGTGCTTATGATATCTGATAAGCCAGTCTGCTAGTTCACATCTGTCTGTTTAGAATCCTGAAAGCTGCTGTTGTGACCCTGATCCTTCACTTTCCTGAACTGCTTTTTGCAGATAATAATTATTTTAAATCTGACTTTCCTCTATCACACAGCTCTAAAGCTTTCTAAGATGCCTTCAAAGTGCTGTGTGAATGTTAATATTTGATTGAGCTCTTATGTCTCCAGAGAGATTCTGAAATATTAAGCTCTCTCTGGAGCAAGAGACATAATGCTGGAACTTAAACAGAAGTCAGACCACATGCTCACACCCTCTCTCTTTAATTGTTCTCTGACTGCCACCACCTGGGCTTGATGTATCAGACTGTTCACCACTGTAACAAAATACCTCATTCAGCAATTCCACTAACAGCAAGATTGCAATCACAAGTGGTGATCCATCAGAGGAGGCAAATTAGCTTGAATATAAAAATTATATATAAAATATAAAAAGTATGTTTAAATATAAATATGCCCAACTGATATTAAGGGGCCCAAAGTGTGCCAAGAAATAAATGTGGCAAATAGTACATAAATATGCAAATTAGGATGCACCTTATTTGGTAAAAAGGTAAAAAAAAAAATTATATGAAAATGAAAATAAATAATCAATAAAACCAGATACTTCTAATAAAGTAATATATATATAATAACATTTAAGAATTTGACATTTCTGTTTTATTCTGCTTAGTCTGTAATCATTTGATTAATGACAGTTTCTTTATTATATTTTATTTTTCTCTTCAGGTTTGCATCTTACAGCACACTAAAAAAGATACAGTGTCTAAAAGGTACATTTTACACATTTCTAACATTCTTTTTTTATAAATGGGTCTTGAATATATGAATATATACAGGGTCATATATAAATTTGCAGTAATGAAGGAGTGGAGGATGGAGTTCATCTTCAGATAGGTGAGTAGATGTCAGATCGGTATCATCTGTGCATGGTCACATAACCAAAAGCAAAAATGATAAAAATCAAACCTGCAGTCTTTTGGTTTAATCAGTATTGATTTACATATAAGCATCACTGATAAATACTTCATGGACTGCCACTAATACCAGTGACTGGTGAGCATTGGTGTTATTTCGAAGTCTGCCTCCATTACGTTTCTGTTTAGCCCAAGACACACTGCACGATTTTCAGCTGTCCCAGACGAAAGACTGGCATCGTGAAACAATCGTGGCGAGCTGAAAATCGTGTAGCGTGTCAGTGTGGCTTTAGGCAGGTTAGACAGTATATATTATACTGTGTATGAAATAGAGGGGGGTACCGGATTTCGGTAACCCAGGGGTAGGGAACCTTTTTTGACCAATAAACAATTTGCAGTATGAAATTAATTGTGGAGAGGGCTTTTATAAGTTACCATCTGAGGAGCATCCTCTTCAGAGTTGTGTGTGTGTATTTGAGTGAATGAGTGAAGAGCAGCGCACAGTGCTAACAAACAGTGCTTACATTGACTGTGTTTATGTGACTACTCACCAAGGCGGGCATACGGTTATATTTCTGTCACACTATGATTCTCTCATTTACATTGTGTCTATGCTTTGTTTGTTATAATGAATAGATTTGGACATCAATATTGCATCATTTTTCTCACACTGAACAACACATAATTACTGTATTTGTATTACTGTAGGGGTAGGTTTAGGGTTGGGGTAGGTGTAGACATTAATAAACCATAATCTGATAGGTAGCATTTTTCGTTGGCGAATTGTACTACCTGATTTAAAGGGAGGTAGCAAAATCTGACAGGGTAGCACAAATCGACAGAACACCGGGCCTAGTTTACAAAGTGTGTAGGCATAGTGCAAATGGTTTTTGTGTAGTTAATTTATCTAAATTGTTCTAGGTTTAAAGATCTTGTATTGGTGATCTGTTTTAATATAGAACTTGGTCTAAAATATTTCAGTTATAATACGGATTGTTATTGTTTTGGTGAATGTCTGTTTCTCAGATGTAAAAAGTGTGGCCCCCTTGAAAACGAAATGCTTTCTTCCCCCCACCCAATTCTGTACATTGTGAATTTCATGTGTTTGCTGGGGGTCCTCAGTGCCAGCCTTACACCCTGTCTAAGCGTGCACCAGCGCCTCACCCCAGGGTGTGCACGAGTAAACCGGGTGCCAGTTCGTGCCAATAACTGGATGCTGTGTCGCAGCACAATTGAAGCAGCAGACCTGACTTTCTTTTCGTAATTACTGAAAACAAGCTACGTAGCTACTTGAATCTGAGTGCAGCAGCTTAGAATATAAACTTGAGTGGTTTTGAGTTGATTGCTGTCGTGACACCTACGAACAGCACTGAACACGCACTTTGACCAGTATAATTGTAAATATATTATTATTCTGAACATTAACTAAGTCTGTAGAGCAAAAAAAAAAAAAATATATATATATATATATATATATAATTGGCTGTTTTTTTATGCAGAAACCTGAACTTTATTGATTTGTCTATTTTTTTTATCTTGGTAAAGATGAGAGACCTGGCAAGCCACATGATTTCTGAGAAAGAGCCAGGTGTGGCTCATAAGACATTGGTACCCGACTGGTGCGGTAACCTCTAAAGCTGTGTTTTTGGATTCGGTGATCCTACAATAAAGCTGTTCACAACAGACCAAAATCTGATATAAAATACAGGAGGTTAGACATCACAATCATGTTTTTTGGTAACTTGTAATGCTGTGTTGTCGGATTCAGTGATCCTACTACCTCATGCTGTTCACATCAGGCAAAATTGCGTTATAAAACAGAATATTGATAACATTAAAGTAATTTAGTGTAAAATAGAGGGGGGTAACAAATTTTGGTAATTCTGCAGCTGTCTTGTTAGATTTGGTGACCCTGCTGTATATCGGCAGCTGTTCACATCAGGCAAAAATGCTGTCTAAGATATAAAATACAGTATCTCACAGAAGTGAGTACACCCCTCACATTTTTGTAAATATTTTATTATATCTTTTCATGTGACAACACTGAAGAAATGACACATTGCTACAATGTAAAGTAGTGAGTGTAAATTTGCTGTCCCCTCAAAATAACTCAACACACAGCCATTAATGTCTAAACCGCTGGCCACAAAAGTGAGTACACCCCTCAAATGTCCAAATTGGGCCCAAAGTGTCAATATTTTGTGTGGCCACCATTATTTTCCAGCACTGCCTTAACCCTCTTGGGCATGGAGTTCACCAGAGCTTCACAGGTTGCCACTGGAGTTGACATCATGGAGCTGGTGGATGTTAGAGACCTTGCGCTCCTCCACCTTCGGTTTGAGGATGCCCCACAGATGCTCAATAGGGTTTAGGTCTGGAGACATGCTTGGCCAGTCCATCACCTTTTCCTTCAGCATCTTTAGCAAGGCAGTGGTCGTCTTGGAGGTGTGTTTGGGGTCGTTATCATGTTGGATCCGAAGGGAGGGGATCATGCTCTGCTTCAGTATGTCACAGTACATTTTGGCATTCATGGTTCCCTCAATGAACTGTAGCTCCCCAGTGCCGGCAGCACTCATGCAGCCCCAGACCATGACACTCCCACCACCATGCTTGACTGTAGGCAAGACACACTTGTCTTTGTACTCCTCACCTGGTTGCCACCACACACGCTTGACACCATCTGAACCAAATAAGTTTATCTTGGTCTCATCAGACCACAGGACATGGTTCCAGTAATCCATGTCCTTAGTCTGCTTGTCTTCAGCAAACTGTTTGCGGGCTTTCTTGTGCATCATCGTTAGAAGAGGCTTCCTTCTAGGACGACAGCCATGCAGACCAATTTGATGCAGTGTGCGGCGTATGGTCGGAGCACTGACAGGCTGACCCCCCACCCCTTCAACCTCTGCAGCAATGCTGGCAGCACTCTGGTGGCACAATGCTGTCTATTTCCCAAACACAACCTCTGAGCACGTGCACTCAACTTCTTTGGTCAACCATGGTGAGGCCTGTTCTGAGTGGAACCTGTCCTGTTAAACCGCTGTATGGTCTTGACCACCGTGCTGCAGCTCAGTTTCAGGGTCTTGGCAATCTTCTTATAGCCTACGCCATCTTTATGTAGACCAACAATTCTTTTTTTCAGATCCTCAGAGAGTTCTTTGCCATGAGTTGCCATGTTGAACTTCCAGTGACCAGTATGAGAGAGTGAGAGCGATAACACCAAATTTAACACACCTGCTCCCCATTCACACCTGAGACCTTGTAACACTAACAAGTCACATGACACGGGGGGAGAAAATGGCTAATTGGGCCCAATTTGGAAATTTTCACTTAGGGGTGTACTCACTTTTGTGGCCAGTGGTTTAGACATTAATGGCTGTGTGTTGAGTTATTTTGAGGGGACAGCAAATTTACACTGTTATACAAGCTGTACACTCACTACTTTACAATTTAGCAAAGTGTCATTTCTTCAGTGTTGTCACATGAAAAGATATAATAAAATATTTACAAAAATGTGAGGGGTGTACTCACTTCTGTGAGATACTGTATAGGAGCACAGACATCAGCAGAGTGAATTTAGAAAACATTACAGCCATTGTGTATGAAATGGGGGGTTACAGACTTCAGTCATTTGTGTTATCTGTACTGTACTGTAGGCTATATCTATCTGGTAAATGCTTTCTAGGATATAATATACAGGAGGTTAGACATCACCAGAAAGAGTCTGGGTAACATTAGAGCCATTATGTGGTAATTGATTTCGGTAACCTCTAATACTGTGTTGTCAGATTTGGTGACCCTGCTGTATATCTGAAGCTGTTCACGTCAGGCAAAAATGCTTTCTAGGAAATACACGAGGTTAGACATCACCAGAAAGAATTTGGGTAACATTAAGGCAATTGTGTATGAAATAGAGGGGAGTAAAAGATTTTGATAATATATGCTGTGTTATTGGATTCAGTGACCCTGCTTTATATCTGGAGCTGTTCACATCAGGCAAAAATGCTTTCTAAAATATAAAATGCAAGAGGTTAGACATCACTAGAGTGAATCTGGGTGATATTAAAGGGATTATGTGTAAAATAGAGAAGGGTAATAGATTTTGGGAACCTCTCATGCTGTTTTTTTTTTTTTTTTTTAAGAATTGGTGACCCTGCTGTATATGTAAAGATTTCTAGGATATAAAACACAGGAAGTTAGACATTAACAGAAATAATTTTTGTAACATTAAAGCCATTATGTGTGAAATGGAGGGGGGTAACAGTTTTTGGTAACCTCTAACCCTGCTGTATGTCTGAAGCTGTTCACATTAAGCAAAAATGCTTTCTAGGATACAATATACAGTAGGATGGACATCAGCAGAGTGAATCTGGGTAACATTAAAGCCATTATGTGTGAAATGAGGGAGAATGCGGATTTCAGTAACTCGTTTTTATGCTGTGTTGTCAGATTCAGTGCTGTATATCTGCTGTTTAACCTGCTTTATGCCTACAATATAAAACATAAGAGATTAGACATCAACAGAATGAATTTGGGTAACATTAAAGCCATCCCATGTAAAAGAAAGGGGAGTAATGGATTTTTGTTTAAGAGCTAAAATTCCTCCAAACTTTACGCAGTTTAGAAATAGTACACTGTAGAGCTAATCTTGCACTACATGGGATGTCAGCAAAGAAAGTAGAGTGATGAGGCATTGTGAAAAGAAATGATCCAATGTGATCCCAAGAACTGTGTCCCAGCATTGTCACGTTGATTCCTGTGTCTCTCTGTTCCAGAGGGATGCAAAAGGGCAATGGCTGTTTGAGCAAGTCTGTCAGCATCTAAACCTGCTTGAGAAAGACTACTTTGGCATCAGATTTGTGGACCCAGACAAACAACGGGTGAGTTCCTATAGTATAAATATGAGTTGTCTACAACACTTGTGGATTACTCAGACAATGTAGCAATGAAAATATTAACAAAACTATGACTGTGAGTAAGCAGACTTTCCAGGGTTTCCGCGGTGTCTTAAACAGTCTTAAATTTAGTTGTATCAAATTTAAGGCCTTAAAAAGTCTTAAATTGTACAAGAAAGTCTTAATTATGATTTCAAGATGTCTTAAATTTGGAGACGGAAAGACCAGAATTGCAATATGGCTGAATGTGACGATTAAACTTCAAAAGGCTATGATTTCATTAAATAAACATAAGCGCTGTAAGTTCAAAGTCCGGTGCTTGGCTGCTTTGTGTTCTGCCGCTACTGGGAAACCGTTATATTTCTGCCAAACGCGACACCTGCTGGCAGAGAATGAATCAGTTAACATGGGTTAAACTAGTGCAGGTAGGAGTGCCTTCTTTCACTGCACGATTCAGTCGTTTATTAAAATGCATTTAGAATGATCACATAATTTAAGATATGGGGGCAGAAAATGTATAGCCTCTATTTATATAATTTCATATAGTTAATATCACACGAAGAGTGCCATTTATTTCTCCAAATGTCAGCATGATTACAAAAGTCATATTGATTTTATGCACTGGTGTCAAAAGTATTCACATTCATTACTCAGGTAGAAGTATATAGATACTAGGGTTTAAAAAGACTTCTGGAGAAGTTGAAGCATCAACTCAAGCTTTTTACTCAAGTAAATGTGTAAAAGTACTGGTTTCAAAACTACTTAAAGTATAAAAGTAAAAGTAATGTAAGGGAAAAAATGCCATTAAGGACAAAAGCTTAGGCCGCGCCACAGGGGCCTATTGTGCACTACCCCAGCTCCTCAAAAAAACTTTTTTCTAAAGGCCATAATGACTATAATGTTATATTAAAATGTTAATGTTGAAAAATTTGGGATGCATTAGGCTACCTGTTTCAGCCGCATACATGCCCATTAAAAATGAGTGCATTTTAGTACAATGCAAATACATTAAAGAACCATATATGTGTACTACTGAGCATTAACGTGTTTCATGGAGCGGAAGATATGATGACTAGTTGCCTAAAAGTATTGTAATGGTGCAAAAAGTCAAACTTCAGAGGCATGTCATCAATAACCTTTATTGGAATGTAAATGTACACCCAAGCTTAGCTGCAGGAATCTGTGAGGGCAACGGACAAGAAAATTGCTGTACCCAGGGCAGGCTTAGTAACAATTACCCTTGTATGGTTGTCTATATACAATAAACATTAGCGCTGTCAAAATTAATAATTAATCCAAGTGATTAATCAAAAAATACAAATCAAAAAATAACTCAATCCTGATACCTTCCTGGTTTGTACTATGCTCAATTCTATAGCTAATGGCAACAATGTCACATTTAACTAGAAGATGTAACAAACACTTTGGACTCAATCCTGTATGTACAACAACAGGGTAATCTACATCAGTTACATTTCACTTCTCATCCAACCACAATCAAATTCACTTTATCCGGATGGCGATTTATCTGGATAGGTTTTTTTTTTTTTAAGGATGACAAGCCGGAATGAAAACAAGCCGAAATTAAACAGGAGTAACGAGGCTATTTTTGAAAATGTAAGGAGTAGAAAGTACAGATAATTGCGTGAAAATGTAAGGAGTAAAAGTAAAAAGTCGGCTGAAAAATAATTACTCCAGTAAAGTATAGATACCCAAAATGTCAACTTAAGTAAGGTAACGAAGTATGCAACAGTTCAATAAACAAAAAGTTAATGTTAAGACACTTACGTTTTAGACACCATATTTCCTGCTTTTGCTGTATTTCGCCAACAAAAATAATTCCAAACACAGTCACAGCACTGTTTTTGCGTCTCTGAGCAACATGACTGTGATTAGTTCCTGAATGAATCAAACGTTTAAATGATTCGGTTCAATCGCAATGACTCACTTATTAACAGTGACTTGCTGCCACCTACTGGCGGTTTTAATTTCACATTTAAAGTATCTTCATTTTTAAAAATAATTTCAAACATCAGTTTTCAACGTTTTATGTTTCAAATATCAAAACATCATTTATGCATTTATAACTGCAGGTTAGCATTCTATGGCCCTCTGAGCTGAATTAAACAGTGTGTAAATACATCTAAATGCCACTTCAGATGCATTGCAAAGATAAATTTTGTTGATACTGATTTCATTTGCTTGGTAATAGCCCAAATGTAAGAATTTGACTCAAAAGATGATGCACACTTTTAGAAAAAATGTCTTAAAGGTAAAAATGCCCATAAAACTTATTGGAAAAGATTAATTTCTATCACTGCTGTGAACTGACCACACAGAATATGAAGAATATCAAAAAAATTCAGGAGTCAGCTGTCCACGGTAATCTTTAAGATACCAGCACAATAACACACTCAGCAAAATATTGTCTAGTTATCGTTATCGATAAAATCCCAGAAAATATCAAGATATAATTTTTTTTGTCAATATCACACACCCCTAATTCATGTTATTTAATCTATAATAATTTATTGATAATAATTGTTTAAATCAATACTTTTGATTGATCCATTTTCTTAAAAATGGTTTAAAGGCTGAAATGTAAAGTTGATCATTTTATAAAACTTTTTGTTTTTGTGAAAACTTGTATCTGAATTGTAAATTATGCTTTTTACAGTAATTTCACAGTTTAATATGGTACTATAGACATTGTCCTTCCCCGCTCATATGGTATTAATTTTATTTGTGCAGGTCATAAAAAAGGTCTTAAAAAGTCTTAAATTTGAGCTTAAAAATCCTGCAGAAACCCTGCTTTCAGAAAATACAATCAAATGATCAGACTCATCACAGCCTGCTCTCTGTCACATCAATTTAATATTGGTATCTACATAAGGTTAATACTAATACATATAGCTCTGAGCTGTAATTAACCATGCCTGATGAACGTATCAATGTTAATGTTTGTGCATGAGCGTGAAGCAGGACACCCAATGATCACATGCTTATTCAGATGAAGGTGTGATGCAATAGATATGACAATACTGGTCATAACAATGTGTTAATCTGGAATCTCTATCTGCATTATAGACATAATTTCTTTTTGATTTTGTTGTTTCAGCATTGGTTGGATTTCAGCAAGGCAATTACCAAACAAATGAGATGTAAGTCATATTGTATGTGGAAAATCCCAGCTACATCCTTTTTATACATGTTGTGAAAAGAACGATCATTGCATTCATATCCCTCGTAAATGCCAAAAGATTATACTGACTGCTTAATTATATCTACGTGAATGTTTTATGTCCTAGCCCAGCCACCCTACACTATGTGTTTGCGTGTTAAATTCTATCCTCCGGACCCTGCAGCTCTTAAAGAAGAGATCACTAGGTACAGCTCATTAATATGTAGTCTATTTTTGTTCAAAATGTATATATTTAGTTTAGTATGTATATATTTAGCCATACATAATCAGAAAGAACTATATGGAATTGGAATATGGAATATTGTACTCCAACTTATACAATTCTCTGAAGTAATTATGATGAGCGCAGTGACAGTTTAATACGTCCTCTGCATTGTTTTCAGATACCTGGTCTTCCTACAGATTAAAAGAGATTTGTATCATGGCCGACTCCTGTGCAAAAGTTCGGATGCTGCTACGTTGGCCGCATTTATTCTGCAGGGTAACAGCAAATCACAGTCACAGCAGCCATTTTTTAAATTATGGCATCTCAAGAGCTTTGTTATATATGATTGACGTTACTGTAAGACAAGACTCTCAAGATGACACTGGTTTAGTTTCATTCTCTCTCATATTTTTTAGCTGAGATTGGAGATTATGACCCGGGGAAGCATCCGGAAGGTTACAGCTCTAAGTTTCAGTTTTTTCCCAAGCATTCTGAGCGCCTGGAGCGCCGCATTGCTGAGATCCACAAATCCGAGCTGACGTAAGCTTACATTCAATTAGCCTGTCACATGCAGTATGTCACTCTTTTTAAAGGGACGTTAGGTTTGTAATGAAGAGATTAAATGTAATTTATTAAATTTATCTGCTAGAACAAATGCAGCAAATTAACTAGCCTGTTCATTTCCTACAGAGGCCAGAGTCCTGAGACAGCTGAGCTGAACTTCTTAAAGAAAGCTCAGACTCTTGAAACATATGGAGTAGATCCACACCCATGCAAGGTCAGGAGCAAAACTTATCAGCTGCCCATATCCAGGAAATCGTTTCAAAGTACAACAGAAGTTTCCTAACTGAAAATAGTCTGTTAAATTTTACATTCATAAAGAAAGTAATTGATTTATTTTTTGATCACAGGATGTGTCTGGTAATACTGCATTTCTCGCATTTACCCCATTTGGCTTTGTGGTACTACAGGGGAACAGGAGGATTCATTTCCTCAAATGGTGAGAGAGGGGAAATTAATCTCTCATATCATTTTCATTTGCTTAGCAGTCAAGATCAAATGACTGTGTGTTTATGAATAACTATGACAGTGTTTTGTCTTATTGTACAGGAATGAAGTGACCAAACTGAAGTTTGAAGGAAAGACATTTCACATATATGCAACTCATCAAGAGGTGAGTGAAATCAACGCAGCCCCAGATAATGCAGAAGAACAAAGGGTCAGAAGTAAATAATAACACTTTCTGACCTCCTGTGACCTTTACTAAGGATCAGAAGATCATCTTGACTTACTTTGCTCCAACACCTGAGGCCTGCAAGCATCTATGGAAGTGTGGGGTGGAAAACCAAGCTTTCTACCAGTATGTTCACATGACTTGACATATGTGACCCTGGACCACAAAACCAGTCTTAAGTGTCAATTTTTCAAAATTGAGATTTATACATCATCTGAAAGCTGAATAAATAAGCTTTCAATTGATGTATGGTTTGTCAGGATGGACAATATTTGGCTGAGATACAACTATTTGAATATCTGGAATCTGAGGGTGCAAAAAAATCTAAATATTGAGGAAATTGCCTTTAAAGTTGTCCAAATGAATTCTTAGCAATGCATATTACTAATCAAAAATGAAGTTTTGATATATTTAAAGTAGTAAATTTACAAAATATCTTCATGGAATATGATCTTTACTTACTATGCTAATGATTTTTGGCATAAAAGAGAAATCAATAATTTTGACCCATACAGTGTATTTTTGGCTATTGCTACAAATATACCCCAGCGACTTAAGACTGGTTTTGTGGTCCAGGGTCACATATCAGATTAAAATTAAACTCAAACATTGACACAAACATTGACACCTATGCTTAGTTAACACCTGTGGTTCTCAGGCAATTGCATAAACAAAGCCACTGTTGAGACTGTGTCTTAAGAACTAGTTTGGCCAACTATCAGTTAACCAAGTGGTAATCAGTCTTACTTTTTCAAATTCGACCAATTCACTTTATGTGTGTGCGTGTGTGTGTGTGTGTGTGTAACTGACTTTTGTAACTGTCCTCAGCAAACTTCGAAGGGTAGGCTGCTGTACGGTATTACATAAAGTTCAGTATAGGCCCACTATAAAAACATTTTAATTAATTCAAATGCTCAAAACACACACACAAACACACACACACACACACACACACAAATCAAGATGTAAACTGAAATCATATTGTGAATCTTGAATATTCTAGAATCACAGAATAATCATTTAAATAATAATTTAAACAGATTTAAATTATTTAAATCTATCTCTCTTGTTTTCTTTATTTCTTACAGGTTTGAGAAATCAAGTCAAGTTCGCACTGTATCTAGTAGTAATCTTTTCTTCAAAGGGAGCCGCTTTAGATATAGGTGAGTATTTTCTGCTATGCTGGTTATGAAGTGAACCCCATGGGTTCGTCAGCTCTGCTTAATTAGGCCTGTGTTTTGAATATATGCTAATTAATGGATTAGCTGTAAGCGTCGCACATATTTTGGTTACATAATTTATCTTAAAGTGGTAAAGTGGCCAAAGAAGTGATGGAACAGAGTGCCAAAATCAGACGAGAACCTCCAGAGATCCACAGGTGAGTCCCCCCAATGTTTCATTGAAAGGTTTAATATACCTGACAGTATGTATATTGACATATTGCATTATTTTGTGTGTTCAGGGCTGGGATGGTCCCCAGTAGGAGTTGTCCTTCCATCACTCATGGCCCACGACAGAGTAGCGTTCCCCGAACACGAAGAAGAGCGGTCCATATTTCCATCATGGAGGGTAAGCCTATGTGCCTACAATAGAAGTCTCATAGACTTCATTTGTTTTTATATAATCAGACAATGATATTTTCTATTCTCTAACTCGACCACTAACCATAAACATATCCCTCTCAGAAACCTGCTCTAAACAACAGTTTTAAATATTAAATTGATTTGGCTGATTTATACACCTTTTTAACTATTAAGCTCTGGCTCAGTAGTCAGTGTTCAACTGGTTTCACTATTAGCGAGGACATTTTTGAATAGTGAGGACTGTTGGACCTCACAAGTATAGTCAAACCTGTGCACACACAAACACACCAACTTTAGCATATAGTACTCCTTTCTAAGAACAAAAACTGAATTGAATTCGAATGGAGGTAGCAAGCAGATTTGTGACTAGAAAAACAATGTTAGTGCATTCCGTGTCTTCGGAATTCAATGCAACTCAAGGCAAAGGATGTTAGTCCATAGGCACTGAAATGCTGCCATCTTGTGGTATAACGTTTTTTCCCCTCTCATGGGGTGACTATATAATATAAGCACTCCAGAGATTTTTGGTTTGTTTTATCTTTTCATTTGGATTCTTTATTGTGTCCTTACTGGAATATAACGAGCAGTAGGTTTTTAATGCCTGACCCTTGTTGCCAATATTGTAATAATAGATAAAAAAAAAAAAATAAATACAATTCACAATGCAGTTTTTAAATTATAGTTATTTACATTACATTTTATTTAATTACAAATTATATCATTCATCACACACACAATTAGGTAAAAACACATAGAATACTGTTCAAAAGTTTGGGGTTGGTTAGATTTCTTAATGTTCTTGAAAGAAATCTCTTATGCTCTTATTTATTTGATCAAAAAACAGTAAAAATTTTAATATTGTGAATATTATTACAATTTAAAATAACTCTTTTCTTTTTTAATATTGAAATTGAAATGCAATTTATTCCTGTGATAACAAAGCTGAATTTTCAGCACCCATTGCTCCAGTATTTAGTGTTACACAATCTTTTAGAAATCATTCTAATATGCTGATTTGCGGCTCAAGAAATGTTCTTATTATCATAAATAACGAAAACAGTGCTGTTTAATATTTTAGTAGAAATCAATTTCTGATTTCTTTTTGGATCCATTTAATTTGTCCTTGCTGAATAAAAATCAGGGTTCCCACGGGTCCTTGAAATCCTTGAAAGTTTGTGAATCTGATAAAAAATTTTCAAGGCCCTGGAAAGTTTTTGAAAATAAACAAACATAGTTACAGGTCCTTGCAAAATCCATATTATTCCATCCAGTCCGCTAATGTGTTATTTCGCCAACACTTTGTGCATACTAGCTTGCTCGTTGCAAATTTATGCGTTACGTTAAGTGTTTCCCACGTGAGGTACTTTGTGTTGTTCGTTGCCATGACGTTCACACGCACACGAAACTACTAAGATTGTACCTCAACGTTTCACAGACACACCGTGAAACATTGCAAAAATAGGCTGAAACGTGATGACTGGAAAATGCAAATTTCAAGATATTTGGCTCACCAAAGAAGATTACAAAGAATGGATTGCCAGAGATCCAAAGGATGTGAATTTCTTTGCTTGTTAAGATAATGTAAAGCCATGAGGCAAGAAAAACTTAAAAGCATATTCATATATCTTAAAACTTCTGGTTACATGAGCCTAAGCTCTTTTCAATAAAATCCATGCAAAAGTTAATATCAGATCATTTTAGAATACAGTATAGTATGTACCAAATATTATTCAATTTTATGCAAAACAGAAATACGACAAATATCAGATTTCTGTCCTATGGCCAAAAATAAATGAAAAAAAAAAAATTGCTTTTTTGCATAGTTGTGTTTGACACGTGAAAACTGTAACAATGTATCTTACAAGGTGACGCGATGTAACCTTTGCTCTCACTTGAAATGTGTCCCCACATTAAGTCTTGAGGGTATTGGACCTGGAAAGTCCTTGAAAGGTCCTTGAATTTGAAGTTAACCAAGGTGTGGGAACCCTGAAAAATATTACTTTCTTTAAAAAAATCTTACTGACCCCAAAGATTACACTTAACAAAAGAGTGCTCTTGACAGGGATAGGAATACACTACACTCCAACTCGCTCTATTGCTCTGTGTAACACGAGAGCTGCTCTCATTGTGCACAATGTGACCAGACGTTCACCTGTTCCAGTCACTTTACTGACTCTGCCAACTGCCATCATAGTTGTGTTTGTGTGTGAGGGTACTGTATAAGTATGTTTTATATTTTGAGTTTGAGGATAGTTTTATTCTAGTACATGCTCTGAACAGAAAGTTCTAAAGTACAACAGACACAATGTGCTTGTACCAGTATATTTAAAATCATTAATTTACTATATTAAAGTACAACGTAAAAGCTGACAGAAAATACAAGACTTCACATGCCTTACATGCGGGCTGACAGTTTGTGTCATACACAAGAAAATACAGAGACAATGTGGACTGACAAACTTGTCCAACTATAAGAATCAACAGTGCTATTATTACACAGTCTATAAATAGAGAACCTGTCCATGTATGTCATGTGGTTTGTGTCAGAATGAGAGTGTGTAGTGTATGTGCTCCTTTGTTACAGCCCATAATGGGTTTGAGGGGGGTTGGAGCATGCAGGGCAGCTGGGCTTTTGGGCATACTGGGACTTACAGAGCTTTAGGGCTTTAGGGTGATCTCGCTTTCTCACACTCACATTTACAAACACACACACACACACACACACAACATTGTGTTATGTCTTTTTGTTCAGGAGGATAGAGGGAGGCAAGGGGTCTAGTGGTGATACACTTACGCAGGGCTGAGAACATCACACACGTTAGCGGCTACATTCTGAAACCATGGTGAAGTGTCTTATACGGATTAAGACAAAGGTGAACGTTCACCTGCGGATGATCAACCACTGTTACCGGGATGTCAAGGTACGGGTGTTGACGATGGGACCTAGGCTATTAGGGAAAGCTCTAGGGGCTCTGCCTCTGTTCCCGTCCTTGCCCAGCTCCTCCACTTCCTCTGGAGCTTCATCTAGACTTGGTGTTCAACCCACCGGCACTGGAGGTAAAGTTCCTGGTTGTTTGGAACAGCTGGACGGTCATCTTATTTTAGTGTGACTGCATTTGAATGTGCACATATATAGCGGATTGGAGTGTGACCATTGTTAGCATGGATTGTGTGTAGCTTTTATGGATTGTGGGTGGAGCTATATTTTCATATGTTGTCTTGTGGTTGTTTAGATCTATATACATTTTTTATATTTAACGCAATTTATCAGTATATATCAAAAAAATTATTTCTCCTTTCCCAATAACATTTTCTTGCTTTATTGCTTGTGTGAATAAATATTAATATGCAATATATCAGCAACATCACAAGGTTTGCTGTTATTAAACACATGAGAACTTGTTGCAGCAATGTTTAACCAGTTTGTTAGAATTTGCAAGCTGTTATTTGATTATTTTTCAGCTATATTTGGTTGGGACATAATATGAAGTGCTTTTCTTGCCTCTAACTCAGCAAACTTTCTGAAACTTTCTGCAAGTTGGGCATATCAATTATATGGAGAAAGCTTGGATACTAATGAGCTGAAGTAGTAGATTTGCCACACATTTATCTTGCAGATTTTTGAGTTTTCTCAACTTGTCGTTTTAAGTTTATACAACAAAAATTTGAGAATCTCCCACAAAAATAAGTTGAGCAAACTCAAAAATCATTGCCTTAAAATTGCCTTAAAATTTTAAGTTGGCTCAACTTTTTTTTTTTTTTTTTTTTTACAGTGATAGTATTCTGAATTACAGTTCAGAGAAATGTAACCGGTTATAGCATTCGGGGAAATTAATTGCTCCTCCACACTGTAAAAAAAAAAGAAAAGTTGAGCGAACTTAAAACATTTTTTTTTTACCAGCTTCAGCAGATTTTTGAGTTTGCTCAACTTATTAACTTTTGTTGTATAAACCTAAAACGACAAGTTGAGAAAACTCAAAAATCTGCTGAAGCTGGTTGCCTTAAAATTTTAAGTTGGCTCAACTTTTTTTTTTTTACAGTGCATCCTGGTCAGTATTGCTAGCCAAGGCTGCATTTATTTGATCAAAAATCCAGTAATATTCTAAAAAAAAAAGTATTATTATTAAAAATAACTGTTTTCTGTTTTAGTGTAATTTAAAATGTAATGTATTCCTGAGAGGGAAATACTCAGTCTTCAGTGTCGCATGATTCTTTAGAAATCATTGTAATACTGTATGCTGATTTGTTGCTCAAAAAAAGAAAGAAAGTAGTAATAAATAAATAAATGAAAACTTTGACATTTTTATTGAAACTGTGATATATTTTCAGGATTTACTGAGGAATAGAAAGTTCAGAAATTCTCAACTTTTTAAACTTTTAGGCAACAATTTGTCAAGACTTCACTCTTGTCAAACCCCTTTTCTAGCTAAAAAAGACAATTATTGCAGTTTCTTACATCAAATGTATAATTGCAATTCTGCATCCTGCTACTTCAATTCAAATTATGAATCAATGGTACAGAAACCTAAAAGCACATCAACATGAAACACAATCACTGAACATCCTCACTGTATTTCAGGTCTGGAGTCCTTGCGCGACAGTGGTCATTCCACGCCAGTCCGATCGGTCTCCAATGGGAACTCATTCCTCCGCTCCCATGGAAATGGAGCCGAGGGAGGACACGGAACAGCTGAATTTTCCGAGGACTCTTACAGTCCCTCTGACAGCGTGCTTCCCACACCGGTGTCCAACGACCCCTCAGACCCGGCTCAGGTTCGCCACACAAACGGCCCCCGCAGCAATCAAGAGGAAGGAGGAACAGAACTGTGTACTCAAAACCAGGCAAGGCCACGGGGCGTTAAACCCAAAGGGAAACGTTCTCAACTGGAGAAGACTAGGTCAACCCAACATGGCCCAGAGGAAGGGGTGAATCAGTTCATCTGTAGTTTGGCACGTCTTTTCTTAGTGACCCTGGCTCTGCTCTTTGCCCTCCTTCTACTTCTTATTGTGCTAACAGAGTCTGAGCTGGACTTGGCCTTTCTTAGGGACATCCGGAGGACACCCGAATTCCAGCAGTTCCACTATGAATACTTTTGCCCCCTTAGGCGCTGGCTGGCCTGCAAGTTGCGCTGGATGGGTGGGCATCTCATTAATAAATGAGTGTGTAATCACCCCTCTCTGTCTCCTCAGAGAGTAGTCTGTAGTCTACGAGTGGGACATTCTGAGCATTAATATCATGGTACCATGAAATCAAAATGAAATTACTATTATCTACATAGCCAAAGCCTTGGACTTTCTAATACCATGCCAAGACGAGAAAACTGTGTATGTTTCAGCTCTAGTTATTGTGAAATTGTTCTCTGCAGCACTACTTTATAGTCGGGTAAAAAAAAGGTATGTATAAATGCAGCTCTTTAAATGCTGCTGTCACCCAACTGTAATTTATATACCATTTAAATATAATATCTACACTCAAAGAATGTTCACCCAGACTGTGATGAGCAAGACCTCATACTGCAATCAAAGACAAAGATGCCTTTATTGGTCAGAAAATAGACAGGGGCTGGGACAGCCAATAAAGGGATAGTTCACCCAAAAATGAAACTTCTATCATCTTTTACACTCCCCCATAATACTTTAGTTAATCTGCAAAGCACATATTTAAATAAAACCTGAGAGGTTTCTGTCCCTCCACTGTATGTCCAGGTAACCAAATCTTAAAAGATCCAAAAAGGTTTTAAAGGCCTTAAACATATCTTAATTTGTGTTTTGAAGAGTAACCAAAGTCTTATAGATTTTAAACAATATTAGGTTGAGTAAATGATATTCATCAGAATTGACTTAAATGACCATGATCTTTTTGGGTGAACTATCTCTCTAACATCGGATGTAAGACTGAGCATGAGTTTTTTTTGGATGATATTTTGTAAGTGTACAATGTTGGTAAAGGGTGTATATTTGATCCATACCATGCTAAAACAAGACTGTTTGTCGATAATATGGATCAAAGCCACTGACAGGGTTCTCTCTTTTAATGGCGCTTCAGTAATGTTCTGATGAGAATTTATTGACAATTTATAATAAGGTTTAATTTGTTAACATTAGGTATGATAAACTAATGATGAATAATCATTCATCCTGGCTAATGTTAATTTAACATCTCTAACATTTCAAGGTACAGTATGGGTAAATTAAGATTAATGAACAAACAAACACTGATATTTAGTGGTAGATGGTGGCCTTGAGATTCAAATGTTCTGAAGAGGGTAAAGAAAGTGCTCCAGAAAGACAAAGTAATGTGAAATTTTTGAAAGTTTAAACTATTTCTGAAAGGAATAATCTATCATTTGTTCAATTATTTTTCCATGCAACATTATGCATAATTCATGCATAATTTTAGAGAGCTCATTCGTCCGCTTGCATAACCTTAATTATCAAAATTAAAATGTGAATAATATCTTCTGTAGGTGATGATGAATTTGTTGGTTAACCAGTTGTGTGGTTATGAAATTATCTTATCTAAAGGCATGGACTCACAGTGGTTGAATCAGTAAATGCATTTTCAGCTTAAACCAAAATATGTTACATTTCTATTACTTTTCTGTTGCCTTCATGAGACTCATTCAATAGTAAAGAGTTGTACTGCCAAGGCCGTAAGACTAGTGGCAGAGTAATTTAATTTCAATGACAAACTGATGGTAAATATAAGACACAAAGGTCTGTGGACATAATCACAGCTATGCACATTTAAATATCTTTGGTAAAAATAAATAAATAAATAAATAAAACGTAACTGGAACTTATGGGTACTCTCGAAATATAAGGCCTGCAGCAAATGCAAATATCCTTTGAATCATATTTGGGGGTTAAAAAGCCTAGAAAGGAACAGAGTGTTGTGTAAATCTTTTATCTACTGTGTGTGCCGCTTGTGTGTAGCTTCATAGAGTAGACTAGTACAACTAGAAAAAGTATGCAACAATACCAACGATGGCACAGATAAAAACACCAACAGCGAGATCCTGATATGTGTGTCTCTGTGGTGGTAATTATCATGTGAAAGAAATGAAGCAATACAAATGACACTGATAAACCAGCAGAAAAGGTTTTTGTTGTTGTTGTTTTTTTCTTTTCTTTTCTTTTTTTTTTTTAACCTAGAGCAATGTGATGGTTCAAAACTGCATTACAAATTCAGTAACCTCAGAATTAGCTGATTGCTTGTCTGGCGCTGTGCCGGTTGCAAGCTGCAGGCCGTACTATACATCAGCTCCCATATACTGTGACTGACTAATTCTTCAGATCTGTTACTGATGGTGATGGACGCAGTTTCAGCTATTTCAGATTGTAAGTTTCATTCAAAGCAATAGCAGACTGAAACGAATAAATGTTGTAGCTCAGAAGACAATCTGAATGGATAATGAATCACACTGTTATACATTGACTCGGCTGTGCCTGAGCCCAGTGATCTTCCTGCTCACTGTATAGCATCAGATTATTATTTTCTGTAAATTACATCACTTTTATTTTTATTGTTTCATACCATAAATGGTTTACCCTGTGTTGTACCAAGAATACATTAAAGCAGTTTATTTTTATGTTTTTCTAAAAAATAAATAAACCTTCTCCAAACCAAATTTAAATGACTTTTCTGTATAGTTTTACTGACAAGCCCATTAAAAAACAAATGAGAAATGCCAAGGTCTGTAGTAGGTGATCTTGGTTCTAATTTCAGTATTTAACAAACTGCCTTGAGACCGTTTGTAAATGTCCTTTCTCAACATTGTTATTGAACTATTTTGGAATAATTAAATCTAAAAATAATGTTCAGTAACCTTGCTGAGATCCTGGGACATCGCAGGACCAGAAACTACTCCAAATGGTCTTATTTTCTATAAGTAAGTGTAACCTACTGATGTGAAAGTGCATGGTAAATGACCTTAACTAATGTCTTATTGCATTTGAGTAATCATTCTGAGTCTACAGACTAGTAGAGTCTCGTTGCAGTGTTAAGCCATTGCCACTAGTCGGCAGAAACACTCCTTTAATCAGAAATCTCAGAAAACAGATTTTCACATATTGCTCATGTTCTGGCAAACCCAAAAGGGGAAGGATGAGCTTGTATGAAGAAATTCATGTCAAAACATGTTACAAAATATGTCAAAGATGCCATATTATCTATGTAAATCCTCAAACTGGAACAGGAAACTTTTCTCTTTTTTTCAGAGAAGAGATTAGACATTAAACAGACAATGAAATTAAATACAAGTTAAAAAAGTAGAGGTGAGGGGAAAAGTAAAAAAGGAGTAGACTGAACACAACACTGTCAACCCAAAATTATCCAACCTTGTTTCAAACATATTTTGAAATGTCACAATGCCATCTTGAATGTTTATGTATTTTGGTCATAGAATTTCAATAACTCCCTTTGCTCACAGCTCAGAGCAACACCAGTGCAAAGTAACAAAGCACCAGTGCAAATCAGCTGAATTATATACTGCATGTTATTATGCGGGCTTTAATAATGGAAAAATATACATGCTTATTTATTTAGGGTTTGGGTTTAAGCTGACATTTTCTTTCATTGTAGAGTACATATAGCTACAAAACGACACCAGGTATTTTATTCACAATTTGATAATGATGACGGAATTGATATCTTTACAAAAAGATTATAATGATTATTTTAAATGAATTTAGTTTTTTAACTTTCTATTTATCAAAGAATGTCATAAAATGCCATAAAAAGGATTCAGGGGATCCTGGTGTGACGTGATGTTCACCTGCATGTGGCACCACAGGTCCAAATCCTTCACAAGCTTTTCATACTTCCACTAATGCAATCTAGATGAAAACTAGCAAGACCCCATCATGAAATGTTCGTGTAACTACAGCTTCATGGTGCTTGGAAAGGAACCCCATGTCCTCAGATGCCTCACTTTATAGTCTGCATTAATGGAGCTCAGAGAAATGCCATCAGGCAGACAAGCAGGATTACTTGAATAGGAAGTCCATTTAAGGGTTATGGTGGGCTACTACAGGATTTATGTTAGTGGTACTGGCCCTGTACTGAACTTGGAAAAAAAAAAAATTAAGAAGGACTTCCATCATGGATTTCAGTAAGAGAGGGATGTTTTAGTTGATAGCAAAAAAAAAAAAAAAAAGCTAGTGAGTCGGTTTTGGAAAATGCGATGTGCTTGTGTGCCTATTTGTGGCCTTGCTATAATTAGCCTTCATGGCCACGCAAGCTGCAGACTGATTGGAAACAGTCTTATGCCCCGGTGCACCACCCCAGGAGTCCAACAGCACAGAAAGAAAACACTGAGCTTAGAGCACACCCCTGAGTGTCCAAGTAAAGACAAAAACATATAGGGAATTTACTGCTGGGATGCTGCTGTCTTACTGGTCTCCTTAACTTTCTTTTGCGGTTTCTTGTGGACAGTCTTTAAGAATATATGCTGAATATAAGCAGCTGACTTTGAGTGGACACTTAAAGACCAAGAAGATGAGTTCCAGAAGACTGATGAACCGTTCGCTCTCGAGTGATGGAAGGTCTCACTATGGTGGCAGTGATATCAGCTCTCAGAATAGAAGGGCCGGTTATCTGAGCAGTGTTCGATCTGAAAGCAGGTAGAGGTTTCTGATTCCTGATGTAAAATACATTAAATGCATAACTGAAAGTACCATTAAATGCTTAAACATTTTGTTTGAACATTCAAACAGCTTGTTTGATCCCTGTGAGTGAGTCATGAGCCCTCACTATTGTTTCTTTGTATAAAGCACTCAACCTTAATTCTGGGCTGTCACTATAATATGTGGATTAAAGCATTTGTTAAATGACTACTTTCTAAATATACATGTTTATAGTGAGTGTTGTAAATAATGCAATGGTGCTTAAACAACAATCTAAATAGACAGGCCTACATAAACGGTACATAAATAATGGATACTAAAAGCCATAAGCTTCCTCAGACTATGAATGAATTCAGCCTTACATGACATTTAATTCCGAGCAAACAAATAAAGGGAAAAAAGAATGTGTTTGCTTAAAATACAGAGTGCTTCAAGGATTCTGTTCCCTCACTAAGAGAGGTCATTTTCTTATGTTACTGCCAATGGTCAGTCGAACTCTTGAAAGACTTGTGTGAAGGTCATAATGTTATAAATAAGTAGTCTGCAGTGCCAGCCACAATAAATGACTTTTAGTGTTTACCAATGCGCAATTTACCACAGCAGCAGAGGTTTGCATTATATAAGTTACTATGGAGATTTCACTTGTTTACTTCTTTGTTACATTTTTGAGATGAAAGAATCCCCAAATATAAAGAACTTAATGTACTTAAATACAAATAGACTTGAGTCCTGTAGTTTCTGTGTGATTTCGGTCATCACTACAGCAAACTTGTGCGCATGGCTGATGGATTCTTGTGCTTGCTTCATCTCTGCTTAGCTATGCTGGTCATAGATTCTCTCAGATCAAGCCATCCAGGTAAAAAGACAACTGTTAACCAGGACTAACTAACCTAACAGGTTAACATTCTTACAGCCTTGTAGTAAAGTTATACAGTAGAAGAAACAGATGTGTACTTCAAATCCTAAAACGCTAGATGATTCATATATATATATATATATATATATATATTTATTTTTACTTGACAGTGTTTGTAATGTCAACATAATGGTGATTGTTTCGTCAATTTAAGGCTCTGTTTTCTCTGTAAACTTTAAATAAAGTTCTCAAACAAATGCATACATACAGAGGAGAAAATCTGTGTTAATGCATACAATTAAAAATTACAGCTTGAGCATAAATGATGCACAATCGAAATATTTTGCTCACGTTATATTAATTAAATTTTTTCTTGTTTGTATTCACATATCATGTTTCATTTCAATTTAATTTCATACAGACATATTTGTCTAGAATAAAATCTATAAAACCTATGAAAATATCTATACATAAAAGGGATTTCAAAATGAATGACTGATGAAAATATGAAATGTATGGCTTCATATAACAAAAATGAAAGGGACATGGGGACATAGAAGTTGAAGAAACACCCAATTTGTAAACTTACTGTAAGGTCATTAGGAAAGAAAATTCTTACGGATGTTAATGATGCAGTAACATCTGAATTACCTACAATTATACAAAGTCACACAGCACCTACTCAGCTAATTTGTACATCTAACAAAGAGATTGATATACACTTTTAATCTTTAGAATTTTCAGTTTATTTTAATATTGTGTCTGACCTAGCCAATATAAACATTGTAAATCTTACTTTGCATGAATGCTAACAATAAAGACGACAGTTATGTCATCAGTGCTCTGCTGATGATAAGGCAAAATAGTAATGCAAATTTAACACTTTTTTTTTAACCAGATTTATCGATTACAATATTTAACTCCATTTTTAGGAGCACTCTCTGCAGTGTCATGGCCCAACTAACTGAGGAGATACAGCCAACATTTGAAACCACATTAAAATCCAAAGCTGTGTCTGAAGACGCTAACATCAAGTTCAGCTGTGTGGTCTCAGGTATCCAATTAAAGCAAGTGAATCCATTGTGGAACAAGTTGTCCAAACTTCCTGTTCCCCAGTCTTTAATTTTAACCGTCACATTTGCAGGCCATCCAGTCCCCGAGGTGACGTGGTACAAAGATGATGTACAGCTGGACAGATACTGCGGTCTTCCCAAATATGAAATTTCACGTGATGACAAGACACACACACTCCAAATATACAAGTATGCTGTTTTCTGGGAAACATTTTTCTTGTTTTGATTATTTTTTAGTGAACATTTAACTGTGTGTATTTCTATCTTAGCTGTACTCTGGAGGATGCTGCAATTTACCAAGCATCAGCACAGAACAGTCGAGGCATCGTGTCATGTTCAGGGGTGTTGGAGGTGGGAACAATGAGTGAGTACAAGATTCATCAAAATTACTTTGCAAAGCTTAAACTGCGAAACGAGAACCCACGTCGTGAGCAGGAGGAGCCCCGCAATGCAGGCAAAGAGAATGTCAGGGTGAGCAGTCCTGAAAGAGCACAAAGGAAACGTAGGTCCCCCATGGAGATCAGAGCAGCTGGCAGCCCTTCAGAGGAGAAAGACATGGAGGTGGATGCTCTCAGTCCAACACCTCCAGTTCAAGAGTCAGCAGCAGCAGCAGCAGCATCTGTTTATGAGATCTCAAACTGTGAAATGATCACAAATAGAGACAAAGATGGCCAGGAGCTAACGTATATCCATGATACCGTGAATAATGCCTCCAGCAAACAGACTAATGAGCATTACGTCAAGAAGAAGATCAAAATCTCAACAGAAGCAACAGAGGGAATTAAGGAAAACAGACAGACTGGAAGAAGGGAAGAGATAATGAATGAGAGCGGGGTTTCCACTGAGAAGATGGAGGTACAGAACACGGTCGATCAGATCACCTCCGTGACTGAATATGAAAACAAAATGGACATAACAGACAGACAAATAAGTGAAAAACAATCAGTGAAAGTGAACAAAAGTGCCTCAAAAGAGTCAAAGAGAGCTCAGGGTGCTCAGATTGCCTCAGTGTCTGAATCTAGAAACAAAATGGACATAACAGACACAAGAAAAAGTGAAAAAACTTCAGCACACACGAACAAAAGTGTCTCAGAAGAATCAAAAATAGCTCAGGGTGCTCAGATCACATCAGCAACAGAATCTAAAAACAAAATGGACATAACAGACACAAAAGCAACTGAAAAACAGTCGGAGAGAGTGAACAAAAGTGTCTCAGAAGAATCAAAAATAGCTCAGGGTGTTCAGATCACCTCAGTGACTGAATCAAGAATTAAAATGGACATAACCCCAAATAAGAATCAAAAATTGTCAGTGAACGCAAACAAAAGTCCTTCAGAAGAATCAAGGAGAGCTCAGGGTGCTCATATTGCCTCTGTGACTGAATCAAGAAACAAAATGGACAATGCAGACACAAAAACAAATGCAAAACAGTTGGTAAACGTAAATAAAAGTGTCTCTGAAGAATCAAAGAGAGCTCACCACACCTCAGTGACTGATTCTAGAAACAAAATGGACATAACAGACACAAAAATGAATGAAAAACAGCCGGTAAAAGAATCAAAGAGAGCTCAGGGTGTTCAGATCACCTCAGTGACTGAATCAAGAAACAAAATTGACATAATAGTCACAAAAACTAATGAAAAGCAGTCAGTAAAAGTAAACAAAAGTGCCTTAGAAGAATCGAAGAGAGCTCACCACGCGTCAGTGACTGAATCTAGAAACAGAATGGACATAACAGTCACAAAGAAGAATGAAAAACTGTCAGAGAAAGTGAACAAAAGTGTCTCAGTGACTGAATCAAGTAACAAAATGGACATAACAGACACAAAAACAAATGAAAAACAGTCAGAGAAAGTGAACAAAAGTGTCTCAGAGGAATCAAAGCGAGCTCAAGGTGCTCAGATCACTTCAGTGACTGAGTCAAGAATCAAAGTGGACATAACAGACACAAAAAAGAATGATAAACAGTCAGAGAAAGCAAAGGAAAGTTCCTCAGAATCAAAGAGCGTTCAAAAGCTAATTACAACCCAGAAACGACTGCCACTGAAGTTTTCCATGACAACCCAGATGACCAAGGTGATTGAAAACACAAAGCTAACTAAATCATCTGACAAAGGGACATCAAACCTCCAACCTCAAGCTCTAGATACTGTCCAGAACTGTAATCCAAGAGTTATAGACAGCAAGCGCATGGATTTTGATGACCACAGGAATAAAACTCCAGTAGGTACATGTGTGAGGATCTTTCCTCATTCCTGTGGTGGGAATGACGTCAATGTGGACACAGGGGAGAGGAATGCGTCTGCATGCTCTCTTAGGAGCTTGGTGAGTGTTTCCTCATGCTCTGGCTGTGACCTCATGCGAGTGTAATGTTCCCAGTGGTAGTGAGACAAGTACCCCCCCCTAAGTCACAATCATAAAGTATAAATAGAGCCGCAAGCATGACTTTGATGATGTGACAAGACCCATCTTATATGACACACAAGTAGGGAAACAGACAATAATAATATTCCCATTACGCACATCGTGGCTCCAGGGCACATTGAAGTATAGAGATCCTGAGATCCATCAAATATGTTTGCTGTCCCTAATCACCTGTTGCTACATGACGTTCAAAAGTAGATACAAAATATAACTTTACTATGCAAGCCGTAAGTGCTGTGGACAGACCAGCTGCTCTCCTTTTAATATCTCACATTCCCCTCTGATCTCATAAAGCCTTAAAATACTCTCTAAATATGGGGAGTGCAACAGCTTCCCCAAGGCAATAGATGCTAAATAAAAAAACAAAGATAGACCTAGTTAACTGGAAACAGGTGGCTTCTCATTCTAACTTGTAATCGTGTAATTAAGGAATTCACATTATCTAATGTGGGCTCTGTCAAATAAAGTAATGTTGAATCCACTTATTTTCTCTTGTTTTTCTCTTATCTTAGCTAAATGAGAGATAATCTAGTGATAATATTACAGAGGTTCAGCTAACACAATGATCTGTTGATTTTAGATTAATGACTGAAGTGCTAATTGGCAGAATCTCCCTGCAGATTTACAGTGGTTAGGGATCTGGCATTAGTACAGTGCAGCTGAGCTGAACCAGTATATCTGTTTTATATGTGTGTATAAGAACATTATCTTCCCATAAAGGAAATGTCTGGATCTTTTGTGTGTGTGTGTGTGTGTGTGTGTGTGTGTATATATATATATATATATATATATATATACAGTATATATACAGTATCGAAATTTTCTTCTACAATAAGCATTTTTATCAGGATCTTATGTGTGAGTTCAGTAATTTCACATTAGCGGCAATGAATAGGTTCTTTTTATTGCCATCAATGTGAAATAACTGAACATAAATATAGGAGCCTGAGAAAAATTATCATTTTAGAAGAAAATTCTAAAATGAGCGACACTTAAAGGCTTTTGCATCTGAACTCTTCATATATATACAGGTGCTGGTCATATAATTAGAATATCATCAAAAAGTTGATTTATTTCACTAATTCCATTCAAAAAGAGAAACTTGTATATTATATTCATTCATTACACACAGACTGATATATTTCAAATGTTTATTTCTTTTAATTTTGATGATTATAACTGACAACTAAGGAAAATCCCAAATTCAGTATCTCAGAAAATTAGAATATTACTTAAGACCAATACAAAGAAAGGATTTTTAGAAATCTTGGCCAACTGAAAAGTATGAACATGAAAAGTATGAGCATGTACAGCACTCAATACTTAGTTGGGGCTGCTTTTGCCTGAATTACTGCAGCAATGCGGCGTGGCATGGAGTCGATCAGTCTGTGGCACTGTTCAGGTGTTATGAGAGCCCAGGTTGCTCTGATAGTGGCCTTCAGCTCTTCTGCATTGTTGGGTCTGGTGTCTCTCATCTTCCTCTTCACAATACCCCATAGATTTTCTATGGGGTTAAGGTCAGGCGAGTTTGCTGGCCAGTTAAGAACAGGGATACCATGGTCCTTAAACCAGATACTGGTTGCTTTGGCACTGTGTGCAGGTGCCAAGTCCTGTTGGAAAATGAAATCTGCATCTCCATAAAGTTGGTCAGCAGCAGGAAGCATGAAGTGCTCTAAAATTTCCTGGTAGATGGCTGCGTTGACTGTGGACTTCAGAAAACACAACCAACACCAGCAGATGACATGGCAGCCCAAATCATCACAGACTGTAGAAACTTCACACTGGACTTCAAGCAACATGGATTCTGTGCCTCTCCACTCTTCCTCCAGACTCTGGGACCTTGATTTCCAAATTAAATGCAAAATTTACTTTCATCTGAAAAGAGGACTTTGGACCACTGAGCAACAGTCCAGTTCTTTTTCTCCACAGCCCAGGTAAGATGATGCTTCTGACGTTGTCTCTGGTTCAGAAGTGGCTTGGCAGCCCTTTTCCTGAAGACGTCTGAGCGTGGTGACTCTTGATGCACTGACTCCAGCTTCAGTTCTCTCCTTGTGAAGCTCTCCCAAGTGTTTGAATCAGCTTTGCTTGACAGTATTCTAAAGCTTGCAGTCATCCCTGTTGCTTGTGCACCTTTTCCTACCCAAATTCTTCCTTCCAGTCAACTTTGCATTTAATATGCTTTGATGCAGCACTCTGTAAACAGCCACACCTTTCAGTAATGACCCTCTGTGACTTACCCTCTTTGTGGAGGGCGTCAATGTTTGTCTTCTGGATCATTGCCAAGTCAACAGTCTTCTCCATTATTGTGGTTTCAAAGAACAAGAGATACCCGGAATTTATACTGTAGGGATGGTCATTTATTCAAACTCAAATGTAAATATTCTAATTCTAATTTTCTGAGATACTGAATTTGGGATTTTCCTTAGTTGTCAGTTATAATCATCAAAATTAAAAGAAATAAACATTTGAAATATATCAGTCTGTGTGTAATGAATGAATATACTGTAATATACAAGTTTCACTTTTTGAATGGAATTAGTGAACTAAATCAACTTTTTGATGATATTCTAATTATATGACCAGCACCTATATACTGTATATACTAGTTAACAGGTCAATGAGTGATATATTAGGGGCATGATTCACCCAAATGATGAAGATTCTGTTCTGTTCTTTTACTGACTCTCATGTTGTTTTAGAACTTTCTTTTGTTTGTGGAACACAAAAGATCTTTTGAAAAAAGTCTACACTAGAGTTCAAACATACTTTTATTCAGCAAAGATGTAATGAATTGATCAAAAGTGACAGTAATTTTTACATTGTTACAATAAGATTTATTACTTTTTTACAGTTGTTTTAAACTGTAAAAATTATTTCACAATATTACTGTTTTCTACTGTATTTTGAATGGTGGTGTACAATGACAGTGGGGTCCAATGTTGTTTTGGATCCAATTACTTTCATTACATGGAAAAATAGAAACATTCTTCAAAATATCTTCTTTTGTGTTCTGAGTTTGGAACAAATTTGGTTGAACTATCCCTATAAAGCTTCTGAAAATTCTATGATTTCAGTCTGCAGGTGAAACTCACACTCAACCCACAGAGCCACCAATTTGTGGAGACGCGCCCATGGATTTAAAGCAACAACCCTCATTAATGCATGAGGTCACTGCGAGTGTTACGGAAACACTCAGTTCCTGCCACCTCGAATCACAGGGAAAGAAGCTGAGAACAGGTGATCAGTCTGTCGCATCAACAAAGAGCAGTACACTTGTCACTGAGCCTCAAAACACTCCGCCGAGTGAGAAAATCTCCTCAGGTCATATTTCACACATGCTTCAAGACGGCCAAGTCACTACAGCTATGAGTTCCTCATTAGGAGATGACACATTAACTAACATGTGTGAGAAGGATAGCAAAGCTGAAAGCCAAAACATCAAAGAGTCTGATAAACTAAAAGGTGAAGCAAAACTTGCATCTCTTTCTAAAGAAAGGTCAATGGCAAACTCAAACCATTACACAAATCAAGTCATCGTCACAGAACTTGTACAATTTCGCACGACAAACTCAGATGTGGTGCAACCACAGACCATGAATGACTCATCAATCTCTAATGTTCAAATGAAGGATAATAAGGCCCAAGAGTGTCAGAGCACTTCTCTTGAAGCTACAGACAATGTTGCTAAAATGGACAAACAGGCACAGTCAAATGAAACCACATCGGAACTGCCCAAATTAACTCATCACGAGATGCAGAGTTACTCTGCAAAAAAAGGCAATGATCATTCTGGCCCCTCTACATTCCTCTCCCAACATTCAAAGGTTTTACCCACAGAATTTACCATTCCTACAATATATATAACAGATGTGGACAGCACATCTCAAAATAGTACAGAAACAGAACACACTGTAGATTCTGTTCAAATCAGAACTGAAATGAATACAGCAACCTCTAAAGTGACAGATAGCAACACAATCGTACAAGTAAGTAATATATCTGAATGCACAGACACCACGAACAAAACCACAGCCGATGAAAAGCTTGATCTTTCCCTGCATTCGCAACCCTCTGAAGTCAACAAGCCTGATCAACAGCCACAAACTCAAGAAAAACTGATTCAAGGACCTGAATCAAGTCATTGTGTCACTGACTTTGTTGCATCAGACTTAATTAGACTGAAAGATGTCACTATGCAACGTCACTCTGCTGACAAAAGCATAGAGACCAATGAAGCTGGCTTAGCTAAAATTAGTCATCTTACAGAAACAGATCTTAATCTGAAAACTGATTTGGACACCTTCATAAAACAAATGAAGTTGGCTGCATTAGATCTTGAGAGTTCAAATCTAAGTACTACAGCCAAGGTAAATGCTGCACCACATATAAATGCGAAAGACAATGTTAAATGTGGCGAGGAAGTAAATTCTGCAGTGACAGAGCTCACTACCTGTAAGGTAACAATTCCATTGAAGACTACAGACCAGATCTTCAACTCTACTGCTGCCCACAGCGAGCTTGTCACCAAGACTGATCAAAAGACTACATTACCCAGGACTAAAACAGAGAAGAGTCTTGAAGAAGCAAACAGAGATTCATATCAGGGGGATAAATTATCTTTGAAAACACAACCTGCATCTCCATTACAATCAGTTAGTAACCCACCATCGAAGACATCATTGGAAACACACTCCCCTCGTCTCACCCGGAGGACTGTCCAGGCTGACCTCCCCAAACCTGCAGGAAATGAGTATGTTCAGCCCAAACCAACAGAGAAAGACAAAGAAAACCAATTCAAAGGTAAAGATGGCAAGAAATGGACACTGAACACACAATTCCAGCAGTTACAGTATTTTTAATTAATAGTTTAAACAAGTGGTCCACAATTGACAGAAAAGCTGCTTTTCCAGCAAAGCTATTGCATTTTATGCATTCCCTAGGAATCACACTTATGGCCTTTGGTGTTTCTAGTACCCTCTGTTCCCACTGTGTATCTCACCATTATGACTCTTTGTTTCCCCCTTGATCTTCTTTTCTCTCTTCCTCCCTTTCAACTATCTGCAGTCCCACAGGTTATCCGTAAAATCCGACCAGAGGTGTTTGATGCCTCTGGACATCTGAAACTCTGGTGTCAGTTTTTCAACATAATAAGTGACTCAACAATAAAATGGTACAAGGATGAAGTGGAAATTGCTGAGATAAAGAGAAGGTACACACAAAGTTTTACTGACCTCTAAGTGGTATTCAGTGCCCAGTATATATTATATATATAATATAATACATATATTCAGAAACACGACTCTGTGAATCAAAAACATACAGAGATATTGTCTGATTTATATCAACTAATGACTCTTACAACCCGATTCTTTGTATTAAATCAAACACATACAGCACAACGTTTGCAGTCCAGTCCACAAACAAATGGCCTTAAGACTCGGTTCTTTAAATGAATTGTTCAGAAGGGAAAAGCACAAATTTTTATTTGTGCATCCTCGCGTCTCAGTTCCTCTTCATTAAGATGTGAAAGAAGAAAAGAAAACAAGGCACCCACCCATAGTATAACATAACCAGTTTGGATCTGAAAAGTCCCTCGCTGAATAAATCACTAAATCCTTCAGTTCAATCAATATGACTCACATACTAAACTGCATCATATCATTGCATTTAGTGTTACATGCAGTAAATGAAGTAAGTTTGTTTCCTTTTTAAGATTCATGAAACTTTAAAGTATCACTACTGACTGATGGTTTATGAAGACTGGTTGTTCATATGACAAGTGTGCAATATTAGTCCTATTATGTATATTATTATAAGCTGATCGTATCTTCTGATGGTATTTGTTGTTGTTGTTGTCTTTTCTAGTGCAGGAGATGAGACTCAAGTGTGCTTGGCTATTATACAGATGTCCAAAAGAGACAGTGGTGTTTACAGATGCACCATTACCAATGAATATGGCAAAGATTCCACGGAGTATCTTCTTAGCGCAGAGTGTAAATCTACGACCCCCCCACCCCACCCAGTTTTCCATATTATCTTTCTAATATGTTCCTTTGTGTGAATTGCCCATATGTTCTCAAATTCTCAAACAATTTGTTCTAGAGAATTTGTTCTAGAGAATTTGTTGTGACAGAGTTTTGTGTTGTCTCTTGCATCTGTTGACAGTTCTGTCTGATATGTTTCTGCATGAGGAGCTCCAGGAAGGTAAAAAAATAGCAGCTGTATAGTGCTTTCAGTCTTTTGTTTACCCCTCGGTACATGTAAATCTCTGTGTCTTTTACAATTTCTCTCTCTCTCTTACATGTAGTTGGGGAGGAGATTGAGATGACTCCTCTGATCTTCGGTAAAGGTCTTGCTGATGCAGGTTGCTGGGGCACAAAGTTCTACGGTCGGGTCACAACGGAAGAAGCTCAGGTCGGACTGGGATGCGAGCACAAAACCAGACGGCTGAAAGCGATCTATGGATTAGATCCTGTGTTTGAGTCAGGCAGCTCATGTTTTATGAAAGTGCGAAGCCCTATTGCATATGAGAGCAGAGAGGAGACTGTCTTGGCTGAAAGGAATCTTCAAATCACAAAACAGGTGACAGATGTTTTAAGTTCTTTAAATGTCCAGATAAATTTAACATTTCTCAAAGATAAGTTTTATCGGTTATCCCTCACAATTTCATAGGACTGTAGAATTCAGAACATGGCTAGAGAGTACTTCAAGATCTTTGCTACAGAGACAAGAGTGATAGAGAGCTTTGGTGCAGCACTGGAGTGAGTGAGATTTTTTTCTCCTACTAAGCTCTATGCCAAGCACAAGATTTTATTGTGGTTTAATTATAAGGTCAAAGAGCATATGAGAATCCTAGCTGATCCCACATGTGTTGTCACTGTGACTGCGTATATTTTCAGGGTAAACCCGCTATACTTCATGTACTTGCCAGCGAGCAGTATTCCTTATGCAACAGTGGAGGCAGAGCTTAAGGGTGTCTATTTGCGGTATTGTGGACTGGATTGCACCAGGTCACTGGTATTTAATGAGAAGTTAGAAGTGGCACAAAAGTGTTCTTGTCTCCAGCACTGGATCTACCAGTGGACCAATGGAAATGTGCTGTTCTCCAGACTTGAGGGTAAATTAAAAATAAATATATCTAAATCAAATTCAAACCAAATATTGTGCATGTATTTGCACTATTTTTAGTTCAAATGATGACTCTGATTCTATTGTTTTTCTTTGATGTTGCAGGAGTTGACACAATACTGACAAATATCGGAATAGCAGTCAGGTCAAAGGGGTGGGTACCAGTTAGTACTTTTAAAACAATTCAACAATTCAGGTTTTTTGATGGTGAAATTCATTCTATTGCATCTACTTACACTAACACGAATTACATTGCTTTTTAAAAGTTTGAGGTCAGTATGAATTTTTTTTTTTTAAAGAAAAGTGACATTTAACATAAACGTGTCAGTCCTCTGTCGTGTGTGTCATGTGTTCCCGCCTCTTGTGTCCATATTTGGTCTTGTTCCTGTCCTTGTTAAGTGTGATCATTAGTTAAGTCTTGTCCAGCTGTGTTTAGTCATTATCAGTAATTGTCATGTGTATTTAGTTCCTGCCTGTTTAGTTAGTTTTCGTCCGGTCTACTCGTTATTCCCCGGTGTTCCTGTCTGTGTCAACCTTGCCTTGTCTTGCCCTGTCATGATGTCATGATGTCATGATGTCATGATGTCATGATGTCATGATGTCATGATGTCATGATGTCATGATGTCATGATGTCATGATGTCATGTCATGATGTCATGATTAAAGACTATTATTTTGAAGTTTATCCTCGTCTCCGTGTTCCTCGTTCGTCCCTGCTGTGTGCACCGTGACAAAACGCTGTTCTTTTGAATGTTCTATTTATTAAAGAATCCTGAGAAATTTATGTATCATGGTTTCCATAAATATATTAAGCAACAAAACCATTGTCAACTGTAATAATAATATGAAATGTTTCTCAAACACAGTCAGCTCATTATAATGATTACTGAAGGATCACGTGACACTGAAGTCTGGAGTAATGACTGCTGAAAATTCAGCTTTGCCATCATAAGAATAAATTACATTTTAAAATATATTTAAAAAGTTAAAATGTTTAAAAAGTTAAATGTTAATATTATTTTACAGTATTGCTGTTTTTATGGTAATCTTGCTTTGGTGAGCATAAAGAGACTTTTTTCATAAGAGGCCAAACCCGAACTGAATGGTATTGTATGTTAATTAATTGGTTTAAACATTTAAAAAAATAAATAAAGTGGTGCAACATTAATATGTAAATTCATGATGCATTCATGATGTTTTTTTTCTAATGCAGGTATCAGGGGTTTCCTTGTGAGGCTAATCCAAAGGTTTTCGAGCAGTTTCAGTTTCAGCATCAGTGTAATTACTTCTGTGGTCTCTTAAACCTCAAACCTCTCAAAGCCCCAGAAACACTTCAGACTTCAACCAGACCCAAGGGCTCAAGCAGCCCGCTACTACAACGAAAAACAGTACCCAGCTCCTCCAGTCCCCAGACCCCACGCAAGGCCACAAAGAGCCCCAAAGTATCCCGCAAACTGAACCCACAGACATCCACCTAACTCAATCCATTTACAGAACTAAATGGAAAAAAGAGATGTCTGTCTGTTATTGAATCGGAACGTCGATCACTGATCTGCATGCAGCTGCATTTACTACCCGAATGTAAGTAAGAACAACATTCTTTTGATAAATGCAACATTTTACATGAAATATGTAAATCCAGAATCATTACCTAATCTTCTGTTGCAGTGCTCTTTACAGAATTTGTTTTGAAAGGGCATTATAAAAATGTGTGTGATAATGTCAAGTGCAGCTGTAGCACTACAAACTTTATATTACCTCTTTGTTTATTTATAAAGGAAGTATGGTGCTGTTTGTAAATAGTAATTAAAAATATGAATTTAGTTAATT
This sequence comes from Onychostoma macrolepis, assembly GCF_012432095.1. Taxonomy (NCBI): domain Eukaryota; kingdom Metazoa; phylum Chordata; class Actinopteri; order Cypriniformes; family Cyprinidae; genus Onychostoma; species Onychostoma macrolepis. Next base: position 31,077,407 of record NC_081161.1, read on the forward strand.
ATAAATGAGTGTTATTGTATGAGAGCATATTATTTCCATTTGGTTGTGGATTAACATGCATAATGCATATCTAGAAAATGTTTCTCAATATTCTTAAATAGTTTATTTTATATGGGTTTTGCTCAACAAGAGGGGAAGAAAAATGAGAGAATATTTATGGCTGACCTGAGCTTGATATGAGAGGCATAATGGAAACACAGTCACTGATGATAACAGTATTTAAATAATGACATGACTTAAATGTTGAGTTGACATTTAAAATCTTATCTCAGATATCTCACATTGCATTACTGGATGAACTAACATGCAGGTGATCAGTCTATAAATTTGCCTTTGGTTTAGATGAAAAGGAAAAGGAAGCCATCCAAAGAGTACATAGTAAGTCTTACTTAAGAGGAAAATTTAATGTCATATGTTATGTCTCATGAATGAGCGCTAAAGCATTTTGACTTTAGGCCACAGAATGTAATTAAGTCAAATAAATAATCACGCTAGTTTAATTGAATTAATCTGCTCTACTTCACCTTGTTTATGAGACAAGCTTGTTTACAGCTATAGTAAAGCTATTATTAATATTTTAGCTCACCGTGACAGTCATGAGGCACATCACAATAGGTTCTAGAACTGACTTTAATGACCTTAACCCTCTGGTGTTGTTCAGTCCTTAGACAGAAAAAAAATGTTTTGATTTTTTAATTTTAATTTTTACTTAACCGGAATTATATGAAACATATATATGATACAATATATATATATATATATATATATATATATATATATATATGCATATTATAAATTATAAATATTTTTCCACCAATTGTCATTCAATGGATTTTAAGTACTTTTGCTTCATTTTTCACACAAGTACTGCAGCAATTGAAAAATAGCATAAAATATGTTTATTTATTTATTTTTGCATTTTATATATAAATGGTCCATACTTTAGATGATGTGTTTAGTATCATGAAGTAAAAATATACAGTATATATATCTCTTTTAAGTGTCTCTTGGTCTGTGTGGGCAAACACTGGCACATGAAGAAAACATTATGAATACAAAATGAAACATTCCAAAACCTAGACAGGATCTGAAAAGAGTGTGCAGAGTTGTGAATGCATTAACATAGTCTCACATATTGGTGATAAGACATTGCCATATCCTTTGATTGTGATAAATTAGTCGAATGAATGAATATATATTCTAGCCTGAGGTTCTGCAAATGCCTGTGAGGGAGCCTAATTATAGCACCCTAGCATGTACTTATGCATAATTGCCTGCTCACGTCATGATGAAGTACATTAATGGGATAAGCTACAAAGTGGAGGGTTAGTTCAGGATGGATCCAGACTTAAGGATAAATGGACAAACTCATTAATTAAAATTCAAATGCAGAGTGAGAAGGATGTGTTCTGTGGTTCTGTTTGAATATGTAAACAATGTGCTTTTAAAACATCTGAGAAAAGTACACCTTCAACCATATTATATTATTAAAATGTCAGGTTGAAATATTCAAGTAAAACCCATATGCTAGTCTAGTATACTGTCATCGTTTTCATGGTGATAATCATGATGACTCGCGGGATGTAATTTTTGCACTAAATAGGGAATTGTATTAGAAGCACCCGAAGCTTCTGAAATGTCACAATAGCGCTGGCATTTTAACAACTTTTATCTCTTTTCCACAAAAAGTTGGAGGCAGCCAGTGTGTCTATGCCGTCACTGTGGTAACTGTCACTGCTAGGCTATAATCTGGCACTGCAGACCGTGTGTGAACTGTGTGTTGCTCTGACATTCAGATAGCAATCTCGCAGCCTTCGCGCTGTGCATCTCAACAAGAGAAAAGGCTAAACATTCTTGAATGATATCACGACTGGCTAATTATATGATAGTGCTTTTTGAAAGATTACAGGTTAGATCAAAGGTTCTTTGTTTAATAATTTAGAACATTAGGCAGGACTGAGGTAGTTAATTGTAGCCTATACTGTATATTCTCAATTAGCGATACAAAATACAAATAGCAACACCAGCAATACAAATGGCAGCTTTATATCCGGCACTATAGGGCCTACTTTCATTTCGTATACAAACACAACTGGCACCATCTTATGTCTCAGTTATAAAGAAAAGGACATCAGAGCAGTTATTATTAGGCTACTGTAATATTGCTGCAGTGTTGGTCTAGTTGCTATAGACCGTCTTGTTTATATGGACTTTTCTTACATAATATACAGGAAAAATTATAATTCAACTTATGATAGCAATAATTTCAATATTTCATGTAGTGTAATAAGCAGGATAATGTACAGTCAGGAGGTCATTATCGTAAAAAAACCCCACTCAGGGTGAATATTCGATGTTTATTTTGCGATAAAGCCCTGCTGGCTGTACATTATCACTTACATGATCAATACATATTCAATACAACCAACACGCACTTCTCAAATAAGCCTCCGTTGTTGTATTTCTACCATCTGCTGTCAATACATTTTAACATATCACACATCAGCAGGCTACATCCACACAGGAAACTCATTTTTCCTGAGAGTGAAATGCATATTTGATCTCATGAATTTAACATGCCAAATGTTCATTTGTGTGAAGAAATAAAATGAGGGTCATCACATTTGATTCTGTTAAAAAAAAATTTAATCATATAGATATAAATGATTTGTGATTTGAGCATCATTGTGTGACTTTACAGTGGTTGTAAATAAATATAGTCACTGTATTCATTTATTAGCCAAAACATAAAAACATGGTGGTTGAGCTATAATGTGCTTCCTTGCCATTAATAACTGACCAGCAATATCCCATCAACTGACATTCAGAGAATGGCACAATCAGTAAGTGACTCAGTCAAAGTTGTCCTTCTGTCTGGCTGAATATGAGTCACAATGCCCCAGAGCAGGTGTGTGTGTTGTCAAAGGGTTTAATGGTGTGGCAAAAGATGCAAACAGTGCAATAGAGATGTGCATTCTCCATGGTGTGAGGTGGAAACTCCTACTAAGAGTCATCTGGGTGTGTGTAATAGATCTAGCTGCATATTCTGCAGTCAGATGTACATAAACTATACAAGTCAGATGTACATAAACAATACAAAGACTGATATGCTTCACCAAATCTTCATATTATAAAAAAAGAAACATAAAGTTCTGCTTGCATGAGGCCAACCTCTGTCATGATTCAGTCCTCAGGAGCAGGCAGCACGTTGTCATATTTCTTTGAAGTCTGGCTGATTCAGAAGGGGGTATAAACAACTGTTTTGTGCTGTCAGAACTCAGGAAGGATAGAAACTGAAGCAAAGTGTGTTCTTTTTTCTTGTTTTTCTCAAAAGTTGATCCTCTTTTGGGACTAGCAATGACTGCTAGTTAACCAGTACACACTGACTATTGTGTGAATCCTCATGTTCCTACTTGGCTGTTATTTATTAGCGTAACATATGGAGTGTCAAATATTATTTTGATAAGATTAGCAGGCCTCTAAGATGTACCCATATTGTCATGGGAACCAGCCAAGCAATTAAAGTGATAAATATTTGTCAAACATCCATCAAGGTGTTTCTTAAGAGCAAACCTACACTATGCAGTGTTCTTATTAGATCAGTTGATGTTGTTGTGAAACTGAAACTGACGACAGTATCTTTATAAAGACAATAAAGCAACCAATAACTTTCAATCACCAGTAAACAATGACAGATGTTTAAAAAATTGGCCAGGACCTGTTGTTCCAGAGATTACTCACACTACTCACGAAGACTAATTACCTACTCATAATTTACTGAGTTACTCTCACCTAATTGTTTGTGTTTGACGATCATAAAAATTTCCTTCATAGTATAACATCCCTACAGGAAATTAGAACAAAATTTCATGATAATAAAGAGAAATATTTTGAGTATGGCAATATTTACTCAGCATTGTCAGGCTGAGAACAGACTGATAAAGATGGAAATACTTTGATTAATTGCTGTTTTAATTTTCCTCATTCGAAAATTCAAACAAACATGAAGACTGCTGTCTTTATTATTACATAAAAAAGCCCTTTACAACAATTTTCTTGCTGCATAGCAACACTACTATGTATGCATCTAAATGTTTAAAAATGGGACTTTCTCTGAATAAAAAAGAGAAATGGGTGTGTGTCTCCATTTTTGGGCACTGTTAAAAACATTTGCTTTTGAGATGAGGCTTAAAAACATTTTATCACATATTAAATGGAAGAGGTATGTTATGTTTTCACAGGTGGTACATGGTATAAGAAGATCAATTATTTACCCTCACATTTTGGTACTTTCATGGACAACCTGTCAAGAATGTAATGTGTGAAACACTAAAAAACAGGGTCAGCATTTATGCAACCATGATGAGCAGTAAAAGGATTTATCACACACACACACACACAAATAAATATAAATCAACACTGATTGCTTCTGAAATCACAACAATACATTTTTGCATTTATACAAAATCATTAAATTAATTTCCGTTTTTGTCCCTGTCTCTAACACAATTCAAATCCAATCCAAAGTTTAAACCTACATTCTCGCAATAAAAGGTGAGAAAATGTCAGCACTATTAAGAATCTATTAATAAATAAAGTGTGACGTACACCTCCTGCTTCACTGGGGAATGTCATTATCTATATAAATCATAAATCTCACAAAGTGCAATCCAGTGTAGAAGCTGTTTTGCTTATATTTCATGTTATCTATGGCTGAATGGGTTGAAAGACCCACCTAATGACAATGAAATCATAAAGCAGAAGACACACTTTTTAAAGTCAATGATAGCACAAGACAGGTTTCTAAATGGTGACCACCTAAGAAATATGACTTGCCTGTAGAAACAACAATTTATCATGCTGATAAGTATGATATTGTCAAACGCATAGCCCATTGTTTAATTCAACATCATTATTCATTTATTTAAATGTGTGATGGCAAACAACATGCAGGTTATACAGAAAGACCTCCTGGATCATCCAGGACTCAACCCATGGACCTTCTTGCTGTGAGGAGACAGTGCTACCCACTGAGCCACCATGCCACCCATTAATGGCTATTATTCCAGTGTACTGAACTAATACAAGATGAATGATGTGATAAAAGTAGCTTCTCTCTTAAAAGGTTGAGTTATCAATTACATTTAATTGATGCAGCTTTCTGAAGTGACAAGTGTCTTTCTACTTTGTAGATGAGAACCTTTCATGTTAATAGTCTCACATTTTTTTTCAATACATTTTTTTCACCATTTAGCTGTCTAAAAGCATTTCTCTGAAAATGATTTGATCTGCCTCTGTTGCGTCAATTTATCCTGTCAAAACACAAGATACAAATTCTGTCCTTGGCATCTTATTAAAAAAAGTTCAAACACTAATGCAAAGTGATAATTAGATTGTGTTTATCACATTCAGCGTCACAAAACATGAATCATTCTGCATTCTGTTTTCACACTTTAAAAGGTGTGTAAATGACAGGGGTGAGAGTCAGGACAGGTTGAGGTTTACACTCTCTCTGCACTTTACTTACTACAGCTTAGTTCTTATGTGGGTTATCATAAAGAAAGTTGTGAAGCAGGGGAAGGTTAGCACCTTTAAATTCTCAGCATTAATCAGCCATCATCTGCTTCCACACATCTGAGTTTTATGGCATGCAGCTTCCCTTGTGAGTCACTGGCCCATTTGTTTCAGACTGCAGAGCCGAGTTGAATGCTTGTTCACTGCAGTCACACCATTAGGGCCACAGGATGTCGGGCCACAGGGAAAAGAGGTGTCACTAGTGGTAATGGATTGCATTTTCACCTTCAGCCCTTCGTAAGTTCATTCCACGTCCTCACCCCCTCCTTCCCCACCTGGAAACTGTGGAGGAAACACCCCCAAAGGGAAACCCATTGATTTCCAGAGAGGAGAAAAACAAGATGAGGACAAGCTGATACAAATCTTTATTTTCTCAAAGTTGATTTCCTTGTATAATGTTTAAGCAAGAAATATTCTGAGAGTAAGGCATGCCATTGATTCTAAATGAACATGACTCTAAAATGAATGCAAAGCATAAAAATAAAGAATGCAAAGCATAATATGATTAAAAGCAGTAGGGTATTTAGAAGGCATTGCAGTCAATTTCATAATGTCATATCTGGCAAGTGCTGGCAGTTTAACTCATAAACATGACCTTTTGTACCTGACCTTTTTGTATTTACCAAACACATCAATGCACTGTAAACAATGATATATATATATATATTTTTTTTAAAGTTCTAAATAATAATAAAAAATTTGTGTCATTTGTGAATGTTCTACAAGAAAATACTATATCAGTCTTTGGTTATTTACTTTAAGCTGACTAACATTAATTAACAACATGCACTTGTGGCATTGTTTTGGACGTTAAACACACTGAGAATGAGGAGTAAGGAAATTATAATAAAATAATAAAAACCTACAAGGCTGATAAATGTTTTTTTTTTTTTTTTACTCAGTATGACATTGTGAAAGCATGTGAAAGCCATTAGCAAGCCAAATGTCACAGCATTTCCTCCACTATAGTAGCATGTGATCTGAGTGTTGTCCATGGTGCTGAACTTAGTGCTGCAGTTCAGGGAAATTTGGCTCTGCAAAATGTTGGCACGTGTTGGCAAGTGATAATTACTTTTCCATAGGCTCCCTCGTATTCCCAACACGCGCCTCATTTGCAGTGATCGACAACGTCGCACATGACTGTCACTGCTCGCTGGAAGTCATTACTACACGACACCCATCCAGCCCTCCCATCCGAGCCATATAAAACCAACAACTGACGCCTCCAGTCTTAATAGATGTACGCGCGTTGAGAGAGAGAGAGCCACCAACAGCGTTTAGAAATGTCCAGTTTAAGTGTAGCCAGTTTTTGTCACTGTGGATTCCTCACATACCTTGTGCTGTTCTCTTTTTACATTTCAATAGCGTCCTCAGTGAGCCTTGACTTGACTGAACTAAGAAACAAAGTTGCAAAGATCAAAGTTAACCCGAGAGGAAATTTATGGGCAACAGGTGAGATGCATATACGACTTATTATTGTGCTGCATATAACGTGACTTATACCTAGAACAGAAATGTGATTTGGCACTTAAGGTCATTTTATGGGGAAGAAAAGTGTTGTGGACAGCGGACAGTTGCCGACCGAGGATGACTCCACGATGAAAGCCATCGAGGCTGCACTGAATCCCCAGCAGTTCGAGCCCGCGGACCTCTACCAGGAGAAGCTGAGGATCGCGCTTCAAACGCACCTCGACTCTCAGGAGATCCGCCCTAAAGTTCCGGTAAGAACCGAGTCTGCATTTTCTGTTCTTTTTGAAGTAGGCTAGTTTCTATTCTGGTCTGAAATTAATATGAGAGAGTATATTCTTCTGTTGTAATTACTTTTCATAAAAATGTGATTTGAATTCATTTGTTTGTTTGGCTTAAAATGTAGCTAATTAGCATAATTCTGCATTTTTACCAACCATATAGCCTATAGGCTAATCTAACATACGTAATCAATATAACATAATCAGTGACTGAATATAATCGACAATTGATTTATGAGAATTGTTTTTGGTTCGTTCTAGGAGACTGCAATATTAATGAAGATATTAGGCAGCTACATCCAAGACAATAAAAAATGATGACTGACATCGGCTGAGATCTTCGAAGTGTTTAATTCACATGGAATTTGTAATTGCTTTTTCATCAGCTGTAATTTGTTTCTTAACTAAACCTATTAACCATCTCCATGTCACAAGAAATGCAACAAGTTATACTTGTATATTTATTTTTAGAAGATGTCCAGGATTGTATTATTTTTTTCAATAATTTGTATTAAATAAAGAGCAAATTAGTGAAGTAAGTTGCAATTACAATGTTAAAAGTGTCATAATTTTTTTAATCTAAATTTCTACACTCATTGGAAGTATTTTTTAACTCAATAGCAGGTGAGTGAGTGTTTAGGATTTAGAAATGTAGTGAATGGTTACTCGTCTTGGTGCTTTCAAGTGATTGATGGGATTTCATAGAATTAGCTTTCAGATGGTAACCATAAGTGTTTTATGAAAACTGGAACCTTCACACACTATAATATATTGCATTTATAAGAAAACATCAGAAGGAAATTCAAGACACAGGTGGGAAAAACCAGAGACTGTCTAATACCCTTTTTCCCTTCCCGATACCGATTCCGATACCTAGGCTCAGTATCGGCTGATACCGAGTACTGATCCGAGTACTGAAAGATAGATAGATAGATAGATAGATAGATAGATAGATAGATAGATAGATAGATAGATAGATAGATAGATAGATAAATAGATAGTCTGGCAAGTAAACAAAAAATATAATATATAATGTTTGGAAAATGGCACATCTTTTTAAATATCTAAAAGTACACTCTTAACATCAGTCAGGCATTATACATATATTATGATAATCAAGTATTATTTAATGATAGAACTTTAGCAATTAGAATTAAAACTTGGTAACCATATATGAATGCATATTAGTCATTTTAACTGAATTTAGGACTGGTGGTGGTGCTTTTTTGGTCATTCAGTGTTTCTGTAAATATGGGGAAAAAACTATAATGAGATAATAATCATACTACGAATTCTACTAAGAACAATATAAAACGCACTAAGGATTAAGGAGCTGCTGGATTCATGAATATTAATCACGTTGTCTGCATTGGCTCGAACTGATTTGCTGAAATCAAAACAGGGACGATAATAGGTGAGCGCCAGCCAATGAGATTATCGTTTGCGCATTAGCTCCGCCTACTACCAGAGAACCCGGTGTTGTGACCAATTCTGACCCCTGCCAGATTATTACCCCCCTAGTATTGGTAGGTTTAGGGTTAGGTGTGGGGGAGGGGTTAGGATTAGGGGTGGGGTTAGGATTAGGCAATCATATAGCGATTTCAACGAGAGGGGTAATAATTTGTCAGGGGGTCGAAAATGGGCACAACACCGGCAGTTACACTGAAGAATTCCAAAGGAACTCTGTTATTTTGACAGGAAAATACAACAAAGAATATCGTTTATATACCATGCAGAATTTACGCGCTACATGTAAAACTCTTTCTCTCTCTCTCTTTGCTTGTGAGAAAAAAGCAAAGCAATGGTGAGTCGTGCGCTTCACACTAGAGTTTACGGTACGTCAAATACAAGTGCGCTGCGCATTCATTCAGATGATCTGAAAAATAGATCGCTTGACTGAGAGTGAAACTCTGAAGCGCTCAGTCAGAGTGTTCGGAGAGTGACCATATATCTGTGCTAAACTTATACATAGCATCCAACTCACACACTCGCGAGTAACATCTGATTATTTATTAGCCAGTGGCTAATATTAGACATAATTTAGGGTGAAGATTTAGTCGCACATGGGAGTGATTTACTGGCAACGTGCTAGCACGTTTGTATTTCTTCTTCGCTGCTCTATAGTGGTTGATTGTGGCAACACAGCACAACTTCCTGTGTTTGCATTCTGAGCAGCGACGAATAATTGATTTCCGATTTGCAACGTTAAGCAAAGCTAGCGCGCATAGGTCTTGTTTAAGAAAATGGTATTGGATCGGTAGATGGGTTCAAGTACTCGCCGATACCGATGCCAGAATTTTTTTGTGGTATGGTTGAATTTCCGATACTAGTATCGGAATCGGAACAACCCTTGGAAAAACAAAACAACATAGGCTACACTTAAAAGTGAACCAAAGCACAGCTAAGGAAAAAATGCTGTTTTGAACAAATTTGCATTTTTACAAACAACACAGCTCAGCAAACATATGCAAATCTTAGACAAACCTCACCAACACACTCATCTGGGAGGGAGGTCATTTAACATTCATTTCAAACAAATCTCGACCTTTTGCGACATACAACAATCCACGAAAACGCAAATTTCCAAGAATTAAAATAAATGACACAGAAAGACTTTGTATAGCTCAAAGTAAAAAAATTATACTTGTTTGTTAGCATATTTTTGTCTTGCCCTAAGAAATAAATATTATTCTTGTTCAAACATATTGTGCAAAGAGTAGCCTACCTAAATATCAAATACCAAATACTGGTTTCATTAGCTTACAATATAAGCAACAACAACTGTCTTTGACCTGGCCTTGTTCTCCATTTAGTCAACACAACACTACATTCTTGTCTTTCCTTTATAACCTATATAAATAACAACAATTCATTTTGAACTAGTTCTCTTTGACCTTTGAACTGAAGAGAGGTTATGTGTGTAAATGTTGTGTAGAAGCAAGGATTATTTATTTATTCATTTGATTCATAATAAGAAGTTTTGTCCTTATCTTCTGCTTTCAAATAATAGAGTATATGACACCGTTTTTACCACTGAAACCAGACTTTTATTTAGGCCTATGAATCAAAAATATCAGCCATTTTAATGACCATCACTTCCATCAACTTCTACTACTTACTGTAGGCCTACTGTTTATTTTGCATAAGGGATAGAAAATGTTCAGATAGATTTGCAAAGTCTGCCTCTATATTTTCCTGGGTCTTTAGAACCACTGTTCATGATTTTATGCATTTCTAATGATTTTCAAAGTGGATCAGATTTGAAGGACAGACTGGTGCAGTTTCTTAAGACCAGTGATGCAATGATGTCTAAAACACGCACTGGGCTGTCGTTCAGAAAACAAACGCGATATTGAGGTCAGTGGCACACGTGACTGGCGCTGTCCAGTTGGATGCTCTGTTGACTAGCGGAGCCTGACAATCACACGATATGCATCTGCTATTAACGTGAATTCCTCTCCTTGGATTAAAATATATAGCCTAGCCTCGGCGTGATCATGGGACAGTGTGGTGTTATTTCTTCGAAGACGGTCTTAGTCTTCCTAAATTTGATTTTTTGGGTAAGTTCCCTACAGTAGCCTGTAATAGCTGGGATGGATGCAGTGGTTAGCGGCATTATGGTATAGCTCTGCAGGGATACACGAGCTAACTTACAGCGAATGAGCAGTTGTTTACACGTATAATCGATAAGCTTTTAATAGACAGAAATCTAATATGATTTTGACTGAATGCATCGCTTAATGAATACAAGCGCAGCATTGCACATGGTTTTGTCTATTTTGTCCCCATGTGTCACGCCTGAGAGCAATAGCTACTATAGGCTATTCGGTCAAAGTAGCGAATGTCAAATCACATAGGCTAATACACAAATTATATAGGCCTAATGGAAACGCTGATTTTAGCTTTGCATAGACTTAGCCTGCATGTAATATAAGATCCACATATATCAAATCTATCCATAAAATTACAATAGAAAGAAAGAAAATCCAGACTAAACTTCTCAATATCTTTGTATAGGGATTTAGGGATCCTAACACTTTAGATTTTTGTTCTGAAATTTTGTTCTGGGTTTTGTTTCACTTATTCTGAAAACTGAAAAGCTATTGCCTCCAACAACATTAAGATATTAGCAGTCATCAAACATGTTAATTACATTTATATCTATAATGAAACTGGAAGTATATGATTGTTACAGCCATAATACCTAAATAATTGTAACGTGGCTTGTGATGAATAGTAAAATGTTCATGTTTGTCTATACATGGCCTGAAACACTATGTTAATATAGTTAATATAGTAATATCATAATGCACAGCTATTAATTTTGACAATTTGAATAAAACTCTAAAGATACACTTGGGAAGAATGTCAGTAATACATTTTATATTCTAATTTATTCCACGTTTTAATTTTGTGAGAAATAAAACTGCTTAAAATGATTTTATATATTAAATAACATTACGATCATGAAACAAAAAATACTAAAAAGGGAGATGTTTTACTCACTCATAACAGGTGTTTATACAGTAAAAGATTCCATTTTGATAGATATTAATAAATATGTTATACGGCCAATGGGAGTAAAGCGTTTTTACAATTTCATAACAACAAACAATATTTCTGTTGCACCCTTCCCAGGCTGCCGCAGGTATACTGTGCTACATTGGGGCCTACGTTTTCATAACGTATGATGATTATGATCATTTTTTTGAGGATATCTACACTTTCATCCCAGCCATGGTGATAATCGCTGTGGGCACGCTTCTTTTTGTCATTGGTTTCATTGGATGCTGTGCCACCATTCGAGAAAGCCGTTGTGGCCTGGTCACGGTAAACTAGAATCTAGTACCCCCGATTTTCACATACATAGCTTTGATGATTTTTCATTAAGAATCTTTCCTGATTGTTCTTGTCTAATTTTTCTGCAGTTCTCAGCAGTGCTCCTACTGGTGTTTGCCACAGAGGTGGTTGTAGTGGTGCTTGGCTATATTTACAGAGCCAAGGTTGGAAATAATTAAATAACGTGCATGTAAGTAGTTTGAAAGTGTCATTGATAAAACACTGAAAAGTCTTTTCTTTTTCTCTAAAAGGTCGAGGCTGTGGTGAATCACTCTATTCAGAAAGTATATAATGAATATAAAGGCACCAACACAGACGCTCCCAGCAGGGCCATCGACTATGTCCAGAGACAGGTAAGACCATCAGTTCCTTTGTCTCTTTTCCCACCATTTTTCTATTTCTCTAAACTTCTTTTCTTACAATCTTTCATTTTTAGCTCCACTGTTGTGGCATTCATAACTACTCTGATTGGATGAACACTCACTGGTTTATTGAGTCCAAAAATAACAGCGTTCCAGTGAGCTGCTGCAAGCCCACCATCAGTAATTGCACTGGGACGTTAATGCGACCAGGAGACCTCTACCCAGAGGTAACAGCCTCACACACATTCTACAGACCTGTAGTTCAAAACTATTAAATGATAGTCTAACTGAACTTCTTGTTACAGGGCTGTGAAGTTCTTGTAGTAAAGAAACTCAAGGACATTATGCTGTATGTCATACTGGCAGCATTAACGTTCGCTACCATACAGGTAAAAAGTCATTTGCGGTGGGGGTCAACCACAGTCATACACTCAGATGAAGTGGTCATTTGTCACTTAAGCAGTGGTTTTTAGGGTTTTAACAGTAAATATGGGAAGTGTAAAATAATGGAAACAGCACATAAAACATTTTACTTTGAAATAGCCTTATCATAGTAATTACTTGGCTACTCAACCAATAAAGAAATACGTGGACATGAAAGATTGATTTGAATTTAAATTATTTTCTAATCTTACCTGGATATTAAAGGGGTCATATGACGTTGCTAAAAAGAACATTATTTTGTGTAATGCAATGTGTTTATGCGGTTTAAGGTTCAAAAAACACATTATTTTCCACATACTGTACATTATTGTTGCTCCTCTATGCCCCACCTTTCTGAAGCGCGCCGATTTTTACAAAGCTCATCGTTCTGAGAAGCGAGGCGTGCTCTGATTGGCCAGCTATCCAGTGCATTGTGATTAGCCAAATACCTCAAGCGTGAGACGGAAATTTTACACCCCTTACCGTATTGTGATGCTGTGTCCCGGCGTGACGACATAAAAACAATAAAACCCATTAAATGAGGCATTTGTTGCATCCAGTGGGGACATAATTACTGATTATAATGACTTATACTGTCTTTTTACATGTCGTGTAAAACAAGTAAATGCGTGTCTGCATTTGTGATCGGAGAAACGACAAACAACAAGCACTACTCTACACTGCTCAAAACTCACGTTTGAATAGTCAGTGGCAAATTCTTTAAATAAGAAAACGTACTTACAGGCTGTGAGTCAGAAGTGCCAGACTGTCCTTGCAAAGTTGGAATTGCCCCACTTTATAGAAACAGCCTTTGTGCATAGCTGGCAGGCTACTCCCAGGTTCAGGAAATAGTCCTCCGTAAAATGCGTTACACACTGTAATATTTGGGTTGAACTGTTCTGGAACAGTGTTGTAAATACAAATTAACCACTGATTTCTAGTTGTGTCCTCTTTTGGAAGCCCAAACAAAGTAGTTTCGCTTTCACAACGAAACACAGCGTCTCCAGGACATGGCGCCGGCGGCAGCAACAATACTACAGCAAGAATAAAAATCACGCCCCCTATCTTTGCGTATACATTTGGGCGGTGTTTTGCAAATCTTACCACACTGTGACATAGACATGTGGGGGAGTGTTTAAACGAGGTGTTTTAGGTGGGCGTGGTCGTGTCTTAACTTTTATAAAGAATATCTCTTTGGTTTTGAGACTTTAGTTTTTGCAACTTCAGGGATCTTATCTATGCACAAACAGCTTGTAACACTCCAAAGAGAAAAGAAAACTTGAAATCGCATCATATGACCCCTTTTAATTAAAGTTTATGCTAAGATATAACTTGTCTATTACAATACGAAACAATCGGCTTAGCAACATATACAGTATCTCACAAAAGTGAGTACACCCCTCACATTTTTGTAAATATTTATTATATCTTTTCAACGCTGAAGAAATGACACATTGCTACAATGTAAAGTAGTGAGTGTAAATTTTCTGTCCCCTCAAAATAACTCAACACACAGCCATTAATGTCTAAACCGCTGGCCACAAAAGTGAGTACACCTAAGTGAAAATGTCCAAATTGGGCCCAAAGTGTCAATATTTTGTGTGGCCACCATTATTTTCCAGCACTGCCTAAACCCTCTTGGGCATGGAGTTCACCAGAGCTTCACAGGTTGCCACTGGAGTCCTCTTCCACTGGTGGATGTTAGAGACCTTGCGCTCCTGCAACTTCCGTTTGAGGATGCCCTGCAGATGCTCAACAGGGTTTAGGTCTGGAGACATGCTTGGCCAGTCCATTACCTTTACCCTCAGCTTCTTTAGCAAGGCAGTGGTTGTCTTGGAGGTGTGTTTGGGGTCATTATCATGTTGGATCCGAAGGGAGGGGATCATGCTCTGCTTCAGTATGTCACAGTACATGTTGGCATTCATGGTTCCCTCAATGAACTGTAGCTCCCCAGTGCCAGCAGCACTCATGCAGCCCCAGACCATGACACTCCCACCACCATGCTTGACTGTAGGCAAGACACACTTGTCTTTGTACTCCTCACCTGGTTGCCGCCACACACGCTTGACACCATCTGAACCAAATAAGTTTATCTTGGTCTCATCAGACCACAGGACATGGTTCCAGTAATCCATGTCCTTAGTCTGCTTGTCTTCAGCAAACTGTTTGCGGGCTTTCTTGTGCATCATCTTTAGATGAGGCTTCCTTCTGGGACGACAGCCATGCAGACCAATTTGATGCAGCGTGCGGCGTATGGTCTGAGCACTGACAGGCTGACCCCCACCCCTTCAACCTCTGCAGCAATGCTGGCAGCACTCATACGTCTATTTCCCAAACACAACCTATGGATATGATGCTGAGCACGTGCACTCAACTTCTTTGATCGACCATGGTGAGGCCTGTTCTGAGTGGAACCTGTCCTGTTAAACCGCTGTATGGTCTTGGCCACCATGCTGCAGCTCAGTTTTAGGGTCTTGGCAATCTTCTTATAGCCTACGCCATCTTTATGTAGAGCAACAATTCTTTTTTTCAGATCCTCAGAGAGTTCTTTGCCATGAGGTGCCATGTTAAACTTCCAGTGACCAGTATGAGAGAGTGAGAGCAATAACACTAAATTTAACACACCTGCTCCCCATTCACACCTGAGACCTTGTAACACTAACGAGTCACATGACACCGAGGAAAGAAAATGGCTAATTTGGCCAATTTGGACATTTTCACTTAGGGGTGTACTCACTTTTGTGGCCAGCGGTTTAGACGTTAATAGCTGTGTGTTGAGTTATTTTGAGGGGACAGCAAATTTACACTTTATACAAGCTGAGTGTCATTTCTTCAGTGTTGTCACATGAAAAGATATAATAAAATATTTACAAAAATGTGAGGTGTGTACTCATTTCTGTGAGATACTGTAGGTAACAGAAACGCTAGATACATGAAAGTAGAAAACATTATAACAGAGAACTGAAACGTCTGAACCAACTTTTCATGGTACCAGAAGAGCTGTCTGATATACAGCGGAGCCTATGCTCAGACAACAGTGAATGTTAGGAAATATCATGCTGCATTCCAGACAAAGTAGGTGTGAATAGTCGATTTGAATTTCCCACCTCCGAACATTGTATAATACATTTCATTAGAAAAAGTGCTCACTGCAGTGCCAATGGATGGAGCTTGACATCCAGCTCCCCCTCTCTGGATGTTATTGGTGGAGCTTGAAGGTCCAACTCTTACCATAATCCTGTTCCTAAACATAACTAGGTCAAGCTCAACACATTAGGTCTGCAGAAGTCCCATTTGGATCTGTATTGAGCACCACTCGTCTAATTAGTTCGTTCACAGATATGCAACACAAGATGGCGCTATTACTCAATGTATCTCAGTGTGTGGTGCCGTTTTTAATTTTTTTTTAATTATCATTATTATTATTTTCATTGACAATTCAGGAATATACTGTAGAATCATAGAAACATATAAATCTATAAATCTTACATCTATAGATAAAAAATCTAATAGCTAATACATCTAATACTGTACATCCATTGCCTTTTTCAACATCAGAGATATAACCAGTATCACATTCCATAAACAAGATCTTATGAGTTATTGTAACAAACTTGTAAAACAGATAAAAAAATAAACAACGAAACGTGGGTCCAAAATAATTTTGCATTAGTACAACTGAAAAATAAATGTCTTGTTTCTGACTCCTCTTTACAAAAACAACAAAACACTTTTGTAACCTTTCTACAAAAGTCATTACATAGATCATAATGATTTATTATTTTAAAGTGAGTTGCACTTACAATTAATTAGAATTACATATGTATTTATATCTGACCAAAGTGTCTGGAAAAAGAGGATTATCATGATTACATGATATTTCTAATATAAAAGTTATTTTTTGTCCCTGATGTAAAGACCACCAACAGTAAGAATCTGAAGAGAATTAGGATCTACATCTTTTCATTTTTAATAATGTGAATAAGGTTAGGGGAAATACAACAAAAGAGTTTTAAATATCCTGAAAAGACAAAAAAAGTCCAGGGTGCTCAGAGAGTTTAAAAAAATATATATCTGAAGGTGCTCTTTGGGGTCGGGAATTCCAATAAATGTAAGAAAGGGAAATCCAAGGCACTCTTCTTCAAAGTTCTTTAAAAAGCCTTTATTTTATTGGCTATTTCATATTAGAAAATATAAAATACATGGGGGAAAAAGTTTTTTTTTTGAGTTTTAAATATCCCTTTGAAGATACATTTATCCCAAGAATATTAACAATTGCAAACTGTCTTTGACACTGGTTGTTTCTCCTGCTCTTAGGCCAGACGTAAAAGTCAAGAAAACAAAATGTTTGTGTTCTCTTTAAAAAAAAAAAAACAATAAGCCTACTATAAAATAAAGTTATAAAGATACAGTGTAATAAAGATACATATAACCTGTAATATTACAATAAATAATGTATTTTATATACGTATTATTGTCTTCTCAGAAATTGCTTATTTTTCTTTGACCAGACTTCCCATTTCCTTTTTATATGTCTCTCCTTGTGATTTCTTGATACCAGATATGTATATTTTAAAAACTGCAATCAGCGCTGTGCTCATTAGCATCTCGGAAATTATGGCAAATGACCCTTCTCACCAATCGAGTAATTATTTTCAAGGAGGAGGTATAGGAATATAGAGGGTGTGTCTCAATCAGCGCCCTAGCTCACTGTCTTAATCACAAAATGCTTCCACTGCACTGGAATGTTTGCTCCCTAAAAAAATCCCACAATGCACTGCGAAAACCAGGGAGAATCTTTTCTCACTATCATCCTTCATCAGAAAATATATGCAGTATTATTGCACTTTAAACAGCATTAAAAAGCGAGATCCTGCTGTTGTTGATAAATTATATGAACTATACATAACCTTCCTGATGTTAACAGATAATGCAGAATATTTGAAATATGTTCTCATAATCTTACCTGTCATCATCCTCAGTGTAATTGTATGTTTTGACCATTGTTTCCTGTTCTCTGCACAGATGCTTGGGCTGCTGTGTGCGTGTGTGGTCATTTGCCGCAGAGGTTATGACCCTGCCTATGAACTGCTTGTCAGCACAGGTATAGATGCCTGAGTGGCACCGCATGGCATCATGGGAACGGCTGGTCCTCCCAGCCAGTGTACTGTACATATTTAGACTGAATCAGGCTACCACTTTTCTACACTAATATTAAAACCAGTTTCAATACTTTTGTTTGACATAAAATTAAAGCTTTGACAGCTTAAATAGCCACACACTGCTTTAGCTGTGAAGAAAACGTTCCTAAAAAATGTTCCTAGAAGACGTATTTAATTGTTTCTTTATTTATAGCACTACTGATATTTGTTAGAATCTGATGAGCATAAAATGATCATTATATTGTAAATATTTTACATTTAATTGATTTCATGTGTCATGGTAATGTGATATTATGTGTTATTATGTAAGTGGTTGTTAGGCCAAAGACTGAAGTCACTGGTTGACGTAGTTCAGATATTTTCCCTTATTTACAGTATGTGTTGTAGAAGTAATCCTTCTGAGTTATAAGGAAGAAGAAAGATTGTTTTAAATTTAAATTATTTTCTCACAACTTTCCTTGCTTCTCATTTCGAGCTTATCTTTAGAGAAATATTGATACAAAGGGTTTAAACTAAATCATTACTTTTAACTCTTGCAGCAGTATTAAACTTGCAATTAACAACAAGGTTACATTACATAAAGCATGAATTACACTATCAGTCAAGTATTTGGCAGTAAAACAATCAAAAGCGCAAGTCTAACAAAATAATTTAGTATATTTCAAATATAGAACTCAGCATTTGAAAATTCTCTAAAATCAGTTTGTTATAAAAAGGCATTTTCTTTCCCTGGAAACTTTTATTTCATAAAATGGTTGTGCAATGCCTGGGACCAAGAAAAAAAAATATATTCTCTCTCATCGTTCCATGCGTGGCACTGCTGTTTGTCACTCTAATGGAAGTGTTACTCTTAAAAGGTCATTGACATGAATGCTCATATAATAAATTGTTCACTGTAGCATGAAAACACTTCATGTTTTCACATTATTTGATAAATTCATGCTTTTCATTTCTCCCAGCAGAAGTATATCAATGACTAATGCAAAGTACCTACTGTAAAGTATGTTGATCTCGGTCAGTTCAATAAATCACTGAAATGAAAATGATCCATTAAGTGATTGCTGTTTTATATATTATATTGCACATTAAGACTGTGTATTATTTATTCAAGCTCTGTTCATTCAAAACTTTTACTCAAAAATTCTAAAAGCAAATAAATATAAATAATATATACATTTAATTTTCACTTATTGCACATACTGTAATTCCTCTAAAACCAATTGACAAAACAAACACAATCTGTCTGAATCAGTCTTACATCAGAAAACTGTTTTTTAAACATTTCATTAAAATGACTTTGATCAGTGTATTTATATAAACTCTGCAGAAGGATGCTAATAGCAGTGATCAAAATGGCATGGTGTCTGGGAGAGTTTTGCCATCAATAAATTAACTTTAGTTTGTTGTGCATAAGGTGTATGCAAGGTGTTAAAAAGGAAAACAAGAACTATTTTATTTTAACAATTTATTTTTCATGTTTCCATTTATGGTTGAGTATATTTTCCAAAACAGTTTAATGATCTTCAAATGATCTTTGTTTCAAATGTCGAACTCACAGACAACACAAAAAACAGTTTCCAAATGGTGAAAATGATGAAAAGCATATCAATATAGCTTCTAAAAGTACTGTAAATCTATTACATCAATGCACTCTCACTAAAAATATAGTTTGTATTTCAAAGTGCAAAGTGATGCATCATCAGGCATTTTTTCAAGCGGCATGTTCACATATACGACCCTTTTTCATAATTTAAATAACTTATAAACATAGCACATATAGAGATATACAATGCATAAACGGGAACTCAAGCACTACAGCACTACATAAACTATAGACATTATGCAAATTCACTGTTTTCAAGTCAAATAAAGGTCTACTTTGACATTTTAGAATTTTTTCATTCGTTTGGCGCTCTTCTCAACTCCTCTGGGGGAAAACAAAACACAAAATACGACATTATTATGACAGCTTCAGGATTCTACTGGATTATATGAATGTTAACTTTATTTATAGTAATATATGTGTGTCTGTGAAATATATATATATACACGTTTTAATTGTATTTATTGTATTAACAACAACATAACATTTGTTTTATATTAAACAAACAGACACAACTAACATATATGATTTGGTTCTTACCCTGTTCTTTAATAACATACAAAGTTTAGTTTCTCTGCACAGTCTCTGCTCTCCCAATGTTTAGCTGCCAGGTTTCGAGATCCACAGTAAAGGGGACTGGCAGGGCATGCCGGCAGCTGGACCAAATTTCCCAGAGACTCCCCATTGACCCAGAACCAGGAGCCTGCCAGGAAGCGTAGACCTGTCCACATGCCATCAGTTTGCATGTCTGCAGTCTTGTTATTGGCTTGGAAGAGATGTAAACTGGTTGGCAGACAGGCCAAGCCAGAGTGTTGAGACTTGCAGTGTCCTAACGCCTCCTCCCAGCTCTTCTTCTCCGTTACCAGGATCAGTTTAGGCATCCACTCGTAGCAGAAAAAAGGGTACTGCTTGTCACAAACATAGTCGTACAATTCACCACCTAAAGTCTTACAGCAAAAGTCAGTATCTGGGGTGTTTGGTTGACCAGCCTTCCATGGCATAGAAATTTCTTCGCTTCCATCACTCCACACCCATTGGTTGTAAACAGAGAGTTTGCTCAGTCCAACCCAGCTCTCTGTGCTATCAGCTTTCTGATTATTTGAATCGCTTTTGAACCTTGTAAGTTCCTCATGGTTGTCTATGGTGGACAGGTCGGCATAATTCTCTCTGCAAAACTTTCGAGCATCGCTCCAAGTCTTAGCGTTATTGATAAAAATGTGTTTCCTGATCAAAGTTAAAGTCAGTTCACAATGAGCTGACAGGAAAAGAGCAACCCAGGCAATCTTCATCTCTTCTGTGGAAAGCCAAATCAGTAATAAGGCAGACTCCATAAGTATATATACATGCAAATTTGCAAATTGTTAGCATTGTATGCAAATATTCACTGTGAGGTCAGTTGTCACGAACGCAGAACAAAGACTAGTCTCACAACGAGATCTTTATCACGACAGTCAGTTTTAAGATGCCTTAATACAGCAATTTAATTAATAGCTCACAGAAATTTAAAAAACAACAAAAGAAAGCAACAAAGAATCTTAATGGATTACACTGCAAACGTTTTCCAGTTAGACTGATGTTTTTCTCCTCCTTTTTCCAAAATTCACTGTGCCCAAAATATCACACAAAACAAACAGAAAATGAGTATTAGGAATGACAGAAACTTAAGTTTAGTATGATTTAAACAAAAAATATAACAGCAATTATGGCAATAATAGGAATCTATATTTAAAAAAATGGGAAATGCACATGGGCATAATGTCAGGCAATTGTTAATATCATGTAAAATAAATAAATGTGTTTATTTATTTACAATTTACTATTTTACTAGCCTGGGATTAAATTAAAATGTACATTTAGCAACTTTGATATGATGCTTAGGTTTATAGGTCACATGCACAGATTATCTTAATACATTAAAAAAAAAAAAAAAAATTACCCAAAAAACAAATATTATGCAAAAAACATGGAAAAGTACAGAGACAAATGGAAAATGTCTGACCTCAGTTTCTCACTCTTTTTCTGCAGAAAACCCCTATTTGACTACACTGTAAAAAAAAAAAGAAAAAAAAAAAGAAAGTTGAGCCAACTTAAAATTTGAATGCAACCAGCTTCAGCAGATTTTTGTTTATACAACAAAAATTTGAGAATCTCCCACAAAAACAAGTTGAGCAAACTCAAACATCTGCTGAAGTTGGTTGCCTTAAAATTTGGCTCAACTTTTTTTTTTCCTTTTTTTTTATAAGAAAAATATATTTTTTGTATAAGACATTCATATATTATTCATAGATATCTTTTCATTATTATAATAACACTTTCGGGGGAATTAAATGTTTTTTTATTAAATGTGCAACAATATAGCAAACTCAAGTACTGAAAATTAAATTTTTATTTGACAAGCTCACTATTTAACAATTATATATAAAAAAGAAAATGAGCAGATAATGTGGTATAAAGCTTTAGGGTTGGGTATCTTGATGGAAAACAGATCTTGTCCTAAAACTGAATGAATATTTTTTATAGACAACTAGAATATAAATGTCTTTTAAAAAAATAAAATAAACTAGTAAAACTATAAAAAGGCAGGGCTCACAATTACATTCTTAGCATAATGAATACATGAAGAACAGATAGTGAAAGGCAATCTGCAAAGAAACAAAAATGATTTGCATGCCCTGTTTTTTGATATACTGTCACAGTTGCTTACGGGAGGAATGAGGAGACGTAGGAATGCTTTCAAAATAACAGTTCTTTAATCCAAACAGGGGTATCACAAGGCAAACAGGGGTATCACAAGGCAAACAGGGGTATCACAAGGCAAACAGGGGTATCACAAGGCAAACAGGGGTATCACAAGGCAACCGCGAACAGAGATGAAGCACTCCATAGACGATAGACACCAGACAAACAAACAGGGAACTGAACACTCTATATATACACACACAGACAATTAGGGACTAAGACGAGACACACCTGGAATCAAATCAACAATCAGACTGGGAGACAGAAACTGGGTCACACGGAACACATGGGGAAAAAACACAACAAAACAGTCCAGGTGTGTGATATGCAGTATATGCAAGTACATTATATATTATTATATATTTTTTGATATACAGTATATTAAGTACACAAAGAAATAAATGTGTTTTGTGTTATAGCACTCATTATTAAGACAATGCCACATTCATAGCTTAAATAAGATGGAAAGCATTTAATTTAAAAGGTTAAACATTTGGGATAATGACACGTCAGACATTTTACTGTCAAATGTACTCTATCCATGTTTGCATGTCTAATGCACTCTTGTGTTCTTCCTGTACAATTTTTGCACAAATATGTCTACTCAGTATGGAGCACCAAACTTGCACAAATAAAAATACATAATGCATAATTAAATTAAATTGGGTCAAAACATCAAATTCCATTCATCCATCCACCATTCCCCAAACCACTTATTCTAGGATCGCAGGGATGCTGCCTATCCCAGTGTCATCGGCCACACAGAATCATGTTGGATGGATGCCCAAATTCACCACAGGTTTTTTTATTATTGTTATTAATTTACTCGCTTCGCGAGTGTAGCTCGTGCGTCGGACGGGCACGACGAGTGCGTCGCATGTCTGGGCGTTGCCCACGCAGAGGCTGCACTCCCTGGTGCTTCGTGTCCTCACTGCAAGGACATGAACCTTGGTCGTCTTCGCTCGCGGATCGCCTTTTTTCACAAAGGTGATCCTCCCCGCTCCGTTCCCCCGTCTCCTCGGAGGAAGAAGCAGCGGAACAACGGGGGTTTCTCTCTCGGGCATGAGCGGTGCTGCGTCGGCCCAGCGCCCGCGCCCGCGCTCTCCGCTCTCCCTACAGCGCCTCACGCCGCCGGTGTGCTTCACACGCAAAGATCAGCGCCCCTCGTTGGACGCGAGTGGCCTGGTTTCCTTCGGCGTGTCTGAGGAGGAGATAGCCGTCGACGAGATCGTGTCGTTGATAGCATTTGATGCTGACGAGTGGGCGTGTTCCGGCGAAGAGCTCGAAGCACCCCCTCTATCTCGGTCTGCGCGGCCCAGCGTAGACTCGGAGCTGATCCGCGTTCTCACGCGTGCTGTGGAGAAACTAGGCCTGGAATGGTCGGCCCTGGAAGAGCCTGCCCTCGGCCTCCTCGACGAGTGGTTCCTCGTGAGTCATCGTCAGCCTTCCTCACTACAGCGACCTGCTCCGTTCATGCCAGAGGTCCACGAGGAGCTCACTAAAACCTGGCAAGCTCCTTACTCGGCGTGTGTGAACCCCTCTACTGCAGCAGCTCTCACCACCGTTGACGGAGCTGAGGAAAAGGGGTATTCCAAGCTCCCCCCTCTCGAAGGGGGCGGTGGCTGCACACCATCGACGAAAATGTTCACAAATGTCATTTCTCCCCCTGCGGGCGGCGATACGTCATTGATAAAAGTAGAACCTCTCGCCTCCCGGCTGCCGGCTTGGAAAGCCATCCCAGGAGTGTCGAGTTGGGTTCTAAAAACCATAGAACGAGGTTACTCGCTCCAGTTCGCTCGCAGGCCGCCTCCATTCAGAGGCGTGCTGCAGACCTTCGTGCAGGACAACGAATCCCACGTTCTCCGAGCCGAAGTGCACACACTGCTTGCAAAGGGTGCTGTGGGTGCTTCCTCGTTCCCAAAAAAGACGGTGGGCTCAGAACGATTCTCGATCTCAGACTTCTGAATCGAGCCCTCATGCGATGGCCGTTCAGGATGTTAACATTGAATCAGATCCTCACGCAAATTCGGCCCGAGGACTGGTTCCTGTCTGTGGATCTGAAAGATGCTTACTTTCACATCCAAATAGCGCCCCGTCACAGACCGTTCTTGAGATTCGCGTTCGAGGGAATGGCCTATCAGTACACAGTCCTTCCGTTTGGACTGTCCCTGGCCCCCCGCTCTTTTACGAAGTGCATGGATGCGGCTCTTTCTCCTCTGAGGCAGATGGGAATCCGCATATTGAACTACCTCGATGACTGGCTGATGCTAGCCGACTCAGAATGGCAATTGATCGCTCACAGGCCGTTGTTGCTCAACCACCTAGAGCGCTTAGGGTTGAAAATCAACCCATACAAGAGTTTTCTGTTTCCCAGACAACGAGCGTCCTTTCTGGGAACAGTCATAGACTCTGTGCAAATGCGGGCTTGGGTTACGCTGGAACGCTTCCTGACTATCCAGCGAGCGGCGGCATCTTTCAAGCTGGGGACCTTGCGTCACCTCAAAGCATTTCAGAGGATGCTCGGTCTCATGGCCGCTGCCTCCTTAGTCATTCCTCTGGGCCTGCTGCATATGCGGCCCCTCGAATATTGGCTAAAAGCCCACGTTCCATCCCACACCTGGTGCGTGGGCCGCGTTCATTTCAAGGTAACCCGCCGCTGCCTCTAAGCTGTGGCCCCTTGGACAACTTCTTGCCTGTTTCAGTCAGACGTTCAGCTGGGGACGACCTCCAGGAAGAAAGTGGTCATGACAGACACTACCCCAGGTTATCAGGCGAATCAGAGAAACAAAATGCTCTCTCCTCCTCGTGGCCCCCCTCTGGAGGAACCAAGTTTGGTTCCCAGAGATGATCCAGTTGCTGTCTGCAGCACCGTGGTCAATACGACTGAGATCTTCTCTCGCAAGCGCAGGGCAAGATTTGGCATCCCCAGCCGGAACTGTGGAGCCTTCATGTCTGGCCGCTCAACGGGAGTCTGATCGACTCCCAACGAGAGTCACTAATACCATTTTAGAGGCCAGAGCTCCGTCTACACAGCTTCTAGATGCCCTTAAGTGGTCAGTCTTCAGCGACTGGTGTTCAGCACGTAATCAGGATCCGATTTCATGTGACGTGTCCCACGTGCTAATCTTTCTACAAGAGCTGCTGGACAAGGGGTGCACTCCTTCCATGCCCAAGGTCTATATGGCAGCCATCGCAGCGAATCATTCTCCTGAGGCTGGCTGGACTATTGGCAGAAATGAGTTGGTTGCTAAGTTCCTTAGAGGTGCTCGGTGGTTAAATCCTCCTCGCCCTAAGACTGTACCGACCTGAGATTTATCTATAGTCCTCGGGGGCCTCAAGGGTCCTCCCTTTGAACCGCTTCAAACTGCTGGCTTAAGGGTCATGTCACTCAAAACCGTTCTGCTTTTGGCCCTAGCGTCCGTCAAGCGAGTGGGTGACTTGCAAGCCCTGTCTGTCAGTGCTTCCTGTCTTGAGTTCGGACCCAACGACTGTAAGGTCGTTCTTCAGCCGCGCAGCGGCTATGTACCAAAGGTGCTCACAACTCCGTTCAGAGCCCAGGTTATCTCCCTTCTAGCCCTCCCTGCGACAGATGGTAATCAGGGGCCTAACTTGCTATGCCCAGTTCGAGCAATGCGAGTATACTTTGAGTGTTTTAAGTTGTTTAGACAGTCAGAACAGCTCTTTGTGTGCTTTGGAGGCCGCTCTAAAGGGCTGCCGGTCACAAAGCAAAAGCTATCTCATTGGATAGTAGATGCTATCACCCTAGCCTATGCCTCAGCGGGCGTACAGTGCCCTATAGGTGTGAGGGCCCACTCCACAAGAGGAATGGCCTCCACCTGGGCTTGGTCCAGCTGAATCTCTATTGGGGAGATCTGTACAGCCGCCGGCTGATTTTGCTGTATTTGGCTGAGCAGTATTTTGGGTGACTCGCCAAGCATTACAAGCATTGCATAACTGGCCGTGCTGCAGCTGCACGCGAATCGATGGCTGTCGCTTCAGTCGTTGATTCTGATTAAATGGCGCTCTGGGCCGACTTATATAGCAAGATGACATGTACAATTTAGGGGTAAATAAAGTACAAAGGTGTGCCTTTTAGCTTTCCTACCTTTAGGCACCGCTCCCAGCTTTGTAGCTTTTTTTCTGAGAGAGAACAGAAGTTTGCATATCTCTGTGTATTTATTTGGTGTGCGTTTGAAATAGCCTGCAGGCAGAGAATCACTTTGGATACCCAGTTCACTATAGGGCTTTTTAAATTTATTTATCTAATTTATTTGTTTCATTTTTGCATTAGTTACATCTACTTGTGTTCATATATACAGGTATATTATGATTTACATTTATTATATACATTTGTCAGGCTAGATGGATGGATACCTTTTAGCTTCTGTACCTTAGTGTTCTGCCCCAGAAACTACCTTTGTTCAGATGTTTGCATATTTCTGTGAATTTATTTGGTGTGCATTTCAATTTAATCATGCATTTACATTTCTGAATGCATTGCTGAGACATATGGGTTATGAGTCCTTTTTTCTGAGTCCTTTTTTGAGTGAACTGAGTGAACATGTAAATTACAACATTTAGCAGACAAATAAGTTATAACAATATATTACAAAATTGATAAAACTAAATGTATACATTACAGTGTTATATTTATATATATTACAGTACAGACATTACAAGTAATTGTAAAAAAAAAATTAAACTTTATAATTCATAATTCTAATACAAGTCATATAACTTTTTGTTGAATATTTTTTAAATACACACCATGATAAAAACTGGATTAAACTGTATTGAGATCAGTACCATTATACGAACAACTTTAGAATAATTTATATTCACTTAAAGATTGTTAAAAAATCCAAAAAATGCCTGTCAAGAAAGCTAATGTCTTCATAGTATGATTTACTGCTAGATTGCTACACTGACGTAATCACACTACATCAATCTGCATGCTGAACTAATCCACAGGCTTGGTGTAATGACTACTAAACTCTATTTGATGGGATTATGATCAGGATGAGCAGCCGCAAGACGTGTACTGTGACTCTGTGGTGAGATTTTGGTCAAGTATGTTCCAGGGACTAGCCCGGATATTCCATCCCTCCACGCTCTCCACCACCCATCCTCGCCTTTCTCAGTGATTGTGACAACTTGTCCTTTACTGACAGACAGCTCATCATCTTCCTAGAAATGCGTGAGACAGGAAGTTGAGTACATAACTCACAATCATTCTGTAAAGACTATAAAACTTTTTTTATAAACATTTTAAACTTTTTAACAAGGCTGTCAGGCAAACATTTTTATGATAAAAATGACACTTATGAGGTTTATATGAATTCTTTGAATTACAATTCATTTTATTTCTACTTTCAATTCTAGTTCCCGATTGCTACCTCAATTCAATTTCTGAAACTAAACAGAAACTTTAAAAAGCATGCTAAACTCAATTCTGAATTGTGCTCAACCACAGAGTCTACTAACCCCTGGATAAAAACTAAGTATAAAAGTTACTGCATTTATTTACCTGAGCTTTAAAATCATATATCACCATGTACTTCTCAGGTCCTCCTCCTGTTTGTTGAGCAGATGTGTCTGATCCAGCTGAATTACTGGCTGCTTCAGGATACCCTGTGATGTACAGTAAGGGCAGCAATGTTCAGTGTAGATAATTCCTAAAACTGCTTATTAAGTGCTAGATTCACTGGAATGTATTTTGAGTATATTAGTTTAATGCTCTTTGCAAACCGACTAGAAGTTTAAAGGGATAGTTCACCCAAAAATGAAAATTCTGTCATTAATTACTCATGTTGTTTCAAACCCGTAAAACCCCTGTTCATCTTCGGAACACAAATTAAGCTATTTTTGATGGAATCCAAGAGCTTTCTGAACCTTCATAGACAGCAACGCAACTGACAGGTTCAAGCCCCAGAAAGGTAGTAAAATCATTAAAATAGTCCATGTGACATCAGTGGTTCAACCGTAATTTTATGAAGCTACTTTCTGTGTATGAAGAAAACAAAAATATCTTTATTCAACCATTTCTTCTCTTCTGTCTGTGTCAGAGTACCACGATGTATGCGTTGTGTGTTGCTGTGGACGCAGGAGCCGGCGTTCAGACATAGAACCGGATGTGCTGCGCCCTGTTTACAAGCAGAAGTTGACGCACACTGTACATAAAACAGTCTTCATAAACATGACTGAAGATTTCAACAGAGAGGATGACTTGCAATTTGCTCCTGTCCTTACTACCTTTCTGGGCCTTGAATGTGTCAGTTGCGTTGCTGTCTATGAAGGTTCAGAAAGCTCTTGGATTCCATCAAAAATAGCTTAATTTGTGTTTCTAAGATGAAAGGAGGTCTTATGGCTTTGGAATGATATGAGGGTGAGTAATTAATGACAGAATTTTCATTTTTGGGTGAACTATCCCTTTAAGACTTCACAGAAGTAATACTGACCACTGAAAGACATCCCTGGAAGCATGACAGATAATCTGCATATACAAAAGGTAGAGTTTCAAAATCAAGTTACAAAAACCATAAAATAACAGTCGTTCTTAATTAAGTTTATGTAGTTCAGACATTCACCTCTTCGTTTCAACACTCCTGACTCCTCCATTAGCGTCCATATCAGAGTAACTCTGAAACTCAATGGGAGCTAAGGAGACATGGAGGAGTGACTGTCAGTTTATGTAGAATTTCTTAACAGCGTCACATCATCTTATGTCAGCTCTTGAACTGTTAGATTTCTGAAGTAAATCATGATGATGGTGAATACCTGGAGGACGACAGGCCGTCTTTTTCATTTTAATGAAGCAGTTGTTGTCAGTGATGATGTCACACTGCTCTAAAATCATTCTTACTTCCTCACAGCACTACAAAACAAAGGACAGTTGTTAAAATAACTGTAAATCAGAAACAGCATTTGGCTAGGCTTTGGTATATAAAGATTGAGATATGTGGACATTTACGTCATCATCCTGGACACACTGCATGGACAGCAGATTGCAATGATCCCATAACACACAGCGCAAGATATTAATGCGCTCAGACTCCTGCTGCTGGAACACCTACAAGGCAACACACAAATACAAAACATTAAGTTTTTTTTTTTTTTTTTTTTAAATGTGGCCAGTAAATTAAGAACTATTTTCCTTTTTTACTATTTTTGGTAATGGCATTTTCTCGACTCATCTAAATTTTAATACCACACCAATGAATATTCTCCAGCTGTATGACAGCTTTATCACATGCCTGTGAGATTGTCTTCTCTCACTTAGTCATCATTACCCAAAAGAAAACATGAATCTCTGCTTATTTCTGTAGACACTCCTTCCTCTGTTAACATTACTTTTTAGTGGTCTATAAATGTTTTTGTACACGTTTACCTCACATGCACTCCTGTATGTGCTTTCCCAGTCCTGGCACATTTTTTTTAGTTGATCAACATTCCATTTGTATTGCTTTTCTGAACCAGCAAGAAAATAAAACAGAAAGTCAACTCTCAATGTTAACATGTAAGAAAATAGCTTGGTAAAAAAATAAAAATAAATAATAATTTTTAGACATATTTCAAGCTACACCACCATTCAAAAGTTTGGAGTTAGTTAGATTAATACAATGACGCATTAAAATTTAATATATCCTGTGTTTAAGCTTTATGTTTATCAAAAAATTCTGAAAGATGTATTATGTTTTCCAGAAATATATTAATCAGCCCAATGGTTTTCACTGATAATAATAAGAAATGTTTCTTGAGGAGCAAATCAGCATATTAGAATGATTTCTGAAGGATCATGTGACACTGAGGAATAGAATGGCTGCTGAAACTTCAGTTTCGTAATCACAAAAATAAATTACATTTTGAAATATTTTAGAATAGAAAATAGATATTTAATGTGTAATAATATTTCACAATATTTTAGTTATTTACAATATATTTTTACTTTTTGATTAAATAAATACAGCCTTGTTGAGCATAAGCAAAAACATTTAATCTTACTGTCTCCTGCACACACACACACACACACACACACACACATATATATATATATATATATATATATATATATATATATATATATATAGCATACAGAATGCATGTACAATGCTTGATTGAATATTTGATTATATTTACTTCATCCAAGAGACATTACACTGCATCTATCCTCTTACTGCCAACCAGGATCATAACAACAGGTAAGTCTGTTATCACAAACCTGCAAGGTTGGCTGCCTGCCTGCATAACCGCGCCCTGTTCATCACCTACAACACAATACAACATAGACTGATAAATAGCCATACTCAGTGTTTGAACCAGACTCATTTGAAGAGCAGTGTGACATATATTGTACAAATAATCTTGAATGTAACATACATTTGATAAAAATTGTCACAAAGTCTCTATTCTAAAGAAATAAAGTTACACTGACTGATGGTAGTACAGTTTCTTATAACACTGGGGTGGAATGATGCCCATTCAGACTGAAACAAGTTTGCATTGCTTTAATCCTCATTTTGGCCTTACTGTGACCACAAACCTACCATAGGTAATTTTCACAACTAAATAAAACTCCAGAATTAAAATGAACACTTCTCTTTAGGAAAATATAGAAACATTTAACTTACTAAGGTATTTAGTGTATAAAACGTTGTAGTACATATTAAATATTTTTTTCATTTCGGGCCCTCACACCTTTTCTGATTGCCGGTGGGTGGAGGTGGTCACATTTGTCTTCTTCCCCACTGCTTGCTCAGCCTCTTCTGCCTCCTTACACCTCTGCTCATGTAACCTTTTTGACTGTAGGACACACAGTAAAGAAAATAGTGAGTAAAAGTGCAAGATAAAAATGAACAGGGAGGTGAGTACAGAGCTTGTTATACAAATGTGTCTAAAAACGTATCGCACGATCTGTGGTGTTTCTGTGGTTGTGCAACACAGGAAGTTCATGTCTTATTATATCCAGAGACAGAGACAACATGCATACCTACAAACCAACCAACCAGCCCATTCTTATTTTCTCTCATTCACTGTCACCATCTGTTTCTATTCCTTTTTACTTTCCTATCTCTCTACACATTTCTTGGTGGTAAAAAATAAATGTTTGAGTCTTCAAACCAAAAGCCAATGAACAAAAGCCTGCATTTATCTTATATGTACTGTCTAATCACACCCTAATTCATTCTACAAATACAACCACTACAAGCCTAGAGGCTTCTGTTTCTTCTTTCAGTTTCTACTTCTCTCTTCCTCATTTGGCTGATACCAAGTTTGGGTGGACCCTGAGAATGATGTGTCATTTACGCCATGGACAACTAATGAAAGGGGAAACATGAGGACTTAGCACTGGTAAATAGATACTTGTTTTAACCAGATTTACTCTACTTACCTCCATGGTCTTCTTGTGCAACAGCATTTTAGGCTTCTGAAGTTTTTCAATAATCTCTTCAAGCTAATTAGGAAAATAGACATTAGCTTCCATCTTTTAAAACTTGCATTATTAAATTAATTAATGATTATTCACTGGCATTCAGTCCTTACAAAATACAGCACATGATGTCTGTATTAATGTGTGTGCTTGCAAACCAAAGTGCCAGTTTTCTTCCTCTTGCACAGTGACCATATGAATAACCACGACTGTGACCATGGAAACATTACCAAAGTGCTGGGTTGTGTGCATAATGCCCTGGATCATTCGATTTATTTTCTACCTTTTTTCTCTGTTCCCTCTGGTGCTCTCGAAATGCCTCTATTTTCTGAACTTCCTCCTTTATCCTTTCAGATAGCTGGATGTGCAGGTTTCCTGTCTTCTCAATTTCTAGAAAACAATGCAAATCGGGTTAAGAACATAGCATTCAAAGCATTACTCTAGGAAGGAGGCAAAAGGGAATTGCATCACCTCACATACCTGCTTTTAATTTGTCAAACGAGGCCTTTAATGTTCTGAGTATAGAAAACAAATAATGTAATGAACACATAAACACTTATTTTTACGCACATTTGGATGCATTTACTGTACATTGTAGCTAAGAAAGTTTTACAAAAATATGAAGCAGTTACATCGGAATTTTTGTGTGTGATTTGAGTTATTCAGAAGTGGCAAAAGTGTGTGTGTTTCCAATGGAATTTGTTTGTAACTTACCCAATTTCAGTTTGACCTTCTGCCTTCCGAGCAATTGCCACCAGATCTCGGCCGTACTTCTCCTCCGCTAGTGCTCTGTGAAGGAGAGCAGAAGTCACACGCTGACATTCACAGAAACACGCCACTAAAAATAACTAGGAGAGTTACCTAGTTATGGTAAAAATACCTCATTTTTAACAGTTCTTCTACATCTTTGCACATGTGTCTGCCATCCTGTAACCTCTGCAATATCGCTTCATAACCCGATTGGTCAGTAAAGTCAGCACCCTGAAAAGATAACAAACACGCAACACATATGACATACATGAGACACACATGGTAGTTAGGCCCGTAGCCAGCTATGAGGTCACCGAGGTCCGAACCTCGGTACATTTTTCATGTTCAAAAATTAAATTTGTTCTCTGAATGACCAATTTGCTATTAAACTCCTCATATGTCTGTATGTATAATTCAGTTTAGACAGTTTGCAAGAATGTTTAGCGTCCGTGGTATGAAAATGATCGCTGCGAGACTGGCGGAGTGAACGAGGCTTGAGAGAGTTGCGAGTGAGGACGCGAGTGCAGTCTCCGTGTTGCCAAATTCAGCTAATATGCACGTTTTTGACTTGTCTTTCCCACTTAATTTGACACTTTAGAAAGTTAATAATGTAGGACCTTGCGGTTTAGGGTCAGCGATATCTTTATCTTATCTTATTTGCAAAAGATTTGTAATATATTCAGTTTATTTTTATTTACTGATGGGCTTTTGCTCATCTTAATAGCAATATCTGGCAACACTGCATCGCCGTAATCACCAGTAATCAAAAAAGCCCATTTCTGACATAGCCTACCCTACGACATTCGATAAGGGAAACGCAAAAAATAAAAAAATAAGAAATTCATATTATCTGTCAGAAACGTTATCAACGCTGTCAAAAACAGTAGCATTTAACACTAGT
The DNA here is from genome assembly GCF_012432095.1 of Onychostoma macrolepis. Taxonomy (NCBI): domain Eukaryota; kingdom Metazoa; phylum Chordata; class Actinopteri; order Cypriniformes; family Cyprinidae; genus Onychostoma; species Onychostoma macrolepis. The sequence goes on from NC_081161.1 coordinate 31,110,935, forward strand.
GCAGAGATCTGTAGAAAAGTAGGTTACAGAATAAAATGAAATATGCAAACACTATGAAGAAGTATATGCCAAGTCATTCATAGTAGTTAAATTTTCACAAATCATGCTATAAACATTTATAAGAGCACTAGACAAAGTTATCAGCTACACCGCAATGGTTATAAATAAAAACTATAACAGTATTGTTGCATGTATAATAAACAACTGATAAAATTATCCACCCCATAACTATAGAAATGTATTAACAAATTTTGATGCAATAAATATGATTTAAAAATTAAAATCCCTCCAAAACAGAGAAAACTTCTTTCTTTCACAAAAATTTCTGTCTATTTTAAAGTGTTAATAGTGTATAATGAGTTGTATATATAGGGGTTATTATAGCACAATTCTATAATAAGAGGTTATTATAGCATCCAATCTCCCCCCAACCATCCCCCCATCCGGACCTCACTAATTTTCACCATCATGGCTACGGCCATGATGGTAGTCATTCCGATTTGTATATTTTATAAGCACTAAGGACACTATTCTTTGGGGAACCATTAAAAATTAGTAATTAAATATGAAAATAAGATTTGGAAGATTGTAGTTTTAAATTTAACTGAAGTGTAATATTATTAAAAGGAAATCCATCCTTTAAAAACAAGCTACACTTTATTTCGATAGTCCATTTTAGACATTCTACTAACTATATGCAACTTTGCAAGTGCATGTCTACTAACTAAATCTCATTAGACTACTAGTAGACAGTTATGTTAGAGTTAGGGGTAGTAGAATTTGACATGTACTTGCAAAGTTAGTCAGTAGAACGTGTGTTCGGGGACCATCAAAATAAAGTGACATGACAGTTCAAGTTTTATTGTAGAGCAGAAACTTAAGTTTCCCAATTCACTTGAGAAAACACAAAATACAACTCATCATTCTAAAAATAGAAGTAAAGGAAATTGTATTTCCCGTAGCCTATGTCGTGAGAAATTTTACTTAAGACAGGCGTACAAACAAGAACTTACCCAAAAGGCATCGCAGAACAGTAAAGCCATCTTCTTTACGACGTAAAGTTATTGCTCAGAAGTGTCTCTTTAACGCCCACAACCACAGATTACATTAAAGTCGCTGTCACGGTTAAAGAAAGAAAGCTACACGGAGAGGCAACAGTCAAACGAAGAGTTTGAAATAGGGAAGAAACTGCGTGGTGGTCAACTTTGATCTCTTGACGTCTTCATTTGCTCTTTGAAAGAGGAAGAATAATGTTGATGTCACTGTCAGCGCGCAATTTCTACAGAGATGACAAAGACATTTGCCAGACAAGCGCCAAACGAACTGATAAAATTAAGGTAGCCAAACAATAGATGTTTAGAATTTTATTTTAACACCGCACCATTATGGAAAAGGGATATTTGTGGATATTTCGCTTATATTTTAGGGTGATATGGAACAAACAATTGGCTTAATATCGTGTGTGAAGTGTGGAGCGACACCTGTTATTAAACGACTCACCGCTGTATGCCAATGTAAACAAAAACACTATTTTCCATTATTACCGTTCTTCTTTTGGCTAATGTTGCTTTAACACACTTCAGCCAAAAGAGGGAGACATAACCCTCTTAATCTAAAAGAGTGTTTTAGAGTGGAGTATTTATTTCAGGTTTCGCAGCCTCAGATAGAGCGGGTTTATCACACTTGACCTGGCTCAACAAAGAGAAACCGATCAAGTGTCTGCTTGAGCAAGTATCTCACTTTGGGATCAATATACCGTGTGAAAAGCTAAACAGCCTCTTTGCAAAGAGGAGGTCCTAAAAGCATGTGTGCGTGCACTTGCACGTGCAACAAGATGTGTGTGAAATGATAATAATGCAGGTTACGCTTTCAGGTTTAATATAGTCTGTGAATAAATCAACGAATCTAATAACAGAGATTTAATAGTAAAAGAAAAAAAAATACTTTTTAAATATACTAAAGAAAATCTTAAAGAAAATTCTAAAATGTAAATGAGTGTTTAGGCCCATGTGGTTATCAGGTTAAGGGGATGGAACATATCATTACCTTAGCATTGTGAATCTGTGAATAAATGAACAAATCTATAACAGAGATGCAATAATATAGTAAGCAACTGACTTAGGCTACTGATTGCACTAAATAGTGTCTCAAAGAAAATTAAAGTGCTAAAATGTTGATGTGATGGGAAATTAAGAAATAGAAAATATCATTAAAAAATTAGAAGTCCATGGAAATTCCCCACCATAATAGAAAAACAAAAAGGTTGGTTGGAGTGTGGACCCGTTTTTGGTGGATACATTAATGCAACCTGTTCACTGGCTGACAGATTTGTAGTTTTATTCTCTACAGCACTTCTAATGAGTTAAACCAGCTGGATGATTTTAGATTTTGGGATGGGGGGAGGGTGGACTTTAGTACAAAGATGGGATAAAATAAAACCTAGGACACATTTAATTAAATTTTGTCAGGTAACCAAATATGTGCTCCATGTAATAACAGAAATTTTTTTTTGTTTGTTTTAGCAAAAATGAATGAATGAATGAATGATCAATGTAATAACAAAATACTTTTTTTTAAAAGATTTTTTAAGGGTTAGATCAGTTATTTTTTACAGTTTTTCAAATGGACATGTAAGAATCTCAGCCAGCTTATTGGTAGCTTGTTATGGGCATGCGCTTGGCAATATCCTTTGTGTTTATCCTTGTGAGTCGAAGAGATTGTGTGTGCAGGCAGTATGCACTTGTGAATATTTATATAGATATGTATTTATGTATTTATAGACATTTAAGAAGTATGCATAACTGCTGTTGAGCTATGTGGTGGTGTACATAATTATCGATTGATGTGATGAACAGTGTGGTGGTGGTTTGTGTGTGTGCGTGTATTGATTGTTCTGTTATGCAGTATGATGCTGAGTGTGGCATTGTTGACTGCTTGCGGTCACCACAGCAGGCAAGAGGATTGTGGTTAGGCTGCAGACAGACTGACGTACTCTCTTTCTCTGTCTCTCTGTGTGTGTGTGTTGAATGTCCCCTCTCTAGGTATGTGCTCCTTGGATGAGGCAAAGACTAAAAGTACTTTTTTTGTTACCATGGATTGGGTCTAGTTTCACATGCATGCAGTTATGTTGAAAAGGTGAGAATGTGATAATAAAAATGGTAAATTATGTAAAAAAAAATAATTTAAAAAAACGTACATGTAAGCATGATGTGAAAATGCATTTGTTACCCAATATGTGCCATGTCTGTCTCTAAAACTTTTTTATCCTTTTATGTTGGTGTAACCTATAAAACCGGCATATCAGTGCAAGTGGCTAAGCATGGTAGACAGTGTCGTGAATTTTCTAAGTATTAATAAAACAACTAATTTAACTGGGCAAGTAAACCAACTGTAAACGCCCATTAATAGAAGCCAGAGATGCAGTCAAATGCAAAGAGGAGAAAATCTTCACGATGCGCGAAATACTGGGGGAAAAAAATCCTAAATAGGGCTACCAAATTGGGGATGGGGTTTTGTATGAATGTATCTCTGAGGGGAACTGACTGTCTTCAGAAAAGTTTAGATGCTATTTTCTTTTCATCTTACCTCCATATAGATGCTTATTAATGTAGTATTTAGAAGCGCAGGGCTGATGTTCCATAAGTGCCACCTGCTGTCAGAGAGTGAATTTGTGTTCTCATGCAGCCTGTCTGCTGCTTTTACTTCATGCAGATATGTTTTATGTGGCATAATAATAGGAAAGCTAAGGTCAGAGTCAGACCATTCTGTTTTGCTTTAAAATTATACATTCTAATTTACATCAACATTTGTTTGATTAAAATGCTGTGGTTCTGCAGCTGTTTTATGCATTCTGATTAGTATAAAGGCACAGTTAGGGAAAGAAAATGTGATAAACTGTGAAACCACCAGAACCCTTAAAAGAATACAGTGTTTTGATCAAACCGCTCAGCACTTTTAGGTAGCTTTTACAGACTTTTTACAGAGTAATAGTAAGATGCACACAAATAGCAAATATAATAATCAGAAATATTAGTTTAGTAAATCAGTAAATATTACACAAATATACAAATACAATATTATGAAGTGTTAAATTATTAAAATATGAAATATTATACCTTCCTTAAGTAATTTTGCAGACTAAGTTGTCTTTTCTACAATGTAAAACTAATAAAATGATATGAAATCCGAAATGTATGTGAAATATTACCCAGACATATTATAAAAATACACAAAATATTGGTAACATTCAAATATTAAACATACCTGTCATAAATGATTTCACAGACTAAAATGCATTTTTTTTTTTACAAAGTAGAAGTCGCATGATACAAATCACAACTAAAATGATATAAAATCAGAAATGTAAAATACTTTACAAAATAATCTAAAAAAATACACAAATATTATAAAATGTTGTTAATATTGAAATATATTTCGGAGCACTAGACTTTCTAGATGTAGTAATACAATTTTTGTAAAGATATACTGAGTCCACCTTTTTTAACATGGACTTGATATTGAAATTTCCAAAAACAGTGATTCATAATCTTAACCACTGCTTTGTCTACTTAGCCATCATTTACACAATATGTTAGATGAGGCTTCATTCCTAGATAGTAGCATCCTTACAGACGATAAAGTGTTTCAATGAGATAGTAGTATCTATATCTGGGTGTGTCTATGTCCTTCGCAGGTGTATTTTTATCATAATCGATCTGGCTTTCCTCCATTCCAAGACATCAGGGATGACCTTCAGAGTAGGAGGGGTTCACAAATACATACAGGTTTGGTGCCAGCGCTGAGGTGAATGAACTGTTACCCATTACCCCCCAAAACACTAGTAGACACACAAATAGCAGCCTACACACACCCTTCTTATTCCTTATCCTGTCACAATCATACACATTCTCTTGCAATGATTAACATCAACACCTTTGCAGATGCTTTTGGGTTTCCAGCTGGCCTGCAGGTGCTCTGTGTGTGTGTGTGTGTGTGTGTGTATTGACGCGCATGCTTCCCTTGGGCTGTGTTTGCTGGTGTAGTGTATCAGTAGGCCAGCAGCGTGGCGCCATCCGTCCTGCTCCCACCACCAGCCCCCAGAATGCATTACACACCAATCGAACACAGCCATTCGGGATAACTCCACTTTTACCTACTGGACAGCACTGCTGTTAGGGGCTTTTGTCCAGTCTCTCTCTCCCCCTCTCCTCTTGTGAATTTTCTGTTGAAAGGGTCATGTTACACAAGCTGTAGAGACCACCTCAGTGGGAGTTTGTGAGGGGCTAACACACACTCTCACACACACACACACACACACACACACACACACACACACAAAGCGTAGTAGTCTTTGTAGAAGTCGAACAGGTGATTCAGTGGATACAAAATTAGCTTCATATCCTCCTAAACTTAAATTTAGCTAGCTCTGTTCATGTGACATTTGGAAATAATCAGTTGTATTTCAAAGATTTTAAACCATGTTATAAATTTTTTTTAAGGGACTGTCTAGTCATCATTTACCCTATTGTCATTCCAAACCTGTATGACTTTCTTTGTCCTGCAGAACACAAAAGAAGATATTTAGAAAATATTCCAGTGTTTTTTTTTGGCCGTTATTAAATGAAAAATAGTTTAAGCCTTCTTCAGAAATCTTCTGCAAAACAGAAAAGTCACAGGTTTGATATGATGACAGAATTTGCATTTTTGGATAAAGTCTTTTAAAAAGAGTTTCTCTTTATATCCCCATTAGTGAAAAATGATAAGCACCTTGATTTGTTTAATACCTTTAATGCTTGTATTGCATTTACTGCTTGTGATCCTTTAGATGCATTTGGCATTCTGTGGTTTATTAGGGTCATTACAGTAACTAGAGATAGCTAGCACATTTTCTAGTTTTTACAGCTGAACTAACAACTAACAATTAAAAAAAAAATTTGTTGCAGTTAGCTGTCACATTCAAAACTTAAAGTTGTCAGTGAAGACTTCAAGTTGACTAAACTTAAAATGAATTTGAAACTTCAAGTAACACTTTTTTGTTGTTGTTGTTGTTTTTGACAGTGTATCAGCTCTCATTAGTATCAATATACTAAGAGCGGTTACTAATAAGTTAGGTACTTGCTGTTTCTTTTAAATATGGAAAAAAGAATGTGGGACTTTCCACCAATTTAGATACAGTTCTTAACATAACCTGCAGGCCGTACATATTCATGCTACTTTCATGTACATAAGTCCTGGATGTGGTGAGACATGTTCACAAGAATTGGCGTGTGTCGCTAAGTGATGGAGATAAGCAGTGGTGTGCTTTGACCTTTGCTGCCAGTGTGCTTGTGCCCTACTGCAGACAAGGGGCTTGAGATATCTTATGCCTCAGTCACACCAGGAAGTGGACCAGAATAGCTCTCAACGTGTGAATGAGACTGATGAGTGTGTTCCGGACTGTCAGTAATATATGTGTGTGTGTGTGTGTGTGTGTGTGTGTGTGTTGGATATGAAACAACAGCATCAGCAAATATTGGATTCAAATTCTAAATTAAATTTGAAAATAAATTTAACAAAGAACTAATATGATAAAGATTAATAATAAAGTAAAGATTCTTCACCATTTCTTGAATTATAAAAGTGAAAAATAGAAACATTTAGTAGTCCTAGAGATTTGGACTTCACTGTCCTATTTTTTGTTTGTTTGTTTGTTTGTTTTTGTGTAAAATAACATATATTTGAACTTATGTTCAGGCAGGGTTGTTGTGATGAACCCTCTGTAAACAGAATACATTTTTTATTTTTATTTTACAGTCAAAGGCACATGTTTAATTGTATAAACACATAGTCTTAGTACTGAAACTCATGTTCTATATTGATATCCTTACGGAAACCGATCTCTCAGGAAGTATAGATATCGATCAGGATTATCCTTGTACGCGATTGTACCACGATTGCCAGCTGGGATCTGTGTGTGAACTGTTTTGATTTGTGTATTTACTGTATATGTGTGTTTAGCGTGTGTTTTATTTATAAGGATCGCTTTCAGAATTTTTCCTGTGATACAGTGGCAAGATAACAATTGTCTAGCTGTGATACAATCAAAAGATAACAGTTTGATTGGTTGGTTATTTGTGCTAAAGATAAACAAATAGAATAAACTGCAAATCCTCCTAAACTGCCCTATTAGGGATAGACTCTCACAAATACACACACTCACTGTCAGTCGTGTATGAATAATTCAGTTGATGATAGATGGATCAGTTTGAGTGATATCCTGAGGGCTGTGTGATCATTGATCGCTCTGTTAGAAAGCATAAGATTACCTCACCTCTCAACAAGTGAGTGTATTTGTCAGTGTATGCCTTCGTGTTTATCTGCTTGTCTTTGAGTCTCTTTTTAATTGTTTGTGTGCAAATAACTCTTCTGCACATACTTTCTTGCATATTTAGGCCATAATGAGGCCTGTCTTTACTTAATAAACTCTGGCAGCTCTTTATCATTTACATTTGTGCATATACCCCTGTACATCATGCCATGAATATGTGGATAATATGTGTCTCAGATGGGCAAATCTTATCTGTGTTCATTTAGAAGAGCAGGCTGTTGTCAAGACCAGGGTTCCTCTCTGGCTCGAGTTTCCCATCATGTGATGTAAGACTCTCTGGATCAATGACTCCACTGGGGGTGCTGCCTATATGAGCTCAGTGGTCCTTTCCCACCGGTTCTCCTCATTTTTAATATCATTAGGTTTTTTGGGCAGTCATTGCAAAGTTAATTTTCAGTTATAGGAAAGCAGGGAAGAGACAGGACTTGATAGGGAGAATGCATTTTATACATTATAGGCACCAAGCTGTCTTTGTGAGCACAGTTGCTCTTAGTTCACTCAAAAATTTAAATCTTCTTTCTGGCTCCACCTATGAGGAAGCAATGTTTCCTTGAAAGACAGAGCGGTTACTAATAAGTTAGGTACTTGCTGTTTCTTCTAAATTTGGAAAAAAGAATGTGAAATGTGAAACTGCAGGCCGTACATATTCATGCTACTTTCATGTACATAAGTCCTGGATGTAGTGAGACATGTTCACAAGAATTGGCGTGTGTCGCTAAGTGATGGAGATAAGCAGTGGTGTGCTTTGACCTTTGCTGCCAGTGTCTGCCAGATCTTTTTTTTCCCTCGTCTCAAGAAATATCTGCGTCCACACGAAATCACAAAACCGAACGTAGTATAGGCCTACATGCCAGACCAGCATGTGGCGCTGTAATTCTGCCACAGAGACACACTAAAAGCAGAGAAGACTTGGACTATGCGCATAAACCTTGCGCGTGGTACACAAACAAACATGGAACAATACATTTATTAATCTGTGTTAATGTTAGTTAATAAAAAGACAATCGTTCAGTGTTTGTTCGTGTCTCCGTGTGGACGGGGCCTAAAAGTGTTGTCCCTATTCTTTTAATGAGTAATGGGTGTGTTTTGGGTATCCACCTTTTTCTTGCCGTAAAAATGGGCGTGGCCATTTGTAAATTCTATGGGTCTAGCTTCTTTTTATCTGTATAAAACAGTTTGTTTCGCTGCTTGATTTAAAAAATTGGTGTGTCTTACCATTATTTTAATGTATTATCTTAATTATGAACACACTGGTTTGTAGTGCAATCAGTTTTACCGTTTACTGCACTTTGTAATTTTTGTTATTTACCTATAGCGACTAATGAACCGGAAGTCTCACCCATATTTACTTCCGCATTGAAGAACTCCCATTCCCTTAGAGCCAGTTGCGCTCGCGCCATGGCGGATTCGCTATTTACACGGCAGAATTTACAAGAGCAAAGACTGAAGGCATCTCCAGAGAGGAAACGGAGCAGCTCATGCTCGAGCAAATAAGAAGCCTCATTCTGATACATGCAATGACTACCATTATGGCTTGTAGGCATTTTTATATTTATGTAGCCTACGCAATAATAATCTTTTACATTGTAATCCTTTCATTTTTAATATTTGACATGTTTGTGTGCTTCTGCGCTCCTGTGTGTGTAATAATCAGAGTGTACCATAGGCGCATGTTACTAACGCTCTTTAAATTACAAAAAAACACTGCGCCATTGACTTTAGACCAGGTTTTAGTTGGTCAATGGCGCGGTCTATTTCACTTGCCTCAAAATAGCAATGTGCCAACAATGCACTTGAACACACCTCGTTTTCCCACCAGCACGCCCATGAGCACACAAATGGGCGCAAATGCATTTGCTATTTAAACAACGTGGCACAGGACGTGAAAATGATAACTGCGTTGGGCTGAAGCTAGCAAAAACACTTGCGTCGTGCCTGGCTCCGCATTGCACCGGGTGTATGATAGGGCGCCATATCTTGGATGGTTATGGAGGGCAAGTACATTTTCAGCAAGTTTTTATTTTTAGGAGAACTATTTCTTTAAAGGATTATTTCAGAATCAGAAGAGCTTTATTATTAGAGATTTAAAATTCAGAATAAAAATGTCCTGATAATTTACTCACCCCCATGTCATTCAAGATGTTCATGTCTTTCTTTCTTCAGTCTCAAAGATATTACGTTTTTTGAGGAAAATATTACAGGATTTTTCTCCATGTAGTAGATTTCAGTGGCGGCCAACGGGTTGAAGGTTGCGGTTTCAATGCAGCTTCAAAGGGCTCTATCCCAACTGAGGAATAAGGGTCTTATGTAGCAAAATTATGGGTCATTTTCTAAAAAAAAAAAAATAATAATAATAATTTTTAACCACAAATGCTCATCTTGCGCTAGCTCTGAAATGCAGTTGGAAAAGTCATGCGTGGTTTGTTCTACGTCTGTTCAAAAAGGTAGGGTAGGGTAGGGCCAAAAACTATATCTCATTTTTTCCTCCAACTTCGAAATCATCTGAAATCGTTGTTTTACCTTTTTTGTAAAGAGTGTTTGACTTTCTCTGAACGTTTGCTTTGTAAACACTGGGTTTTCCCTTAAAAACCTTCATTTTTTTCAACAAAAGAAAGAAAGATATGAACAACTTGGATGACATGGGGATGAGTAAATTATCAGCAAATTTTCATTCTGGAAGTGTACTAATCTGAGCAGTGCTACCCACTGTGTCACATCTCACAGCCATTATTTAGAATGCTTCACTGCATGAAGTTTCTTTGAAAATCAACCACTGCGTCCCAATGATGCCTGTTTTCTCCTCTCTCATCTCTCTGTCTTTGTGTAGGCTTTGGTAACATGTTCCTGTTCATGATGTAAGTCTGTGTGACAGGTCACACAACCCTGGCAGACTCAATGATTCTTCAGAGGCGGTAATATGCTGTTGACTGGGTCACTTAATGATATGTCAGCCTGTGGTCTACAGTGTCTCTCTCCCCCTCCCTGCCACAGGTATTCAGATTTCACCTTCTAAACCACCTTGTCATCATTTACTCCTCACTGAGATAATCACTCCTAGTTTGTAGTTAAACAATCTCCATGTCCAGCTGATTCTGGTGATGGGAAGGGAAATACAGAGGGTTAAATAGTGAGTGTTTTACAGTTTTTATTTTTTAAGTTTCAGAGATACTTCTGGTGCCTTTCAAACAGCAGATGAAGAGGTATGTCTGGGAGACAGGACAGGACTGACCCCCACCCCAACACACACACACACACACACACACACACACACACACACACATGCTTTCATTTCAGCACTTGTTCTCTGAAGCACTGGGCTGAATAATCCAGCTTGCTAATGTGTTTCACTCAAGCAGTGAAGCAGATAATCTGGCGTCTCTCAGAGAGACACAGTTCTCTTACTCCTTTTTCCTCTTTTGCTCTGCTTCCTACTCGTTTCTCTTTCCATTTTCGGTTTCACAAGTCTGAAGCCTTTTAACAATTTACAGGGTATAGAACTGTTTTTTTTATGTGTTTGGCAATATTTAATGTTACATGACAACAACATTTGAGAAAGAGAAGCAGATATTTTAGAGAGGCAGACTTTTAAATAAAACTTATAAAATCTAATAAAGATGATCAAATTCACAGTTTAATTGCACACACTGTTTTGTGTCAGTAGTTCTAGTGAATTTTTTCTACTAGTTTTCTAGAAGAATCATTAATACCTGTTATTCCTATATTTTACAAGGGAAAGCAGGGTTGTCAGCAGGATCAGACATTTTTGGCGTAGTCGGGAGGATGACCAAAAGCATGACATTTTTTGAGCAAAAGTTTTAAAAAGGGTTCATGCCATTTTAATTTCCTGATGATTGATCTCTTTGAATGTGTAAAAGAATTGTGTATCACAATGTTTTTCTTCCATAGAATGCTGTCCTGCTGTCCAGACCTCACATGCTTTCATTTTAAGCATAGTTACACGTGAGTCATGTCATGCTTGCGGTCTGTCTCGGTTGTTATGACGCATTCAGGGGTCAGCTGGCTCCTAGTCACCTCCTGTTACAATAACAAATGTACCGTTTGATGAACAACAGTCAGTTTATGAATGTAAGTAAGTCGCTGTATATCTGGACTCCTGTTAGTGTGATTCAGGCACTAAGTCTGACCCCTGTCTGGTACTGTAGGCATACTTGACAGGATGACTGCTGAAGAAAGCTCTATTAATGTTTGAGATTTAGAGGACTATCGCAATAACGACTATGACTCATGCCACACTTTAGGTTTGGGTTTTCCAAAGTCGGGATCTGTTTTTAGAGTAAGACACTAAGTTCACAGGGTCAGCGAGATGTGAGGTAGCGATGTAGTTTATGGGAATATTCAGATTAAATATGGTCAAAGTGGAAATTACTTGATGAACATACCTCTCTAATGTGATCCTGGTATTTATTACATTGTCTGTATTTGTTTCCTGAGTGGTGTACAAGGAGAAAGAAAACAATACTGTTATTCAGCGGGGATGCATTAAATTGATCAAAATCATTTTCAACATGATAATAATATGAAAGGTTCCTTGAGCACCAAATTAACATATTAGAGGGATTTCTGAAGGATCATGTGACACTGAAGACTGGAGTAATGAAACTTTAGCTTTGTAATCACAAAAATAAATGACATTTTTACATATATTAAAGGGGACATAACACACACAGTTTCACCCAATCTCATGTTAATCTTGAGTACCTATAGAGTAGTACTGCATCCTTCATATCTCCAAAAAGTCTTTAGTTTTATCATATTTATAAAAGAAAGATACATCTTTACAATTCTCTCTGAAAAAAGCCGAGCTCCTGGAGGTGCACCGTGGGCAAAGCTAAAGAGTGACGAGCACTTGAGCGCCGATCGCCCGACAAAAAACAGACATTTGATGCCGTTTCACTTACCGTCTGCAGTTCTGAATCATGACTGGGATCTTTTATAGAAGACAGTTATTTTAGATTGTAATAATATTCACCATATTACATTTTTCGATCAAATAAATGCAGCCTTGGTGAGCAGAAGAGACTTCTTTCATTTTTTAATAGTAGTGTATATTGTAATGTACACACGTGGTCAGAATTGTTGGCACCCTTGGTAAATATGATCAAAGAAGGCTGTGGAAATAAATCTGCATTGTTAATCCTTTTGATCTATTATTTTAAAAATTCACAAAAATCTAACCTTTCATTGGAGAATAAGAATTTAAAATGGGGGGAAATATCATTATGAAATAAATGTTTTTCTCTAATACACATTGGACATAATTGACGGTACTCTTTTATTCAGAACTTTTCGAAACCTCCATTTGCCAAAATAGTATAGGAGTGTTCTCTTATAATGCCTGATGAGGTTAGAGAACACCTGACAAGAGATCAGAGACCATTCCTTCATCCAGAATCACTCCAGACCCTTTAGATTCCCAGCTCCATGTTGGTGCTTCTTCTCTTCAGTTCATCCACTCATTTTCTACAGGGTTCAGGTCAGAGGACTGGAATGGCCAGCAGAAGCTTGGTTTTGTGCTCAGTGACCCATTTTTGTGTTGATTTTGAGGTTTGTGTTTGGATTATTGTATGGTTGGAAGATCCAAACATGGCCCATTATAAGATTTCTAACAGAGCCACTTTTTGATTTTTTTTATCTGTTGGTATTTGATAGAATCAGTGATGGCATGTGTCTAAACAAGATGTCCAGGACCTCCAGCAGAAATATAGGCCCACAACATCAAAAATACAGCAGTATATTTCATTGTACACATGGGGTACTTTTTATCCCTGTGTTCACCAAACCCATCTTGAGTGTTTGCTGCTAAAAAGCTCTTTTTTTTTAGTTTCATCTGACCACAGAAGCCAGTCCCATTTGAAGTTCCAGTCGTGTCTGATAACTGAATATGCTGGAGTTTGTTTTTGGATGAGCGAGGAGAATTTTTCTTGAAACCCTCCCAAACAACATGTGGTGATGTAGGGGCTGTTTGAAATTTATTTTTTAAGGTTTTCTGACATTTTTCTGCAATTCTCCAGCTGTGGTCCTTGGAGAGTCTTTAGCCACTCAAACTCTCCTCCTCACCATGCATTAGGACGATATAGACACACGTCCTCTTCCAGGCAGATTCATAACATTTTATGTTGATTGGAAATTCTTAATTATTGCCCTGATGGTGGAAATGGGAATTCTCACTGCTCTAGCTCTTTCCTTAAAGCCACTTTCTAATTTGTGAAGCTCAATTATCTTTTGCGGCACATCAGAAATATATTCTTTGATTTTTCTCATTGTGATGGATGATTAATTTGGAATTTGGCCTTTGTTTTGTTTTCCCTCCTATTTATATTTCTGTGAAACAGGAAGCCATGGCTGGATAATTTAATGCTCATAATCACCCTGGAGTGCTCAAAATTGTGAATATGAATGGGAATATACTTCAGAGATATTTTACTCATAAGAATTTATAGGGGTACCAGTAATTGTGTCAACATGTATTTGATTCATAATGATATTTCCCCCCATTTTACATTCTTATTCTCCAATGAACACTTTTTTTTTTTTAATTTAAAATTTAAAAAAAAAAAGATCAAAAGGATTAACAATGCACATTTATTTTCACAGCCTAATAATCATATTTACCAAGGGTAGCAACAATTCTAACCACAATATAATACTTTTATGTTTAGTATTTTTAATGTGTATTTCAGCTTTGCATGTCAAATTATATTTTTTGTTGAGTCTTTAAGACCCAAACAATTATTTATTTGGAATAAGACTTAAGAATAAGAATCTCTACTCTGCTGTGAACTCCTTTGCCAAATAGATAATCTGAGTTTCAAATCTGTACACACTATTCACTTCCCTTCCCAATAAAGGCGGACAGAGTGACTCTCTTTCTTGTGAATAAACATCCATGTGCATTTGTTGAGCAAGATCTCTGTCAGAGTTGGAAGTAGCTTTGAAGATGCAAACTATGATGATTCACATGGTTCTGAGAACTGGACTGAAGCAGACAAGTTTCTGAAGAAATAAAACGTGTTCTTGTTGCAGATAATGAGACATGAACCTTGAGACTTTTATTTTAAACAAGTCTAGTAAACTAAAGTCTTATTGCTGTTTCCATCCTACAGAATAAAACAACAAAATGTAGCTTTTCCGTTGTTCTTGGCTCTGTGGTGTACTTTGTGAATCTGATTGTGTGGTTGAGGACACGTCCATGTGGGGCATCTGTGTTTAGTCTAGTGTTGAGATCTAGTCACCGTTTTTATCTGTTTGTCCATATGATCAGAATCAGAGCAGAAAGGGTGTTTTGAACTCAGATGAACAGCTTTCTGATATATGTTATTGTTGATAGGAAAGTGTCACATGGACATTATGCATGCAAATGAAGCCAAATATTTGTGTGTGTGTGTGCGTGTGTAAAAAATGAATGCAAGGTGGACTAGAAGCATTAGGGCAGGTTCGTTTGTGTTAAATGGCTATGCTCTGAACTCACAGAGGGAATACCCAAGAGGCCGTGGGGTCAAGAGTCTCGCCCCCACCCTACATGTCTCTGATCAAGTCACTGGCCTGAATTCATGACCAGCATAGACCTTAAACTCACTCTAATACACAAAAAGCCAGTCTGGAGTGCAATAGTCGCAGACTGAATCGTCTCATATTTATAGATCCTAATGAATCCACAAAACAGGACTGAATGTGGACAATAAGAAATGTATGCTATACATGTGAAAAAGAAGTCCTCATTTTGCCTATTCTGGATATTCCAATAGATTTTTGTATGTTTCTGCTCCCTGTAATCTTACACAATACGCTGTGCACTTAAGGAGTTGAGAAAAGTCATTGTATAATAGTCTTCATTTGGATATGTTGTCTTTATGAATTATTTTTATTCAAGATTATTTCATCACAACAATGCTAATTTTAACTGTCTGTCTCATCTGATTAGATAATGCAAAAGATCATTAGAAATTAAAAAAATAAAATAAACAATGTGATCGATTGGATTGTGCCATTAGCGTCAGAATGTGAGATAAAAGTTGTCTTATGTTAAATACCATTGTTGGTGTGTGTGTGTTTGAGAGAGATTCATAGCCACTCTGTGTGATTGAAGCAGAAAGCTTGCATTCGATCCATTTGTCTCACACCTTTTAAAAGCTTTTCTGCTAATTGACTACCAACATCCTACCAAAACTATGGCTTTAACAAGCATTTGATGACACACAAAGGGTGTTTGTGAATTTTATCATGGAAATATTGATTCTTAAAACAATATTAACATTTAATCTTCAGATTTTTTCTTTCTATCATGGCTCAAAAAGTCCAAAATAGCTTAGATCACCATGCTTTGAAAGAAAAAATTGGATAATTTCTATGATCATGACCTCGCTGCACTTTAGGTCTGCCTAGATAGTTTCTAGGTACTTTATGTTTGAAAGGAGAGCACATACAGACGAGAATTACTACATGAGATGCCTAACTAGGTTGTTAATTTTCTAACTGTAAGGTCATGTTTCAGTGATGCAGGTTCAGCTGTGTTCATCGGTTGAGGATGCTGAATGACTGATCCCAGGTCAGTAGTGTCGCCTGGCGTCTGTCTGCCTCCTGTTAGCGGAGAGCAATTCATCAGTGTCAGCGGCTCCATACCTGAGCTGACAGTGAGGGAAATGAGTGCTCTTCCACAGGGCACACGGGGCTGTGTGAGTGAACTAATGGCACTGAACCTGTGAATACAGTGTAGTGTGTTTCCTCACATCACTGCACATATTTTTTTCTTTTCTCCGTGAAAGGATTTTCCTGTGTGTAGCTCTTGAAATTGTGATTTAAAGAGTGTTTTGCAGTGTCATAATTCTAATTTAGCCCACTGTTGTCAGCTTGGGTGATTGAGAGGGTCTAACCTATTATACGTGGGCAGCAGTTCACCGTGTTGGCGCCAAAGCTCTATAAACACTCAACACGTGCACATATACACACACAGATGCTATCTGCTCCCACATCACTGTGACAGTGTGAGAAATGCTGATATGTGAGTGAGACTAGAGGAAGCCCAGCTGTTTGGCACTGTGAGCACGGCTGTGTATATGCGTTTCTGTGTGTGTGTGTGTGTGTGTGTGTGTGTGTGTGGTTGAACTGTTTGGGAGTATCACGGTGTGTTTTCTCTGATGTATGTGTTTTTGTTTGATTTCTCTGGATCTGCGCCTCTGTTTGGATTATAACTATTCTCTTCCTGTCTCACTTTCTTTGGCTTTCCCTTCCTTTCCCCCTTCATGAACCACAATCTTTAAGACAGAACAAAATATATAAAACAAAACAGTACTATATATATATATATATATATATATCATGAAAAAGTTCATTTTATTTTGTAACTTATTTCAAAAAGTGAAACTTTCATATATTCTAGATTCATTACATGTAAAGTAAAACATTTCAAAAGTTTTTTTTGTTTTAATTTTGATAATAAGAGCTTACAGCTCACGAAAGTCAAAAATCCAGTATCTCAAAATATTAGAATATTTACATTTGAGTTTCATTAAATGACCATCCCTACAGAATAAATTCCGGGTATCTCTTGTTCTTTGAAACCACAATAATGGGGAAGACTGCTGACTTGGCAATGGTCCAGAAGATAATCATTGACACCCTCCACAAAGAGGGTAAGTCACAGAAGGTCATTACTGAAAGGGGCGGCTGTTCACAGAGTGCTGTATCAAAGCATATTAAATGCAAAGTTGACTGGAAGGAAGGAATTGGGTAGGAAAAGGTGCACAAGCAAGCTTGAGAATACTGTCAAGCAAAGCCGATTCAAACACTTGGGAGAGTTTCACAAAGAGTGGACTGAAGCTGGAGTCAGTGCATCAAGAGTTACCACACTGAGACGTCTTCAGGAAAAGGGCTACCAAGCCACTTCTGAAACAGAAACAACGTCTCATTTATAAAACTCTCCGTAGATTTCATCCTAAAAGTGTACGTGCGCAGAAAAGCTAGATTTTGCGTATGCGTGAATTTTTTCAGATTTATAAAACCATGCGTACGCCAGAACCTGTGCAAAAATGCCTTTATAAATCCCAATCAGGAGGAAATTGTGCATACGTGCATCTCCACCCCGACTCCTCCCAGAAATCACCATATATGGAGCTTACAACGCCTAGTTTTACTATGCATAACCTCATCTGCATATAATTTCCATGCATATTCCCATCCACGTGGCACCGTGTTTAAAACCGTCAAAGGTACAAGACATTAAGGAAATATGAAATCCTGAGTGTAATTCCATTTGGGCCATAGCCTACACATTAATTGCTAAAAATTATCCAGTATCCTTGTTACGTTTTATAATAAATATATGAAAATATCCATAAAAACAAAACAGTTTAAAATAGTTGATCTCATTCTTTTACACTGGTCATATAGTATTTCAATTGTTTTAAACAATTCAAATTAAATTTATGCAGTTTTGCTGATAAGGTGGCCATAAGCTGAACATTTATTTTTAGTGGAAACAGCTGATATAATACAATTGTCTGACTCGGCGAATTACTGAAAGTATTTTAAAAAGGAAATGTGCAAATCTTACCGTTTACTGCATTACATCTCACTCCAAAAGAGTTCATACGCATGGTCTAGAATGTCCGTACGGTGCGTAGCCTACATATTTAAGCCAAGTTTATTTTTTATAAATCCGAATATGTGCGTGGAAAATTGCTTAAGCATATTATATATATATGCCCATTTTGTGCGTACGCAGCGTTTATAAATAAGACCCCTGGACTGTTGCTTAGTGGTCCAAAGTCCTCTTTTCAGATAAAAGTAAATTTTGCATTTCACTTGGAAATCAAGGTCTGGAGGAAGACTGGAGAGGCACAGAATCCAAGCTGCTTGAAGTCCAGTGTGAAGTCTCTGAAGTCAGTGATGATTTGGGGTGCTGTGACGTCTGCTGGTGTTGGTCCATTGTGTTTTATCAAGTCCAAAGTCAATGAAGCCATCTACCTCGAGATTTTGGAGCACTTTATGCTTCCATCTGCTGACAAGCTTTATGGAGATGCTGATTTCCTTTTGCAGCAGGACTTTAGCACCTGCCCACAGAGCCAAAACCATTTCCAAGTGGTTTGCTGACCATGATATTACTGTGCTTGATTGGCCAGCCAACATGCCTGACCTGAACCCCATATGGAATCTATGGGGTATTGTCAAGAGGAAGATAAATAACATCCGACCAAACAATAGAGACGAGCTGAAGGCCGCTATCAAAGTCACCTGGGCTTCAATAACACCTCAGCAGTGCATAATTAAACCTACTTTGGAGATCTTGAACATTTCTGTTTTGTAAACCTTTTTTTGATTGATCTTTGAGAAAATATTCAAATTTTCTGAGATACTGAATTTTAAATTTTCCTAAGCTGTAAGTCGTAACCATCAGAATTAAAACAAAAAAACTCTTGAAATATTTCAGTTTGTGTGCAATGAATCTAGAATATAAGAGAGTTTGCTTTTTTGAATTAAATTGCAGAAAATAAACACCTTTTCCATGA
Organism: Onychostoma macrolepis; assembly: GCF_012432095.1. Taxonomy (NCBI): domain Eukaryota; kingdom Metazoa; phylum Chordata; class Actinopteri; order Cypriniformes; family Cyprinidae; genus Onychostoma; species Onychostoma macrolepis. Next base: position 31,129,826 of record NC_081161.1, read on the forward strand.
TATTCAAATTTTTTGAGATGCACCTGTATACATATATAGCACAAAACGGTCACAGTTTAAGTTCCATGAAGCAAACTGGGCATTTGAAAATTATTCTAAATAATGTGTTATTTAGATAATATTTTAATTAAATGTTTAAATCATAGTCTGATGTAAATAGATGGATGGATAAATAGAAATACAAGTGCTTTGATGGTAAACAACATCATCAACAACAACAACAATAATGATAATGCTTTATATTAGTTATTTCATATCTGGATGAACAGACGGACAGGCAGATGGATGGCTGGATGGATGAACAGATAGATAGATAGATAGATAGATAGATAGATAGATATCTTGTTTGTGTTCAGTATTTTGTACCGTATTTTAATTGAATTTGTATTGTTATTTGTTATGGTTATATTTTATATTTCAGTTTATTTCTTGCCATTACTTGTTTACTGTAAAGCTTTGGCAATATTGTATGTAAACACAATCATGTCAGTAAAATACTTTTAGAATTAACAAATTAAGATAGATAGATAGATAGATAGATAGATAGATAAAAGAATCCAAATATAATACAAATAAAACAGTATCTAGTAAGCAGCAAAACCGGATCAATTTTTTGTTTGTTTGTTTGTTTTTTAGTTCTAAGTTCTAGTAAGTGTGTGGTCTGTGTAGGTAAAGAGGAAAGCTGATTTAAACAAATAGCTTCTCTGTTATTATGATCTCCACTGTGCTGAATTCAGATAGATCAGTCTTTAAGAGATGTGTCTGTGGTGTTTTTGGCAGATACATCAAAGGCTGTTTCCAGGTTGTTTAGAGGACAGATGTGAATGGGCTGAATCCTGAGCAGGCAGGAAATCAGAGACAGGGTAAAATAAACAGACCAACACAGCTTGACCTTTCCTATAACCTACCTGACCTCTCCTGACCCTACCTCCTCTCTTATCTCTTATCTCCCTCTTTATTCTGACACTGAGGGTGGAAGACAAGTCGTCTATCTCCTTTCTTTTCCCTCTGTCCTTCTTTCTCACACACACAGGCAGACACACAGATCAATCACTGCTCTGGCTCTGGCTGATGCAGTCATTGAGAAGGCTGGAGCCTCGCTATCAGACAGCAAGGAGCTTGTTAGTGTCCAGGAATAAGAGGTAAAAAGAGCAGAAACTGCCTATTTATCAGATCAGATGTGATAAACAGACAGCAATCATGATATTAATCATCGTTTGTTAACGTTGTTAACGTTTGTAGTGTGTTGATAGATTTGTACAGATGCAGCACAGAAAAAAACTGGAAGATGAGAGAGTCTGGAAAAATGAAGGAAGGAGGAAAGAGAACAAGGGATAAAGGCCAGAGCGTAAGGGGTAAGAATGAGCGAAGATAACAAAAGTGATTTAGGAACACGGGAATGAAATAAAAAGGGGGAGTAGGAGGAAGGATTGGAGAGAGTGCGAGCAGAAGGACGTGTATGTAATAGGAGAAGAGAAAAGGGGGATATTGAGGCACCGCAAGCTGTCATCCAGTTGGAGAGGGTCAAAGGTGAAGAGTATCATATAGGACACATGCATATTACACACATACACTACCGTTCAGAACTTTGGGTTAGGTAACGTTTATTTAATGTTTTTGAAAGAAGTCTTTTATGTTCATGAACGTTTCATCAAAATACAAATACATTGCAATTTAAAATAACTGTTTTCTGTTTTAATATATTTTAAAATGTAATTTATTTGTGTGATGGCAAAGATGAATATTCAGCAGTCATAATTAATTCTTCAGTGTCACGTGATCCTTCAGAAATCATTCTAATATGCCGATTTGTGCACAAGAAACATTATCAATGTTGAAAACAGCTGCTTAATATTTTTGTGGAAACATTCTATATATGTTTTTCATGATTCTTTGATGAATAAAAGCATTTATTTGAAATCAAACAGTTTTGTAACATTATGACTTTACTGTCTCTTTTAATCAATTTACTGCATCCTCGCTGAATAAAATTATTACTTTCTTTTAAATAAAATAAAAAAATCTCACTGACCCCAAACTCTTGAACTCTATTTTTACATGCACAAATGATTTTATGTTATTGTTTTACTAAATTCTTATTTCTCCTAAAAACCCTGTTAATCATTACAGATCTGTCTAAATATAATCATACACTTTTGTATATACTATTTATCATAAGGTAAACTTTGCCTCACCATTTAAAAACCAAACTATTCTTTATCCATTTTAGGATTTTGTTTAAACTATTGTTTCTTCATCCCACACGCACTCAAGTTAAAATCTTGAGCACATGTGTAACAGTATCTTGTTGTTAGTTGAGTAACTTCTGTGCTGTTACAGGACGTGTTTGGGAACTGGAGTCAAAGAGAGTCTTGCCAAGAAGTGACGTAAAGCTGGAATCCACTAGGTGGCAGCGGCTCTGTGAGTCTTGTGTTTATTCTCTCAAGTGGCTGAAGACACTCTGTTTCACAAGTTCAGAGAGTGTTTTTGTAGTGTTTGTTACAGGAATTTGCTTTCACAGAATCAACATTGCAAGAAGGTAAGCTGCCAGAACAGCCTGGAGAAAATTCAGTTTAGAAATTAAAGTAAATATTTACAGCCAATCATCGTAAAGGTTCACTCAGTAATTTTTCCTCATCAAAACGTTTCATACATAAAGAAATGAATAGTGCTTTTGAAAATGTTTAAAATCATGTTCAGTCACATGAGACGAAGACTGCAGACGTATCAGTAGCCTAATAAGAGCCGTTTTATTTTGCATGTTGAAATCACACGAACAGTCCAGCACTACTCACTTTATCTCCGCAAGTTCCTTGTGATTGTAACAATTAGCTCTCTTACTTCCATAAACCAAAAGCCATTTGATTTTTATTGTAGTATACTGTGGTATGTTATTGATTAGTTGTCTGCAATACGATGTCCCTTTTTCCTTTCTACTTTGTGTCAGATTACAGTAAGAGAAGGAGAGATGGGTGCAGGCACACACACACACACACACACACACACCATCACTACTCATTCATACAGCTATGACTCTTGTGGTCTCAGACTAAAACAATATATTCCACCTCTAAGACATCTTGGCAGATACACACACAGACAGACACACAGACAGGGAGTCCTTCACCAAACAAAAGGCATATTTAAGATATGAGCATCTCCCTATTGACTCAATCGCTTCTAATATTTCGGCACCACCATTTATCTCCTCGTGTGTCAGTGCTGCTACATGCTTCTTTTGTGCTTGGTAGTTGGACCATCAGGGATCTCGCATGAAATATTTTGTTTAACTGGCCCATGACCGGAGTGTGTTAAACCTCCATCAGGCTGCCTGTCAACAAGCCTTTCTTTCTTTTTCTTTGAACAATCTCGACTGTTCTTTAAACACTCTTGGGAACATTTCCCAGGATTATTATAAATAACTAAAAAAAAGTTGTAAAGACATTAACTGAACTGAAATAAATTCTAAATGAACTATACAAAACATACTTAATAACATATAAGACATTATAAAAATAACTATAAAAATTACAAAAGCACACAAGAAAATTACTAAAACTTTAACAGATTAAAATGTAAAAAAATTTAAAAACTGATGCAAAATGATTAAAAACTATGATAGTATCTCTATTTTGATAGTGTCTCTAAAATAACACTGACACTTACTTGTAATGATCGGTTTAACCTTTCGGTTTAACGAATGTTGTGTTACTGTAATTTAAATGTATATTTCAGAATGTATTATTCACTTATTTGCAGATCTTTTTTGAGTTTAATGCTCAATGCATGACTACTCTCGTGTATTTACTGACACTGTTTTTTTTTTTTTTGTGGAAATAGGAAATAGCAAAAAACTTGGAAAAGAAGAAATGAGAGGAGAGATGGTAAGAGGGAGACAGAGACAGCCAGTGATGGAGTGAAAGAGAGATGCCAGGAGTAAATCTCTTCTCTCTGTTGAGGCAATGTGATCCCCTTCTCCGCTTGGCTGCTTTTGACTGGAACTCCTGTTCTTCCCTCCCAGAACAATGCAGGTCAGCTTAACTTTCAGTCGAGGGGGGCACGCTGTCTACAGGTAGCCCCTTATCCACACATACACACACTCACTGCTGAGGTTTGGTGCCAATAAATTCTATTACCTTAGACTTAGACAGTTTAATGAATGCAGACTCACTTTGCTCATCTTCGCATAAAAATACATGCTAAAAAATATATATAAAGATACACACTTTCAAAATTATTGTAATCATTTGACATCACCAAATCATTTTTAGATTAATAATCATTGAGAACTGTTCTGTCACATTAGAAGAAAGAGATTTTTTTACTGTACGTACGAACAGTGTGTGTGTGTGTGTGTGTGTGTGTGTGTGTGTGAAATATTTGTAACTCTTTTTTTTTTTCAGCGTACTCATGTATTTTTGTGTACACACCAGCGGGAAGCAGCACTGAGCAAGAAAGATATGCAGACAGGAAGCAGAGTGTTTACTCAACACATTTTGAACAAACACAAATAAACTTTTCTGAAGTGACAGGCACAGATAGTCTCTGGCATTCATGCTGAGAGCCTTCTCAGAACACATTATACAGAAATCACACATAAACTCATAAAGAGATGCAAACTAAATATACAGAAGTTACCTGATGAATTTGAAAACAACATATCGTAGAGTCTAGTATGGCTGCTAGTGGTTTACTTAAAAGTCCTTAAGGCTGTTTTTAGACATCTGAATGCTAAGAACTCTGTTTGACTTTGGGCCTATTTGTTCTTTGGGTAAATGACATAAAGTTTTTTTTTTTTTTAACTAATAAAAAGAAAACTATCAGTTTGACACTTCACAATAATGAAATTTCCTTAGAAAAAAAATCTGTGAAGCAGTTTTACAAATATTATAAATTTTTGAAAAAACATTTGTCCTCCAAATGAAAGTATATATTATTTAATAGAGTTCAGGTTGTAAAGTGCAATTGATATTTATGAATTACTAATTTTATTTTTTACCTTAAAAATATATTTCAAGCTTATATATATACAGTATATAGTAATGATGATTAAAGATGTGATGAAACTGAATCTTTTTAGATCTTCTATTCTGTATTGTGACATAATTGAATGTAACTCATTATAGGAAAAGAAATTGATTGGATTTTGAAATGTGGGAACTTGAATGCAGATGAATGTGGTTTAGCAGACTAAACGATTGGAGAAGTTACCCGGTAAGATCCCCGGTTATGACATTTTGATTTAAAATTACAAGGTCAAAATTTTTAATTGAAACATATACACAAATAAATTGTTCACAATATGCATTCAAAAATCAGATGAATTTTCATTTTATGTCGACATTAAGCTGTTCATGAATGTTGGTACTTTTTACTTAATGGTTATGCCATATGATATTTTAGTCACCAAATTTAATTGAAAATTTAATTAAATTGATCAATTTAATAAATTATGTTTTTTAATTACATTTATATATATACTTCTACTACTTCTACTTCTACTGCAAATGGTATAAATGTTTTTCATATGAAACCAATTTAAATACAAAAGCTTTTTTATTTTTATAAGATTTCTTGTAATCGTTGTGTTATTATTTATATGGCTGGTATTTATTCTGTAAGGCAGACTTCATTTGCAGTGAAAGGCAAAGCTTCTTTGTACGTGTGCATGAGTAAAGAGGCTTTGTTTCCTCATTGGCTGCTGTTGCACCTTGTTTGCTGATGGCTTCCAATCAGCACTCCACTTTTCACACTTATTAAACTCATCCATTAACACGTACATACACTGGCTTCCTCTCCGTCTCTCTACCTCTCTTTTTCACACACACACAAGCCCAGCCTCTCAGTGAGAAGCCACTGTGAAACTGAATCCCGCCACTACAAGATAAGGCAGAATTACTGGAAGATGAACAATATGGCCGTTGTTAAGTGGCTGCCAGCCATCAGAACTACACCCACTGCGGAGAGAGTCCAAGGTAGAGTCCGCTTGAGTGAGCCTAACACTATCGGATGTGAACTCTGACAGCAAGCCTGAAGGAATGCAGCAGTGTGTGAGTGTATGTGTGTTTTTGCGCATATATGTGTGTTTATGTACACATGTGTCTTGGAGCTGCACCAAGTCAACTGCGCATAGTTGACCTGTAATAGGAGAAGCAGAAGCCTGTCACTTTCCCAAATTGCTATTCAAAAGCTCTGACATGTCAGGTCAGAAACGGTGTTGAGGTACAGGCTGTGGTTTGATGGGTTTGGCCACATTACAATCATCAGGCTGTGTTGCCATTCTGCTGCTCAGAGCTGTCTACACTATAGTCATGTTGTCAGAATCCGTACCCTCAGACCATAAGGGAGTGCCAAATGTTATTTTTTTAAAGCTGTTTTGTGCCAACATGTAGCTAGAGCTTTGTTCTTAATGGTGGAAAAAAAATAAAAAAGCAAAATAATGGCAACCACGTAACTAAAACCTCTGAATTAGCTTAACAGATACCAAATACATTGGTCTGTTTAGGGGGTGTAAATGTTTGCATCTTGTTTAAAATATGCTTTTTATATTGTGGTCTATGGTATTAGCCACTGTAGGTGAATAAGTGCAGTCAACTCTGTTGCACTTTTCGTGCAAACCAGTGCTTTTCGGTTCATTGAATTGTCGTCTTTTGGGGCTTAGAAGGCACTTAATATTTAACAATATCATCAATTTGACTGCACTTACACAGATGATTTGAAAATTGAGCTGAATGATGATACTGAATCAAATTTGTTGATAACTGATGAATTTTACAACATCAAAATTGTTATTGAACTGAACTGAATCAAGACTGAACTGATGTGAGCTAAATAACAACACTACTGTTTTCAGTAGAGCTGCTTATAGCTTGAATTGAACTTGTTTCATTATGAATGAACATACAAACACTGAACTGACTGGAGCTCAATAATGACACTATTGTCTTTCTACAGCATGCTTTATAGCAGTATTTGGATTTGCTTTATTTTTAAAGTTTGCATCATTTGAATCATTGATTGTGTCACTTTCCTGGTTAATACTGCGAAGCTGCTTTGAAACAATCTCTGTTGTATAGTAAATGAAAATATGATTACAAATACCAGTCTGCAATGTCAAGCAACATTACAGACTATTTTGTACAGCTACACTCTTAAAAATAAAGGTTCCAAAAGGGGGTTTTCACAGCGATGCCATAGAAGAACCAGTTTTGGTTCCCCAAAGAACCTTTCAGTGAACAGTTCTTAAACAAACCTTTTTGTGTGTGTGTGAAGAACATTTAATAATCTAAAGAACCTTTTTCCACTGTATAGAACCTTTTGTGGAATGAAAATGTTCCATGGATGGTAAAGGTTCTTTGCGGAATCATTGATGCCAATAAAGAACCTTTATTTTCAAGAGTGTAAAATAACTGGAAGTGGCTAAAACCAAAAGCAAGTTAAAATGTCTGAAATGTCTCTTGTGACTAGCATAGCAAAACATTCATGTGAATTAGCTATGGCATTATATTGAAGTTTAAGTTTAGCCTTTTATGTTTTCTCTTTCTACTTTCTCTTTTATTCTGTCTTTTTTCAGATGGAGTGATGAATGAATGCTCTGATATGTAGATGCAGCACTTCCATCCAGTTGTTGCAGGACCCTGGGAGAGTCCAAGACTTACTAATAACCCAATTAGCCGTGATTTGTTACGACGTGGGTGGAGAGAGAATGAGCTCTCTTGACCTGTCATTCAAAGACAAATTAACCGTTGCTCCCATGATGCACTAGTGCAGTTGGCTTATGCTGAAAAGGAAGCTATCAAATGTCGACTCCTCTATTGTGGCGACAATTCCCATGGATTCCTCTGTAAAGGTTTCGGAGGTCACCTCTTGCCCTGAGAATCTAAACTTTCAAATGTAGTGTAAATTTATGGAGTGACAGGAATTTAGAAAGTCTCATTGTACACAAGTTGCCTTCTCTGTAATGAAAAGTGTGTGAACACTTCAAATAATGCTTTTATGTAAATGATTTCCCCCATTCAAGTTTGTGATGTGCTGTACAAGTGTGCTGAGTGCTTTCTGAGTGTATTGACTACAGCTGCTGTTATGTTGTAGTGGTGATGTAATGTAGACAGCTGCATCCCATTGGCTGCCTGTCCTCCATCAATGAGAAGTAAACTGAACTTGTTGTTGACACTTTTATTTGCTTAATCTGTTTTCAAATCTTTTTCAAAACTGCCCTGATAAAAGCAACATGTTTTCACCCTACTAATAACTTGGATATGATTTGTATACATGTAGTTTGTATTGACGTTAGTTAAAGTTTCACAGTCTTTCAACATTTTGAAATACAGCCTTTACTTATCTTACATTTTCTTTCAAATATGCTCAACATGCACTACTGTCTCTTTTGCTCACCAATACTGCATTAAATTGATCAAAATACATTAAAACAGTAATATTGTGAATTATTGTTACAATTGAAAACTATTATGAATTTTCAGCAGCCATACTTCAGTCTTCAGTGTCACATGATCCTTCAGAAATCATTCTAATATGCTAATTTGGTACTCAAGAAATAATTCTTATTATCAATGTTGAAAAACGTGCTGCTTAATATTGTTGTGAAACCCATGGTAACATCTTTAATAAATAGAAAGTTCAAAAGAAACGCCTTTATTTTAAATATAAGTCTTCTGTATCATAAATGTCGTTTATGAACAATTTAATGCATCCTTGCTGAATAAAAGTATCAATTTCTTTCAAAAACACTTACTGACCCTAAACATTTGAACAAGTGTACTGATTCATTTTATAAAGCTGAGGTCCTTGCTAAAAGTTAAATCTTTATGTTTCTGTTGCAGGAAGCAAAACCCGACGTTCTTAATCTTTACATAAAGAGCACTCTGTCCTCCGTTAGCCATGCAGTACCGACAGGTACTTGGCAGTGACACGTTATCTAATACCAGTCTCAGTGAGTCCAGCAAAGCGTGAAGTGTGACCAGCAAGCTCTCCCAGCATCCCGTTCGCTCACAGTATCAACACTTAGGTCCTTTCCTCAGGGCACTGCTCTCGGCTAGGTAACACATACCTATGGCATTTAGAAGAGGAAGTGGGTATTAGAGGTGGAAGCTTGCTCAACTGAAATCAAAGGCTTGTATTAAAGCCATGCATATTGGCCATGATCTTGACTGGCTCCTCTAAACATTGAATAAACACATCTGTGTTTATGTGTGCTGAGTGTCTGACTCGAACTCCATTGGCGGTTTTAGGGTTTTAATGGTGGAGACTAATTACTTAATGAGTTTATTAGAGCTAATTTTCTGTGCTCTGGGAAGTGAGTTTAGCTTTCATCTGAGAACAAGAAGGTCTCTTATCTAATAGACTTCCACAGTCTGCAGCAAAGAGACGATCTGTTAAAAAACCCTCCGTGGCTGTCTGGTTTAGGTCCTAATTAAGATTATGACAGTTTCTGCACAGAATGTCATTCAAGCTCTTTCCTTTCTTTTTTCTTACTGATTTAAACATTTGATCTTACATGTAATATTAGTGATTCGGGCTGATTTTCATATTAAATACAAATAGGGAAATTGTACACTGTAAAAAATTTCGAAGTTGTAAATAAAAATTATTGGAGTATGTTTTAAAAAAAGTTCAGTTTTTCTACTTTAAAATGTAATGGTGCATGCCATGTGTTACTTGCTGTTTGTTTGTAATTGTGAAATTTACTAGTAATTTCTGAGTGAAAATCGTTTCTACACCAAATTTTTTCAACATACTTTGAAAAAAAAAAAACAGTTTTTTCACTGAAAATTTGAAGTAGAAAGCCTGAAATATTATGTTCTTTTAAAACATATTCCAATAACCTTTTTTTAAGTTTATTTATTACCCTGAAAAACTGAATTAAAAGAGCTGAAAGATTCTGTTCAAATTATATTATTATAAACAAAAGGCAACCTGAAGCATTTAAAAGTTTAGAAGAATTTAACTAATAAAAAATATTATTTATATTTTTAAACTTTAAAACGCTTCAGACTGTGTTCATTAAGAATGTCCTAAAACACGTTCCTGTCATCATGTTGGCCACATTGAAATCTCACCTGTCAGCAACTGTAGAAGACAGTGTGCTTTTAACAAATGACTCGAGCAAGGATGCAGAATCTCTTATTTATTGCGCCATTTTCATTTCAGAGCATTGACTGGTATTCTGTTTTCTTTTATTTGGGTGAAGTTCAGCACAGAGGCATTTACGAGTGCCCATCTCTGGTGTTTGATGTTAAGGGCAGCTTCGGTCAGTGTAGGCTCCTGGTATGTGTTGGGTGCAGGCTTGAGACAGGATAAATGTTTGGCAGGGAACATGTTCAGCCTCTTTCTTCTCCCCCAGGATAACATAAACAATTTTGGCACAAGAAAGCAACGGTGACCCCAAGGCCAGCCTCTGACACAACCCATTCATTCACTGCCTACCTCTCTCTCTCTTTGTGTGTGTGTGTGTGTGTGTGTGTGTGTGTGTGGCGTAATGTTAGGACCATGGCACAAAGATGATGAACCATGTGATCTGTAGCAAGGGACATCTTGTACCCTAATAATCCTATAATCATTTGCTCATCCTCATGTTGGTCCAAAACTGACTTATTTTCTTCTTTTGAACACAAAAGAAGATCAAATATCCATACAAATGGAAGTCAACAAGGTCCAATGTTGTATTCAATCCCACTGATTTTCATTGTATCTACAAGCTTTTGAAACGTTCTTCAGAATGTCTGAAGAAATGTTAGCCTTTCTTTGATGTATACCATTAATCTAACAAATTCTATCCCTATAATTATAAAGTCCTCAAAATACCCCAAGGAGAATCATTACCTTGTACATCATCAATGTTAGTTTTTAATATTCTGAAAAGACATTAATTTCCTGATGTCCATGCTGTATTTATGATTTATTCCACCTCACACTATCCTTTGAGAGCAGTTTGGCACAGAACAGAACCCTTGATTCATTCCCAAAAAAAAAAAAGCCAATTAAACACAGCCAGGAACGTCATCAGAATCAGATGATTCACCGACAGAGGCTGTTCAGTCACTCAGGCTACACCCAGTGACAACTGTAGAATTATATATTGCTGTTCATTATTACGCTGTTTAAAAAAAAACGGATGCTACACCTCTAAAGGAGTGATTAGTCAAGGGAATATTGTTCATCCAAATTGAAATGACATATTTAATTTCCTTTCAAGTTTAGATTTTGTATGTCAGGTAAAACCTTTGGCAGAAGATTTCACTGCTATATCCTATATCATTTCCACAGACTGTTATAATGTCAGATGACCCCGCAAAGTGAATATCTATCACAAACATTCACATAAAATGTTGAACAATTGGCTAAATTGGAGAGGTGGCTCCAGTTTGAAGATGGTTTGTTTGCTGTGACGGTAGCCATTAATTTAAAAGCAATATTGTGGTGACCCTTTGAACGCTGCTGTAGAACACATTCTGTGTTCTCCCCATGCTGGAATGATAAAAACAAGAGTTATAGGTCTGTTTATCCCGCTCTTAAAGCTCTGAGTGCATTATCAAACATAGAATGCATTAGGGTCGGTATTGTTAAAAGTGTTTTTAAGATCTAATAAATCCTGGTTATTTATGGAGCCGTGGTCACAGTTCTTCACCCCCACCATCTACTTTAATTTAGCCTGAGCTTTGCACCCATACCTGTGTGTGACCAAAATCCCAGCACTGTCTGATCTGATCCGGCCTACATATGAAGGAAGCTTCCAAACTTTTGGTGACTGTGCAGCTATTTCTGTATCTTGGATTATGCAGAGGTATTTCTGCAAAGCCACTTTGTAGAATTCTGGACGTCCGTTTCCCTCAAATGCCAGATGCTTGTATTTCCTTAAGACTGAGTGACAGAGTCTTCTTGTAGAGTGAATGCTGAAGCCATCGTGAACTCTGTTTTATAGTCTGTTATTGTAGAGTGGGTGGCTTTGACCTCCCTCCATGCCTTTAATGGGGTGTGTGTGTGTGCGTGTGTGTGTGTGTGTGTGTGTGTGTGTGTGTGTGTGTGAATGCATGTCCATATTGCCGTGCTAGCAGTGTCCTTGTGTGTTTATTCATTCTCCTAATGGGAATTCATGATTTTAAGTATGTCTTCAGATGGGTGGGGTTGCTTGATTTATTGTTCTATTGCAAGAAATAGGTTAAAAATGTTGCTGTAAGGTCTGTGTGAACATTAACACGCACACTTATTGAAAAAGAAAAAGAATCAGTGAAATTGGCAATACAACTAAACCCTATTTACAACTGCCTATTTCTGGTTTGGATGATCTGATGACAAGTGGTCAGAGCTAAATGTAGCTAAATATGTATTGCAAAACATTGTGAGAGCTGAGAACCACATTCAGGTTATCTTAAAATCCTACAAAGGTTCATCATTGAATGCCTTCATTGCCTTACTTCCTCTCCGTCTCTGGCTGATTAATTAGCTTACTAGAACAAGCTAAAAAAGTGCTATCTTGTCTCTTTGGATCTGTATCAATAGCACCTGAAGCCTACTAGCCTATATAAAAACTTCTGTTCTTTAGCAGCGTATTTAGTTTTGCCTTTTTTGGGTTGTGTGCACCCTTTCTTAATATAGTAAGAAAGGTTTGGACTGTACAGAAGTAGCAAAACAAAAACAAAACTGTGTCAGGTTGGTATCAAGGTTACATAGGCTAAGTAACTGTTCGAGTCCGTCTTCTTAGAGAAAATCTGATTTAGGTATAAGTCTCGCTGGCCTTGATATTTGCAGTATTTTGACAACGGTAAGCGCTCTCAATTAGGCTAGGCCTATACGAAATGACTGAAAAGACATTTTAAATTTTTTAAATTTAACTCGTGAATGTGTTTTAAAATATCGACTTATTAACGAATAATAATATTTCAATAGCAATTTAATAAGCAGTATAATTCAGCTCAATTTCCTGTGCATATTTGTGCTCAAGCTTTTTCTATGTGCGTTGGTGAATCTGCAATATTTTCAAATCACGCTCCGGTTGTGTTGAATGTATTGTTTGTTGGTGTAATGGCACGAGTAAATAAAAGGTCAGGCGATCCTGAAACATTTAAATTTGCCAAGGAAAAGGGGACTAATAATTTTAAAGATCTAATCTGACAACGAAAGAAACGCCATCATTTAGTCTATTAATTTTTAAAAATCATGATTTACAATAGTTTGGCATCTGCAAAATGTTTTCTATTCGGCAAATTAGCTCATTTATTTAATTTATAATATAGAGTATCTTTATTAAGGCATACTTGATTTTGAACAAATCAATGTGTAGCCATTTATGTAGGCTATTTTTTCCGCTGAAAGAAATTACGGTAGGAAATGTAGCCTAAGAAATGTTTTCTCCGAATGATTTATTTTTATTTTTATTTTTTTTAAATAATTAGGCCTTTGATATAATATAATGAGTGGCCTACTACTACTAATAATTATATTTTGCTAATTAGTTAAACTCCATCTCTCCGTTTGTCTGAACAAATTAAACCTTTTCATAAGAGCCTATTCACGCATTTTACATTCACAAACATTTTATGTGCTGATTTATTTTTTGCGAATTGATGTGACAATAAATAACAATAACTTAATTTTGTTCAGAGACACAAATTGTCCTCCAAATTTCACAACGAAAATCTTCTGAATCTTCTGATCTTCTGAAATCGAGTCTTTTAAAAAGATTTTTTTTTCAAAAAAATGTCCAAAACCACAGATACAACAGCCATCATAATGAACAACGAATATCCATTTCGAGTGAGCATGGTCATTCATTTAGTGTAGGTCTACTATGCAGAGTTTCACTTCCATCATTTTCACCACCGGCTTGTTGACGGATTTTTAAGAAAAACGGTTCCTCTGTTCCAAGTGCAGGTTTTTTCTATACGTCTGATGGCGCTGTCCGGTGATGGTAATGGAATTTCCCGCGTCCGTGATATGAGCTGTTCTCTTGATTTCCCGGGAAACAGACGAGCAGTCGCTCTCACGTCTCCACCGGGCTCGGTACCATGCTGTTCGGTGTGTCCGGTAACTGTGAAGAAAGAGAGGTCACGTCGCTGCCAGACGAGTTTCCTAAAGAACCGGATTCCGAGTAAGAGACCTGAAAGTGAGAGGCAAAATTAACTATAAATTTTAAAAAAAGAGCTAGGCAAAATAATAATAATATTAATAATAATAATAGGCTAATCTTAGTATGACAACAGTACAGTAAAGTAGCCTATAAAAACCATAAAAAAATGTCAAAAGCAACTGTATTTTTCCCCCACTCACCAGCTGTTGAAAGGCAGGTTGATCTAAGTCACTCTGAAGTGCAAATTCACTGAGAGCTTTCCAGGGTGGTTGGTAAGTCTGCACTTCCAGCGGGTGTCCTGGCACTGAGGGGTTGTGTCGAACTGGGCTGCCTGCAATCAGCGCAGTGCCCGTCATGCCCTGCAGATTCTGGACCAAAAAGTCCAGACCATTTAATAAGGCACAATGCATCATAAAACAGAGTTAAATTATTTTATTCTTATTTTTGATAAATAAAAGAAAACTATAATATATAAGGGCAGTTCCAGATGAAATCCAGTTTAAAACATTCCCCAAACAGTAGAAGGAGTCCGTAGCTAATTTGCTTCAAGCCAACATTGCAATCGAATTAAAATCATCTCGGCTCATATCAAGTGTCAGGGATCACTCAGAGCCGTACTGGTTAAAGTCTGTATTTTTTCCCGCATGGTAGACAAAATTTCTCACATTGAAAGTGCATTAAGACACTCACCGTCTTATCGCCATGTTGCTGTTGTAACTGTTTCATGAGGATAGATCTCTTCTTGTCCTTGCAGCGCTTGTTTTGGAACCAGACTCGAATGACCCGCGGGCTCAGGCCTGTCATCTCCACCAGCTGCTCCTTCATGAGCGCATCTGGTCTCGGGTTTGCGTTGTAGCACGTCCGTAAAGTGTGTAGCTGCTTTTCGTTTAACACCGTCCTCACCCGAGTGGTCTTCTCTGATTGCTTGTGTATGTGGTTCCGATGAGGAGTTTGCCGGACCGACACAGGATCAGCTGAACAAAAATGTAAAAACAATAATATAATAAACAATAGAATAAAAATAATAATAATTAAAATAAAAAGTTTGAAAAGAACATAAAATATGCTACTAGACAATATAAATGTCTAAAATAATAATGCCGTTTGATTCAAAATTACACTTGCATTTTGAATATTAGCCTACACAAGAATACAAACACTTTTAATAAAATTGGAAAGTTAACTGCATAGATTTATTTTGCAAATATGCAATTGTAAATTATGAAATTAAAGCGCATGTTGAGTCTTTTGTAACTCTCGGTGTTTAAGGCCCTGCCGCTCAGGCTTATCAGTGGTTGACTAAACAAAGTTATCAAGCGGATCAGCCTGTAATTAGCTATTATGTAACAACATTACACGATTCCTCCCACAGTAGCCTATATAATTAGGCCTACCATTCAATTTAGTGGACGTGCTCAGTTCCAAAACTGACCTTAGGCTAAATAAGCCCTAGCCGCTCCGAATAAATAGCGCTAACTAACCGTTCCAAATAATTTATTTTTGTTTTGTTTTTTGTCTACTATCATTTCTATACGTCCGTGTCCGATACAACTGTAACAGTATGTGACCCTGAACCACAAAACCAGTCATAAGGGTAAATTTTAGAAATTGAGATTTATCATCTGACAGCTGAACGAATGAATTAAGCTTTCCAAATGATGTATGGCTTGTTATGATTGGACAATATTTGGCTGAGATACAACTATTTGAAAATCTGGAATTTGAGGGTGCAACAAAATCAAAATATTGAGAAACTCGCCTTTAAAGTTGTCCAAATTAAGTCCTTAGCGATGCACATTACTAATCAAAAATTAAGTTTTTATATATTTATGGTACGAAATTTACAAAATATCTTCATGGAACATGATTAATATCCTAATGAGTTTTGGCATAAAAGAAAAATCGGTCATTTTGAACCATATTGTTGGCTATTGCTACAAATATACCCGTGCTATGACTGGTTTTGTGGTCCAGGGTAAGTCAGTTGGTTGTTATGTGCTATACTGACCTGCCATATGCAGTCCTCTGCTGTGGATGTGTCCCGGACTGAGAGGGCTTTTGCCTGATCCGCGCTCCAGGGCCAGACCATGATCTGCTCGACACAACAGTTCCTCGTCCCGGACGGAGAACTCGTCCCCGGGCAAAAGCTGCCGGCTACACACCGAGCAGCGGAAACACTCGATGTGATACACACTGTCCCGAGCTCTCATGACCAAATCACTGCTGCTGAAGCCCAAAGTGCATTTTGCGCATTTTATACCGAACAATCTGTTGGATGTAGAATAGAAAAATAATTTAATTTGTGGAGTGACAAAGCCAAGCAAGTCCAAGCATGCTTTTTAATTCCACTTTAATTTAATTTTACAGTCTGTTGCCAGATGTTGTGATCATTATAAATATGAAATACACAGCCTATGCGACTGAATATAATTCACACTTTTCCAGAAACAAACCAAATACAACAACAAAAAACAAACAAAAACAAAAAAAACCTACCTTACATAATCTCTCTTGCAGTACGTTTTCCCGTCCCGTACGAAGCAAGTGCACGTCTCGTCCAGGTATTGGTTACACTCCACGCATTTCAAACAGGCTGCGTGCCACTCCAGGTCAGGGGAGACCCGCAGAATATACTGGTCATGGATCTGACTGCCGCAGCCTACACACATCGCAAGTCCGGACTTCTCTGAGCATGAAAAAGATCATTGTTTTGAGCTCTTATAGAGTTAGACATTTAGTCGAGAATTTATAAGTATTTCATAAAAATCGAAATCATCGAGGTTTGTAACTAATATTGGGCTATAGTGAAAAGATCAAGACAGTTTTTTCTCGAATGACACTGCAGAAGCAGTAGTCCTGAAAAAAAAGTAGGCCTAATCATTAACAATCAATTTTCAAATGCAACAACACTGAATCAAATTTAAACGCTTAATTTTAAACATGAAGTTACTTTTTGTAGGGCCTATAGATTTTTTTTTTTTTCACAGCAATACATACTTTTGGAATGATCCCCCATATCATCCAAAAAAGAAGAGCTGAATATTATATCCACCATACAGGTTGCCTGAAGAGAAGATTGCTTGTAGAAACAGAAAGAGAGAAAAGGTAGTGTCCGCTCCCGGCTGCCCCGCAACTTGAGTCCAGAGTGAGGAGAGATGGAGAGGGGGCTAAACGCAGGAACAGGGGCTGAGAGAGAGAGAGAGAGAGAGAGAGCGAGAGCGAGCTGTCTGCTCGAGACGTGACGTCAGGCGCAAACCCGAACTAAGACGCGTCAGTAGGGGGCAACAAGTCACAGTGCACCCAATATTGATTCGTTTCACTCCCTAGACATGATCAGATAACTGTGCTTGTTGTTTCAGAAAAATATAAAAACATCTTAATTTGCTTTGAGATTATTAGACGTGGAGAAAACGTTTTTTGTTTTTTTTATTCAGGGTGTTTCAGTGTGAGGTATTTTATAGGTTCTTGGATTCACACCATAGGCTACCTTTAGGAAAGGTAAGATTTATCTTGTCAAGTGGCTCATTAGGATCGAAGTAGCCTACTATCACGGTGACATATTGGTTGAAAAGCTAAACCCACAACCCCAACAATATCTTATATTCATTTAAGAAATCAAATCTGATTTTTTTTTTAACAGATAGATCAGTAAAATGAATGGTAGTGATTATTTAATATCTAAATAGGGCTATATAAATCATGTTCAGCAAACTGGACTGTGTCTAGACTCTGGAAGGCTTATTCTTGACGAAATTATGCCTACTGAATTCTGAAATCAGTAGAGGCCATAGGTATTTCATTTTGTTTGCTGTTTTGAATTAAAATGTTTCCTATATTTAACCATTTCTAATTTAGGATAAATTCTTAAAATGAGATGTACATACAGCAGGTAAAATAAGTATTGAACACGTCACAATTTTTCTCAGTAAATACAGGTGCATCTCAATAAATTAGAATGTCGTAGAAAAGTTCATTTATTTCAGTAATTCAACTCAAATTGTGAAACTCGTGTATTAAATAAATTCAGTGCACACAGACTGAAGTAGTTTAAATCTTTGGTTCTTTTAATTGTGATGATTTTTGCTCACATTTAACAAAAACCCACCAATTCACGATCTCAACAAATTAGAATACTTCATAAGACCAATAAAAAAAACATTTTTAGTGAATTGTTGGCCTTCTGGAAAGTATGTTCATTTACTGTATATGTACTCAATACTTGGTAGGGGTTCCGTTTGCTTTAATTACTGCCTCAATTCGGCGTGGCATGGAGATGATCAGTTCGTGGCACTGCTGAGGTGGTATGGAAGCCCAGGTTTCTTTGACAGTGGCCTTCAGCTCATCTGCATTTTTTGGTCTCTTGTTTCTCATTCTCCTCTTGACAATACCCCATAGATTCTCTATGGGGTTCAGGTCTGGTGAGTTTGCTGGCCAGTCAAGCACACCAACACCATGGTCATTTAACCAACTTTTGGTGCTTTTGGCAGTGTGGGCAGGTGCCAAATCCTGCTGGAAAATGAAATCAGCATCTTTAAAAAGCTGGTCAGCAGAAGGAAGCATGAAGTGCTCCAAAATTTCTTGGTAAACGACAAAGTGACTTTGGTTTTCAAAAAACACAATGGACCAACACCAGCAGATGACGTTGCACCCCAAATCATCACAGACTGTGGAAACTTAACACTGGACTTCCAGCAACTTGGGCTATGAGCTTCTCCACCCTTCCTCCAGACTCTAGGACCTTGGTTTCCAAACGAAATACAAAATTTGCTCTCATCTGAAAAGAGGACTTTGGACCACTGGGCAACAGTCCAGTTCTTCTTCTCCACAGCCCAGGTAAGACGCCGTTGACGTTGTCTGTGGTTCAGGAGTGGCTTAACAAGAGGAATACAACAACTGTAGCCAAATTCCTTGACACGTCTGTGTGGTGGCTCTTGATGTCTTGACCCCAGCCTCAGTCCATTCCTTGTGAAGTTCACCCAAATTCTTGAATCAATTTTGCTTGACAATCCTCATAAGGCTGCGGTTCTCTCGGTTGGTTGTGCATCTTTTTCTTCCACACTTTTTCCTTCCACTCAACTTTCTGTTAACATGCTTGGATACAGCACTCTGTGAACAGCCAGCTTCTTTGGCAATGAATGTTTGTGGCTTACCCTCCTTGTGAAGGGTGTCAATGATTGTCTTCTGGACAACTGTCAGATCAGCAGTCTTCCCCATGATTGTGTAGCCTAGTGAACCAAACTGAGAGACCATTTTGAAAGCTCAGGAAACCTTTGCAGGTGTTTTGAGTTGATTAGCTGATTGGCATGTCACCATATTCTAATTTGTTGAGATCGTGAATTGGTGGCTTTTTGTTAAATGTGAGCCAAAATCATCACAATTAAAAAAAAACAAAGACTTAAACTACTCCAGTCTGTGTGCATTGAATTTATTTAATACACGAGTTTCACAATTTGAGTTGAATTACTGAAATAAATGAACTTTTCCACGACATTCAAATTTATTGAGATGTACCTGTATATTTCTAAAGGTGCTGTTGACATGAAATTTTCACCAGATATCGGTAACAACCCAAGTAATCAATACATACAAAGAAAACAATTCAAATATGTTCAGAAATTAAGTTCTGTGTAATAAAATGGAATGACCAAGGGAAAAAGTATTGAACACGCTTACGGAAATTTATTTAATACTTCGTACAAAAGCCTTTGTTGGTAATGACAGCTTCGAGACGCCTCCTGTATGGAGAAACTAGTCGTATGCATTGCTCAGGTGTGATTTTGGCCCATTCCTCCACACAAACAGTCTTCAAATCTTGAAGGTCCTCTTCTATGAACTCTAAACTTAGTTCTTTCCATAGATTTCCTATCGGATTCAAGTCAGGTAATTGGGATCATTGTCTTGCTGAAATGTCCATCCTCATTTCATCTTCATCATCCTGGTAAATGGCAGCAGATTTTTATCAAGAATGTCTTGGTACATTTTTCCATTCATCTTTCCTTCAACTTTCCACTTTTATGTTTTATGATTATGGCCCCAACAATGCTCAATGGAGCATTCAGAAGTATAGAAATCCTTCTGTAACCAATGCCATCAGTATGTTTTGCAACAATAATGTTTTGCAACAAGGTCTTGAGAAAGCTCTTTGCTTTTACCCATCATGAAATGTTTCGTGTGTGACATGTTGGTAATGAGACACCTTTTTATAGGCCATCAGTTGAGACTGAACCAGCTAATATTAATTTCCACTGACAAGGGGCAGGATTGCTTTCTAATTACTGATAGATTTCTACTGATGTCTTGGCTTTACATGCCTTTCTGCACCTTCCTTTCTTCATGTGTTCAATATTTTTTCCCTGTGTTATTCCACTTTATTCCACTGAACTTTATTATTGAACTTATTTGTTTTGCTGCCTTTGTATGTATGGATTACTTGGATTGTTACCGACATTTGGTGAAAATTTAATGTCAACAGCACCTTTAGAAATATATTTACTGAGAAAAATGGTGATGTGTTCAATACTTATTTTACCCGCTGTATAGCTTATTGCTCATTTGATTGCCACAGTAAATAAAAATGTACAATTTAAGGACAAATAATATGCTAATAATAATATGGGGAAATGAATCTCTCATCCATACTTTGTTTAGACACTGAGTGCAGTCACAGTGATGAAAGAGTTCACATTATGGCCAATTGCATTTGATTGCAGTAGGCCTACATAGCAGCCTAAAAATAGAGCTAACTGGAGGAAGAAACACAACGTTTTAGAACAATTTTATGTTTTAACATTATAATTGTAATCTTTCTTTGAAGCAGTGTTGACATTTCAAACTGTGTCATTGAAAACTATTTCAGTTTTTCAGACTTTAAAAGGAGAACATGAGAACAGAACGTGATAATTCAGTTCTGTCATAAGAGATGAACCACATAATTGTTTTGTTATTCATAAGAATTTAAAATTGTAATATGCTTTAACATCTCTGCTGAATAATGAACCCTGGATCCTATCTGTCACTGCTGTGCTTCCAGATATGGCTGTATGAAACTGTATGAAATTTAATGGTCGAATGTGCTTTGCATTCTGATGAAAAATATAAGGGAGAAAAAGGGCTACTTCTGCCCTGCATGAAAACCGGCTATACATGCCTTGGCTCATCAAGACGAACTTTCATGTCATCTTCCTCCATTTGTACAACTTCTTCAATCTCTGAAACCCAAGGGAATTGTCGCAGTGTAGCATATACTGACACCCAGCGCTCGATCTGAAGGTGACTTGGGGCGCTCCGGAGACCAAGAGTGCTGTCCTTTTAAAAAAAACTGTCGTTTGCGATGTGACATTGTTATTATTAAGCATATTAAAGCACGGTTGAAAACAGTAGGGGGTTGCGGCAGTTTTAAGGGATCGGGACCTCTCGTTAAAAAATTAATTGTGTCCTAGTGCCACAGATAACTATACTCCCTTCTCTCATTTCAGTTTCTGTCTGACTTCCACGAGACAGTCTTCACACCTGCCAGCTGCGATGCTTCCATCAATTCAAGAGATTAATATAGGCCTATGCGGGAAAAAAGAGATATAGTAAAACTATTTATAGTATTTTAATCCATAGATCGATCATATTTTATCTCATATTTTGAAGAGAACAAAAATAAATTCACTTCTGGGGAAATTGGCGCGAACAACTGGACATAAACCACTTAGCCACGGTGACTCTTGTTTAGTGTACAATTTTATTCAGTCACATTACTTGAGGCATTGAGGAGATTTTTATGCACATCTAAAATTGTATTCAGTCACTATGTTTCTGTCGTTTTTGACGGAAAAATATTTGTAGGCTACATCAAGCGATAGTTTTTTTTTCTTGCGAAAAAAATTGTTGCATCTCGGTAAACTTGTGATATCCCAAATGTCCCTAAATTCGCATAAAAATATGCATAAAACCCAGAGATGTTAATAGTAGCTTTTACCAGAGACCAAGTTAATGAAACTGCAAAATGAATACAAATACAGTTTTTGAATTACAATTGAATTAAATCATTATTTAAATTCTGGGGAATTTTCAACTGATGAAATTTGTAATTGTTGTTTATTACAATGTTTTTTGACCCATTTCAGTTACTTTACAGTTCATTTTACATGGTGTTTTGATTGCTTAATAAGACTTTTCAAAAAATACCACAGAAGAAAAAAAGTCACAGAGGTTTTGGAACTCTTTAAGAGTGAGTAATGATTACAGGCATTTTCATTTTTAGGTGAACTATTCTGAAATGTTCACCTGAACAAACACAGCTCAGTTTATTTATTGTGGGTCCTAATTGTCACAGTAAGGATAAAGATTGAAAATAAACATCCAGAATCATTAGATTTATCACTTATAATTGAAACGCTATGGTCCAGAAATAATGTAATATTATCTATAATGCTGCCACAGGGTCACTGTTTTTAATTGTAATATCCTGTACCTCTTTACTAAATTCGTAATGTGCAGTGAACATGCATGTAAACATCAAATGGATTCAAAGTCATAAGCCATGTAACCTTCTGCGTAATGGGAATACCACAGCGTAACCAACAAACATGCAGAAGCAAAAACAACACATGCCTATTGACAGATTCTTGTGCTTCAGCGTGGCCCATTATTTCGTTCAGAACTGTTTGATCCATGGTCCCATCCAATGGGGATAGGCCAGCTGTCAGGGGTCTGCATTAGCAGAGTTTAAGTGTTGCTAATGGCAGCTTTAAGCCCTAAATTATTTACTGCTCTCATCAGAAATGAGACTTAAAGTGCTGTGTGTCCAGCCAGCCCCCGAACAGCTACATGTGCCAAAACCACAGTCAGAATTCAATGCACACAATTTCCAATGGAAATTAATAAATCACGCCATAACCATAAATAGCAGTGATTATTATTACAGGTCATTCCTGTTCTTTTTTGTTTTTAATGCGCATAGAGTTTTTCCTGGTTTTCTTTTTGATACGATAAGACTCATATAAATGCTTACGGCCGATTTTAGCACCAGCTCAGAATAACAGTGGTGAAAAAAGAAAAGAAAAATCAAGTCATCATGCATGCGCCTCTGAAAGTAGAATCATGTTGCTTATATATAATTTAACATATGTCTGATTTAATGTTGCATTCACATAATAATTAGTATTAATTTTTGATTGCTGCCTTAGGGCATTTCTGCATTGTTGGCAGACGAAGCAGTCCCATTATTATCATAACCGTGTTCCTGTCAGTCTGGCCTTTTTATTTTACAAATGCTGAGCTTGTATCTCTGCCCCTGCCAACACAGAACAGATCTTGCACATTCATTAAGAGCCGTTACCAATATGTGTCACTATATGTGTCAGCTCCTCTGTGGAACAACACGAGAAACTGCACATTCACTCCTGCAGTTCATTCTTTATTAGATGTCCAATTGTTTTCAAGTACTTTATTTCCCAAGGATTATTATCCAAACTCCTTTTAGATACAGTTGCAGGAATATATTTCTGAACCATTTGGATTTGTCTGCGTTTCTGCAGAAAGTGTTCATGATTTTGGTCATGTTCTTATCTGTCTGTAGTAGACAAATACACACAAACAATTCTATGGAACACAATGTGAACCTTCACAATGCAGGACAGGGAAAGTATGCAAAACCGTAGTGTTTAACCCTCTTTTGGCAGAATACCTGCACTGCAGATCAGACCTGTACAACTGTCAGTAGGAATTTTGTACCATTTATCTTTACGAAGCTATTGTCAGTTTTTTTAGTTAGTTATTTTGGTGTGAAGTCATGCCAAAGCATATTTTCTTCTTTTGAAGCCATTCTACTATTGATTTACTCCTGTGCTTTGAGTTGTTGTTCTGTGGCATCACTCAACCTCTTTTGAGCTTCAGGTGTGCAAAAATATTGTTTCTACATATCAAATAAAATTTTAACGACCAGTTAATGCTGTTTTTAAAAATTTCTTTAAATTATTTACATACATTTTTCTGCTATTTTAAGTACTTAATCTTTAAAGGTGAAAATGCATTGTTATTATTATGTGAATACAATTTGTCATATGTCAATTATATTTCATCTAGATGTATATTTGTGTCTGTGTGTGTGTGTGTGTGTGTGTGTGTGTGTGTGTATACACACCACCAGTCAAAAGTTTTTGAACAGTAAGAATTATAATGTTTTTTTAAGTCTCTTCTGCTCACCAAGCCTGTATTTATTTGATCCAAACTATAGCAAAAACAGCAAATTTTTGAAATATTTTTACTATTTAAAATAGCTGTTTCAATCTGAATATATTTTAAAATGTAATTTATTTCAAAGCTGAATATTTAGCATCATTACTCCAGTCACACGATCCTTCAGAAATCATATATTCTATCTGAGAAATCTAATATTCTGATTTGCTGCTCAAAAAACATTTATTATTTTTATTATGTTGAAAACAGCTGAGTAGAATCTTTTCAGGTTTCTTTGATGAATAGAAAGTTCAGAAGAACAGTATTTATCTGAAATAGAACACCTTATATATTTATCATCACTTTTGATCAATTTAAAGCATCCTTGCTAAATAAAATATTAATTTCTATAACCCCCCCCCCCCCCAAAAGCTGACTCCAAGCTTTTGAATGGTATAGTGTATAATGTTACATGATCTTTCATGTAACATTATACTTCATCAAAGAAATCTTGAAAAAAAATGTACTCAACTGTTTTAAATATTGATAATAATAATAATAAATGTTTCTTGAACAGCAAATCAGCATATTAGAATGATTTCTGAAGGATCATGTGACACTGAAGACTGGAGTAATGATGCTGAAAATTTAGCCTTGATCACAGGAATACAATTTTTAATATATTGAAATAGAAAGCAGTTATTTTCAATAGTAAAAATATTTCACAATATTTCACACTGATTCTGCTGTTATTTTTGATCGAATAAATGCAGGCTTGGTGCAGAAGAGAATTCTTTAAAAAAAACATTAAACATCTTACTGTTCAAAAACTTGATTGGTAGCGTATATATATATATATATATATATACATATATATTATGGTAGTATAGTATATACAGTATATGCTGGTAGTATATATCTCATGTTTTCACACCTGATGAGCGAACAATGGCATGTATATATCTAAATATGACCATTTCTGCTTCAGGTGCCCATGGGACTGGTGGGCAGGCAGGCGGTGTGAGTGTGGCTATTTTATCCTCGCTGTCCTGCTCCATGTGAGCGTTTTAGCAGCACCGTGGGGCCAGAAGATGAACAGACTATCACTGCCCTCTTCACTGCCTAACAGCCAGCAGACTGCACAGCAACAAGCACTCTGGGAACACTGTCCAACCGGGGGCAAACGACCAGACCATCTGTCTGCTGCTTCACTCAGATATACATATATTTTTAAACCGGGGCGGGGGAAGTCAGCAGAGTTTGGCAGGAGAAAGTTGCCAAAGCTGTAGCTGGGGACTTGAGGCCTGGTGGGGAGGAGAGCAGCTCTCACTCTGGATTAGACGTCCTGGCTTTTAACGGCATGTTCACAAATTGATGCTGGGCTCCTCAGGGGCTGCAGCAGGAGCATTAAATGGCACTGAAATATTCATATGTGAGTGCATTTAGCTGAGCGCAGCTGATGGGCGGCTCCCAGGAGGGGCCACAGGGAAGTGCTGCTGGGCTCCGATCCCTTACCCCCACCCACCCGTAGACCCTCATGCCCTGTGTATGGGTGAGGGGAGTATCTAGAGCTGGTTTTGTCAGAGCTCTCTAAGAAAGCATCCAGCAAGATCAGTGAAGTTCAACTCTTTTAAAGTGTGTCCAGTTGTGAGACCATTTGTCTGTCTGTCTGTCTGTCTGTCTATCTATCTATCTATCTATCTATCTATCTATCTATCTATCTATCTATCTATCTATCTATCTATCTGTCTATCTATCTGTCTATCTGTCTGTCTGTCTGTCTGTCTGTCTGTCTGTCTGTCTGTCTGTCTGTCTGTCTGTCTGTCTGTCTATGTATCTCTATCTCTCTTATCTATACTAAATATAAATAAAATATACAATTATACAATAATACATGGGTATTAAATTTGTTAAATTGAATAAATGAATAATTAAAATAATGGCAATCAAAAACATTTTTATATACAATTTTCTAAATTTCAGTCTTTTTGTAACTGTGATTTTGTCATTTTTGTAAAGTATTCTCGTCTGTCTCAATGGTTCATTATAGTCCAGTGTTTTTGAATTGCATATTAATCATACACTCTGAGAAAAAGAAATATGCAAAAAGTTCACTTTTAGGGATAAAACAGCTTGTCATTGGGGAAGCACCCTCAAAGGGACACCTTCAGTGTTAAAAGGTTCATGTAGTACATTAAGAGTACATATTAATAATCTGAGGTACTAAATTTTATGGGTTGTTATACCCCTAAAAGGTACAGTTTTTGCACATTCTTTCCCACAGTGTCAGACGTCTCCTGTCTCTCTGACTAAATCCAGTTTTCCTAGTCTCCCAGCTTTGCTCTGTGTGTCTGACCCAGTTCTTCTACAGAAAGTAGAGGCTAAAATCCATCCAGCGGAAAACTTTTATGTAAATGTGAAGTGTAGAAAACTCCTCTGTAGCCATGGTAACAGTCTCTGGAGTAGATGTCTTCAGCTGAGCATTTTCACTTCGCTGGGGTGCCATGCACTTAAGAAGAATGTTTTCAAAAAGAAACCTGAGAAGCTTTTTAAAATATGATGTATAATTTATTTGCATTTTTTCTCCTGGCTCATATCTCTTTGAAAGATGGTTTAGGATTGGATGTGGTGGCCATTTGACTACTGTGTGCAATGCTACAACATCCAGCAATATTCTTGTTTGGGTGACTTGTGTATTGATTTTGCTATGAATCCAGACGTTCAGTACTATAGAGAATCCAAAAATTCATTGACTGCAAAGGAATGAATGTTGTCAGCATTTTTAATTTTTTTGTTCTCTGCAAACATGGAAGCTTTTATGCCAAAAATGCTCCCTTTGGCACTAATTTAAAGCCAAAACATTTGTAGAGATATGAATGTCTAAAGGAACACACATCAAATTATTTGATCATGACTGACTTTATAATATATGAACTGTTGTTTACTGTTGTATCTGAAAACATACTACATTTCTGTAGATAATAGCAAATAATAAAGATCCAGAGTGATTTTCTTAGACTATGGCCTACCACGTAAAATAGTGCATGTGACATCGGTGGTTCAACCTTAATTTTATGATGCTATGAGAATAATTTTTGTGCGCAAAAAAAAACAAAAGGGTCAGAAATCTCTCGGATTTCATCAAAAATATCTTAATTTGTGTTCCGAAGATAAATTTGAAGTTTGAACTATCCCTTTAAGGGAATTATATTTCAAATGAATTATGCCAAATCCCTCTATTTTTTTTTTTATATATATATAAATTGTTAGGTCTATCTAAGCAACATAAGTTAAAGAAAGTGAAATAATTGATATTTACTCTATAAAAATAAAATAAAAAAACTGGTCATGCAGTTTTAAAGGGATTAAAGTCACAGTTCAAGCGCACGGGTTATGAAAGATCTGAATAATTGAGTTCTGTGTCTAATGGTCAGAGCAGGAATTGCTTGTCACATATCTGCACTCAACCCTTTCATTGTTACCCCAACTAACTGTCTCCCTCCATCAGTGTCAAAAGTATCTCAGAGGTAGCTTCAGGTCCAGTTTTCTTCACTTAACAGCATTCCATCCAACACAAATGAGAGCTGATATGATATGATGAGAATATATAAAAGCATAGTACTATAAGTTTCCTGTGCTACATTTAAATGGCATTTGTAAGGACTGTATTTATAGTTGCAGACAGCGGCGTCTTGTGTACTATTTTTGAGAAAAACATGAAAATGAAGTCTTCAGAGAGTTGTGACAATAACAATAATTGTGATTAAAGTCATGTTTGCAGTATGAATACTGATGTAGTTTAGTGGTTATTTATACTTTGTTGGGGAGACTACAGAAGCACGAGGCCAGCTGAGAAAAGTTTGGTCAGAAACCACAAACACTTGAATGACCCAGAGACAGAGGAAGTCAGACGAAACATGTAGATTGTCTCCCCTGTGAATTCTCAATTGTCCATTATTCCACCCAATGGTAATGTAGCTCTGCTGAATAATTGAGGCTCTGCATTCATTTGAGAGCTGAATTCAGGGTGTAAGCGTGTGTGTTCATACATATGGGTTTGATGGCTCTTTTTAAACTCTTAACTCTTTTGATATTTATGGGGCCTGACCACCAGACATTGCGCTTAAAAGTGCTTCACTGAATAATCTTACTATAAATAGTAATGATATTTAATAATACAAATGTAAATATTATAAAAATTATTTAAAATGTATTATTATGAATACCAAGTGTCTTAATTGTTTCTTTCTTTGTCTTATTTTTAATGAGAACAAAGTAACAGTTAATTGAAAATATTTTATTGTGTAGATAATATGTAATAATGAATATGTATGACTGACTTTTCAGTTGAAAATATATGGTTTGGCTAGGGAACAAAATAGTATCAGTTCTCATTTGCCGGCTCTTTGCACAATTAGCAACAGTCTGTCACATTAGCATGTCATGCTTTTAGCTTGTCGTTGTACGTCTCACTTGCATTAAATTAACAACCGTGCGTAAATATTTGAGTACATTTAATTCACAACAAAATTGTGTTGAATTAATAATAGCTAATTAGTGTGATGCTCATTAAAGAATATCCAGACTAAGTGGGGTGTCATGCTTATGTTGTGACAGTTCCTTGAATGATAATGGAATTGAGCTTTTTTAGATTAGTGAGGTGGATGTGATACTACAGAACAAACACAACTTTAACATTATGATTTTATTTAGAAATACTAAGAAATTAAAGTTGTTACACTGTAAAGGTTTTATTATTTATACACATCTCATTATTCTTTCATTTTTTTATACATTGGCTGGTGTGTGACACTACACCATGCAACAGCAACATCAGCATCAAGCTGAACAATTGCATTTGACAGTTATAAATATGAGCACTTTTAGAATTTCAAATCTCTGTGAATATGTACCTTCTAACATAAACACAATGTTTCCCTACTTTATTGCATTAATACAGTTTTTATCAGTGTCTCACTACAAAATAACCAAACTATTTTATGCTAACCTCCATACTGATGATAACATAATGAGATCCTATCTTAATATCAAAATCTTTTTCTTTTTTGAAGTTGTAAATAATGATCATTGGAGTACATTTTACAAGAAAATACAATTTCAGTTTTTCCACTCTAATTCAATGTGCTACTTTCTGTTTCTTTGTGTTTGTAAAACACTAGCGATTTCTGAGTAAAATTGTTTCCCTGTTTTTTTTTTTTTTTTTCCAGAGCAGATATTAAATTAATATTATATTGTAGGTGTATAGTTTGCTTCCATTCTACATTTCATTCTATAGTCTGTGACATTCTACCCCAAATTTTGGTTTTTCCTCTGTAAATGCCTGACTAAATTTTGCACACTTGGGATGTCTAACTCTGAGCAAAGTGGCCCACCCCCTGTGTGTGACCTACAAAACATTGCTCTTTATGACAGTGGTCCCAAAGCTCAGGTCTGTCTGTCTTGTTTCAGAGTCTGCTCTCAACAGGGAAAGAGTCTTAAAGTGAAGCTGAATGTCTTTACTCCAAGAGCCCTGAGGCGACAATGTACAGGTTTAAAAACACCTGCAGCCCAACAGATCCACACTTTTAGTGCACGTCGTGATGCCATGTTCCTCCAAAACGTTGTGTTTGTTCCTGAAAGCCAGATTTACCACAATTCCACCGGGGCCTGTTTGAGTGGCAGTGTGTATGGAATGCGACAAAAGAGATTGTTAGGAAGTAAACAGCTGTTTTCACTCTTTTTGCGGTGAAGGGACTTTAAAATTACCCACTCTTCACCTGAAAGAGGTTTTCACCTGCTGTACCAGCGTGGCCATGGGAATTAGTGTGGGACTGAGGGAATTGTACTGCAAGCCTAAATGGCTTCAGTTTGCATTTAGTCCTGAGGCAGCTCGCTATCTGACCACTGCCCCGATTGAGAGCTGCTCCAGGCTACCAGGCTACCTAACCGCAGGAACAGGAAACAGCCTGTCTGTTGTGGTGCACTCGGCATTGACATCTAATACACACAACAAAGAAAACTGGAGATCATCACCCTGTGATTATTAACATCCAATATCATGTTCATCACTAATTTCACAGTAAATGATCAATTTATTTGGGCTTTACAATTTTAAGATTTAAGTAAATTATTAATTTAATCGGTATTTAGATGTTATTTATGGATCATTTTGACTGGAAATACCAAATAACTCCACTGATCGCTTTAACGAAACACTGCTGTTGCACGAGAGCGCCATCTATTGGAGAAATAAGACTGAACGCATCTATGAATTTTTGGACCTTTTTTACAGACTTCAATAATTAATACCGTGAGTTATATTGTCCTGGCATTAATTTACAAAATTTTGTAAACATTATAGAGATGGGGTGACTAAATTTGACATCTTTCTCTTTCATCTGCCGTAATTCATTTCTCAGCATGTGTTTGCTCTTTTAGAAAGTTATGAAAACGCAACAGCTGAATTTTTATTTTGCTGCTGGAATAAATAGGAACACAAACGTTACATTTTCCATTTCACAGTTTCCAATGTCATGTAGTTTACTTCTGTGCATGTACACCTGGAAATGTTAAAAAACACACACTAGCCAACAGTTAGTGACATCATTGATTTTATTATATACATAATTATATACATGCAGACATAATGGGCCAATAACTGCACGACCCAGCAGCAGGTGCAGATGAAGAAAAACCAATACACCGTCATTAAAAAAAAAGAAAACATGACAGTAGTAAAACTTACTTTCCTTAATGCAAAGCCAAGTATTATCTATATGATCTTAAGAAAGTTGGGAAAAAAGATTTGGCAACAACAGTTTAAATCAACCTTCTAAATACTGCAGCAAATATATTGTATATCTCCACAATGCAGGTAAATAGCCCACTTCACTTATCTGTGATCAACACAATGTGTTATTTAGCTAGAGCATAGAATAAATGATTAACCTTTAAAAGCTCAACTGAACTGATGAATACAGAAATGAAGGATTACCCTGTTGGAATGAAACTGGATTTTTACAGGATTTTGATTGGGACAGGCAGCGTAAATAAACTGAAATATTACAAAGAAATTCCACCTTTTCCCCTTCGGTCCTTTATTATTCCAATACAGACACTAAGAACTGCTAGCAAGTCAATTTTCGCGATATATAGCTATGTGCTGATAGGGTTCAGTTTCTCTTTCTTTCATTGTGAATACTCTTCCTACAGTTTTGTAGCACTTGCTACTGGACATGGCAATTTGGACAGTCAATGTAGGTCAGCAATCAATCTGGAGCACATATTTGTGTGTAAAATCAGAAGTGAAGATAGTGGAATTCCTGCTAAAGTCCCATAAGCCGTACCAAGGTTGATGAACGGCTACATCATTAGCTATTCCATCACAGTTAGCTAAAAAGTGCCTGAATTTTTCAAACTATATATAAGGCCTGATCGGTTGACAGATTTCAGTTCTGCGCTACACATAAAAAAAGTTTTACATTTAAAACTGAAGTCAAAGGTCAAGGTTTTAGCACAATGCCATTCAAACTAAATCCTAATTGTTCTTCAGAACCGTTCTAGAAGTAATGAGCTTTCCAAACAAGTCGTAGGAGGACGCTTCTGTGTTTTACAACATCAGAATTAGCTTGCTCTCAAAAGTTGTACCTGTGGGTAGAGTACCCTAAATGTTTTTGATGTCAAATGTCCTCCTGACATCCTGATTTAAGGAAAAAAAGTCAAAAGGAAAGAACCTAGGAGAATTATACCTGCTCACCATCAGATCTGCTGTTAACTTAAACAAGCAGCTGGTGTCTGTCTTCAAAGATCAAGTTAATAAGGGGATTCCTAGACATTTGCAGTCTCAGTTTTCAGTTCGTGTTAGCCAAAATGCACCAGACTCATGACTGTAGTAAAAGAGTGTTGTAGTCCATCAGCATCTGTCTCGCTCAATGTGTAGTTCTCTTTGACAATACGGTCACAGCCGATCTCCCCATTGCCAAAGAATCCCAAGAGCGGAATGTTGGAGAAGATCTTCCGGAAAGCGCTGGCCTCCACGTTGCGCTGGTTATTGTAGCTGTTGTGGCCGCGGCCCACACAGGCAAACATGAAGCCCATGGTGTTTCTCTCTGGGATATTAGCAGCCTTCAGCCGCTGGATAGTGGCCTCTGCTGCTTTTGGGTTGCTTACGTCCTGGTCCACCAGCACTGAGGCACCCTGGATCTTGGAGCCACTGAAGGTCAGTCCTACTGCACCAAAAGAGCCTGGAGAACAGCTGCAAACAGAGAGAATACATACGAACCTCACTAATGAAGATTAGATTCGTAAAAATGTCCGAGATAGTAAAGGAAACGAGGTGAGAAAAATAGCTTCCTGTATGTGACACTGAGAAAATGTTAGATTACAAATGATCATGATGCAGAAAGGCACAGTGTGAAATCATGCGGAGTATGTGAACATGCTTGTTCACATAGTGGGCAGATGAGGGGAAAAACTGGACAAAAATAGAGAAGAGGAAGTATAAAGTCTTGACCATAAAATCTCTACATATAACATGACAAAAAAAAGAAAAAAAAAAAAGAAAAGAAAGAAATCTTAACAAAAAGAACTAACTTGACATCTAAAAATCAAGAACTTTCTTTACTTACCAGGTTGTGTTATTGGAAAAGGCTCTCTCAACTTGTCCTCCAACAATAAGTACATTATTTTGAGAAAGAGGCTCCAGCAGCTTGTTAAGAAAGCTTCCAGCTTTCCAGGTCTCATAGTCAAACATCAGCACCACCTTTAGATCAGGGTTATTAATCAACCCTGAAAATCAAATTCAGAGTATTATTACATGACTTACCATCCAACCAAACCAATGTGTATATACACTACCATTCAAACGTTTGGGGTTAGTAAGATGGACTAGGTCTTTAAATTGACCAAAAAGACGTTTTTAATATTACAAAAGATTCCATTTCAAATCCTATATTTCAAATTCAAAATGTGCTTTTTAACTTTCTATTTTAAGAATCCTTAAACAGAAGCATCACAGTTTTCACAAAAATATGAAGCAGCACAAATGTTTAAATTGCCCGTATTATGGATTTTTGAAAATGACCTTTCATGCAGTGTGTAACACAGCTCTACACAGTGAATGAAAACATTCTGCAAAGTTTTAAATCTGAAAGTGCACTGTGTATAAAGTTATTGTCTCTCAAAAAAGTCTCGACATGAAATTGTCGACATGTAATTGTTGTGCGCAGACCTGGGAAAACTTGATTTTTGCGTTGGTCTGAATGAAAAGCAAATTCATTCTTTGCCACTAGGTGCCGCTTTTGGAGCGTTAAAAGCTCACAGACACTGCTTTAAATGAAATCAACCAATCACCGCAGATTAGCGTCACGCAAAGGAGGGGTTTGGAAAAAAGAATCGTTGAGCAAATTGTTTTGGGAGTCGTAAAGGTAAAAATAAATGTATTTTATTAGAAAATTAAAGTGTTTTTTGACCTTGCATGCATGTCAACCTGTTGTTGGGGACTCCCAAAACCAAAATATTAACCTTTCATAACCCATAATAGGGGCACTTTAATGAAGACAAAATCAGATTTCTGAAGGATCATGTGACACTGAAGTCTGGAATAATAGCTGCTGAAAATTCAGCTTTCCCATCACCAGAATAAACCACATATTAAAATATGTTCATTTAGAAAATTTATTTTAAATTGCAATAATATTGAACAATATTATTTTTACTGTATTTTTGATCATATAAACACAGCCATGGTGAGCACAGAGACTATGCTTCTTTTAAATAAAAAAACAAAAAAAACAAAACAAAAAAAAAGCCTTAACCCAAAACCATGCCATTGAAACCAACCCCAAACTTTCACTGTTTTAGTGAAAAGATTGTCCTATTTTATAAAAAAAATAAAAACAACAGCAACAACAAATGCATCAGTTGCTACAATCTAAACAACTCACCTGCTTCCTCCATTGCCGATTCACTGAAGCTCTTTTTGCAGAAGTGAAAAGGCCGGATTGTGACCCCATCCATGGCAGGGAAAAGCAGACTAAAGCCAGCTTCACCATTTTCGTGCTCTTCTGGGGGGCTGCTGGATGAACCACTGGGGGTCACTATAACACACAGCATAAGAAATGACAGTTACACTGCTGCACTGACCATGCTATCAAACTCAGTAATGGCAGAACTCAGGGAAAGAGGGACAGTTAGGCTTACCCACAATTCCTGATGCAGCAATGCCTACTACATCACAATTTCTAGGCAGTAAGCGTCTCAGCTTCTCGACCGGATCAGACGCCACTTCATTCTCACACTTCCTGGCTGTAACAAGGGATGATGGAAGCGAACGGGTGAATCTCCTCATCATGACTAACAGGTTTTTTTAATACAAATAATCACGTAACTTACCCTTTTTCTGTCTGTAACTAAAAGGCCAATTGAAGTGTTCTCCATCCACCATTAGGAGAGCTGTCTGGGGCAGCAGATGGACCTTCTGCAGGAAACATTTCAAAAATCTTTACAAATTATGCTTGTCATTTCTAGAGTTTACAATAACTTTAACTTTGCCTTTGTTACAAAAAAAGCAGCAAAGACCATCAGACCTCCAAGTCTTCTGCCATGGTTCTAAGCAAAACATGCTCCTCGTATATGGATGAGCCAGATGCAGACAGCCACGTCAGTCTCTGCTGTGTCCTCAGGACCCTGCGTGCACAATTCCTCCATAGCCTACACACACTACAGAAAAAGAAACTCTAATATCAAGATACAAACTGACATTGATATAAAACATTTTTTTGTCTGCAACAGGTTTATCATATGGAAATGCATAAACGAAGATATTCAGTGTTTTGTTGTAATAAATCAATGATTTGTTGTCTAAAAAAATATTTAAATATTTTGCTCAAATAAGTAAGAAAATTTTGGTTGGCATGTTGCAATGTATATGCACATATACTATTACACTATCCCCTGGTTTCACAGACAAGGCTTAAACCTAGTCTCAGACTAAAATTCTGAGCGGTTTCACTTTGCACTGACTGAATTAAAACATATCAGTGCCTAAGGCATGTTAATACAATGACTTAAATGTCCTAATTGAACTATGGCCTAATCCTGGCTTAGTCAAAGCCCAGTCTGTGAAACCAGGCCTATGTATTTTAACAGCATTGTTTAATAAAAACATAAGATTACTTGCTTTTGATCATTTATTCATTAAATTCTCCATTGCCATTATACATGTATTTTTACGGCTATTATTCAAAATAATCTGCCATCTACTAGATTACAAAACAGGCAGGAATATTATTACAAAAAATACTAAATAGAAACTCTAAGACACACTGTCAATCGTCATAGTATACTGTATATAAATGATAGCTTCATAATGACAATAATTACTGTTAAAAGGTACAATAATACGCATTCAGTGAAATGAAACGCCGATCGATTCTAAACTGTAACAAGAAAAAAAATATCATTTAAGTTTTTCATTGTAGAAACCAATGTTTTTCAACTGTAGTTTTGCTCTGGAGACCCTGGTGTTTGCATTTTACACTATTAAGATAAACGTAAACAGATCAGCTGACAAGAGCTGTTAAGAGAAAACCCAAGTAAATCATCACTTAAAAGTTAAACCATCCAGACTAATTTATTTGCGAATCTGATGAGTGACAACTGACATCCAGATGAATATCATCAATGATCGTTAATTAACACATCACCACGCTTTAAAAAAGTGCGACACTTTGAAAGTATTTCTGGCAGCATTAGCTGGTGTATTATAGTTGATCTAAGAAGAAGCGAAACTAGGAAGATCGTACCAACCTAATCACTCAACAACGTAAACGTGTATATTTGAATGCTGTTCATTCATAAAATGAGTTTATATAATACTGCTTAAGCTGTGATGGACTGAATGGGGTCTTCTGATTAGCTCAAAGCTAACAGGCTAAAACATCCACACTCAGCTAGAATCATTACCCTGCTATCCAGAGGAGATTTTTAGTCGGCACAAATGTTAAAATCCTCTCCACGACCTCAGCTACATTACTCAGGATATATCCAGCTTTACTTTCCCCCAAGATGTTTGGAGACGCTGCATCCCCTTCCATTTTCACACGGACTCTCTTCTCACATTTGACCCCTCCACACGGAGGCGGAACCGGAAGTTGCTTAAAAGTCTTACGGCCAGCAGCATTGGTGACCCCTGACTACAACATGTTTACTGTAATTGTATTTTGAAGGAAAAAGTTTATCTGTCTGTGTCAAATAAATAAATAAAGACGCAACAAGTACGGTTCATGCAAGCGAGAAAAAAATATTACATTTGGCATTTTGAAATTAAATTATTTTTATTTATTTTTTTCTCAGATATATTAATAATTTAGCAAGTTGCAAAAAAGTAAACATTTATATTTGTGTACCTGAGGGTTGCACATCGCATGTATATTAGAAATTGCACATTTTAAATGTGACAAACATGGACTGATAGTTTTATAATTCAGATAATTAATCTAGAAATATGTTTTTCTCCTACTCCTACAACATAACTCACCATTGGTAATGATCCAAGGTGTGTTATATAATGCAGAAGGCACTTTCCTCTTTCTATGTAAACTTTTCCCTTTACGTAAAATACATTGAAAATGTTGAGGCTGTTCACCATTTAAAGGAAACAGGTTGCCATGATTTTTCACATTTAAAATTTAAGATTTAGGCTTTGTCACTCTTGCAGATGCAACCCATACACAGTAAATCCACACATTTTATAATATATCTTTAGCCTTGACATAAAAAAGCTCAAGATCCAAAGTATCAACGATAACAGAATAGTGAAATTATAAATTATGGATTATCTGTCATCACAGATTATTGGTTACTCTGTGTGCAACACAAACAATAGACTGTGTTCATATTCAGTGTATGCCCTGGTTTTTTCTCATTCTGTTGTGAGGTTAGAATTCATTGAGTGCTAAACTGAGCTCATGTGAAAGGACCCGGTTTTTCTGGAGCTGTTGATAGAGGGAGTCTGGTGAGAAGAAAAGAAAAGAAGAGAAGAGAAGAGAAGAGAAGAGAAGAGAAGAGAAGAGAAGAGAAGAGAAGAGAAGAGAAGAGAAGAGAAGAGAAGAGAAGAGAAGAGTGAAAATTAAAGAAGAGATGTTAGTCCCAAAAGTATTTACCGAAAATGGTTTGCTAAAGTTTATGCTAAGATCTTTCTTTTAATCCAATATTTGCA
Organism: Onychostoma macrolepis; assembly: GCF_012432095.1. Classification (NCBI taxonomy): domain Eukaryota; kingdom Metazoa; phylum Chordata; class Actinopteri; order Cypriniformes; family Cyprinidae; genus Onychostoma; species Onychostoma macrolepis. The sequence goes on from NC_081161.1 coordinate 31,167,295, forward strand.
ATGCCACAGAACCTGTGCTGTAAAATGTGATGGAATGAATAGAATTACAGCTGTACATGAGCTGCCAAAGAGAGAAGCAACATAAGGTGATGAGAAGGAGCTTTTTTTGGACTTTATTCAAGCTTCTCGAAAATAAATTAAGGACATATGAAATCAAAAGAGTTAAGACATACTAAAGAGAGAAAGGAGTGGGGAGCTTACAGAGATGGGAGGAAGTTTTATTTTACAGAAAGCAAAAAATTTCTGTACAAGTGATGGGACTATAGAACTGAGAGCTCCATCCCCACTGAGAATAGTGCGATGGAGAAAAGCGGCAACAGAAAAATAGAGAAACACGGAGGAAATGAAGGAGTTGCCACTCAGCTGGTGCCCGGAGCCAGAGATGAGATGTAAAAAATTTAACTGTGCAAGGGGAGAAAGAAAAAAATGAGTTGAAACAAATGAGAGATGGTGATATTAAACAATAAAGGGCATGCGAGAGATATATAAAGACTGTCAGTGTCACATAAATATACATATATTTGGTTAATAACGCAACAAGTATGTTCATGTATGTTAGAAAATGATTACATCAGGCATTTTGAGATAATAATTTTTTAAATTCACATAGAAATAATTTAGCAAGTTGCAAAAAATGTAAACATAATGTTTACATTTATAAATTAGTTGAAATAAATGAGAAAAACAATAAACAAACAACAAAAACAAATGAGTGATGGTGATATCAAACAACAAAGGGCATGCCAGAAATAAAAAAGTGAGTCATCATGCATTCCAGATGAGTGTGTTATTTGTGTGTATTATCTCATTTTTTATACATAACTTCATAGCAAGTAAATCAATAGAAAGGTTGGTGTCAAGCAGGCCTTAAACGTAATACTGGGTTCAGTCTAAAATCCGTCATCAAACCTGAAAATTAGATTATACTAGCAGACAGAGAAACTCTCATACACGAGCACGAGTAACATGTGGTGATAGTTACATGGAGGTCATGTCGTTGAGAGCGTGGTCCAGCTCCTCGCTGATGGCTTTGTACTTGAGTTTCTGAGCATACAATTCATCTAAAGTAGCCAATTAAAGGCCAGAATGGCAGAGGGGCGTTGAGTGGGGAGGAATGGAAAAGAATGGAGAAACAAGAAAATAAGGGAAAGGAAGCAGTGCAAAGGCGGATCGAACAATGACAAGTGGCCAGAGAGAGACAGATAAAAGAAAAGACTAGGAAAACAATAATTCAACAAAAATGAAATGAAGTGAAATTACCTTCCTTAATCATGAAGAAAAAATAAATAAATCTCTCAAATACCTAAACAGTACATTCTAGCAGGGTCGATATGAACCGCTGCTAATTTAAAGGCATATCCCTTAAATCACTATGTGAACTGTTATTTGTAACAGAAAAACGCAAAACAAGCCTAAACCTGATATTCGAAGGATGTAACTATGTAACTAAGGATTTAACCCGTGTCTAATAGCAACAGTGAGGTACAAGTTGACATACCCTCCAGATCATCAATGGTCTTCTCAAGCTTGGCGACTGATCTCTCAGCGAACTCAGCACGAGTCTCAGCCTGGAACACAGAGAGACATCAGGTATATGAATATGTAAGCACACACACACACACACACACACACACAAGATGGTGGCTGAATAAACTCACCTCCTTCAGCTTGTCAGTCAAGACCTTGATCTCGTCCTCGTATTTGTCCTCTTTAGCGGAGTACTGTAGACGGTAAAGAGAGATGAGAGGATTAACATGCAAACATGCAAAATAAATATACACAGACGATCATTCACTAACTCACACTTACACATACAGTAAATATGTCTACAAACATTTACACGCTTACCTTCTCAGCCTGGGCTTCCAGAGACTTCATGTTGTTGGTCACAGTTTTCAACTCCTCCTCCAGCTCAGAGCACTTGCTATAGGTGGGAGTGACAGAAAGTTTGAGACAAAAAATGACACACTGAAACTAAGATACACAAATATGTTTTTAAAAAGTGTTAAATTTGTTTGTTTTTACCTCTCATTGAGCTCAGCACGCTCCTCAGTACGCTCCAGCTCACCCTCAACAATCACCAGCTTACGGGCCACCTGTGTACCATCACAAAGGAGTGTACATGTGTTATGTTGTCCAAGATGAAGACGTTGTTTATTGGAAATTATTTATTCGTCATTTTATTATATTTATTAATAATAAATGATAAGAGTAAGAAAGAGAGAAAAAACTGACCTCCTCATACTTGCGGTCGGCCTCCTCAGCAATGTGCTTGGCCTCCTTCAACTGGATCTCCTGCAGCTCCATCTTCTCCTCATCCTTCAGGGCCCTGTTCTCAATGACCTTCATGCCTCTGAGAGAGAGAGGGAAAGAGTTTGGGTGTTATTATAACTCTGTAAAAATCTTGAGACCTATTACATATGTTTAATAAACTATCAACTTGAATTAGATTAGGCAAAGTAGTGTGTCTATATCCTCCCTTTAAAATGCAATTTTGGTTAATCCTACGTCAGAGGTTTTGGCCTATATCTAATTTAAATCAATTAATTAATTAACCAACAATATGAACATTAATGTTGTTTATATATATCTTAATAAGCTTCTTTTTATATATTTTTTATAACACATTTCTTTGTTGTTGTTTTTTTAAATTGTTATACAGTTTGTATAATTTGTTGTTTAACTGTATTTTAGATTTAATTATTTATAGAATTTTGTTGTTATTGTTTTTTCTATTTTGTTTCTTTTTTTCCCCCCTCTAGTTTTTTGGCCTAAGGGACAACCAATAAAAACTAGCCTTTGGGCTAATTTGGGTACATTTACATTCATGAATGTTGATTAATGTACACTGTCCCTTTTTAAAAATAAATAAATAAATAACATCATGCATTGCTATTTGACTGATTTGACAAAATCTATTGAATTGATATTCAATTCACTGCAATAAAACAATATTTTACACATTTTTGTAACCCAAAAATGAAATTTATTTAATTTTTATATTTATATAATTCTAAAAATTCCATATCATGGTTTTAAATTTGATTTAAAAATGTCTCAATTAAAAATAGAAAATAAAAACATATTTGTGACCCTGGACCACAAAACCAGTCATAAGTAGCATGGGTATATTTGTAGCAATAGCCAACAATACAAGGTATGGGTCAAAATGATCGATTTTTCTTTTATGCCAAAAATCATTAGGATATTAGGAAGTAAAGATCATGTTCCATGAAGACATTTTATACATTTCCTACCGTAAATATATCAAAACTTAATTTTTGATTAGTAATATGCATTGCTATATTATATTATCCTATCCTAACAAGCCATACATCAATGGAAAGCTTATTTATTTTGAAATCTCAATTTCAAAAAATTGACCCTTTTGACTGGTTTTGTGTTCAAGGGTCACATTTGACATCCTTGACCTCTTGCCATTTTTTGCAAAAGAAGAAAGTTTTTTTAAGAGTCTCATGGCTTGTTTTGTGCCCTAGTCGTAGGAAGTGGCCTATGAGTTTTCATACACACCTCTCACTCTCATCAGCAGCCTTCTCAGCCTCCTCCAGCTTCTGCAGAGCAGTGGCCAGACGCTCCTGAGCGCGATCCAACTCCTCCTCAACCAGCTGGATGCGTCTGTTCAGGGAAGCGACGTCGCCCTCAGCCTGCGCACAGACGACGAGTAATGAGCTCACCGCGCACTAACACATCTGATCTACATTAACAACACGTTTAAACAGCGCTTTCGTGAGAAAAAAAAGTCTACAACTTATAACACTGTCGTTTTACATTCTATGGTTTTAAACGTGATTTATGATATCTTGACAAATACTTCACAACATTCAAATGCTAGCGTCTACTAATTTTCTGGGAAACATTGAATCATTAAAGTAACGCGTTGTTTTTAAAGATGGGAGTATGCCACCTGTCAAAAAGCACCACCGCCCTCTCCATCCATTAAACGCCAGTACACAATCAACTTTCTAACGACGAAAACGTTGTTTAAACATAATTTTAGAATGATTTTCTTGTCATTTTCCGCCTTTTGCTGTAACCTGATGTGAAAACGCGCTGTAGTTGGCCTGCTAACGCACTTAAATCATTATCGCAAGCTCACAGATTGCCTGGCCGCGCGCTCGGACTCGAGCTCCTCCTGTAGTCTCTGTATTCTGCTGTCAGCATCGTCTGCTTGTTCTTGCAGTGACCTGATTTTCTTTTTCACAGCGTCGAGATACGCCGTACCAGCAGCCATCACGAACTCTGCGGTTTGTTTTGATGGGGTATCACGGGGTGTAACGGCGCTCCAGTAGAGCAAATAGCCCACCCTGATTCCCAGCCAGTGACTGGTAACGCTTTATCAAACACCGGAAGTTAATGGATCTAGGCTGTATTATCGTTTTTAAACCACCTGACCTGCTTATAGCATAAATTAAATGAGAAATGTCAGTGAGTTTCCTGTGTTATCACAAGGATGAGTACTGCCATGACTATTGAACAGTATTTTAAAAAAATAAAAATTTAATTTAATGAATTAGATGATCAAAACTGCGTTGTTGTTAAATGCATTTTCATCTCTCCGCCTATTCGTTCTACTTTGTTGCTTTTGCACTCATTTGGGCACTGAATTCTGTGCAACCTGTTAACTGTCTGTGCCATTGTGTAGGCGTACAGCGCCATCTTGTGACATTTTGCTACAGTACAGGTCGAGCACAATCCACTGGAAATCCATTGAGTTGGATAATTATTTCAGAGTTAACTGAGTATTTTGGGCTTTATTTCGAATGACACCCTCTTCTCAATAGAAGCTTGAATTTCGCAGAAACTGCAAAAAAGAGGGGTCCTACAAGTAGGCTATATATTATTTTAACATAGCTAAAAGCTTACAGCTTGCGTTGGTCACAAAGGTGCGCTAAATAAATGTTTATTCAGTAAAATCTTTAGTGATTTGTTTAGAAGTCTTTGATAGTTGAAGGTTAGCTAACTTCGCTAGGGGCGCCAAAAGCTACAGGGGTGTCAAGCCCTCAAGTCGATTCTATTAGAACTGCGGCTACAAAATTACTGACAGAAATTCTTTCAGAAGTTGCCTCCCTGAAAGTCAGGGAATAATTCTCAGTCTATAATTATTAAAATAAAAACGTGTCAAAAATCTACATAATAGGCAATTCATATTTTATCACATTGTAGGCTATTATAACAAATAGGTGGTTTTTATTAATTTACAGTCCTAGCTATTCACAAATAGCCTATATATTTTATTAGATAATATAATTGTTTGTATCGTTTCAAATTATCAAATTAGCTTGATGGGTGATCGCTGATCTTAGGTATCCAGCAAGGGTGAGGTGAAATTCTACACGGACTCCTATTAAGACGCCTGTAGGTGGGCAAACGAACCCCCAGATGCTTTCCTTATAAAGCGCACTGCTAAATTTAACCCGCCGTTTGCATACACTCTCCTGCAACTGTACATATGGCATACTGTTTTCCCATCTGTCTTGGTATTCGTTTACCAGGTGGTGGAAACACATTTAAGAATGGCCGGTGTCATTTTAAGAGGCTATGTTTTGCAGTTCCCGATAAAGTTTAGTGGGTAAAAACAATGTCCGAAGTACTACGTGATGGTAAAAATGAAATCAGGTGTATATAGTAAGTTGAACAGATTGTCTGTCTAGCAGGGGTGGGCACAGGTTGCGTGACATCAGAAGGGAGACCCTAAGTTTCCATGAATGCTTACATCGGTAGCTTTCTTCTCAGCCAGCTCCAGTTTCTCCTGAGCATCCTTGAGGGCTTCAGAGTATTTGTCCAATTCATCCTCAGTTGCCTTCAGCTTCTTCTGCAGGGCGACCAGGTCATCCTCGAGCTACAGAAGGAACACGTGTGTCAATACACATGGAGAGAGACAAGAACAGCTGCGTTTATAACTATGCATTATTTGTGCAATTAACATAAGGTAACCATGCAGGCCTATAAAACAGATACTGTTAGCAGTGAGACATCTGATATGAATAAAGTTAAAGTAGAATAAAAAATAAAAAAATCAGATAGAATAGAAATAGAAAAGCTTATTAAAATAGAATTATGCCATAGGCTATAGCATAATTAGCTGTACAAAAGCAAAAGCAGACGATGTAAAGTCTGACTTATAAAGGTACAAAAGAGCCACCCAGATGCACGAGCGCCCGATTCATGTCCAACCTGCTTGCTTCTGTCCTCTGCTCCCTTCTTATCGGCCTCAGCCTGCTCTGCTCTGTCCAAGGCATTCTCCTTGTCGAGCTTGAGCATCTGCATCTTCTTCTTAATGGCATCCATGGCTGCGTTTGTGTATGGGTGGTCGCACCAAACACTGGACTGAGAGAGGCGATGAGCGTCTGTGCTGAACTGAACGCTGAGCTGGAGTGCGAGCTGGTCTCGCTGTAGCCTGTCAAATATGTGCCTTCACGGGAGCCTGAGAAGTTCCGCAAGACACCCAATACTTTTTTGGGAACGGCCCTGTGCGGTTCCTCCTGCGTCGCGTCTTTTTTTAAGGATCTGGACGGCGATTCGCTGCCCTCAGACATTTGACCATTGAAATGCCTATATATGGGATCTGAGGGCCAAGACGTCTTACAAGGGGGCCGTGTTCCTATTTCTAACACCCTGAACCTGGAGAAAAAATTAGGGAAGAGGAGCAAAACTGTCCGGAAAGCAATTTACACGTTGTCCAATTGATTCAAAACGCTGAATATGCGAACCCCAACATAGCTATAGGTTAATGTTGGGCTGGCCTAATAAAAAGATTGTTTTCTTTTTTCATCCATAAACTCTTTACAAAGAAAAGCATTAGTCTTTAAAATCGATTGGTTTTATACAGCACACGAGGGCCTCATGAAAGTGATTATTTTAAGGGAAGGCGTTACTATCTCTGGGTCAGTCTCGTACCAGAGAGGCATGTCAACGAGTCCCTCAGGCATTGTTCATAATCTGAAGAGCTTTAGATACGGTGGCTGTTGAACAGCAATCTCTCAGCACGCTTGCATTCATTGCCAAGCACCGTGCTGGCTTTATTCTGCCGCTGTAAAACCCCCCAAATCTCTTGGAATCACAACGACGTGTCGTGTGGCACAGCTATAGCTGTCAGCCATGCCGCGAAGATACAAGCCCCGTGTAACGCCTCTATTTGAGCTTTGCTACATCATTTAATAAATTTTCACTTAGGAGTGAGGTTACTTAGGATCGGATTTCTTATACTTGCAAGTTAGAACAGATAATGGTTTGCTTTATGTTTGTTCTACAGTTTATAACAGGGGTTTTTGGATAAGAAGATCATAAGATATAGTCTTTCTTCAAAGCTGAGGTGTTTGCCCTCAATTTTAATTTCTTATACTCTCACATTCCTACTCCATGAACTTTCCTCCATGAGGTTATTTTTACCCTTCCCCTCCTGAAGGAAGCACCTGCCACAGTCTCTTCTTAGCTGTTGTAAGACAAGCTTTTTTACACATGCAACTAACCTTAATCTTGGATCACACAATAGTGTTTTTATCATTGTCTATTACAAATGTAATGAACAATTGTAGGTGCATTTTTATTATAGTAGTTCATTATAGTATGCATGGAATATAATGTAGCATGGACACTTGACTTTTCTCTGCTTTCATGGTCTAACATTAAGCGTTAGGAAAAACATATGCACTTTGAATTGTTCTCTCTGACTAAATATACGTACTGCCTTGAGATAGATTATAATCACCTACACTCTTTTAATAAATATTTCAAAGGGGTTTTGTTTTTGCAGCAATGCTATTGAACCATTTTTCTTAAAAGAACAATTTTCTTATTGTGCAGAACATTCTATTAATCTCAAGAAACTTTTCCCATGCACTATAGAAAACCTTGATTTCTAAAAGTGTATTCTAGTTTCATTCTTTTTATCACTGCTTTCTGCAGTTAGCCTTTCAGAATGATCAGACTGGCATGTTATATCCAGAGACATTCAAGCAGACGTGCAAAGCTTCCTCTTGGGGAAAACCTTTCAACAACGCACTTACGCCTGGCACCTCAACCTGTTAAATGCCTTTGATTCAACTTCAAGATTTTCCGAATGCTGCTGAATAGGCTATAGCTTTGATAGGACTATTTGGTATCATTTGAATACAACAATTTGGAGCAATATAATTTGAATTAGTTTACTGAAAGCGGCAAAATGAAAATGTAGTAGCCTACTAATGGAAACTGGTAAAATTGATATGCTAGGTTATATTCTGTTTACTGAGATCCAAGATTAAAGTATGTGTGGTGGAGAGAGCAGAGCTGCTGTTACGGTGTAATGGAATTAAACAGCCATAAACTCCATTATGTTGGCAGAGTAAGTATTACACATATAACATAACCATACACAATGTGTGTACTTCTCACCATCTTCTCCTCTCCCATGCATGTTATACAGACTGTCTAATGCTTGAAACTTCTGTTTGAAAACATCTACCGTTTGAGGAAATTTGACAGTTCTACTTGCCAAAGCAATTGCAACTCTAATTGTACCAACTGTAAATCTTTAAACATGCATATCTGCTATGACCATCTCCCCACAGGGGACTAAAATTAGCACCTCCTCGAGTATGTGATCCCACCCAATATAGCCCCATACCCTCATGCTGACTAAGACATACCACCTCTGCCCTACCCCCATGCCAGTGTCTTAAAGGAGCAGTCAGCCCGAACCTAATGCAGTACTGTCATATTGAGTTGATCTAGAGTGGCAGATTACTCATCTCAGTTCACAATCGTAAAGAATAGCTCAGAATAACAGCAAAACAGCAGACAGAAACAGGACACTGAGCACATGCTCTAAATGGGCGAGACAATGTTTGTGTCAGTCACTTTTACAAATCACTGAGATGTACCTCTTTTAGATGTATGTAAATATCACAAAGCATATGTGGAAGAAGGGGAGAGGGTACATACAAGGCAAAGTTGATTCTATTTGGCATCTTAGAGATTTATAACCTTCTAAATTGAGACTGCGTAAATTTACAGATGACGGTGTAGAACATTAATCCAAAGTCAAGCTTGCTAGCTTATTACTCCTTGCCTCAGAACTATTACTGAACTTGCATATTTTATTTTCCTTTAAGTGAACTTATTTTCGAACATATTTTAAATTATTTTATAATACCACTTTTTACAACGTCACTACTAATTTTTTATTATACTACACTTCTCAGTATATTTTCCTATATCTATTTACATCTTGGAGTGTGTTTAAAAATGTAAACTCTATGAATTAAAATTATCAACACAAATAATAATAATAATGCTATCAACAAAGTATTAATACACTATTATTATTGTACAAATTAACCACATTCAAAATGATTAAAGAGGATAAAGAAAGTGACAGGTACCTGAGGCCCAATTGTTTTTGTAATATACAACTTTAATCAAATGAAGGATAATTTTTTTTTTTTTTTTTTTTTGTGAGAGTTAATTCTCTAATATACCACATACGAGGAAACATTAAAAATAAGAACTGGTGATAGTTAACTCTCCAACACCGTTCAGTGCACAACCAGCATTATACCATACAGTTTCATTGCCAATTCACTTTCAGGTCAAAGGTACAAGAAAAACATTCCATATGAACATCATGTGAAGAGAACTATACTTTGAAACCCTTTATTTTAAGTTAAAATGTTCTTCCATATAGGCAGAAGCTTTACATGTATAACTTGATTTACTGCAATGTTCTTACAGGCAATCATTCAAAGACACCCACAAATAAACAAAATCAATTGGTTTTCTCAAAATGTGGAGTCACTTTCAGGACTTTCTCAATATTTTAGATTTCTATACTAGTCTACACAATGCATGAGCTGGCAACATTGATCATTCTCCAACTCTGCCATTAAATGTAATGGAGCATGCACAAGAAATGCAGTACAAAAGTGTGCCGTCTTAACATACAGTCGTACATTTGTATATAAGCCATATACATTTACAGCAACATGAAGCAGACAGACACTTTCCAGGAAGATCTAAAGGGGGAACTGCTTAAAGTGAGTTTCACAGGCCACTTTATGACAATGACTTGCTGTAGTAATTACCAACTCGTACCATTCCAACTCTGAGCATCATAGAGCACAAAAGTAGTAACAGATTAGCAGCAACTCAGCTTCGACACACACACACACACTATGGTGAATGCAAGCCAGAATATAAACACCTGATCTTGTCTCCTACAGTCAGAGAACTGATATGTTCATTTGACAGTGATAAACTAAGGCACTGAAACGAAATGTACATAAAGCCAGAGACAGAAGAGTTGCTGTGGCAAAGCAATAAAGCACTGAGAACAGATTTCCAGGGTTGCATATGACCAAATTACAAGCATAAAAGTGAAACACTATAGAGCATAAGGCTAAAAATCTGAAAATCATACCAGCATCAAATGGTTTAGAGGCTTTAGAGATATAATGAAGAGAAAATAAAAGCAGCTACAAACAGCACTGTAAAATACTGCAGTGGCCAGTCATTTCAGTATGAGAAGAAAAGTCACTCTTAAAGTATGTCTGGCTCTACATAAAGTGAAGTGCAACATTCATTTAGCCATGTTCTTTTAAACGTACATCCTTGTGCCCAAAACAACAATAGGAGCGATTCTATTAGAGTCGAATATACATTCAGTATATGGATTTCATCTTTGTAAGAAATATTTTGCTGTGGTATAACGTCAGTTCTAAGGGGTTAGAGGTGGAAATTCCACAGATCTTCTGAGGTTATTATGGTTTCCTGATTATCTAGATTTAATCCATCAATTACTACATCCAGTCATTACATTCTCATAAAGCGTATGGGCAGAAAGAAAAATTCACTGGAGATGATGCATTTTAGACTCTTATTTTGAGTGGTTTTGTTTTACATCGCACATTTACGTACATTTGTTTGTCTACATAAATATCTTTTATTTGTATACTTGGTGAACTTCGAAGCAATGAAAGTGAAGCATAAAAAAATGTATCTCACCATTACAAATGTACAAATGTTAAACATTCAACTGGAGTCTCTAACAATCAGGTTTCTTTTCTTCTCGACTTTAAATGATGGAAGCATTAAAGTCTGCACCTTGTTTGAAACCCTATAAATGCTTTATTTTAAATGACTGAGATCGAACGGAGTTCATTTAGTTCTTCCTCAACACTGTGATCCCAAAAGTGTAATCCAGGCTGTTCTGAGCACACGGTAATGTGCTTCCAAAATCTTCATGCACACATTCACAAGTTCAGATTCATGCCAGAAATTCGAAGCTTCTTCAGGAGGGTGTGGAGGAGGCATGAACACATTCACGGTTAAAGAGACAAGACGGTCGTTGTTTGAAACGTTCAAGAGTTTAAATATTTAAAAATTCACAATCCAGTCAACTGAATCAATAACCCTTCATCAGTTCAGTAGGTGTCATATGGACTGCACTATAGAGAAATTCATCAGTGTCCTGAAGGCAAAAATCAAACAGTGGAAATTTGATCTGTTCAGTCCTCATCCTCTCTGAGTTCACTTGGCAGGAACTTGTACTGCTGTTGTCTGATCTGTGCCAGCTTCTTACGGGCCTCTTCCAGCTCCCTCTCCTTCCTCAACATCTCCTCCTGAGCAGCAATAATCTGCGCCAAACAAAGCACAGCACAAATGAAATATGAACTGAATAAAGCCAATATGGGAGAGTATAATCTTAAAATACAAAATGTTTTTACAATTTTTAGTCCTCTATAATAATTAATTAATTAAAAAAAATGTGTAAGGTCCACGCTCTTGGCCCAAAGAAGGTATCCAATGGTGGATGAAGGTTTCCTGCGTGTTCGGTCTTTTCAGCACGCAAAGTTATTAAATTTGGGTTAAATTCAAATCTGACTCCATTTTATTATCTAATCTGACTCCATTTTATAATGACCTCGCATTTGGGTTAGAATGACAATTGTTATCATTATTAGACATCTGATTATTCTATTTATTCTTTAATATTATTGTATTCGTTCATTCGGGTGCTCATGTCGCTCAAAGATATCGCTTCAGCCGTTAGCGTATCTTACGGTCACATTCTCGTCAGTCTTGGTTATTAGCCCCCATAGATTTGTACACACTTGAATAAAGCAACATTATTTCTAGTCAGAGGTCACGACCACTACTGTAGATATAAGCCGACCAACATTACTTTCCCTGATAGTAGCTTTGGTATGGTCATGCCATGGTTTCCCCATGTACACTTACATAATATTACAATAAACAGAGGTTAGGCTCACCCTATTTAGGCTGGTCAAACAACATTCAGTTGACCTAAATGGAAATTCACTATAAGCCCTTACAATCTAAGTACACTTGAACTAATACCAAGTGTTAGCCGGATCTCTAAAGATACAGTTGGTGTGCCCTATGCTCCATTTCAACTGAATTTTAGTCCGTTACTAACCTGACGCCGGAAATGCGGTAACAAGGATACATCGTAATCTACTAGAGTCAATAATTACAGAGTAAAACAGAATAAAATCAAATGTAACAATTTATTATTAGTCAGGTAAATATGTATTATGTCAATTACAATTGCAAAGACATCAAAATCTCAAAGATGAATCTGAGAGAAATATGCATACCTGACTTGAGAAAAATACATAGTATGAAGTGTGTGAACACACTTCGTATACCATGGGCTCATTCTGACTACAGAAGGCCCCAACCCTTTTGCTGCAATCCGTTAAATACAAAAACCAAGATAAAACATCCCCCAAATGGAGGCATGTACTAAAATTGGAATTTGCATTTACACCTCAAAGGGAACAGAAGGTAATTTGCACACCTATTGCAGTTAGTAAAATATCTCTAAAATCTTCAAATCTTTATTACCTTTTAGTTTACTTCTGTAGAAATGAGACCATTGTACCAGTCGCACTGAGACATGTCAAATGATACCAGACTTGACTGTTAGTTCACTTGCATTGGTATTTTCATGTAATCATTTTGAGCAGACTGAGCAGAAGGAAGGATGGGTGAAGGGATTTAAAAAGAAACAAATGGACAGAAGGGAAGGGGTGTCTCTAAGTTTGTACTGGCTGTTTCTCAGGAGATCAAAGTATCTGAGGTTTCTTTCATCGTTACAAATGTACGGGCAGTCAGAAAGATCAAATTATGAAGATGCATTTAAAAGATATTCTGAGTGGGGTTTTTTTGGTTACATAGCACATTTTGTTGTCTACATACATTTATTTATTTATTAATTATCCATCCATCCATTGATAATAATATTAATAAAACAAAGAAGAAAAAGAAACAAGTATTATTATTGCTATTATTATTATTATTATAAAATCATTTAAGCAGCAATAAAAATGACCTGAAGATGCATTTTAGACTTATTCTGAGTATTTTTGTATTACATTGCATATTTACACAGTTCATTGTCTATATAAATATATTTATTATTATTATTAACAACAACAAAAATAAAATAATTATTTCAATAATATTATTTTAATAACAATACATTTATTATTATTATTATTAACTAATTATTATCAAATTATTATCAAATTAACCATTGATAGAATCTTACCTGAGCAATTCCTCCAACAAACCTGGTCTTGACCACCACATTATCATCATCCGCCTTGTTGAAAGCAGCTTTCTGGGCAGCTCGAACCAGACTGTCAGAGGCCCGTTTCACAGCATTGCCTGCAGCCTGCAGATAACACATAAGTAGTTCAAGAAATGTGCCTACGAAATTCATGTTCAATGAAGGCAGTAATGTTTATATGTGAACTTGTACAGTGCAGTTACCATTTAAAATATCAGAATGAATTCAGTATTTTTCTTTATGTAACCGTATATACCTGTAGCCTCCTCATAGCCTCTGAATCCTGCTCAGCTTTAACCTTGCACGCCACCAGCAGCTGTGCAGTGGAAGCAGCCACTTGTTTGGCAGAAGAGATGAGCTTTTCTTCACTGGCATGACCTTGGACTGATGCATTCGCTGCCTCACAGAGGTTACTGGTGGCTGCGGCAACCATGCGTGCCTGTAACAGTGAACAAACAGAGAAGTCATAAAGGAATGACATGACATTTTAACCGCACTTTTTAATCCTTGAGGACTTACAGCAGATATTAGCCCTTGGGACCACTGTCCATCATCCACAGCATTAGCAGGGATGGCTCCCACCTTCAGGAAGGAAAAAAAAAATGGGTAAAACTGAGTAAATGAAAAACTAAAAAAAAAAAACGGTTGCTATAAATAATCATTTTTTACGGACTGATTAATAAACATTTTTTGCAGCTCACACTATATTTTCTTACCTTGCCCTGGGCTACGAGTTCTCGCTGAGCTGCTGAAGCGGATTTTACAAGAGCACTGGTGGCTGCAGCGATAGATTTGGCTGCCTCAAGTATCTGCCCTTCAAAGTCTAAATTCTCATCAGCTTGCTGCAAACAAAAATCAAAATATCATGAAAAATGCAGTTGTAACATCTTGAAGAGTTAATAAGAAATTGGCTCCCTGTGTTAGCCTGTATATAGTTGTGGTAATCATAATATATAATTAACAAACAAATACACAACTGGAAACATTCTATAATTTTTTTTTGATGTTTTTGAATGTCTCTTATGCTCACTAAGGTTGCAGTAAAAACTATTGAGGTCCATTACATTTAATTGAAAATTAAAATCAAAATAAATTCTTAATGAATCCTGAAGGTTCAAGTGACACTGAAGACTGAAGTAATGGCTGCTGAAAATTCAGCTTCTCCATCACAGGAATAAATTGTATATATTAAAATGCAGCTTTGGTGAGCATAAGAGACTTTTTTCAAAAACATTACAAAATCGTAATTATTCTAAACCTTTGACCACTAGCGTTTATACATTTCATTACACATAATTGCAAGTATTACAGAGCACCGCACAGTGCCTTTACAATCCATCAATTTAGCGTAGTCATAAAAGAGTGTATTAAGCATGTACATTACCTTTGGTTTGGCTCTTGGTTTGAGCTGCTCAAGTTTCTTGGCTGCTGCTTCGATTGAGGCTGCAGCTCCCAATAACTCAGTTTCGGCGATCACAGTGGGATCCTCAGGGTCGACCCACTCAGTGCCTAAACACACAATACACACAATTAACTAATGTTTGGCAAGGCCTGGAACCAATACATGGGCGGCATGCTGCAATAACTGAATGTGTGTCAGCTGAATAAAAACAAAAACAAATTAATGGTGTTTTTTAAAACAAAGCAAGCCAGAGAGTAATTAATTTAGTCACAGTGCTGAACACAAATGAAATGCCACAAAACAAATGAACAAGACACAAATGTGGTTAAATAAGAAAATGTTCAAAATGAAGACCGGAAAGATGGAATTATTTTGTACTGGCATCTTACGGTACTCACCCTCATCTTAAGCGAGACAGGAAAAATAGGAAACTTTACTCAGCACAGTAAGTCCAAAGTATCCCCAAAGTACACAGAGTGAACACGTTTGTGTCTTAGTGAAGGTGTGCGTCACAAAATCTCTCTTACCTTTCATTGCCTCCGCTGTTTGAATCAGTTCAGTGACGGCTGCAGCAACCTTTTTAGAAAACATCGCCAATTTCGGTTTCTGGTCACCTGCTGGCTTTTGTAAGACCTGAAATAAATATATGAACATAAACAGTTCTGGTTAAAGGGGTCATATGATGCAATTTCGTGTTTTCCTTTGTCTTTGGAGTGTTACAAGCTGTTTGTGCATGGCGCCGGCGCCATGTCCTGGAGACGCTGTGTGTTTCGTTGTGAAAGCAAAAGTACTTTGTTTGGCCTTCCAAATGAGTACACAACTAAAAATCAGTTGTTAAGTTGTATTTACAACACTGCTCCAGAACAGTTCAATGCAAATATTCGAGTATCACAATACGGTAAGGGGTGTAACATTTCCGTCACACGCTTGAGGTATTCGGCCAATCACAACACACTGGATAGCTGGCCAATCAGAGCACACCTCGCTTCTCAGAACGATGAGCTTTGTAAAAATCAGGTTTCAGAAAGGCGGAGCATAGAGGAGCAACAATAATGTACAGTATGTGGAAAATAATGGGGGTTTTTTAACCTCAAACCACGTAAACACATTGCATTACACCAAATAATGTTCTTTTTAGCAACATCACATGACCCCTTTAAGACCAATCCTGAACAAAAGCACCATCAAAGCACCATGCAGATTCATTGTGTGTAAATGACTGTGTTTGTACCTGTAGGACATGTTCAAGGAGCTCTATATATCCATTGGTACATTCAGTGCCGTATAATAGAGCTCTGCTCCTGACCTCGTCACTCACTTCCTCATGATACGCCGCTTGCTGAGGGAAAGATATTAGAGTCCATTATGTGCACCAAAAACACATTTGATAATCCACCGATGATGAAGCATGGAGGGACACAGGCAGAAAGCAAGTATATGCACACACCTTGCATGTGGTCAGCATATCGACTATGACCTTGCGGCTGAGGTTTGCTGTGGAGATGACATCTTCCTGTCTGGCAGAATTTCCTGCTGCAACAGCTTTGGCAGTTGCTGTGGTGATGCCCTTCGTCGTGCGAATGAACTCTTCAGGAGTGGTTGATTTCACAGGGGCTACTCTAGACTGAAACACCTGATGATGACACAATTGTTAGTTTAAATGTTTTACATTCAGCTTCGTCACAACTTTGTCTATATTTAAGCAAGATTTGTACACAGGTCAAAATTAAGGGCAGTTTAAAGAATTGATGATTAACACAATAAAAAAAATTATGCGCTTACACCCTTTTCTTGTGTGTTCAACTTACTGTGAGTTCCTGTCTGATGCACTCGATAGTGGCTTCCAAAGCTCTGGTTCCTCTTGAAGCCTCATCCTCCACTGCCTTCACCGTTTTCAGTAAGGATGTTACATTAGTTACCATAACCTGAACACACAGACGTAAGGCATACATTTACATTTCACTTCTGAGAAAACCACTCCCAGTGTCACCATTAGTTGAACTTTTACAGAAGAACATTTGATGGCAAAGTTCACTATTGCAAACGTCTGCCTTTGGAAACCAGCAATTTATAGACAACTTATTTTCTCCTATCTTCTCAATTTATAAAGACATGTGTGACCCTGGACCACAAAACCAGTCTGGGGTATATTTGTAGCAACAGCCAAAAATACATTGTATGGGTCAAAATGATCCATTTTTCTTTTATGCCAAAAATCATTAGGACATTAAGTAAAGATCATGTTCCATGAAGATATTTTGTAAATTTCTTACCGTAAATATATGTAAATATATTCTTACACATATGTGTGACCCTGGACCACAAAACCAGTCATAAGTGTCATCCAAAGCTATAAAATATTTGGATAAATAAGCTTTCCATTGATGTATGGTTTGTTAGGATCGGACAGTATTTGGCCGAGATACAACTATTTGAAAATCTGGAATCTGAGGGTGCAAAAAAATCCAAATATTGAGAAAATCGCCTTTAAAGTTGTCCAAATGAAGTTCTTAGCAATGCATATTACTAATCAAAAATGAAGTTGATACATTTACGGTAAGAAATTTACAAAATATCTTCATGGAACATGATCTTTACTTAATATCCTAATGATTTTTGGCATAAAAAAAAAAAAATCAATAATTTTGACATATACAATGTATTTTTGGCTATTGCTACTAATATACCCCAGCGACTTAAGACTGGTTTTGTGGTTTTCACTGACTGAAATAAAGCTGAAATAAAAATTTAATTAAATTAAATTAATATATTAAATGAAAAATACACCAGAAACCTCTCTCGCTCTAGATATTTATATAAACAAAATGACTATGCAAAATATGAAAATAAAAGCCAAAATATAAATAAATATTTAAAACAGTACAGGATACTAAAATAACACTGATCTAAGGTCAAACTGGTAAAATCACCTTTTTTTTAATACTAAAAATGAATGAATCCAAACTCATGCAGAACTATGCTATTAATAGAGCATGTAGTTCATTTTATTCATCAATATTTGGGACTCAGTGTGCAATGAGAATGATAGTAGATGGAGAAGAAAACATTAATTTTCTCATTAATAATTAATCTGATTAATGGCACACACTGGAATGAGCTTCTCACCAGAACACTTTTACTCATATCTGAGTTAGGAGACATTTCCATCCGTGCAGCCAGATTTCTGAAGGACAACTGGGAGATTACAGTTTCAGAGACAAATTTATAACAGCTAATTTTCTAGATGGAGTGTTTCTTACCAAGTTGAGGTATGACAGAGAATGTGGAAAAGGGAGAATAATATTTATGTTATGCAGAGGTGTTTTTGACAGTCATACCTTGGCCGCACTCTTGAGCTGGAACATGGAGGGGTCATCTGCTGCTTTTCCTGCCGCACACTTGGTGGCACTAATGAGCTCAGCTAAAGCTTTAGCAACATCCTTCACTGCGTTGATCAGCACCACCTACGAGGAGATGAATGACAATAACACATGTGCATTCCAGAGAGATGACCTACGAGCGGGTGCTGGTAAATCCCTTTGTTTGACTTCTCATCTGTCCTCATCACTTTCTCCATGGCTCTCACCTGTGTTTCCGGGTCATCCGGGCCTATGCTGGCTGCTCCTAATTTCACTACATCTGTGAGCTGTGTGATGGTTTTGGCAGAAGACTGGGCAGCCTGGGCCAGCTTCTCTTGACTTGATGCTGCACCTGAAACAAGGTTCTTGGTGTCCTCCACCAGTGCTTTGGCTGTCTTCAGAATATTCTCCCTAAAAACAAAGAGAGACAATTGAAGTAGTAAAAGTTTTATTATAATGCTTATGTACATAAAAACGATTTCATATGCTGCCTTCTTGCTTAGGCACATTTATTAGCATTACTCTTTAATATGTGATTCTGATTAGTCAATTGTAGCATTCTGGGTTTTTTGTTTTTTTTACTGTTAAATAGTATATTTGACATTTCTCTGGTAACCAATCTCCTGTGCTGTTCCATGTTTCTAGTATCACTCCCTGGTCTCTTTCATCTCAAGCAATAAAACCAATTATGTATACAAAAATTCAATATAGAAAATACATAAATAAATTCAATATATAAAATAAGCAAATTAAATAGAAATTCAATATATAAAATATATCAAATGTATGTATAAATTCAATATATAAATTAAGTAAATAAAATAGAAATTCAATATAAAAATGAATTCTATATTTAATATCCAATTATTTAATAACTTAAGCAGGTTAGACATCAGGCATGTGCAATGGGGGGGTGCTTAGGGCCTCAAGCCCCTGCCCTTTTTCCAAAATTAACCAAAACTGCCTCTCTCTCTCAACAGTTATCAACAATAATATTGTGGTCAATATTGTGTGTGCAAAACCAAGCTCAAATATCATTGGACAATGTGAAGTGGGATGGTATTTTCCGCTCATGGTATTTTATTTATAAATCAGTTGAAACTACATAGCCACTGTCTGTTTTTTTTTTTTTTAACAAACCTGAAATTGCTAGAGTAGAGGTAGTCTCATTAATTGTAAGTAGTGTTTAATTTACTCCTATTTACATACTGCATATTGATATACTGTTAACCATTTGACGAAACTATCATTGTTGGTTAAATGAAGCTCAAGTGCCACCAACAGGCCAATCATTTTTATTTCAGGGCATCACAAATGACTGGAAACTGTAAATGAACCCTATTGCACCCTATTGTACTGTAACCCCACTGTACCTGTGATCAGCGAAGGAGTCTGAATCGTTCTCAGCATTGAGTGTGCCAGCAGAAGCAAACATGATGGTGGTGTCCAGGTCAGCGATGATGCCTGATACAGCACTGGCAGCAGTGATACAGGCTTGAGTGCCCTTATTACCGGCTTGCAATGCCGAAAGCACCATAGACACCTACAGAAAACAAACTCGCATTAAAAAAAAAAAAAAAAAACACTTCTACTATATGCAGATTTTGACAATTAAACAGAAAACACCAAGAACTCATTGACAGGAAGCTGTATGAAAAGCATATAATTGAATTTTATGAGTTCTGCATTTTAATACCTTCTCTGTGACAGCACGTGCACACTCAATAAGTTCTCTCTTTGTGAACGAGTCAGATGGACTGATCTGCAGCGCTCCAGCCTTCTGAACGAGCACAATACAGCCATGCCCCAGTTCCTGCACTCGTGTCTTTATCTGGAACCCGATCTACAATCACCAATAAACACAGGGGTCAGCATGTGTGTGTGTGTGTGTGAAAGAGAAATACAGAGAGACCATGCATCTATATCTCAGTCACCTCCTCTGGTTCAGCAGTAGCAGCAGCCAGACGTCCCTGAACTGCAAGCTGACTGTAGTCTGCAGTGACGTGAGAGGCCAAACTGCCCAGATCCTCCGGAGCACTCACTGATTTAGTGATCTGAGGGAGAGTATGAAGGGATACAGTGTAATTAGACACCAAAGTCCATAAACAAATATTTATGATATAAAGAAATATATGAAACACTATGTGTAGAAAATTATGATTGCTTACCATCTCCTGTGCACTGACAGCAATAGCTTTGGAGTATCTCACCATGGTGGTCTGATATTCTACAAATGAACCTTCTGGTTCTGGTGGGGTACCTTCACCTAACTACAGAATGACAGGACCACTGAAATGTTTTAAATCATTTAAAATACTTAAAATGTCAATTATTTTCAACTAAATGGAATTACAATGTGTATTAAGGCAGGGTTATTACCTTGCCCATGGCATCAGCAATCGAATCCACCATGCCGCTGACCATGCCAACTTCACTAGCAGCTTCATTCAGGGTCAGCAAGAGGTCATCAACAGCTTCCCTCATCAACTGTGCAGCTTCTGCTATGGCATCATGGGTATGAGCCGCCTGAAGACAAATGAGTTAATGAATTTGCTAAAAGACTGAAATTTTCTATGAAGAAACCCTCAAATTTGAATGAATGAAAGAGAAGTACCTTTGGGTTTCCACCACCTTCTTTGGCAGCGTACAGCATTTGTAGAGCAGACTCAGCAAGAGTCTTGGTCTGATCCAGAATGTTCATCTGCTGCTGATGATCCAAGATTTTGGAAGCCATGCCCATAGAGGCGGAGACGAGAGGAGTGAAGTAACTGACCAGCTGAGAGACCTGAGGGACAGACGCAGGTTTGAGTTAAATATGGCATGCATTAGGGTTGAAAACTATATGACAATTAATTTTAGACTGTAAAGGCAATTTTAGTCACCTTATGACCCAGCTGGGCTGCTTCTCCTTTTGCTGCTGTGGAAATCGGCTCAATCAGATGACCCACCTCCTGAACAGATGATGTTAACTGCTCCTGCAAAGCCTGAAATGTACAATAATGGTTAAGGACTCCTGGTTAGAAAACCCACTGTAATTTTCTGATCCTCACATAAAAATATTGGTTACAGAAGATTTAACTCGTAATTTTCTGATTTATCGTGAAAACAAATGCACAAAACAAAGTGTGGGGAAAAATGAACCAACAGTTCTTTCAAACAGAGAGAGCTGACACTGACGAAGACAGAAACATCATTATACTATATAATTACAAAATAGGCACCATATTAAATTCACTAAATGTGACATTTATTATAATGGACATAGAGATCAATTTAAAAACACTTAAAATTAAAAGTTAATTTATGTTCTCCCAAATAAGTGTTAAAAATTATGGCTTTAAATGTTACTGTTATGTTATGGCGATAATTACTCATTTTATATGTATTCATTATCAGAAATAGGAAAAGATCCATGCATCAGAGGCATCAGTATCAGCTATACTTGCCTTCATTCATTGTAAAAAGATGCCACTAAAAGAAAATATAATTTAAAATGTAACATCGTTATGTTGTTTCTACATTAATTTGTCGATTTTCCAGAAAAACATACAAGAACAAGAAAATAAAGAGGGGGAAAATACCCAGTAGCTGCAGTATAAACACACATTTACCTCAGATGAAACTTCATCTCTACGTGGAAGATTTTGGCTGACAGCTGCAAGAGAAGCCTGCTCAATATCTCGAATGCATTTATTGATATTATCAATGGCTGAGTCACATTCCTTCTGGCCAGGGGCTTTATCCCTGTAACATCAATCACATGAACACAAGTTATTGTAAAAAACAAAACAAACAAACAAACAAAAACCCCAAAAAAATCACATTCATAGTAGCTCATTTCTATTCTGCGGGTCTCATACAAACTACAAAACTGTGACTATATGCGTGTTACCTGATAGCAGTAATGAGGCTCTTGATGGAGTCCGACACGGTGCGTGAATGGCTCGCCAGTAATGACCATGTGGGTGGATCTTTGGGGTTCATAACCAATGACCTAGCTGTCTTCAAAAGGTGGGTGGAGCTATCAAGCATGGTGCGTGCCGAGTGGATGATTGGATCCTGTGCAGCAGAACCCTAAATTGTGAGTAGAAAAACATAAATATGAGTAACGAGGACACAATCATAAGTAACAATCCAATGAAGAAGAACCTCGTACCTCTCTACTTATCTGTGCAGGAACACTAGCAAACTCTGGATTGGAAGCAAACGTGGTCAGACTGTCAACAGCTTCAATGAGTGGCGCTGTGGCAACACGACATTTCTCACGGTTTTCCTCAGAGAAATCTCCATCCAAAGCCTATGGTGGGAGAGAAGAGGTAAATGTTAGAAAATGATGTTAGAGAACAATCATTTGATGTCACTGGAGTGGATAAAAGTTGGATTAATGTATAAAGAGAAGTGGTTTAACCTTGATTGTTTTGACTAGGCTGGCTGTGCTGTTGGCCACTTCTTTGGCTGACTGCACGAAGTGTCTTTTAGCCACAGGGTTTGCAGTCTTAGAAGAGGCCAGTCGGCAAGCATTACACAGCGCTGAGGTGTGTTTAGCAACAATGGTGGCAGCTGAGAGCACCTGCAACATGCACATATTAATATTTTGGCCTTAAAAGTGCAGATGAGGATGTTGCAGAAAGACAAGTTTTGGGCTCAATTCCAAACACTACATGCCTAATGTCTGACACTACCTGGGAAGGACTACTGTCTGGGTCAACAAGATTTTGGCAAGCCATCTGGATTGCCTGATTAGCACGAGCGAACTGGATAGGATCTACTAAGCCTGGATGTCCAGCTTGACTGTTGGGGTCAGACACACCCACCAGGTAAGCAGCCTAGAGACACATCAAAAAACAAGTATGATTGATACATACATAAAGAAAATGTTTAATGGTTGTGAACAAATTATGACATTAAAGGGCAGAGTGGGTAGTGTCTTACCTGTCCAGCTGCTTCGGTAAGACCACACAGAGCTTTAGAGGCTCCACCCACACAGTCTCCAAATGCAGGAACATCTCCTGTCTTGCAGTTATGAGAAATCCCGGCCATAGACTCACCGAGAATCTATATATCAGAAAGAGGTGGTTAACAGATCGGTTATCATCTAATGATATGCATCAATATTTAACTGTATCAACAGGCTAAATGAATATTGCTGTTCAGCATCATAACAGCAGTTTTGCCCATTTAGTATGTGAGATCCATACTTGAAATGCTTATACTAAAATCTGCATTATGCACTTTTGTAATAATATACACTACCATTCAAAAGTGTGGTGTATGTAAGACTTTTTAATGTTTTTGGGAAAAATAAAAATAAAAAAAGTCTCTTACGCTCACCAAGGCTGCATTTATTTGATCATAAATAGAGTAAAACAGTAATATTGTGAAACATTTTTGCAATTTAGAACAACCATTTTCTATTTTATTATAGTTTGAAATTTAATTTATTTCTGTGATGGCAAAGCTAAATTTTCACCAGCCATTACTCCAGACTTCAGTGTCACGTGATCCTTCAGAAATCATTCTAATATGCTGATTTAGAGCTCAAATAACATGTAAAATGTTTATTTGCTTGTACCAGTACTGAATAAACATTTGCTATAAAAATCCTGATAGTATTCCAAGTAAATAGACAGTAAATAAACCTCCAATAATAGTTATGTTTCTGTTACCTTAGAGTTCTCCATGACACTTTCAATGCAGTCAAAGTAGGAGAGATCATTGACTGGCTCATTTTGGTTATCTAGCAGTCCCCTAACAGCCTGTAACTCACAAAAAAGAATTTTTTTTCAAATATTAAAACAAATTACTTAATAGTGTGCACTGTATGCATTGTATAATACCTCAAGCTCTCTCAGAGCATTGTCACATTCCCTCTGTCCTGGGGCATTCTGGGTACACAGCGTAATCAGCTGATTGATGCTGTCAGTCACCGTTCTGAATAAACACGCAGTGAGAGAGAAGGTAAAAAGACAGAAACAACAGCACATATAAAACATGCATAAATAAACATGGCGTGAAGTACCTGGCAGCAGCAGCGAGCAGGTTCTTTGCACTGCCTGCTGCAGGGTCCACAGATAAAGACTTGGCAGCCAACAGCAGCTTACTGGAGGCCATTGAGATGTTCTTCAAATTCCCAATCACTTGTATTTGATCATCCTTACTCTTAACAACCAAATATGACTTATTATTTCAGGAAAAGGAAGACATATCCACATTTTCATGTTCATGCTCCACATATCATACCTGGGTGTGGCCGGCCATCTCAATGCCAGCATCCAGAAACTCATCAAAGTCCTCACTGAACTTTCCAGAAGCATCTGCAAGCTGGCAAGTAGTCCCTCTAGAGGCATGGACCACATCACCTGCAGACTGGTTCAGATCAGCAGCAGTCTGGTTCAGGTCACTCTGAGCCTCCTGGAAGGTCTTACTGCATGGAGGGAGCTGCAAAAACAAAAAAAGTAACAAAACACTCAGCTGTGTACATTCAATAATTTAAGCATGCACTATATTGAGGACAGTGAGAGTACATTAAGGGACAAAATAAACTTTCAAGTTACAATTTTTGTGGAGCATTTTCATGAATTAGCATTTAGCATATTGGGTGATGACAAAAAAAAAAAAAAAAAAAAGTCTTTGTTTGTAACTCACCATCTCTACAAGTAGTTTTTTGCTAGCTTCTCCGATGCTTTTCAGAGCCATATCAACATCCTTTTGTCCAGGTAGACAGTTCACACATGCATTCAGTGAGTGGGACACAGCTTTTGCTACCTAACACACAAAACAAGACAACACACCTAAATATTTAACTTAAATAATTATGTTTTAAAACAAATTATATATATATATATATATATATATATATATATATATATATATATATATATATATATATATATATATATATATATATATATATATATATATATAAAATATTGTGCTGTCAAACAATAAAAGTTTTTGTTTGCATAATGTGTGTGTGTTCTGTGTATATTTATTATGTATATATAAATACACACACATACAGTATATATTTTCAGAATATTGACATGTATTTACATGTCTATATTTATATTCGTATATTTTATATTACATATAAATATATATATAATATCGTGCTGTCAAACAATACAAGTTTTTGTTTGCATAATGTGTGTGTGTTCTGCGTATATTTTATATTACATATAAATATATTTAATATATAAACATAAAATTTTTCTTAAATATATACATGCATATGTTTGTATTTATATAAACATAATAAATATACACATGTAAACAAGAGCTTTTATTTTGGATGTGATTAATCGTTTGACAGCACTAATATATATATATATATATATATATATATATATATATATATATATATATATATATATATATATATATATATATATATATATATATATATATATATATATATATATATATATATATATATATATATATATATAGATAGATTATATTTCTTTCAGCAAGGATGCTTTAAATTGATCAAAGGTAGTTTATTTTTTAAATTCAGTATTGTGGTACTACTAAAATTGCTGGATCCTCAATGATAAACTGTGTGTGGATTTCCTAATTTCTAAGTTAATATTTTGAATAATAACATCTGTTAAATGATTGATTTTAGTTTAATGTTCTTCTCTTTCCCCCCTCACCTGCGCTAGCCTCTGTTGTATCTCTGCATCACCAGGAGCAACCAGTGCCTCCTTGGCTTCAGAAATTAATTTAGCTGATCCTTCCATAACCTCGCGAGCAGAATCCAACATGGCTGCAGCTCCAGCAGGGTCTGATGAGGTGGCAGCAACACCCCTCGCAGCCTGTGCTAATGTCTTAAGAGCCTGGGCAGTTTCACTGGCAGCTACACCTGCAAACACATACAATTCACAGCTGTGTGTGCGAACCAGAATATATGTTTGTTTGTTTAGCTATATTTTAGGGAACAAAACAGTCCCTGGAGGCTAACTTAATTTGACAAAACCTCTAGAAACATCCTCAAATATAAATAAAATGAATAATTTTGTTTATTTTTTTATTCCAAAAAATCTTAACAGAGCTGCAAGACATGCCCCCATTTAGCCAAATAAATGTGTTGCATACGAGAGTGTGTGTATTACCTGTGTAATGCTCATTTCCCTGTGCTGCACAGGTAAGCAGTTGGGCCATTGAGGAACCAACAGCCTTAGATGTGCCACCCAGATCCTGAGTGCATTTTTCCAACTAAACCACAAAAATGAAATAACATCAAATGAATGCATAATCAGTATGTCTATGTTGAAAATATATATTTTGTCAATTACAAAATAATAGTATCATTGATATTAAATGGGTCTCAACTCACTGATTCCCCAGGTAAAGGTTTCAGCTGTCCCTCGGAAGCTGACATTTTTGCATCGTGGAGTTCATTCTTAAGCGTCTGCACAGCAATAAGGGCAGAGTCGATCTCCATGGGGCCGCATGCCTCGTGAGCCTAGATATCACATGACGGGATTTGATTAAGGGATAGTTCAGCCAAAAATGAACATTTTGTAATTTACTCACCCTCATGTCAATCCAAACCTGTAACAGAGAACAAAATATTTTGAAGAATGTTGGTAACCGAACAGTTTCGGTTCACATTGACTTCCATCGTATATTTGTCCATACAGTGAAAGTCAATGGGAACTGAAACTGCATGTTTACCAACATTTCTCAAAATATATTTTTTTGTTCCACAAAAGAAAGTCATCAAGGTTTGGAATGCCGCTAGGGTAAGTAAATGACAGTCTTCAGTTTTGGATTGTCTACTCATTAAATACATGTGTGGAGACGACAGTCGACAATCAGTACCGTCTGTGCAGCAGTGCGGAGTTCAGCCAGGCAGGTGGCCAGGTTCTTTGCACACTGCCCAAGCTGCATGGCTGCCGCCTGATCCGTCACAGTCGGCACAGACGACTTCGCTGAAGACACCATCTTACTTCCAGGCTGGAAGACAAACATGGAATTAGACTTTTTAGCAATCAAAGAGCACTTTTAAAGAAGAGTGATGTTATCAGATGAGTGACAGGTGGTTAGTATCAGTGAAAGGATTGATGGTTACCTGAAGGAAGTTCTGACTGGCAATGATGAGGGCAAGTTGGGCACTACCATCCTCTGGCTGACCCTGACTGCCCCTCACTCCCTGCACCAGCTGAGGAATATGGTCAGCTACAGCCTAAAGCACATGAACACAGAGAATATAAACACACAGTTATAAACACAACAGGAGGACTATCATTACTACCACTTGTTTGGAAATTCAAAAAAAATAAATAAAATAAAAATAAAATAATCTTATACAAACCCTGCAGCTTTGAACAAGTTGCTGGTGGGCAGCAGTGTTCTTGTTAGAGGCTGCTGCATTCTGGGATGCTGCAATGGTTTGAGTTGCAGCAGCAGCAGCTTGTTTAGCAGCGTTCTGGAAAAACAAAGCAGACAATCAGTGTAGCATTTTCCTTGCATAGATTACATGCAGTCCTATCTAAATTTAAAAAAATCTCTCATAATCAAAATCATAAGCAATTCACTGACCTCCAGTCTTGTTATGAGTTTCTTCTTAATGGCATTTTGTGCAGCCGCGTTTGTGGCTACACGCAGCCCCTCTGCAGCCTCCCGGAGCTTCTGCTGCTGGTCTTCATTTTCAGGATATGCAGCAGCTCCCTAAACACACACACAGACATGTAACAAGTCTACTGCTTGTCTATTAGATCCCAGATTACTAAACAGAGAGATGCTCAAAATAACTTGTGGGAAACGCTTCATTACTGCAAAAAGGTCTCAATCTTATAAAATACTCAAGCATTTGTAAGAGCTATATTTAATATATTTTATTTAACTGGTATAGGACAGTGATTCTCAACCAGGGCCTGGGGTCGGGCCCACTAGTGGGCCTCCCCAAACTTCCTAGGGGTTTTTGAAACAACAGCAAGCATAAGAATGCTTTGATTAAAAGAAAGTTGAAAAGAACAGCATTTATTTGAACTAAATGTTTACACTTTAGATTAGGGAATACTATTCACTATTAACTAGTTGCTTAATAGCATGCATATTACTAGCATATTGACAGTTTATTAGTACTTGACAGCACTTTAACAGTTTTTGCTAATTAAAAAAAAAAGTTAGAAAACAAGCAGTTTTCTCATAATTACAGCAAAATTGCAGCAAATTTTTTTAATCTAATTGTACAGAACATTGGACATTTAGGTTAGCTAACCCACCTTTGCAGCCTCAACCATTCGAGCAGTGGCATCAGCAAGCAGTTTAGCAGCAGCAAGAAGCTTCTTGGAGTTGTTCATATCCACCTCCACCTCAGCATCTGATCTCATGGCATTCACCAGGTCAGAGGTCGCCTGGGCAAGAACCCGTGCCTGTCGTACCATCTCACCTACGGAGGAGAATAGTAAATCTCTATTATTACACAGCATAGAGGAGCTAAGCAAATAAAATAAATTAGACTACCAGTCATTGTATTGACACTGGAGTCAGTAGGGTTTTTTTTTTTTACAATTATTCTGCAAGAACACATTAAATTGTTAAAAAAGTGAAAGTAAAGACATTAATAATGATACAAAAGACGCATTTCAAATAAATATTCAAAATATCACAGTTTCAGTTTAACATTTACAATAAGGAATATTTCACGAACACCAGATCAGCATATTAGAATATTTTCTGAAGGGTTATGTGACACTGAGTAATGATGCTAAAAATTCAGCTTTGCCATCACATGAATAAATTACATTTTAAAATAAATTAAAACAGAAAACAGTTATTTTAAATTGTAATAATATTTTGCAATAGTACTGTTTTTACTGTAATTTAAACAAATAAATGCAGTCTTGATGAGCATAGGACACTTTACAAGTCATTAAAAAAAGCCTTATCCACTCCAAACTATTGAATGGTAGTGTAAAAGATGCACTCATCTTACCAGCATCACCCATGCTGCAGAAAATACTCTCTGTAACTGTCATGATGGTGTCCGTGGCCTGGTCGTAGCGTCCAATGGGTTCCCCGCGTGTGGCGTAGTTCCTCACGTGTGTGAGTAGGTCACCGAGAGCTTGTGTGACGATACCAGCCGCTGCGCTGACGGCCTTGAGAAGCTCTCCATCACTGGTAGCTGACAGACAGGCCTTCACACAACCTTCCACTGAACGATCCACCAGCTTCCCTGCTTCAATCAGTTGCTCTTGACACACAGGGGAGCTGATAGTGGGGCTCACAACCTGATACACAAACACAAAAATGGTTATACACAGTTTTTTTTCTTTTAATCAATCTGGATCAGAAACATGTGCATGTGAACTCCACCTTGGCACAGGCCACTAGTTGGGAAGTGGAGAGGGCACACTGGGTCGCAGCTGCAATAACCCTGTTCTGCAAGACGCTGTCTTCAGAAACCTGTGCCACATTCTTGGCCTTCAGAACCATCATGGCTGCTGCATTAGCCACGGCTTTAGCTAGGTTCATTAAGACATCCTGAAACACATGTACACATACACTCAGGTCGATAAAAACACAAATGTACATCATGTTCTTTAAAAGACACCTGTGTACCTGGAAGCGCTCGTCCGTTTCATTCTCTCCAATTTGTCTAAGCAAATCTCCACTGGCTTGACCGATGCTGCCGGCTGCAGTCAGAACCATCTGTCGTGGCTGCATGAGAAAACACACCGCACAATCACTGATAGTTATTTTCCTGTGAAGCTGCTTTGAAACAATCTGCAATGTATAAAGTGCTATATGAATAAAGATGAGTTGATGGTAGTGTAAGTCAGTTAATAATGAAATATAAAAAAAATTACAATCATTTACTAAATTAAAAAAAAAAAAATCTGAAAATACATTTGCCTTTAACAAAAGAAAATAGAAATAGAATACCAAAGAAAAAGTGAAAATAATAATTTTAATCATATCTGTGTATCTCAAGATGAAACTATACAGATGATACAGAAATGTAAGTGGCATTTGTATATACATTTTTGGAAAATGAAAAATGTTCAACACAGATAATGATTAATCGCAGCACATTGTTTGCGCGCACCTCTCCTGATGTAGGCTCCACAGCTTTAAGCAGGTCAGATACAGCTCCGGTGAGGGTCCTGGCAGCCCTCATGAGGTCCTGTCCACTACCCACCTCATCCTCCATCAGAGCCGCCAGCAGCTTCACACCTTTTGACATCTCCGTCAGATTAGAGGAGATGGTGGTGATTGCACAGCCTACCGCTGTATAATCCGTGTCTGCCGGGTCCCCTGGGAGATAGAATAGCAAAACTCAGCCAAATCACTATATTGCAGATGAAACTAAACTTAAATTAATGCATTTTAATAGAGTCAAGGCTTTACCAGCAGTAAGATTAACCACAGAGGCAGTTCCAGCAGTAATAGCGTCCACCTGAGAGTGAATATCATGCTTGGACTCATCCATCTTGTTCTGAATCCACATTTTAGAAGCCTGAAAAAAACAAAAAACAAACAAATAAAAAGGTAATAAAAATGTAAAAGTTAAAATAAATAATAGGTACATGAGAGTCAAATATTGTGTGCAAGATGTGTGCACTTCCTTACTATATCCTTTATAACATAACATTTAAAATAAAATAAAATATTGGTAATGGATACAGGAAAGTAAATGCGAAGTGACATGTATGCATTTTCTCACCATATCATCTAAAATAAAACAGAATAGTGGTGATAGGTACAAGTGAGTAGTAAAATGTCATGTACGCATTTTCTCACCATATCATCTCCAAGTGGTGGCAGCTCTTCCACCTCCTCTAGGTCTGACTGTGCCTGCTGCACCGCTTGCATACTGGTGTTAATGGTTCCCACGAGAGCCTGTTGGGCTGCACTCTGATCACCCAATTAAGGACGGCAAAAATTACACATTAATCCACCAACAGATCTAAACTGTGACAGCTGCTGATCAACCTCTATGCGTTATGTAGGGGCTGATGCTGATATGCTGCTAGACAGCAAGGTGCAATATGAGGTCAAATACTAGACAAATTATGAACTTTGCTGATTAATTTGTATATGTAGACTCACCAGTGGTGGCATATGTCCAAGATGCATCTGTCCAGTGGTGATCTGTTGTTGTGGAGAGGGCATGGTGCCCATGTTCAGCGTTTCTGGGCCAACAGAACCTGACCTCAAAATCCCAGGCAGTGCCACAGAGCCATGCTCTGCCTGTCCGACACGGTTAAACTGCTGCTGCAATATAGTAGATCTGTGAAATACAGAGAGGAAACAGCATATAAAGATAGAGTGAATGACCCAGAAAGGTTTTTGTGTTCTTACTACAACACTCAGGAGTCATCCAAGAAGAGAAGACGCCTACACTCATTAAAACAGGCTGAGTATTGAAACAATGTGTGGAACAGGTAACCTCAGCTCAATCTAGATAAACAGAGTCTGAGATGAGGTTGCTTTTCCAGCATGAGTTTCCTGTAATGCTGTACTGGTCTGATAACAGAAGTATTTCCAAAGACAACTGGCAAGAAATGACAAAACCTTGAAAGGAAATACGGTTCTTATCACTGCTGACTCAACATTTCTGCATGTCTTACTTTTTCGGAGAAACTGATTCCTCTAACATGGTGGCCTCCTCATCTCCCTCTAAACCAAAGCGGTCTTTGCTTTGCTTCTGTAGGGCCAGACAGAAGTGAATAAACACTTTATACAAACTTTCACATAAGGTTTAATCTGGTAACATACTTTTATCTGAACACTGTTAACGTGTAATATGAAAAGCATTCGCAATCCAGGAGGATCTCATTCAGGAAAGCACATGAAACAACAAAATGTTGAATTAATACTGGCCTTCTTGAGAATGATATCGATGTAACCAGCTATAAGCTGAGATATCTGCTCCCCCTCGGTGGTCTGAACTGAGTAGTAGCTCTCCTGATACTCCCCGAAATCCTGTATACGGGCACAGAGTTATACACAAATACATACATACATACATACATACATTTACATACACAGGTGGTGCACCTGAGCTATTTGAGCCATCTGAAAGTCAAATGCAAGTCTGTCAGAATATGTGTGTTGTGCAAGTACCAGTGTAAAGCTCTTAGGTGAGGCGGCCCATCTTTTCACTGTAGTAAGTGGCCACTCCTGAACCACATCTTTGGTTTTCTCATCCACTCGCATCACTGATTCTTTGGTTATACCCAGCAGCCTTGGAACCAGCTTATTTTTACTTTTCATTTTTTCCTGAGAAACAAAATCAGTAACTAAATCCCTTAATATATATATATATATATATATATATATATATATATATATATATATATATATACATACACACACACACACATATACATATATAACACATTATAAATGTAGTTTTAATGCATTGATTATGACTTTTAATGTATTATACATAAAGGCTTTAAGTAGTGTTACCACAAAATCAAACAGCAAGAAAGATTCATTATCTTCAGAAAAATAAGTCTACCAATTTTTTTTCCACATCTATTCCATATAACATTCTTCCTGTATCCTGTCAGATTCTCTTAAGCTTATCATCATTCTTCTGTTTCCACACTTTTTCTCTCTCAGAGCTGTCAGCAGATGGATAAAATGAGCTTTACTGTCCTGTCTGAGTTTAGAGTTGTACAGTCAATCTTTGCCAATCTTGCACAAATGTATTTACCACTTATTCCCAGAAACAAACAACAACCTGGAAAGTCTGAGTTTATGAACACAGAGAATAATTATATTGGTCATATGAAATAAATAAACTAGAAAAAAACAAATTTGCACAAAACTTGTGATCTTTATTTTAAGCACAAGCACATCTGCTCCACCTTAACTTTACAACTCAAGCAGAGCTGATCTGTAATCAGTCCATGAGTCATGCAGACCACCACCGGCCAGGAACGGGGGGCGGGGGGTGCATTGAATAGATGGAATAATTCTGGAGGTGGAATTCCTCTCAGATGATGAAAGCTCTCATGAGAACATTGATTGGCAACATGTACACCGAAGAAAATTTCTGGACTTGGGTATGAAAGAAAACTGTCTGTCACATTAGCCAAGTTTCCATCCAAAGTTTCGAATTTAACTTATGCGCAAATTTGGAATAAAACATAAATAAAATAAATCATTTGCGAACGAGCACTGTTTCCATCCAACCAGGCCCGGATTAACACAGTGTAGTGCCCTAGGGTGACCACATTATGAAGTTTTAAATTCATAACAATGTTGTGAGATTAATGTTTTAAATATAACATTTTGAATATAGAACTATTGTTTGATTGAAATTATTTAAATAACTGAAAGGACACTTTAAACATAAAAATAAAACTGCCAACAGGTGGCGGTAAATCACTGATTCGTTTGAACAGCTGATTCATTCAGGAACGAAGCAAGTGACTCACTTTATGAGTGGGTAATTGAATCACTGACTCACTAGACTCATTTAAAAACGCAGGTTCATTCATAAATGAAACACCGCTATGTTTGAATGGAGACGCGGCTCGGCTGTGACTGTTTGAAACTATGTTCCTTGACTAAATAGAGCAAAATCAGGCAATATTGTTAAAAGTCATACAATGTACATCACTTTATATAACTTATTGTTTATTGAGCTGTTGTATTAATTTAATATCACATTTACAAACACCTTTAATAATCTTTAAAAGCTGTTACTCACTTCAGCAATCTCACAAAACTCCATTATAATCAATGAAGCTCTCTACACTGCACAACGAATCTCTTATTTACACCATCTACACTTTGTTTGTTATAACGAGAGCATTTGTGAGCGTGCATAACTCAGCAATGAACAAAAGTATTTTGAGCAGTGAGTGGATTCTGATTAACATTGCATTCAAGGAATCAACATATGTCTGCGATACATTACTCAACGCTGCACAAACACGCAAGTAGAAATCTTTGAAGCTCCTCTCAGCGCAAACACAAATAGCCTATGCTGATCCAACCCATTCTCACACCCAACTCGTCACATATTGAAGCTTGGTCAGGACCACTTGGCGTCGCTTTTGACGCTCAAGGTACCCCTTAGCGTCATTTTTCGACTTGCAGGGTCCTCCGTTGCTTTAAATAGGAAACCCTTAGCGTCAATATGCCGACGCCATACTGGGAATTTTATCGTCATAATTAAATTATATATTGTGTAATAACATTGCCATTATTGCATATATGTTGGGGTGTGATTTTTCAATGTAAACAGCCACAACAGTTTTATTTATATTACATTATTTACACATTATGAGCACATAACCCAACCCCTGCCCCTAAATTTGTCAATAAAACACAAGATATAACAGGCAGATACAACTACTGTCATAATTTATTCAAAAAATATTAATATTCCAAGTCTTCGAGGCAAAACATTTGATTTGTGAGAGGAGTAGACGCGTTAAGCTCATCCCGTATGCAGTCTGTGCGCGAATTCAAAAAATGCCGCCAGAAGAAGCCTTGGTTGTGAAATGCTATTGGCTCTTGTGTGTCTCGTGACCAATTGCGTCATGCTACGGGACTTGAGTATCTTTTTGAATGAGATGTGAGCGCGTTAACGGAGCGGGATCATTTTCAGCGATTAAAACCTTATGTTTTGCTCTCTTCTTCTCATAAAGACTTCGTATGGCTTCAGAAGACCTGGAATGCAGCACGACTTGTTTGTAATGCTTTTATACTGCTTGTTTATGGGCAGTTTTTGCAATAAACACCGGTGACTTAACTTACATTTGCCTGTTAACTGTTACGTGTTTTATGTTGTTCAGAAGTGGGTAGGTTTAGGGTAGGGGTGGGTAAGGTGCTCCAATAAAAGTATAAATGTATATAAATTATTTATATTTTTTACAAATGCATGCAAACCATTAAACTAAGACAAACAACTGAAAACAACGGCGGAGAACGTATTGTCATTTTCCATAAGCGTCTTGACCTGACGCATAAAGCAAGCAATTGAAAGCAATGGAGTTCCTATTTTGTAATATACTGACGCCTAGGCGCACTTTTGGCGTCTTCATAGTGACGCGAAAGGCGTTTGACCATGCTTCAGTTTTTGACGCCTTGGG
Source organism: Onychostoma macrolepis (assembly GCF_012432095.1). Lineage (NCBI taxonomy): Eukaryota > Metazoa > Chordata > Actinopteri > Cypriniformes > Cyprinidae > Onychostoma > Onychostoma macrolepis. Next base: position 31,202,719 of record NC_081161.1, read on the forward strand.
AGTGAGAATGGGTTGGCTGATCGGGTTAGTCGCACAGGTGCTCCTAAATATGTTTTGATAGTCGCACACAGTAGCTACTTTTCAGTCGCCCTGTATAGCCCTGGCAATGTGTCATGATATTTTCTCTTCTTTTTTTAAATTTACGTTTCGCACAACCGCCAAGTCGATGCTGCCTATCCATTTGTGAATAAATATGCTCGACTCTGACTGGGGGGAAGGGGCAAATACACTGGGACCTGACCCAATCGCAATTCTTTATATGCGTGCATATATTTGATATTCTCTCTGTATATTGTATCATTAACTGTTCATTTTCTATGCATCTGTATCTCTTCCAGCAAAATAATATATACAAAACATGAAAAAATATTTTAAAGGTCTTGTCATTATCGTAATCACTTGGTGCCCCCCTATTGGCTGGTGCCCCAGGGCACTCGCCCAATCCCGTCTATGGATAATCCGGCCCTGCATCCAACGAGTCAAAGAGAACAAAATTGTCACTTCCTGGTAAACTGGCACTAAATAGCCTATAGAAAACTAGGATAAGCTACTGAATATAATAATTTTCATATACGAAAAATTAATTGCGCCTCAGAGTGAGCAGACGAAACACAGTAAATGCTGTTATTGCTTTCGGAGGTGAATGCTGCTGTTTGGGGACACAGTCGTGTAAGACAATTGCACAGAAATACTTTGATGACAGACTGCTCAGGCATTTCAGAACGACCATAACAACATTTCAGATGCTGCGGAACGAGATCAGTCCGCTGCTAGTCGAGTTATTCCATCTCATAGAGCAAAGTCACATGACTTTTTTGATGCGCTTGGAAGTTTTATTCGCAAAATGCATTTCCATCTCCCATTATTCGCATTAACCCTTTTTCGCACAAGTGAAAAACCACCTCAAGCGAGCGTAAAAACGTTTTTGCGAATTAAGGGATTTTTATTCAAAATTTGGCATTTCCAGCACTCGTTTCTCATGCGATAGTTCAAAATGCGCATTAAAACAGGGTGATGGAAACAGCTATTGTGACTCAGGACTGCTGATCTCAAAAACACCTTTACAATACGTGAGCTAAATCAGAAATATGACTTTAAGGCAAACACATAAGAAAACAGAGTGCCAATATGAGTATCCCTAGTCAAGAAATCTGAATAGCCACCTCAGGTTTTTTGATTGTAACAAAACAAAACAAAACAAAACAAGACAACATAACAAAAAACAAAAACAAAGTGATGTGAATAGACTGCACAGACATGCAGTGTTGGGCAAGTTACTCTGAAAATGTAATTAAGTTACCAATTACTCCTTTCGAAAGTAATCATGTTATGGTTCTGATTACTTTATTTAAAAAAGTAATTAGTTACATTACTAGTTACGTTACTTTTTTCTGTGGCTACATCCATGAAATTTAGGAAATCCCAGCATAAACGCTCCTGATAAATATTTGTTATTAAAGCATCAACATTCACAAAACACTGTTATTTTTAACTAAAGCAATTAAGTGGCTGCTGCATGCATGGTTTGGCATAGCAGAATGCCAGCAAAGAGCGCTGCATTTATAATCTCTAAAAGACATCTCAGTTCATCGCAATCTCACAAATCTCTGTTATAACACAATGAATATATGCATAATGAATCTTTCATAATGTCATACAATTTGTGTGTCATAATGAGAGAATTCGTGAGAATTTGCCCTCAGCTTGTAACTATACTCTAATTATTTTGAAAATTATAACGCGTTAAATTACTCCGTTACTAAAAAAGTAATCAAATTACTGTAACGCTTTACTAAGTAATGCGTCACTGCGCAACACTGGTCTGGAATCACCACAGTAAAAAACATAGATTATATATCTAAGTACAACACACACATACGCTTTACCTTCACCAAGAAGAAAGACACTCCATATGTTCTGAGGGATCTTGCAAGCTTCACATACTTTACTTTGGCTTCAATCTCTGTCATTTCACCACAAGCCTTATGTTCCTGTAAAATTCATAAAGCGTTTACTCATCTACCCAATTAATTTATCTCATACATCTTTGCTTACAAATAGTGAAGTTTAAGAAACAGACAACCGTGTATAAAATGATATCCATTTATAAACAAAGTGCAGGATAAACTGACCCACCTGAAAGATCTTCTTCTCTGCACCTCTCTGTTTTATGTATTCCTTAGGCAGAAATTCCTTCAAGCTGAACGAAATGAAATGCACAAAGTGTGCCGATTAGCGACAATACACTGAAATGCCAACAGGCATTACATATACAGTGGCCGAGAGAGCTCAATGCGCTGCAACTTCAGAAAACACATGCAAATAGAAAAAGCACCAGCAAATCACAAAAACATCTTCATCAGTTTGACAGCAGGTGCTGCAAATGCCCACAACGCAAACAAATAAAGAAACGCACTGCAAATGCTCACAACACAACCAAATAAAGAATTTTATTTGCAGCACGTTTCTTGGTTTGGCTGTGTTGTGAGCATTTGCAGCGTGTATGTTGTCAAATCGATGAAGTTGTTTTCTTAATTTGCAGGTGTTTTTTTCTATTTGCAGTGCGTTGAGCTCTCTTAGCCACCGTAATTAGTTATATGATACACACAAAATATTTAAATGCATCTAAGCACTTTTCATTTGAGTATATTAAGCTCACTAACTAAATGGAGCATATGGTCATTACAACATCTAGATTTTACACATCATTTCTCATCAATATGAAGCAGAGGGGCTGTAAACACTGTGTACTATAACTGAAAGTATTAGTACATGGTCTTACTCTAGAAATCCAGATTTGTGTTTATGTTCTATATGAGGCCCAAACTGGATCTGTGCTTGAATTCCACCAAATTCGCAAGCCTTGTCAAACGACACGGGATGAGAACCATTCAGAATGTCGTCACGTGCCTGGAGAAACGCATGCAGATAGACACATTTATCATCAAAGCCTTTGGAAATCACACAGCAGAAATGATCCAGATCAGCAAACGAGCCCCAGACAGAAGTAGAGCTTATAAAAAGGTAACGGGGCTACACTACTTTGTGATCAATACGATGTGTAAAACAGCATTCAGTGCACCATTCAAAGAGGCTTTTAGGGCCATTTGTCAATGAGAGATTTACAGAATTTCAATCTATATACATTATATTGAACCGGCAAGTAAAGAACCATGGAAACACATTATTTAGGGCAACATCACTGCAGGAGGGATGTGAAACCGGGGTGTTGGGTGCTCATCATGACTTTCACCTCACATCATTGTAAACTATAATAAGTGACAAGAGGTGAATCAAACCTGTACGTAGAGCAGATTGAGCTGCACAGGATCTCGCGAGTCCACATTTTGATCAGAGTAGAAAAACTTTCGTCTCAACAGCAGAGTTTCGCTCTCCTCGACTCCCTGTTCTCTAAATGTACGTCCATGATCCAGCCAATTTACTGTGAGAAAAACAGAAACTATTTATATAGTAAAACTGTTTACAAACTTCTTTACAAAAGATATATACAACCCTCGAAATGTTTGGGGTTAGTAAGATGCTTTAAGTGATTTTGAAAGAAAACTTATGCTCACCAACGCTGCATTTATTTGATCAACCATACAGTAAAACAATTGAAGTTTAAATGCAAGTGTGTATTTTAAAATCAGATTTATTCCTGTAATGGCAAAGCTGAATTTTTCATCAGCCATTACTCATCATCAGTGTCACATGATACTTCTGAAATCATTCTAACGCTGATTTATTATTATGTTTTGTTGAAACCAGGATACATTTTTTTCAGGATTCTAAAGAATAGAAAGTTCAAAAGATCAGCATTTATTTGAAATAGAAATCTTTTTTAACATTAGAAATGTCTTTACTGTGACTTCTTGCTGAATAAAAGTTCATTTCTATCCAAAAAATAAATGAAACATTTCTGAGACCAAACATTTATGCGCATGCAAAATAAACCTACACAAAACAAAATACGAAAGTACTTGGACACAAAAAGAATATGAAAATAAAATATAATACAGTAAGAGGGACAGGAAGCAAAGATAAACCCTGAAACAATATTGACTTATTGTGGCCCATTTAGCAGTTCTACAGCAGAAGAATAATTTAGAATATCTATCTGCATAGGGTGGCTAATGTGTTACCTACAGTCATCATCTGTGTGCAGTTTAGCTTTGAGCTTCTCCATTTTCCTCTCCTCCCTCAGTAGAGTTCTGTCTTTCTTCAGTGTGCCTGTCCCTTCATCTTTCTTCTCCTCCACCCCCTCCTGAATGAGAGAGTACTCTTCATAGTTTGTGATTCCTGGAAAGAGAATCAATGAGACATAGTTACAGACTTGGCCTGTGTGGTCAGTAAGATTTTTTTAGATTGTTTTTTGAAAGAAATCTCTGCATTTATTTGATCAGCCATTACTCCAATCTTCAGTGTCACATGATCCTTCAGAAATCATTTTAATATGCTGATTTGGTGCTTAAGATACATTTACTATTATTATCAATGCTGAAAAGAGTTTTGTTGCTTAATATTTTTTGTGAAAACATACATTTTTGTTTTTCTGATTCTTTGATGAATAGAAAGTTCAAAACAACAGCATTTATTTGAAAAATAAATATTTTGTATCATTATAAACATCTTTACTTATCAGTTTAATTCATCCTTGCGGAGTTAAAACAAAGCATATTTTCTTTCTTTTAAAGAAATGCCCTCAAGCATTTGAACGGTAGTGTATATGGGAAAAATGCATGCCTTAAAAGCTTTGGCAGAAACCATGTCTATATTTGGTCAGTCCAATAAAAATGCATGTACAGGTATGCACAAACCATTGGGATTTGAATCCAGGTCACCTAGCACTTTAAATAAAAACTAGAATATAATAAACTATAATAAAAACAGGGTTTTTTTCCTATGATTGTGTCTATGGCAACCAAGTGAGTCAGGACTGCCACGGATGCCCTCTCAAAAGAACCTGAGAAATAACTGTATATGATATAGTTCCTTCAGAGAGTATAAGATCATGACTGACCTATTCTACTACAGATGGTGACCAGCAGCTCTCCCACGGTTTTGGAATCATCCACCATGATGGTCTTCACTGCTCCATCCAGCATTTTTATCTTCTGAGGTCTCTGTTTTTTCTTATACTCCAGTATGTCCTGAGAGACAGAGAGAGGGATTAGATTTACATTTCCTGATCACAGTAAATGAACAGTGTTAAAGTTTAAGGAAAGCTTAGGATTTATGCTATGGTTCTGAATGAAATTCTGCATTGTAGCCATTGTGCTGTTCAGTATGCCTTGTTTTCAGCCAGCTGTAGAAAAAAATCTAATCTGTACAAAGGCAAAAAATGACCATAAATGGTTGAGGATGCAATGAAGACAATTAAAATTAGTATGCAAATAGAGTTAGGAAACAAGACCAATAGCAAATCAGTTTTTTAAAAGTATAGAGCTTACAAAAATAAATATAGACTGCAAACCGAAGGCTGAAATTATCTACAAAAAGTTCAAATGGAATCTGTATGTGAAGCAATTTGTGAAGAACAAACCCTAATCAGAATGAGGCCCCGTTTACACTAGTGCGTTTCAGAAACGATCTCAGTTTACACTACACAACAGAAAAACACATGTCACGTGACCATTCATACAGGTACAACCATAGATATGTATAGGTAGATCCCTATTATTTAGATTGTGGACGCGTCTGCCTGCTTGGAGTGGTTGAATGGGGAATCTACCCATACATATCTATGGGTACAACAATGAGCATGATATTATTGTTTACACGGCCGTCAAGGATACGCAGTGTGAATGTGAGCAGCCACGTCATTGTTTTCAAAAGTCTCCTTTTGGTCCATTTACACTGAAACGCAACCCCGGAGTTTTCAAACTAAAACGGGGTCTGCAGCGTTTTCAAAAGTCTCCGTTTTCGAACTCAAAAACGCCGGAGTAGTGTAAACGATAGGCGTAACCATAGCAAAAGTTATGCGTTTTAAAACGAAAACGCACTGGTGTAAACGGGGCCTGAGTGAAGAATATAAACTGGGTTTTGCCTTGCAAAGACTATAATGAATGTGAATGTGTTTGAGTCAATGACAAAAGAAAATATTAAAACAAAAACAAACAAAAAAAAGTGTTCTTTGCTTGCAAAATACAACAAATTAGACAAGCAAGACATGTGGTTGTGAGAGCTGAACATCTGTGTGTGTGTGTGTGTGTGTGTGTGTGTGAGGGAGAAGAAGAGGTCTTTTGATCAACAAAAGATGAAACACTACTGATGAAATCTTCATTTAACACATCTCAATTTACACTGCACACACACATTTTTATTTCTTCCTGGGAACAAGCTTTCGGCTTTGTCTTTATATACAACACTCCTTTGCTCAAGCACAGAGACTCACAAGTGTAAACAAATATAAACAAAAACCACATGCTGCAGTGACAAATGTCTTTAATCACACTGCTGTAGCTTGTCTTAGTAAGTGTAGACACTAAGGGGAGCCTTTCCTCTCTCACACATACTCAAGAGACTATAAAAATAACCAAGAGCAGAGTTAAGACCTCTTCTCATCTTTCAGCACAAAAAGAGTGTGCAAAGACACATCACAAAACAAGACCAGAGTGCAAAGACATGTCACAGAACATTCGACAGGAGCTTGTAAAATAGAGAGACACAGAAGATCAAAGGCCTTACCCCATTTCTCAGCATGTAATAGTCCAGAGTCCGGCCTCCTTCCAGCCAGATGCCTTTCCTGGGGTCTTCATCTGACAGAAACAGCCCATATTCTGAAGCTGAGAAACAACAGACACTGTTTTAGAACTTGTACTTGGCAAAATGATATAACTTCAGCAACTTGATTTGCAATCACTGTAAATACTGATATATATGGAAGCCCGTTTCTGCCACTGAATAAAAAATAAAAAAGGTAATTGTGACTTTTTCTCTCACAATTCTGACTTTTTTTCGACTTATAAAGTCCAGTTCTGAGGAGAAAAAAAGACTGATATGTTCTCAGAATTGCGAATTTAACTCGCAATTGCAAGTTTATATCACGCAATTCTGAGAAAAAAAAAGTCAGAATTGTGAGATTAAAAAGTCACAATTACCTTTTTATTCTGTGGCGGAAACGGGCTTCCATAGATATGCTACAAAAAACATAGAAAGAAAGGTATCCCACCTTGTCCTGTCTGGGCTTCTGGAACCCTCTCTCTGATGACCCGGCATGCATCGTACACAGCCGTTGACGGCTCAAACTGCATCGTCTTCACCACATTACATTGTCTCACACAGATCTTCAGAGACAGTGCTACCATCCTGCCAGTTTATGTATTACAGATTCTGCACCTGTGGAGAGAAGGAGGGAAATGAGGAAGATGGAGAACCAAAGACCGCAAACTAACAGGAGAACATGTGCGCATTTAAATGATGCTGATTTTAGGAACTAAATCGACAGTCTCAAAAAAGATGTAAATACAAATACTGTCAAACGTTTTCAGTGTTACAGATTCATTAAGATACTGGTTGTCAGCAAAGTGTTCTTTCATTAAATACTAAAATAAATATATACTAACATTCAAAAGTTTGGGGTCAGTAAGGTTTTACTGTTTTTGAAATAATGTCTTATGCTCACCAAGGCTGCATTTAATTGATTTAAAAATACAGAAACATTGTGAAATATTAGTTCAATTTACAAATAACAGTTTTCTATTTTAATATGGTTTTAAAATAATTAATTTCTGTGATGCAAGATGAATTATCAGCAGCCTGTACTCCAGTCTTCACATGATCCTTCAGAAATCATTGGTGCTCAAGAAACATTTCTTACACATTTCTCGTAACATTTGTAATGAATCTATTACACTTTTATGAATAGAAAGTTCAAAAGAACAGCCTTTATTTGAAAAATAAATTATTTGTACCAGAAATTATTTGCAACAAATGTAAAATTAGAATTTAATGCATCCTTGCCAAATAATTTCTTAAAAAAAATAAATAAATAAAAAAGTAACACTTTGGTATAGGGACTACTATTAACTAGTTGCTTATTAGGATGCATATTATTAACATATTGGCTGTTTATTAGCTTAACAACTACCTTACTGAGTATTAGTAAGCAGCAAATTAGCAGTTTGAGGCAAAAGTCATAGTTAAAGGTTTGTTAATAGCAAAAATTGGACCTCAAAATATATAAATATTTTATTTTTTAAATCTTTTACTTAATAAATAAAGTTTTATGTAGAGGGCAAAATTACTGTCTGGCTCCATCTAGGATATTATTATTATACACCCAAAACAAATACAGGTGCATCTCAAAAAATTAGAGTATCGTGAAAAAGTTTTTTTTTTTGGAGCTTATTTCAAAAAGTGAAACTTTCATATATTCTAGATTCATTACATGTAAAGTAAAACATTTAAAAAGTTTTTTGTTTTAGAGCATTAGAGCTTACAGCTCATGAAAGTAAAAAATCCAGTATCTGAAAATATTAGAATATTTACATTTGTTTCGTCATTAAATGACCATCCCTACAGAATAAATTCCGGGTATCTCTTGTTCTTTGAAACCACAATAATGGGGAAGACTGCTGACTTGGCAATGGTCCACAAAACAATCGTCCAGAAGACAATCACTGACACCCTCCACAAAGAGGGTAAGTCACAGAAGGTCATTACTGAAAGGGGCGGCTGTTTACAGAGTGCTGTATCAAAGCATATTGCATGCAAAGTTGACTGGAAGGAAGAAATTGGGTAGGAAAAGATGCACAAGCAACAGGGATGACCACAAGCTTGAGAATACGGTCAAGCAAAGCCGATTCAAACACTTGGGAGAGCTTCACAAGGAGAGAACTGAAGCTGGAGTCAGTGCATCAAGAGTCACCACGCTCAGACGTCTTCAGGAAAAGGGCTACCAAGCCACTTCTGAAACGGAAACAACGTCAGAAGCATCTTACCTGGGCTAAGGAGAAAAAGAACTGGACTGTTGCTCAGTGGTCCAAAGTCCTCTTTTCAGATAAAAGTCAATTTGGCATTTCATTTGGAAATCAAGGTCTGGAGTCTGGAGGAAGACTGGAGAGGCACAGAATCCAAGCTGCTTGAAGTCCAGTGTGAAGTTTCCAAAGTCAGTGATGATTTGGGTTGCTGTGACGTCTGCTGGTGTTGGTCCATTGTGTTTTATCAAGTCCAAAGTCAAAGCAGCCATCTACCTCGAGATTTTGGAGCACTTTATGCTTCCATCTGCTGGCAAGCCTTTGGAGATGCTGATTTCCTTTTCCAGCAGGACTTTAGCACCTGCCCACAGAGCCAAAACCATTTCAAATGGAAATGCCAACATGCCTGACCTGAACCCCATATGGAATCTATGGGATATTTTCAAGAGAAAGACGAGAAACAATTGATCCAACAATACAGACGAGCTGAAGGCTCAATAGTGCCTCAGCAGTGCCACAGGCTGATCGCTTCCATGCCACACCTCACTGATGCTGGAGTTTGTGCTAAAGGAACCGACCAAGTATTGAGTCCATAAACGACCTTACTTTAAAGAAATTTTTTTAACTTTACTTTTCTGTTTTGCAAATCCTATTTTTGATTGATCTTAGGAAATATTCTAATATTTTGAGATACTGATTTTTGACTTTCATGAGCTGTAAGCCTTAATTATCAAAATTAAAAAAAAAAAACTTTTGAAATGTTTTACTTTACATGCAATGAATCTAGAATATATGAAAGTTTCACTTTTTGAAATAAGTTACAAAAAAAAAACCTTTCACAATATTCTAATTTTTTGAGATGCACCTATACTCATGTGTGACATTAATTATTAAATCAGGACAAACTCAATCACATAGCTTTGGTCCTCTAATACATATACATTATAATCTGTCCCTTTTACACATTTTCCTGTTTGACATTGTGTGTTATATGAAAGGTATCTGGATTCTGTCCATCTCTCTCTCTTTCTCTCGCTCTCTCTCTCTCTCTCACACACACACACACACACACACACACACACACACACACACACACTTTACTGTTAACACATGAACTCCCAGACAGCTGTCTTTACTCTTTCAACACCATCCAAACTGCACATTAATGAAACACTGACTAGTTTAAACACACAGAAAAACAAAGACACAACATAATACTAGACAGGATAGTGTTTCACTTCATGGTTCAAACAGCCCTTGCTGGAACAAAAAGATAATTATAACATGGTTTAACTTCAAAATCAATAAAGAACCAGAATTATTATCTTAAAGTCAGAGTTTCTCTCAGCATCTAGCTAATCTTTAGTCTGTGTGTGTCTGTGGGGATTGAGGATGCCCTTGTGCACAGTTGGCACACTGAACACTGGCAGCGTGATCTGACCCAGTATGTCAGGGACAAGCTGTAGAGCTCTGAGCCATCAAAGACAGACATACATAGATCGGGAAATGTATTGTTGGAAATGCAATAGTTGTGACACAATGTCTGATATGCATATATTAATTATAAGACAGACATGACTGAAGTAAGAACTTGGAGTTCATTGAATCAAAGATTCATTAAACAAAAAATTCACTAGGGTCATTTTCTTATGAATCAGACTACTTTGGTCACACTGTTCACATTTTTGTGTGTAGCTCTAGGAGACAATAAAATAGAAAGTTGTGTTTTCTTGCCATTCTTTTTCAGGAAACAACCTTTTGGTCTAACCACATTCAATTCAGACTGCCACCTCATTCAAAACTCATGTAAAATATGATTTTCTTTCACTATGCTGGAGATTCAGCAGTGGAAAAGCACTGAAGAAAACACTGACATGCATTTCAGAAATTATTCTTAAAACTTTATACCAAAATACCATTTGTTTGCTGAGTTACCCACCAGTTTGGGCCAAACTATTTGTCCAAAATACAGGTACATGAAGAAAGGGTGTTGAGGTGGAGGAGCAGTTTTCAGAAAAGAAGTTTGGAAACAAATTTCATTGATGCAATTCCATCTGGTGCTGCCGAAATTACACACATTACCTTTAAATGCAACACCTCAAATCGGTTACACCCAATATATATCAGCCCTTGTTGCTGAGTGCCACTGGAACAACACAAAGTTCCTGTCTGATCAGCCGCAACTTGTCCTGTATATTATCGCAATCACACTTATTTGCATATGCACAGCACAGACTTTTGGATTCAATGTTTCCAAGCATATAGGTCCACAAGCGCTAACTCGACCAGCCCACCGGTGGCTCTAGAGAGACTGAAAATCATAACACTCCTGAGAATGTCCTTCCATTTATAGATCTTCAACAGGATCTCATGCTGCATTCAGGTTAGCAGTCTGACTAAAGTCTGATTACTCACTCAAGTTCTTACAGTAATGAAAGGCACACATGCAGCCAGTAATGCAATTAACACAACCTTTTATTTCCACTGCCTCATATCAGTGAGACTCAGCAGCTATATTCAGTCATACACTCATGTAGACGTGACTCATGTCTGTCACCAGTGTTACTATAGTAACTGTGGGCTACTGAAATATGATTACACCGCTAAACTCCACCCTCCACAAAGTTTCAAGTTTACCTGAACTCCTCAAATAGTCATATCTATAAAAAAAAAAAACCTTTAATTATTTAATTTAGCTTTTTTAATAAGAAATTATGAATATTCTTATTACCTCTTCACAATAATGTTATTTTAGTATTATTTATATACTATTTTAGTGTTTATTATTATTTTATACATTGTTATCAGTTTTGTTTCTATATCATTAATAGCTTTAATTTATTTCATTATTTATTATACTAGCAATTATAGTTTCTCAAGTTTTAGTTAGCAATAAAAACACTGCTTTACAACAATACAAGCTTTCTTATTTTCTTAGCATGAAATGTTTTGGCCAATCAAACTTGCATTAAATTACACTAAATTATAAAATGACAGAAACTGCTTCAGTTTGAAAAAAAGAAGAAAACAACTACATGTTAAGTCATACAGTATTGATTGTTTTTATTTTATTTATGTGAATCATTGTATTAACATTCATCCTTCTCCGTTAATTGGCCTTTTTGAAGTTTTTCCTCCTGATTGTGAGTTGCCATTTTCTTTTGATTAGTTAGTAGCCTGTCTCTCAATACTAGCAAAGAGCTCTATTTTGATGCACCTCACCCCTCCTCCCATACTTATTGGATGAAAGATGCCTTTTTCTTTGTTAAGTTGGAAATAATTAAACACAGTCTTTGAGGTTCCATAGTTAAATTTTCAAGAATTTTGTTACCCTTTTTTGGAGTATGTTAAGCCTCTGCGGCTAGATATAGCCTCCATTGATTGACTGATTGCCCATTCTGCACCACACTATTAGTCTTTACTTAGGTAAGCACTATATAGGCACAATATTTGAAAAATAAGTTACGACAAAGATTTTTTCCACAGCAATGACAGATACACCTAAGAACAACACAACTGTATGTAGCTGGGGGGGGGTGTCATTTGAAAGAGGTACAGAGGGCTTGGCTTACCGAAAATGATGCGTATGCAACTCTGAAGCACTGCAGATCTTCACAGCTATGGAGACAGCGAGAAAGAGTGAAGATAAGACAAGCAAATAGAGAGCAAAAACTTTACAAATGCTATTAAAAAGGCAATTCAAATGAAACCACAGTAATGGATACTGAATTGGGCCTGACAAGGTTTATCCACATAATAGCTTTAAAGTTCTTCTTCCATCACAACTGCCAAAGGAAAAGTCTACATTATCAATTTAGAAATGAAAGATTATTCAGCCTAAATGTTATTCCCATTAACCATGTTAGGTGGAAGATTTAACAGATGGGCAAGATTGAAAAAAGAAACCCAACTAATTTCAAATGGAAATCCTACCAGTGGTGTGTGTGTGCGCGCGCGTTTGAGCCACATGAGGAATGAGTTAAAGCCGCAGTAATTAACCCAGGTCTATCTGCTAATGATCTCATGATTGCAGAGCTGACTCAAAGCCAGAGGCCTCTAAACACTCTTAAAAGTCAAGAGCTTACACTAAACTCCTAAATTACCCAATGCGCTTTTTAAATAAAAGGTGAAATTAAAGGTGAAAGTAAATCAAGTTAGAGCTTACGACGGCGTTTTAACACAAACGCAGCATCTTACAAAAATAGCAGCTAGAGGGAAGAAATATCAAGGATCAGAAGAGAAGAACCAAGCTCTTCTACTGGAAATCTAAAAAACAACAGAATATGAAAGAATGTCATAACTTTTTCCTGAACATTGTCTAGTCAACCACTACACACTTCACCATGAGACTGGTGTGACTATCCCAGATAGCGGATGGGGGTCATAGAGCTGCTGCTGTATTGAGTTGCGTTGTGTGTGGTAAGTGACCTCAGTGAGTGGTAGGAACATCTGTGCAGCAGCTGCTGCCATTCAACCACAACAGAGGTCAACAGGAGTCCAGTACAGACCATTTACTCCGCACTGATTAATCACGGCAACCTCACACTCACAAACGTTATGCAAACAAAACAGCATTACATTTTCATCACGTCCAAATAAGCCTACTCTTCTTCCTTACTATATAGTAGGCAAAAGAAACGCACACCAAAGGAGTCATGAATGGCATGGAATGACATGTTGGTCATGAGAGTCATGAATGGCACGAAAGTGAAGCAACTGATGCCGTATGTCACATGACAATGAAGTTAAGATTGCCTTCATGCTATATAGAACAATGTTTAAAAGGATAGTTCACCCAAAAACGAAAATCCTGTCATTAATTACTCACCCTCATGTCGTTCCAAACATGTTAAGACCTATGTTCATCTTCTGAACACAAATTAAGATGTTTTCGATGAAAACAACACAACTGACACGTTCAAGGTGCAGCAATGTAGTAAGGACCTCGTTAGAATAGTCCATGTGACATCAGTGGTTCAACTGTAATTTTATGAAGCTACGAGAATACTTTTTATGTGCAAAGAAAACAAAAATGACAACTTTATTCAACAAGTCTTCTCTTCCATGTCGGTCTCCGCCGGGCATTCACAAGAGTACCACGATGCATGCGTGTGCCACGGAGACGGCATTATGATGTAGAACCCGGATGTGCTGCACCTTGTTTACAAGCAGAAGAACGACAGTCTGACATGGAAGAGAAGAAATTGTTAAATAAAATTATTTTTGTTTTCTTTGTGCACAAAAAGTATTCTTGTAGCTTCATAAAATTATGAAGTTAAACCACTGATGTCACATGAACTATTTTAACAAATGTTGTTACTATGTTTCTGGGCTTTGAACTTGTCAGTTCCATTGTAGTCTATGCAGGGTCAGAAAGCTCTTGGATTTCATCAAAAATATCTTAATTTGTGTTCCAAAGATGAATGAAGGTCTTACAGGTTTGGAACGATATGAGGGAGAGTAATTAATGAATGAATTTTTATTTTTGGGTGAACTATCCCCTTAAACTCTCGCAAAGTTCTTCATCAAATGTAGCACATTCTCTGCTAGTATGCGACTTCAGATGCAGCATTTGAAATGGAATATTGTAAGTTAAATTATATGTTTTTCATATGGCAAAGACTGCCAAAACATTCTCCCTTTGTGTTTCATGGAAAAAAGTTGCAGGGGATTAAAATGAGGGTGAGTGATCCTGATTAAATATTTTTTTGGCTGTACTGTTCCTTTAAATCTATACAGAAAATTAGCTCTTCATCATCTATGCCAAGCTGGAAATCTAAACGCTTTCAAATTAAAACTTAAAATCACAAAAGGAAGATCACAAATCACCATAATAGTCAAAGCACAATAATAAATAATGAAAAGTAGCAGAACAGCCATTTTAACTAAATCACAATTACAAATATTCAGACACCCTTTTTCTGCCAAGAGCACTCTGGAAAGTAAAGAACAAGTTGGAGGAGGGATAGAGGAAAAAAAAAAAAAAAAGAGTGACTGCTAAAGCTTGATGCTCGGAAAGGCCTGTGTGATGAACAGCAGACATGGCCGTCACTGGCCTGACTTGCATGTGTAGGCGGTGAAGTTCACATGACCGTGCTGGCAACACATCAGTGCATCAGACGGCTTCCCAATGACTCACCATCACTGAAAGACAGAATGAACAACCCCCTGTACATGCAGCATGTTCCAGCAGGATGACACGTTAACTCAGAGCAACATTCAGTCCATGTTCAACCTATTTACAGTATATAATGTGTTGAACAATACAGAAATTGCTCATTAATGAATCATGAATTGTCCTTGATTTTTTGGGATAAGAGTTCAATGTACTCAAAACACACTGTAACTTTCAGAAATACAAACTTCTATATGTGCAAGAACAAACCTCACTGGTTCTCTTTTGAGTTCCTGTTTCGCATTTTTAATGTGCTCTAGGTATGAGAGTAAAAGTTTAAATCTGTGTGTCATACTGCGTTTCTTCAGAAGACTTGGATTAAATGGCTTGATTGATATGGATTACATTTACAGTGTCTTTATGAATGCTTTCAAGCATCAAAGTTTTGGTATAATGGACTTTCAATAAAGGGACAGAAATCAGTTTCTTTAAAAATATATTTGTGTTTTGAAGCTATATGAAAGTCTGTATGAAATGACATGAAGGTGGCTAAATGATGACAATTTTCATTTTCAGCTGAGCTAACCCTTAGTCCAAAAAGTTTAAGGAAACTGAGCCGTAAAATGAGCTCATTCTGAAATTCTTGCGTTTCTGATATCAGAAAATGTTTTGTCACAGGCCAGTTAGCAAGCCTGGCTCTTGAAAGACAAGCAACATTCCTGCTGGATCAGCAAAACTCAATAAGCTTCCAGGCTAGATTAACTCGCAGCATGAATACAGAGTCTAGTCTAGACACAGGGGTGTATGAATGGTTTCAAAAGAAGGAGGGCACATTAAACCATCATTCTAAAATAATAATCCCTCCAAAAAATGGGCAGACAAACAGAGAAATTTCTAATTTACAGGCAACCAGCTCACATTGTGGATGATGGAACTGACACGGCTATGCACAGCTACATGGTGTGACATCTATTAACACGGGTAAATGGATTTGATTGAAAAAACCTGCACAGGCACACGCTCACTTTTTTTCCCTGAGCACTTCCTGTCTTCATTCAGCCTGGACAGGATGCTCAAACAGAGCAAAGTTTGTTACTCTGTCCAGCAACTAAAATATACACATTGAGGTAATCAACCTACAAATAGTGCACTTATAATATTAAAATGGGATGCAGGAGAAAGTATTTTATCATAAAAATGATACGCGCATCATCTTGCAGAGTCAGTGTTCCTGGTTCAAAGCCATTTCAACGCACATAAAACCCTAGAAGAGACCAGCACAGTATTCACACACTGAATTATACCCCAATCCGTTACATTTGCTTGAATCTCAGAGACAGTTATTTCCAAAAATACAACGATAAGACCTATAGTAGATCAGGACCCTACATAAAATACATTTTATATAGACAATGAAATGAAATCCTAACAACATCTCATTACTATTTGAAATATTTCCTTCATACGTTACAGTTCAAAAGTTTCAGGTTGCTAAGATTTTTATGCTTTGAGTCTCATGTTCACCAAGGTTGCATTTATTTGATCAAAAACACTAATATTAAAATGAAATTTATTTTTGTGATGACAAAGCTGAATCCTCAGTGTCACATGATCATTCAGAATTCATACTTATTTGCTGATTTGGTGCTCAAGAATTATTTATTATTATGGTCGAAGCAGTTGTGCATAATATTTTGGTGAAAGGATTCTTTGAATAGAAAGTTCAAAGCAAAAGCATTTATTTGAAACATATCCTGTACAACAATATAAAAAAGTCTTTACTGTCACTTAAATGGTCATGAACTGCCTTGTTTTATTATTTTGTACTGTTCTCTGAGGTCCTCTTATAATGTTATCAAGATTTTTTTTACATCAAAAAACAATTTAGAAGTAATAGGCTATTTTCTGTCCTTGCTTTAACCACCCTCATCAGAACGCTCTGATTGAATAGACGTGGCGGATTGTAGACTTGGAAGTAAACGCCCACTGCTACGATTGGCTAATAGTTGTGTATGTTTGACAGCCTACATCCTTCACAGATGAACGCTGCGATGATTTAGGTGCAATGCATAAACACTCAGTATATATGAAACAATCTGTAATAACAGACAAAGCAATAGTAACCACCTAATGAAAACAGTTACTCACACTTGTGTGGTGCGAGATTACTGTCGGACCCAATATAGTCAGCACAGTTTCAATCTTTCTGAAAATCCCGCATCGAGCTGTGCCTTGTTTGCAAACAAATCCAAGGTAAAATGAAGTGAACAAAGGACCAAGTTCTTACTGACACAGTCAAGAACTTCATTAATCAAGTTCATCCACTCTTTCCTAACATTGGGATCTGAAGGAAGGCAATGCAAAGATTGTTTTTCCACAACTTTGCACTGCAAAGCATCTTGTTGTATTCAGAGCCATTTTTATCATTTGGTTTCTACATAGACCTGTGTTCACCTCTCTCGTTATTTACACTACACTACACTGTGCAAATCGGTGGGCGGGGCTAACCAGACAGTGCTGTAGAAGCAGGCGTTGATCATCTTCTGCGTATGTGGTGTTTAGCCACACTATTGCATCATAGAATAGAACATTCCACAAGCTGTCATTTTGGCTTCAATATAAGCCATTTTTAGACTCAAGAAAGTTTTGAGTTCTGAAACTTAGGGGATGTTTCTATAGTACAATGATCTCTTATGTCAAAATATCAAGGGAATTTTGGTTTCTCAGTTCATGATGCCTTTAATGTATTTTTGCTTAATAAAAGTATCAATTCATCAAAAAAAGTAGCAAAAGAATCTTACCGACCCTCGAACACTAGTATATATGAAAATCTAATAACAATCATGTCAATATTAGTTATTAGTTAATAAACCATATTAGGGCTGCACAATATATTGCATGCGATTGTTCAAATGGAACGGCATTTAATACACAGAGCCGTAGTTCACCGACAAGCTACGCAATTCGCGCTCAGAATCGCAGATGAATCGTCTACAATATTGAACGTGATATTGCGTAGCTTGTCAGTGAACTACGGCTCGGTGTATTAAATGCCGCTACATTTGAAAACAGGTGATGGAGATTTATTAATAGTCACAGAACCGGCTTTACTGACGAGATGCGCATGATAATCGCATGCGATATATCGCGCAGCCCTACATTCCATAGTTTCAAAGCAAGTCAGATCAGTTCAAAACTGGCACAAAAGTAATGCCTCTTAAACATATTTTGCAAACAGAGAAGAGTTTGCAAAGGGAAATAGACTTCAGTCAACAGCAATAACATCTGCAAAAGCATCTCTTGCTGCAGCCAAGCAGCCAATCAACAGCCTCCTGCTGGTCATTAGCTGGTTTAATGACTATTTTCACTGACAATCCAGCTCGTTTAACAAGACTGGGGCAACACTTAACATGCTGTACACTTTCATAAAGCAGCTATTCCTGTGAAAAATGAGCGGCGCTAGACAGCTTAATCCGAACTGTCACTGAGATTTTGGGGATTAGCAACTAAAACCACTGTCAGCTAATGAGGCTATTACTCATAAAGTATGCATATTAGTGGACCCAGCAGTGCTCCATTCTAAAATAGAGTACAAGTACTAGAGCAACATCTGCATACTTTAACAAATGACTTATGCACTGCCAGGGAGAAACACAGTCATTTTGCCGCCCACATCTAAGGTAAGGATCATATGATTTCCTGAGCCACAACTATGACCTCAGAGCTGTAACAGCTGTAACAGATCACACAGATCTGGTTATGGACGTTATGTCTCGTACTACGAGATGCACCTCAGAGGATTACACCACATAGCCTTCCAGTAAACATGCCAGTCAGGAGTTACATGCCTGGATAATCTGCTCTAGTCTGTTGTATCCATTTAGTTCAGCATTAGGGAACTCCAAGAACATGCCACATAAATAAAAGACCATTTCCGAGCATTTAATTAATGCAGAGCTGTCCACATGTAATCGGATCCAGCTGGAGCTCTCAAGACACTTTCAAAAAAAAAAAAAAAAAAGAAAGAAAAAGTGCTCCACATTAAGAGGGAGAGAACGTTTGTGGGGGAGTAACCTTCATGGAGCAGGACACCCAGGTTTGCTTTTCCTTTTCCGTGTGGCTACACAACACTAGATCTCGGCTGGAATCCCACTGGTGTTCCCCTCACCAATAAACACACAACGAATCACCTTATATATATAGCCACGGGACATGTAGGAGGTCAAATCTGGCTCCAAACTCCAAACTGTCTTCAACATGATCTTGTCCTAATGGGCAGTGGGGATTTGCGTAAACAATGTGTATTTTTAGAATCAAGAGTTTGAGAAGAACAGCAGAAGTGTCACATCCTCCACTTCTTTTTATTAATGTTGTTCCATTTGGCCTTAAATGAATTCAAACAGTTTATCTGTCAAGTGTGTTTATCAAGTGTGTTAAAGCACCATTCACTCATTTATCATGAAGAATAAATGTAAAAAGAATATTTAAAATAACTATTTTTTAATGATTTACCAATCCCTGACCTTTGATAAAAAGAATACATACATACTCCATAACTCAGATGTTCTGTCAACACAGAGCCCTTTGAAGGTTAAACTGATGGTCGACAAATATTAGCATCTCTACGTCAAGGCAAATTCCAACTTTAGAAGGACAGAGGGGGGCCAAGAAGGTAGTAAACTGAGAGTGAGACAGACAGAGAGACAGACAGAGAGACAGATAAAATTGGACACATGCTAAAACACACCCCTACTCATCTTCATGCAGCAAAACTTCAGCAACATTTATTAAAAGTGCTTTAAAGCCTGAAACTTCAATGCTTTTTAAGGCAAATAATATTGTTGAACTGTTGACAAATGTTTATGGACAAATAGGTGTCAAATTGATGACATGCTTTCCCAAAAACACATTGAGGGTACAATCACTTAGATATAATATCAACATTTGCAGGAAATATGATTTTAAAAAACAATTATCAAAAAATATTAACACTAACACAAGTGAAGCAAATGGTCATGAGATGAAGCACTGTCCATGCCGTTTACTCTATAGATCCATCTGTCATTAAGGACTAGTGAGGTCCATTTAAAGAACTGTGTTGCCAAGCTATATATATATTTACAGCTATATAAATGTAACATAACTTGCATGTTTATAATACTTCAGATGAGTTGATGGTGTAGCAAAATAATCAGAGTGTGTGGAGATTTCTGTAAGTTATAAGTTTACCGAGTTCGATCACATGATTCTTTACAACTTACAAGACTTACAGTACGGGGCTGTTTTTCCAGGAGTTGTGCTAGGCCCCTTACTTCCAGTGAAGGCAAATCTTAAAGCTTCAGCATACATTTTGGACAATGCAATGCTTTCAACTTTTTGGGAATAGTGTGGGGAAGGTCCAGCATGACTGTGCCCCAGTGCACAAAGCAAGGGAGTTTGGTATGGAAGAACTTGATCAGCCTGGACAGAGCCCTGACCTCAGCTCCATCAAACACCTTTGGAGTGAACTGGAATAGAGCTTGAGACACGCCTTCTCGTTCAGCATCAGTGCCTGACCTCAGAAATGCTCTACAAGATGAGAGGGCAAAGATTCCCACAGAAAGACTCCAAAAACTTGACGTGAAACGTGAAAAACCTCCCCAGGAGAGTGGAAGCTGTTAGAATTGCAAAGGGTGGGGGCAACTACTGTACATATCTAAATACATATGTCTATGTATTTAGAATGCAATGTGATTAAAGTCCTGGCTGGTGTAACAGTCAGATGCCCCAATACATTTGTCCATACAGTATATGTTTTAGGTCCCATAGACTCTTTAGTAAATATAAGGATGCAGCCCTTCCTTCACATATGATTTTTCAACAACTGTTTAAAAGTTCAGTTCCTATAACTAGGGATGCATTGACATTTAAACTCTGGCTGATATGATAAGCCAATAATTACTACATTTATTTTTTCTGTGGAATACAAAAGAATATATTTTGAAAGTTGATGAGGTCCAAACAATATTGGACCCCTTTGACTTTCACTGTAATAAAATTTTTTTTTTTTTGAAATATATTAAAAAAAACTTTTTAATATGATAACTTGTATATATATATATATATATATATATATATATATGCACATACATGCTTAAATCACACAGGTTGTAAAGTAAAGTTTTTTCAGTGAACTTTTATACACTGTGGTATTTATGACAAAAGCATGATAAAAATCATAAAATGGAAACAATTATTCTGAAATCTCTCAATTTCAAATCTACTGTCTTCTAAAATAGCTCTTAAAATAAATTGTGAATAAATATTGTTGAAACCTTACATTTATCTGCATGTACAGACTGTTTGAGCAGCTTTTAGTCTAACCCATTTACGTTGTAAAGGTGGAGAAATGGCAGCACCACAGTCTAGTCTGTTCCAGTTACAATACAGGGAATCTGGGAATGTCAGATCTATGCAGCATACGCAACCCAGCCAGCTGCAGACTGGCTCAGAAAAGCCCCTCCACTCTCTGATTTCATGTAACCATATTGAGCCTCATGTCAGAGGGCAAAAAATATTCTGTATTCCCAAAAATACCCTGACAGAGAAAGAACTCTATTCAAAGTGACAGGACACACACAAGCTTTTATCTTCAGATCTATTTGCTCATATGAGCACCTGAGCCATGTCCTCTACTAATACATTGTCCAACAATCCATCAGACCACTGTATTTCTCTTTCAGCACCTTTCTTTGATCACTCATCTACAGCTCCAGTGGAATGTGTTCATGTGAAAGAAGCCTCCACGAACCCTCATAGCAGTTCGGATAGGAATTGTACCTGCCCTTTCTGGCAACCAACTCACAGTAAGCACAAGAGATCACAACGAGCCAGATAGCCATTCTGCCGAAGGGGAGGCAGCAATAGCAGAAGCTCCCGATATAACAGACTGACCTGGATCCTTTTTCAGCACAGAGAATGTGGGGGGAGAAACAGCCTCAGGCCTCCAAAGTCAAACTCAAACTGCAAGGCTCCAATAAGTGTTCTGTTTGACAGTATGGAGCCAAACGCCCTGCTTCACCACTTCACAGCTACAAATTTTGTATCAAGGTGTCATTTTGTTGAGTAAACACATTTGCATGTAACTGAAAGATGCCTGTGATTTACCAGCTACAGTACTGTTTAAAAGTTTGGCGTCTAAGATTTGTAAAATATTTTTCAAAGAAACCTTCTGCTCCCCAAGGCTGCATTTATTTGATCAAAAATACAGTAAAAGAATTAATATTGTGTATGATATTAAAAACTGTTTTCCATTTAATATATTTTAAAATGAAACTTACTGCAGTGCTGGCAAAGCTGAATTTTCAACACCCATTACTCCAGTATTCATGTTCAAGAGACATTTCTTATTATGTTGAATACATTTGGGCTACTTAAATGTTTTTGGAATATGTGAGTTTTTTTTTATTTGTTGTCGATTAGAAAGGTCAAATAAAAAAACATATTTGAAATGTAATTTTTTTATTCTATTGCAACATTATAAATTCTTTAGTCTTTACTGTCAGTTTTGATAATTTGCATGCATGCTGAATAAAAGTACTTTTTATTCTGGCTAAATAAAAGCATTCCTTTATTATTATAAAAAAAAAAAAAAACTGACACCAAATGTCTGAATGATAGTGTTTTTTAACCAAAGTCAAAAGTGACGAACTAAAAGAATTTATGACCGCTAATACGAGGAACTGATAAAATAATTAGCAGCAAACCACCACAAGTTTGTCAGCTGGTTCCGATAAGATCGATTACAGGATGAAATATGTGAAATGAGTGATATAGCAACCTGTCAATAATTAAAGGGATAGTCCACCCAAAAATTTTAATTGTGTCATTTCATGATGAGACTTTTTTTATTCTGTGGAACAGTATTTTTTATTTCAGTATATTCATTTTATTAAAAGTATTTTCTCTCTATACAATAGAAGTGAGTGGGCTCCAAAGTTGTGCTGTTCACAATATCTTGTTTCATGTTCCACAGAAGAAACGAAGTTTGGAATGATATTAGGGTGAGAAAATGACAGAGTTTTCATTTTTGGGTGAACTATTGCTGATACAGACACAAATTTGAGTTAAAGGCAAAAATGTCTATTGTAATAATTGGTTCTTATCACAGAGGTAACCAAGGTTCTAAATGTAGAGAGTTTTGGTGAGGTCACAGCTCAATCAAACCTAAAGCTTTACTAAAACTTATGAAGCCAAATTAAACAATTAGGCATTTTCACTCAAGATGAAGGCGCAGATAAGAGTAAGTGGCAAAACAAGGAAAGCAGAATTCAAAGAGAGAGAATGATGACAGGTGTAGTGTTTTATCAGTTGCTGTTGGCGGTCGTGCTCAGAAATCACTGGAGCTAAAGGATGTGACACCCGCATACCCAACGACACCCCTGCTAATTATAACCGCCGCATTTGAAGAGGAGTTGCAGTCAAACTTCCACCTCAACCTTGTGAGAAAATTAAGTTAAGTAATAGTTCACTCAAGATTAAAATTCTGTCATCATTTACTCACTCTCATGTTATTCCAAACCTGTATGGCTTTATTGCTTCCGTGCAACACTGAGTTTAGCAGAATGTTCACATTTTAGCAGAATTTTCAGTAGATTAGCTTCACTGTTCAGAAGACTTGTCATATAGACAAATAAATACTAAAGTGTTTTATTTTGGAGCCTGACAGCCCCTGTTCATTTAGTGTGAACATTCTGCTAAACTTTCTTACTCATTGTACAATGTAAGACAGAAAATCAAACAGGTTTGATATGACATGAGGGCTTGTAAAAGATCTAATTGAAAAATCAAACATTTGTGTAACAATATGGCACACAATATGCTAAGAATTTCAAATTCCAAATCTTTATATTGACTCAAATAAGTTTTCAGTAGTTCTCTGAAATGTAGAATGGAAACTTCTGCACTTGTCCACGATGGAACTAGAATTGGGCAGAACATGCAGGTGTGCTAAGACTCATTTGAATGCAAAAGTATGCACTCACATACATCTGTAAGCTTGCTACCATTCATGTTCAGCAATAAACAAACAAACAAAAAAGCCCTTCAAAATACCAAGACTGCTGGTGGTCTAAATTTACTAAGGCATACATTATATGCACTTGAAACATGCCTTATACATACACCACAGTTCAAAAATTTGGGGCCAGTAAGATTTTTTTTAAATACTCTTATTCAAAATGGATCCATTATGATCAAATGTGACAGTAAAAACATTTATAATGTTACAGAAGATTTCTGTTTCAAGTAAGTGCTATTCTTTTGAACTATTCACCAAAGAATCCTAAAAAAAAAAATGTATAGTGAGAATCCTAAAAAACAGTTCCCACAAAAACATTAAGCGGCACAACTGGTTTCAACATTGGTAATAATAAGAAATGTTTTTTTGAGCATCATGTGAATGATTTGCGACACTGAAGACTGGAGTAATTGCTGCTGAAAATTCAGCTTTGTTGTTCCAGGAAAAAATAATATTATAAAATATATTACAAAAGAAAACAGTTGTTTTAAATTGTAATAATGTTTCACAATATTACTTTTGAACAGTGTAAGTGTTAACAATTAGTGGCAATTAACCATGAAAAACATTCTTCTCAAAGCAAGCATGCACATTCATAAGCTTTGCTGGCTGACATACAGCTCGGTCAACATCAACATATATATAATGAGGTGTACGATTAGCAGACAGACCTCATTTCTAATGCAATATTGTTCAGAGGAGCAACAGGCTTATCTGAATCCCAAGTGCCTGGCAAAATAAACAAAGAGGACTTTTCATGATAAGGGACCATTCATAATTTAAAGAAAAGAAAACGAATAAATAGATTGTTTGAGGTTCCATTATAAAAGAGCACGCTTTACTCACTGGTCTCATTTGACATATGTCTAATTCTCTCTATAGAAACCAACTGATCCATAGCATTAAGGGAACTCTTTTTTTTTTTTTTTTTTTTACGGTCACGTTTGGTGTGGAGAAAATTTACTTTTACTCGCCTGGTTCTGGCCTTGCAAAATTAAATGGCATTTTAACAAAGAATATGTGGCACATTGTTGGAGTGAAGACAGCGCCAAGTGATGAGTTGCTAGCAGCAAGTCAATGAGCTTGTTCACCTATACAGTGTAAACATGCTGAGAATCAGGAACCTTGCCAATAAGGTATGACCCATGGGCAAGCTACCAATAAAAGTGACAGCTGTGATAAAAAGCAGCTGCAGTTTGTCAAAAGGACAGCAGATAGTACTCTACTTGATGCCTTTTCCTAAGCTACTGGATTCATCAGCATCAGCAGTCCATCAGCCCATAAACAGTAAGCAGACCTGTCTGTCTCCGTCAGGTCACTAAATGCTGTGAGACGAACTTAAGACTTTAAAAGCAAAGTAGGTCTACAGTGCTAATAAAAGGTAAAAGTACAAAAATAAAACACGCAGTCCATTCTCAATGAGAGATTACAAGCGCTTAGTGAGGAGGATGAGTTATACTGACTCATAAAAGTGCTTAATCTTGAATGTGCTGCACACATGAGCCTTGATGTAAGAGAAACCTTCTTTACCTGAATCTCACTAAAACAAAAAATGAAAATAAAAAAGCATTTCAATAAAAAACAAGTTTCTTGGCACTGACAAACAAGATGAAGCTGAAGAAATGTACTTTCAATGTACAGAAAAAGTTACAAAACAGATGATTAATCTACACAGAGAAGCTCTCATAAAAAGACCACTTTTATCCACTATGCTAATGGAAATTAATGAAAGCTCCTTGTCATGAAGTATTTTTTCAGTTTTTAAATTGGCAAAAGAATAACAAAGCATAAAAGACAAAAGTAGCATAATGTTGAGACATGTGGTAACACTATATGGGGTAAGCAGTCACAATGGAAATCTTCCAAAAAAAAAAAAAAAGGATTTTCAGCTAATTTTAAACAGTAAAAAGCACCTCATGAAATAAGTAGCCTAATAAACAACTTTATTGTCATTATAAAATATACAAGTTTTGTTCAGTAAGAAACTGTAGTCACTACATGGTATGAAATTACTGCATTGAACAAGTATTGTTTAAAGCCAACATACAAAACGAACATATTTGTATAATCAAAACCTTTACTCCAAACCTAAGGTAACTCCCCCACTGCTTGACTTTCTTTTCAAAAGCAAACACAGGCTTATGTTTGATAAACTTGAAATATATACAATTTAGCAAATGAATGAATAGCAAGTAAATTAAGTAAAAAGGTGAGTAATGTAATCAAAGACAAACACAACATCCGAAGAACAATGAAGAATCCACAAGTATAAGAGGGGATGTTTAAATGTGATGACACAGAGGGGTGTGGCTTCAGCATGGGCTCCATGTGTCTGGACCATCACAAAAGCATTTGATCCCACTGTTGCGGCTGAATGTGGGTAGTTGTTTTAAGAGTGATTTAAGGTGTAAACGATGTCAGAGTATGGACTGTGCAAGAATGGAAAGGTTATGGTAATGCGGATTGAGAGAGAAATGCAGTCCTTGAGCCTATGATTATTGTTGCGCTTTAAACACACTGGAAATGAATTCTTCTAAAGAAGCTCACTTCTACTCTAAAAAACATGTTTGTAAAATATTAAATGAACTAATTAACTGCAAAGTTTTATCAAAGACAGAATGCGCTGAATATGGCGTTTTCTAGTTGCAATCCACAAAAGTTAAGCATCGCTTATTCAGATAAACAATGCAAGCCTTGCCAAGTTTGAAATCTCAAATTAATTAATTAATTAATTAATTAATTAAATATATATTTTTACTTTACCGTTTTTATTTTCATCCATAGCCCCCTATGTCTCGCGAAAAACGGAGCGAACACAAACCACCAAACACGAGCAAATTTTGCCTTAATGCAAATATCAGTCATCATCCGTCTTTCTGCATTTCAGAGACAAACGTTTAAGTAGTTAAACTTACCAAATACAATGCAGAAACCCACAGTGTTCCCATCGATTAATGTGCGCGTGAATTAATTCTCCTTATTAGCAACTGGTGAAGCATGTGAATCATGTCAGATGCGATATAAGGACTCTATGCACGTCTCTGTCCAGCACACACTGCTTATTTCCACGCACCTCTAAATCCCAATCCATTCAAACACTGCATGTGAGATCGGTCTTGCCGTATTAATACATAACACATTAAAACACACAGCGATCGCGGATATTTCTGTGCACAATTCGCCGAACACTGAAATCTGAGCACACTGGATCTTACCGGTGAGTTTGTTTACCGCAGTTTCATTGCAAGCTCGCAGCCGCTCGATGCACAGTAAACTACGGTCTTGTCCTGCCTCTTTGGAGTAAATCCCTTCTCGATTTACGGAATTTACCGAGCCCAGCCGATCACTAAAGGTGGGACTAGAGGAAATGCGTCATGCAGACCGGAATTCAGGGGAATGTAGTCCTGGTCAGTAGTCGGCATCTGCTGTGTATTAGTCAGTTTTTTAAATTTGTATTACATTATTATATTTGAATATATGATACAATATTTATTCGCATAATTTACCAAACCCTACTGACATAATAATTATATAATAGTATAACACACACACACACACACACACACACACGTCTGGTTTGTCATCCTTGTGGGGACTCTCCATAGGCGTAATGCATTTTCTACTGTACAGACCGTATATTTTTATCACCCTACACCTAAACCTACCCCTTACAGGAAACTTTCTGCATTTTTAGATTGCAGAACTTCATTCTGTGTGATTTATTAGCTTGTTTACCCGTGGGGACCTCAATTTAGGACATGAGTCCCCATGAGTCTGTGTGTATTCAGGTTTAAGTCCCCACCGGAATAGAAAAACAGGTTCACACACATCACACACTGAGTTCTATGTTTTATGAGAACCTATTAACATAGCGATTTCTGTACAAACTTTACATTCTGTCCCCTAACCCTTAACGCTTACATAACATATTCTGCATTTTTACATTTCAATCAATTAGTCGATCAATCAATAATGATTTATAAACTGTTTTCCTCAATGGAAATGATTTTTTTCAGATTTTACTTTTCTTTTTCTGGATATTTGCTCCCCATAAGGTACACTCTCAGACAAAAAAAAAGGTACAAACGTCACTTAGGCAGTACCTTTTTTAAAAAGGTATACTTTTGTACCTTATTTACCCCTAAAAGATGCATACAAGTACCTTAAAAGTATATACAGAACCTAAAGAGTACAGATATCAGTACATTTTCCAAAGGGTACCGCCCCAGTGACAGATTCGGTACCTTTTTTTTCTGTGAGTGTAGGAATACCTGCACCACAAATACCACACATTTTTATAGATATTAGCTAGGCAACTTAAAAATAATTCTGCTCATCATTTTATTTCTTGATAAATACTTAGTTAAATTACAAGTGCAAATACAATTTTAATAACACACTTCCAGCATCAGAGAGAAAAATAAGAACGACAGAGCGAGAAAGGGAGAGACTCTCTCTTTCTCTCCTCTATCATTCTGTTTTTGATGTGCAGTTGTAAATCATCTTCCCAGTTTTAGGGGATCTAGCCTCAAGCTTGACTGAAGTCATGGATTGTGCAGTCAGGCACCTGGAATGTATTATAGATGTGTTGACCCAACAAACCTCAAACAGGGGTGAGTCCACAACAGCATTCCACAAATTCTATTGAGAACACCTCTCCTGTCCTAAAAACTCCTTTCTATCACCCTCATGAAATATGTGGCTTTCACATTGTATTTTGACAATGTATTGCCATAAGCCTTGTAACCTTGAAAGCATTTCTGATGATATTCATCATTGTCACAAAATGTACTTTGATTTTCAGACCAATAGCTTTTTCCTGTAAGTGCCTAAATGCTGCTCTCTATGGATTAAAGCATGGTATTACAGCATGGTCAGGGTTTTTGTTTGTTTTATTTTGATGTTACCATGGGTTCAAGATGTAGCTCCTACATGCTGTTATTCTACACCATTATATGGGCATAAAGTCTAAAATGATGACTAGGTGGAGAACAGACGTCTATGGCCCCATACACCATAGTATGATAATGACTTAATTTTGTATGATTATGATTTAGGTGTAGTAGAAATGATGAACAAACCAAAACAAATATATAATTATATAAATATATAATATATAACCAATATAATTTTCAATAAATTATATTCCATTCCATCCTAATGGAACTGCGGCACTGTTTTGTAGGAAATGAGCTCATCAGGCGACTTTACCTACCTGTATTTAACTTTGTTTAAAATATCTGTCCAAAATTTACCCAAATGAATGTCCAAACCTGTTGAAACTAGTCAGACATTTATTTTATTGACATATGTATTTTACAACCAAAACTTAAAATAAGTTTCCATGAAAATGTTCAAACTAAACTGGTTTAGTTTAGTATTTGTGACCCTGGACCACAAAACCAGTCTTAAGTCGCTGGGGTATATTTGTAGCAATAGCCAAAAATACATTGTATGGGTCAAAATTATAGATTTTTATTTTATGCCAAAAATCATTAGTATATCAAGTAAAGATGAAATTCCATGAAGATATTTTGTAAATTTACTACTGTAAATATATCAAAATTTCGTTTTTGACTGGTAATATGCATTGCTAAGCATTCCTTTGGACAACTTTAAAGGCGATTTTCTCAATATTTTGATTTTTTTGCACCCTCAGATTCCAGAGGGTGCACAAATATTGTCCAATCCTAACAGACCATACATCAATGGAATGCTTATTTATTCAGCTCAATTTAGAAAAATTTACACTTAAGACTGGTTTTGTGGTACAGGGTCACATTTTTCAAAGTTGGCATTAAAAGTTCCTAAAGCCATTCACCCGTAGATGGGGCTGTTGCTCTCATCTTTGCCTTGAATAATTAAACACCAGCTGTCATTTCCATAATAATGAATTTAGTGGTGGGGAGAATAGGGTGGATTTGTTATTTGTCATTTAAAACCCCACCCAGATTATTTTGTTTATACTATACATGTGGCTAAAAATAACATCAACACACAAACAAAGCAAAACAGTGGAGAAGAACAGAACACACACAGAAACATTACATATAGCCTAAGCATGAGAAAGTTTTTTCATCATCAAATAGATTTATTTCATGCACTGTTTGCAGCATCCCGCATATTACATTTTTTTTTCCTAACAATAGGAATAGTCATTCATTTGATGATTAATTATTTACATCTATTATAACTGTTTGTGGCTAAAATTTATTTTGTCATTGAGCATCAGTGCATGCAATATGGATACTATAAGTCTGGAAGTCTGTCTACAGACAACAGCAGCTTATATTTTTCAGTATCTGATTACAGGCTTGAGGTTCTAGACAACATGTTTGGGTTTAAAACATTCAGCAAAAAGACAAAAAGCCACGTGTTCAAACATCACAAGATCAACTTGCAACCAGATTCCCTGGTGACCACGTGGACCAATCTTTCTGAAGAGCTTGGAAACTTGTCCCTGAAGGAAAACCACAACGAGGAGACAAAAGAGAGAGTGTGATGGAAATGCATTTGCAGTGACGGTCAGGCCCATCCAACAAATTAACTGTGTCAATGTCAAAGTATTTCCTATTGATTCAACATGTATCAGCAAATGAAAATTGTTAATGATTAATACATAGCTTTTTCCAGAGAATATATTTACGTTTTGATAGGCTATTATTGTATAATGTGGTTATCCTAAAGCGACAAATTAAAGTAAACAGTAATTTTATATCTTGCACATAAATAAATAAATTAATCTTCTCAAGGCGTTTCTCATTTGGTAAACAAATGACCATCAGCCACCTCAGTACACTTTCACTTTGCGATCCATGTTCTTGTATTAACTAGCCAACCTGTTTATAATACAGTAATCGCAGCAGCGACCCCTGATCCAGACAGTATGAGTGGATCACCGAGCGAGTCGATCTCGCTGTATACGCCTGTCATCCAGGGAGGGAAGTAACCTTATCATTTTAGCGCGTTATCTGCGACAGGATCGCTGTCGTTCTCGACTCACCATGGTGTTCGAGTCTTTAGTCAGTGATCTGTTGAACAGGTTCATAGGAGATTATGTGGAAAACCTGGATAAGTCGCAGCTCAAGATTGGCATATGGGGAGGTAACGTTAAACGTTTATTCGTCAAAACCGTCCGTCTAACGTACATTAGTGCAAAGAAACGCTCGTTTTCTGCTCTGGATTGTTGCCTGTTGCAAAACGTTCTTTATCGATATGCAGTGCAAGCTAGATGTAAATTTACTGCAGTGTCTGTTAATGTCTCGTGCTGGACTGGTTTCTGTTCTGTAAGACTGGCAGTCTGTCAAGTTGCTTGCCCCAAGGAGTCGTTCAGAGGCGACGAAAACACCCATTATTATTTTTACTCTTTACTTTCATTATTTTTAGGGTTTCCAGGATTTCAGTCATCATCATTACATTTCCGTTTACATAAATATTACATGAGACAGTTGTCTTCTAGATAAGACCGAAAATGGTTCTCAACAATTAGCTGAGCCGATGAATGGACTGTCAGTATTGCAAACACTGCTGTTTGTTCTGTTTTGTTGAATTTGCGCAAGTAAAGCTCAAGGTGAAGTGGACCACACCTTCATAGATAATAATAATGATAAGTTTAATCATGTCACTAATTAAAGTGCTGCACTTACTCTTTGTGTCATACATTCAAAATGTCTTGGAAAAGTTAAATTCCACATATGTTTGAAAAAACCTGGGGCACTATATTACTACAGGTTTATCTTGATGGTCCCTATGACACATATCCCCCTATTACTCCTATCATCATTAATGACTTAAAGTATGTAAACTGTTTTACATTGTGTAAACTGTTTACATTACAAAATTATTGGTCATACACAAACACTGATGGGAACATGACCCTTTTATTCTCTTTGTGGTCAATGTATTTTTTAATGTTTGCAGGTTCATATGCAAATATGTGTGTTCACTCAGATAATGTTAGTGTATAAGTAAGGCTTTGAAAGGAGTCATTTATCAAATTACTGTCATTCTGTTGTGTCGTTATGGTTATACAGGATGTGTCAAGGAACAGCTCCAACTAGATTCTTTCAGATAAATTCCAAGGATAGTTTGAAGCCACATTCATTAAGAATCATGAGAAACATATGATGGCATGAAAACAAAAATTTACCTCATCTGTTTTCTAAATGTATGTCATATATCCTACTGTGACCAAGTCATCATTTTATGTTTCATATGACTTTTTTTTTATCAAAATGTCATAACATGCCATTGTCAGTGGATCTTCCGGTGAAAATGGGAGGCTTTTCTCTAGTAATGTATGCAGGACTGCTTAAACCCCGCCTCTGCAAGCGCACATTCATCTGCCCCATTTTTAAAGTCCACATCTCAAAATTCAACCGACAGCCGATGCATTGAACCAAGTCCCTGCCCTTCAATTTTTTTTTTTTTGATAATCTGTTACACTTGGATTTACGCCATAATATAGATCTGTCACCACTTTCATTTCATTGCAAAAATGGTCATCTGTTGTTTAAAATGATAGAAAGAGAGGAGCGTTGTGTTTTTTGTATATTGAACAGTCAGCTTTTATAGGTGTGACAGAATCCATAGGGGTTTAGACAATCCTTGGCCAGATCAGCATGGGTGCCCTGTTATTCTGTCAGCATGCAGTTTGATATGGTGACATCTTTATCCCAACATTAGATAGGCTGCTCTGGTTGGCATTTATTTATTTTCTGTGATGCCAGTCCAATTATCGTCAGTGTCAAAAGTGGCCAGTCATATCAGGATGCAATTGTTTATGCATTTCATAGTAGCATTTCTTATCTGTGATGCTTTCAAAGTTTCAGATGTTTATATGGATGCCTTTGAGAGAGAGAGAGAGAGAGAGAGAGAGAGTGAGAGAGATAACAATACAATCTGCAATCTGCATTATACATTATGTAGCATGGATGAGATAAAATGTACAATACAGTCATTTTCATTTTTTTTTTTTTTTTTTTTTTAGGAAATGTGGTGTTGGAAAATCTGAGAGTGAAAGAAAATGCTTTGGTAAGTATGTTTTGGAAAATATGAAGTTTAATGACGTCTTATCTATTATTTTAATATAGATTTGTAACATGATGATTAACATGATGCCATGCCGCAAAATGTAGAATATAGTAAAAAACTAAAAGTCACAAAATGCACACTAAAAGAACCATATTTATCTTGATAAGAGTGAGTGCGTGTCTGTGTATGTAGCACTGTGGTTAGTGGTAGACACTAAAGCATGTGCTGAATCAAGAGTGCGCTGAAACAATGAGATTTGCTGATATTACCATAACTAAATTGTAATAAATAGAAGTTTACTATGTATATGTGCACAAAATGGGAATTCTAATATTGAATTCTTGAAATCTGCATTTCAAACCCATTTTACCAATTTATTCTTATTCTTTAGAGCGAGTTTAATGTCCCTTTCAAAGTGAAGGCTGGTCAGATTGGTGAGTATCCAAATTTCACTTGATCAGGAAAGTTATACTGCAGGAAGCTGTAGCATGAAAAATTGTGAAATGTGTTGTTTTCTAATAATCTAGCTTGTGTGTTGATAACTTGTAACCAAGGAGACTGAAGTAGAAAAACGTTTCAGTGTTCAGTTTGATGAATTGCACTTCCTGTTTTGTGCTGCTCTGGAGAGATTATGCTGACTGATTGAACTTTGCAGTAACAGTCAAATAAAAGTGGTTTTATTTCGCTGCTGATGTTTGTTTGGAGAGATCACACTCCAAATTTAATAAAGACAGCTGAGCTGTAGTAAAGCTTGTTGTAATATGAATTTGAAAACAGTAAATTGAAGTTTGTTGTCTATTTTGACAGTTCCCAATTTTTCCTCAACAGATTTGAGGTTGAGTTTAAGTACTTTTTCAACAAATACTTCTATTCATGAATAATCACAAAAGAGCTGGAGGTTAAAAATACCATAAGATTAAGTAGGGTGTGGAAGCAATATGACACTGTTATGAAACTTTTTAGGCCCTCCTGGACTAGTTAAAATTACTTTGTAAGAATAATCCATTTCAGTAATGTTGTATAAAAGTTGTACTGTTTCAGTAATTCAGCAAACATCACAGCACAGATGTTTTGCCAATAAATGGGAGCTTGTTGAAATCAGTTCATGTTATCACATGATCAAGTCAGATGACTTAAAACATCTGCTGGACAGTGTGCCAAGATGTCAAGCAGTAAAACGTAATTGGTTAACAAGGACGGCATGCTATAGTCTGAATAGCTCTGTGAAATTCCTTCCATATTTTCTACATTTTACAAAATCTTCATTTAAAAATGATCTGCTTGATTAAATGTGCATGATCAAAAGATATTTAGCCACAATTTACCCAATAAACCTTGATCTGTAATGCAACAAATTCCATTTTTTACATTTTATTTCACTGTTTTCACTCTTCAACAAAACTACTTTTCCAACAAGTCTGGCTCGGAATCTGCCTAGTCACCATGTTTGTATTGTACTTTACTAATGTGTATCTTACTTGTAACTGAGACACATGAAATAGCATAATGCTAATAATTTCAGAGGATCTACATTCGTGTAATTAAAGTGCTTTTATCTTTCATATAGTCACACTGAATTGAAAATGTCTGCTTTTAAGGTAAACTGACTCTGAAGATCCCTTGGAAGAACCTGTACAATGAGGCAGTGGTGGCTACATTAGATGGATTACACCTTCTGGTGGTTCCAGGTGCAAGTGAGTGCTTATAGTTTTTTTGATTTACTTATTATGTTCCCTTAATGCAACATGTTTCTTTATGTGGAAGTTGTTTTTATATCTAGCTTGAAGCACCATGCTATTTATTTCATGGCACTTTACTGCAGTAATTTGTCTGCAAATGCTTTCATTTATTGTTATAACATCTCCTCTTAGAAATTAATTGCATGATTTATTTCTAAGCTAGATGGATTCCTGCCTCTTAACTGAGGGGTGTGTAGTGTCTTGCATTATACAACGTTTCATTAAACAAAGAAAATTTAATTATTGGTCACAAAATATTGTATACTTATAATACATAATATACGATTTTGATCATTTGTAATAAAAAAATGCTTTTATTAATTACTGTAATAAAAAGCAGTCAGTGACACTTGCATCATTATTATCTTAGACCCATTTTAAAGCTATGTGAGGATGTTATTTTTTGCCAAGTATAGCAGCAACTACAAATATATCGAATAACTAAATTTCTTTGATACAGTATATATTTTCAGTATCACTTGGGCTGCTTCAACTAACATTGTCTTTTACATGTTGCAGCTGAGTCTAAGTTATTTTCCTCACCATACAATGGTAAGCCAGGTGTAGA
Source organism: Onychostoma macrolepis (assembly GCF_012432095.1). NCBI lineage: Eukaryota > Metazoa > Chordata > Actinopteri > Cypriniformes > Cyprinidae > Onychostoma > Onychostoma macrolepis. Next base: position 31,238,150 of record NC_081161.1, read on the forward strand.
AGGTGGGTAGCAGGGTGGTGGCTTGGGACCCAGACCGTTAAGCTGCTCTTGTGTGTATCTGAATCTTTGATTATTATGGCAAACTTTATATGTACCTTTGGTTACAATGTTTAATCATATAAATACAAATGTTTATTTTGGAGAGCCGTTGATAGCATGTTTTGACAGTGTATCAATCAAGAGTTTTGAGAGTGTATGTTCAAATTTGGTATTGATCTTGGTAACTTTTTTTTCTTTTCTTTTTGGGATCTGCTTTATCTTGTAGACCGATCAATTCTGTATAATGCATGTTCTGTAAGTAAAATGCAGTAAAATGATTTTTCATTTAAGCATGAAAGTCTGCTACTTTCTGTCTGTCCCTTGCAATGAAGACAGTCAACTTCTACCTGCCAATCAAAAGTTGTTGCTGTTTTGAGATATACACAAGCCTTTATCTTTCAACGCTGCTGAAAGATGGGTTGCCTCAGAATCATTTATGCCCAGTGTAGTGCAATGTCCTGTAAATTCACTATTATTATCCGTAACACTATAAATAGGTGCATAATCTTGAAATATTTCTATTCTGACATAACAGGAGTCTTCATACTTTCTCATATTTTCATTCTTTAATATTATTATGTCTCTTGTTGTTGTATTTATATGTGTGCACTCAAAGCTTCAAACTCATTCTGTGTGCTAGCACACTTGCCAATAATGCTCTTTCTGATTTTGTTGAATAGACTGTATATCTAATGGATTGAATTGCCTCAGGAACTCCAAAGACCCTTTTGGACTCTATAGACCAAAAATAACAAGTGGCAATTTCTTTATATGCCATTGTTTGTTTGATCTTCATAACTGTCTCTTTTATTACTCTGGTGAAGAGAGATAAACAGTGGCAGCATATACAATAGCAGGCATTAAGGGTTTTGTTTCTCACATGGATTGGTCTGAACCGGTCTTTCTGATAGAGCTGCACTAGTGGATTGCAAATCAGAGGACAAAGACACAATGAAAATCTTAAGTCTGCTTGAATGAGCAGCATTAGACTGTAGCTACGGTACTTATAAGCCACAGTGCAAAGCGTGGGAGATGGTCATTGTAAATTACTTTTCTGTTATTAAATGGTTGACTGAGCTCCCACTGCTTGGTTCTCCACTGTGCATTTATGCGTATGACAAACACAATGTTAGGTGGCAGTAGTGACTTCTGAGGTGTTAATGGTATAAATGGTATCTTTGATGTTTGTTTACCTCTAACTGCTTGTGTATTGTGTGTTTAAAGCAATTAAGTATGATCCAGTTAAAGAAGAGCGTTACCAGCAGGAGGCCAAACAAAAGGAGCTTCAGCGCATTGAGGAAACCCTGCAGCTGGTTGCACGCAGAGGTGAGGAACCCCTTGTCTGTTTGTATGCGAAGGACGTAATACTTTCTTGACCTAGTACATAGTCAACTTTGCATTAAAATTTGCCAGTTCTCTTTTATGCTCTCAGTACAATTCATATGCAGTTATTGAAATTATAACTATTAATGGGTGTTCATCATTTAATTTAATCCCATCCAATCATACCATAATCAGTCTGTTTCAACTTCAAATTCATCACATTCATCATTCATTCCTCCATTTATTTGAGTTTGCACATTAAATCTGCATTGTATCAGTTTATTGCCGATGTTGTTTTTGCCTGTTTTAAGATTTAGATCATCTTCTAGCACTATCTTAAAAGGATAGCAATATAATATGGCAAACATTTAAAGCATTAAGAGAACTTTCTCTTTAACAGGGCATATGAAGTGAGTTGCTGTTTGCATGTAACTTTATTAAAGCACTGTGGGGAAAAAACAAAAAAACAAAGAAACCTTGTTTCAGACCACATAAACTTCCTTGTAGTTTTTCAGGGACTTTCTAACCAGCATCCCAGAAGTCCCTTCATCTTCCTAATTGAAACTGTGTTTTTTCTATTACGGTACTATTCAAAAGTTTGGGGTCTTTTTTTTTTTCATTGGAAAGAAAGGAATACTTTTATTCAGCAAGAATACATTAAATTGATCTAAAGTGACAGTAAAGACATTTGTAATGTTACCAAAAAAAAAAGTTTTTTTTTTTAAATAAATGCTTTCAATTCATTGAATAATTCATAATTTCATAATAAATCATTATTTCTTAAATCCCAAATCAGCATATTAGCGTGATATCTGAAGGATGATGTGACACTTAAGACTGGAGTAATGCCTTCAGCTTTGCCATCAGGAATGAATTACATTTTTAAATATATTAAACTAGAAAACAGTTGTTCTAAATTGCAATGCTGTTTTTGCTATTTTTTTTTAAATAGATTTATTATATCCCTCATTTATCTGTTAATGGTCTCAGTATGAAAATCATTTCAGAACATCAGTTTAAATATTAGTACCTCCCTACATTAATTCCTATATTCGTTCATGTATCAACCTCATCCATCCATCCACACACCAAACCATCCGTCCATCCATCCATCCATTCAGATCTCTATCCCTAACAGCTGTGTGTTTGCTTTATGCTGCATCTGATGGACGGCAGGCTCTCAGGCTGGAGAGTTTGTGTTTAATCTGGAGAGTTATGTGTATAAGAATCCGCCACTGGGTATGTACAAACCCATTCCTATAGCAGGCTAGTCACACGCCCATCTCAAAGACACTTTATTTGAAAGTGTGCATTGAGGGTGTATATGTGTAGACTTTTTTTTTTCTTCCCCACTACTTGGTGTGCTTTGGTGCAGTTCTATGTTTGTTTAATCCAAGTGCGTGTGTTTATTGCTGCACTAGTTCTTTTCTACCTCACCAACTTTTCTCTCTCTCCCAATGCTGCGCTCGGTAAGAAAAGGGACGTAAGCTTAAAAAGCGTAAAAAACCCTTTAGGAGATCTAAAAAGTATGAACATAAAGCAGGTGGGTGGCCCAGGTGACTGTGAACGACTGTGATCGTGGCAAATATGAGCAAATAATTTCAATAGTTTTATTCTGTTTGTTGGACTAAATATGTTTGCATACGTATTAGGTTGTATAAGGCATTAGAATGACAAATCGGATGGAGTTATGATAAACCCTTTGTGTTTACTAAATTATTTTTAATTTCAGATAAGACCCAGGAAGAAAAGAAGGACACGTTTACTGAGAAACTGGCTACACAAGTTATCAAAAACCTCCAGGTCAAAATCACCAGCATTCACATCAGATATGAGGATGATGTAAGTGTTGACTCTCCATACAGTTCAGCTCTTGAGTTATGTGTATTTTTCAACCTGCGTGTTGCATATTAGTGATGCACGGTTCTATCCGCCGGTCGGGTAATAAAAATTGCATTCTGATTATTTGCGGGTGGATAAGATAAATCATTAATGATGCAAATATTAACTACATTTTCTAAAATATGAACATGTTTTAAATAGGCAACAGAAATTTAATAAACTGTAAATTAACTTAGTTATTCAACAACATTATTTAGTCAAGAGCAGTGAAGGATTTTCTCTGTCTTTTGTTGTTTGATTAACATTAATGACAGACGGCACAGCTAGGCTGCTGTCACAAGACCTATTTCATGGATCCAATAGCCTACTGATACACATGCGTTTTCTTTCGCAACTGTTTACATTAACTTAAGACAAAACCGACAGTGCTCATGAGGATACTCGCCAGGAAGACCATTTTGACGTCATTTTGTGTGTATTTGGCCACTTGCGCGCGCTTTGGATGTGACTGTGAGCGCACAGAAAAGTGCATCTGGAGAGCGTGAGTAACGAAAGGCTTGAAAAGACTTTTGTGACGATGCAACAATGACTGATTAAGCCCCTCCCCTCGAACGCAGACTAGCCAATGGCAGTCGAGTATCAGTTGCGCGGGGAGCAGAACTTGGACATCTTTAGGTTTCAGCACCATAGAGAGACATTGGAAGATCCGAAGCTCGCATTGGTTTTATGGGGTTTATGCTTCAAAAATGGAAAAACGATGTGCCTGGGGTACTTGTAACACTGATTCCAGGTATCCTGAGAGGATGGGCAATATCATTTATTTTATTACATTTCCTGAATTCAAACAAAACAGAGCAAAATGTCCCTAAGTATTCACCCCAATACAAATGAAGACAAAAACGTTCATTTTCTGGTTGTCATACACTCATTAAGTTACAATTTGCATCTGCTCAAGCAGAACGTTAATGTTATCTTGTGCTTTAGCAATCTCTGGCTAAAACTAGCTAACGTTAAAGTTAAGTTACAAACCTAAATAGTGGACTGTTCTCACGTCTTGTACAGTGTAGGTCAAAAACACATAAACGAAGGTCTACATTTCAGTGCCTCTCCATGTTAAACTGTTTAATGCTACCTTCTATCGGAATTATTGTAAATACGAGTTTCCTAATCGGAAATTGAACGTGAACGGCCTATGGCAAGCCGTTTTAACATTTAATCTATATGCCGCACTATATCTAATTTAATGTTACTGGTACTTATTTTTTAAATACTAGTATATTTTCCATTAAGTACTAGTACTCATTCATTAACTACTAGTGCTTATTCTTTAGGTACTAGTGTCTTTTGTATAGTTACTAATACTTATTCATTAGATACTACTAGTACTTAATCAGTAGATACTAGAACGTTTTTTATTAGGTATTAGTACTTATTCAGTAGATACTAATACTTATTGATTAAATACTAGTACTTAATTATTAGATACTAGTACTTATTTAATAGATACTAGTATTTATTCATTAGATACTAGTACTTATTTCAATAGTGACTAGTAACTATTATATTGTTACTAGTAACACATTTTCAATTTTTGCCTTTTGACTTCTATGGGGTTCCGTCATTGAGATATCCACTATTTAGTTTTGACTAGTAAGTATTCCACTAGTGACTAGTACCTCATTTTTATGTACTAGTAGTTATTCATTAGGTACTAGTACGTATTTTTTAGATACTAGTACTCATTCATTAGATACTAGTACCTATTAAATAGATACTAGTAAACATTTATTAGACACTAGTACTTATTCGAAATGTTACTAGTAAGATTTTTTATTTCACTAGTAATTTTTTTTTAATTGAACTCTACTGTAGCCATTTGGACTAGTCATAACATAAGACGAGTAAAAAAGCAGATCTGACTAGTAAGATAAGAATTGTTACTAGTAGTAATTACAAAAGATACTAGTGTCTAATAAATAAGTACTATTACCTAATGAATAACTATAGGTACTAGTATCTAATGAATAAGTACCAGTATCTAAAAAAATAAGTACTAGTATCTAATGAATGCTTACTAGTAATATTTAAATAGATACTAGTCACTATCACAATAATTACAAGTCAGAAATTAAAAGATGATATCAAAACCAGAACAACTACCACTACCTGTTCATTTGGAGATATCTTCAACCTCATAAAGAACTAGTAAGAATGTATTTGGAGATATCTTAATTCAAACAAATCATTACATAAGCATAAGTACCTCTCAACCGTCCAATCAGAGTCCACATGGCAATACAATATGCTGAATTAATTTGATTGTTAAGTAGGGCTAACTGGCTTTGTGTGTTAGCCTACCTTGCTAATTGGTTACCATAAAAACACAAAGAAAAGATTACAAACCTGTTGTCCAACAAAAGTATATTGACATGTTTTTACTCCAAATTTACATTATAACATCAGTCGAGCATTTGAAATAAGTTCCTTTTGTGATCTGACATGGCAGAAATCATGCAACTTTATATTATTCTATACAGTGATTGTTTATTTTCTTCATGTTTCATCAGTAAAACGTCTATCTGTATGTTATGCAGCTACTAGGCCAGTGGTTCCCAACCTTTTTTTCATGGGACCCCCCTACGTACACACATGGCAATCTGAGCCCCCATTTTATTTCTTGTACAGATCTACACAATTCACCTGAATGACCTATTTCAAGGTGAAAACGGCAAATTTGCCGAAAGGTGAAAGTTTGCACCCCTGTAGAAATGCGCATTTGACATTGAGTTGACATTAGTAGTTTGAGTTAGAATGCAGATGTACATTTATGTTCATTATCAAAATCAGTAACATCTATAATACATTGCAACAACCTCCTTTTTAAATTTTTTATCCTGTTTGAGTTTTATTAAAATTAACCATTGTTCTTCCATAGTAGCATACATTTACATCATGATAACCAGAGTTAAAACCACACATATGGCACCTCAATACTGTGGTAAAAATCCAACTATATGGTTTCTAGGTAGCCTATTTATATGTAAAACAGTAGTCTAAATACATTTATTATAAATGCACAAATGCTAGCCTATAGCTTAATCACAAATATAGTGTAATTACATTCCATTACTCCTTTAATACATTTAATACATGTCTACATTAATATAATAAATTTGATATAAATACCACACATTTCTGCCACAATACCATGGTGCAGTTAGTGTTACTACAGTAAATCCCTGGTAAACGATGGCGATTTGTAGATTGAAAAGCCTTCTGACTATATCGTTGCACACAGTGTTTTTCTGCTCTTTGTCAGCGCTGTTTTATCTGGATTTAAACTAGTTCATATCAGTTGACTGATATCGACTGATACTAGTTTATACCAGTCATTTGTGTTCTTCGCTGAATTCAAGCGCTTCTCACTGGATCTCACTCAAGCTGAAAAATAATAATGTGCATTTAATCAGATATAACTGCAGTACAAGATTATGAGATGCATTATGTGTGCTTGGCTAAATGCTTGGCTAAAGAGATGTGTCTTCAATCTAGATTTAAACAGAGAGAGTGTGTCTGAACCCCGAACGTTATCAAGAAGGCTATTCCATAGTTTGGGAGCCAAATGTGAAAAAGCTGTACCTCCTTTAGTGGACTTTGCTATCCTAGGTACTACCAAAAGTCCAGAGTTTTGTGACCTTAGGGAGCAAAATTCAGGAGCTGATTAAACATAATTCTGTTGTACAGAGAATTGTGAAACATAACTTTTCCAAAACCTTCTGGGTTTATTTATTTTTCCAAAACTTTCCAGGCCTGGAAATTGCTGGTTTAAAATTCCATGACTTTTCCAGATTTTTCATGACCGTATGAACCCTGAATGTGACAATCGTGTGCGGGTCAGGTGCGGTTATCTAAATCAGACAAAAATATAGGTGCGGGCGGTTGGTGGGTGGATAATTTATTTGAAGCTGCGGATTCGGGTGACATTTTAGCTCATCCGTGCATCGCTATTGCATATTAATGAAGATCTGTGTAATTAGATATGTTTTCATTTTCAATCTGTGCTTTAGGTGTCAGATCCTCAAAGACCTCTTGCTATGGGCATGACTCTTTCAGAACTCAGTCTACAGGTGCTCTTTCAAAACACATTCATATAAATGTCACAGAATGAAGATCACTTGCAATTACGATTTATATGAAATGAGCAGTTCTTATTTGCATGCTCTGGTCTTTCAGTACATCCTCAGTTTTTTCTCTCTTATAGACAGCAGATGAGAACTGGAAGCCTTGCATTCTGAATGAAGCAGCCAAGATCATCTACAAGGTAAACCACCAGAGAATATGTCTTATTTTCCATAATAATAACAAGATCTCATAGTACAGCTGTGGTTGTGTGTCTAACCTGTGTCTGTATGTATCCTCTACATAAGCTGGGCCGCCTGGAGTGTTTTTGTGCCTATTGGAACGTGAACAGCCCAATATTCTACAAAGGCTCATGGGAGGAAATAGTGGTAATGTGCCTTTTTTTTTTCTCTAACAGCCGAGCTCTAAAGTGTTGTTTAATTGAGATTTTCATAGTATTGAAGACTACTATGTTGTCCTCAGGCATTGTAAATGGTGCACCATAGTAAAAAGTTTAAAAACTGATCTGTCATCATTTACTCACCCTCATGTTGTTTCAAACCAATAAGACTTTTGTTCATCTTCGACACAAATGAAGCGATTTTTAATGATAGATTTCTGTGCCTCTGAGGTCCATTACACCAAAAATAGGATGCTTCATAAAGACGTTGTAAAAGTAATCTATAGGGATAAAGTGGTTTAATCCATGCCTTCTGAAGAGACACAATCGTTTTATATGATTTGATAAGATTTAATTTAGGCTTTTATTCACATATAAACATTCAGTAACGCATATATATATCAATGTACATAAAGAGCACATCAAATTGGTCACCCACACCTGCTTGATGCACAATAATCAATGAGGTTTGCTCTTGCAAGTCAGGCAAGTATGATTGAGCTTCCATTTACCATATTTGATGTGCTCAATGAATGGGTGCTGATCAGTGTTTATATGTGAAACAAAAATATCCCAGTTTTCATTAAAATATTTGAATATGAATGAAAATCTGGAGCAACATGAGGGTGAGTAATTGATGACAGAAATATCATTTTTGGATGAACTCACCCTTTCATTTAGAAGAAACGCAAGAAGGAAGTATAAATTGCATTTTTTATCCTGTTATGCCCCGAAGATGCAAGGAAACTACCCACCTGCTTCTATTTGTGTGTGAACATGTACAGAAAAAGTGTGGGAAGATCTGAAGGTGCTTACAGAAATCAGTACAAAATGTTCTTTAGTCAGTGAAGGTGTATTTTAAAAAGCTTGCATTTAAATGGGTTAGCAGCTACATTGCAATTACTGTAGTTACTAGAAAGAAATGCATGATAAAACGTATTAAAATTTGATAATAAGTGTTGATAAGACACACGATAAAAGTTCATGTGTATTTAATATTTTATAGCTTGATCACTATTCATTTTTGATCGTATCAGGAAATGATATAGTTTATTGTAAACAGCTATACTGAAAATCTTTGATCTTGTTGATGTAAACTCGGCCGCTGAAAGCTGTAACGGTTGATCTGTCAGTCTGAGGACTCTTAAACTGGAGGCATCTGGGTAAACATTTGACTTATCTCTCATCAAGGCTTGTGTCTACCAAGTACAGCAGTAATGGTCAATTTTGCTTAGCTCCTAGCACTTTTTTTATCTTTTAATCTCTCTCTGTATATCTGTTAATCTTTCTTAGTCTTTCAAAGAAGCAAAAGAACTTGCTCTCAGTGGTTTTTGCACTCAGCTCAACACGGACTACCTCAACCAGATAACAGACATAACTAACTCTGTTCTGCACGTGCTCTTTATCTACTGTATCTGTCCAGGCCTGAATGTGCTGCCAAACCACTATCAAAACCCCTACTTTATTAAATAAACATCCAAACTGTGATCTGGTCCATCTTCTATATCTTAAACGAGCCTGCTTTGAGGATAAATAAATATATAAATAGGTGTATTTATGGTTGAGCAATGTGCAGCTCAAAATGGGCTTCAATACCTTGCAGACTGTATCTAGTAAGCCAAATGGTGTATAGCACTGTGACTGTGGTTTCTGATGCACATCCCTGTGTGTTTGACAGTGTGGTCTGTATAATCTGTGTGGGGGATTTTATTCTTACTAGTCAAGAGGATATACTCACTTTTTTAAGAGGCCTAAGTACATACTAAATTAATATTGTGCTGCAAAGATTAGAAAGCTGTCCACCTCATTGTGTGCAGATGGCTTTTTCAGTTACATAAAAATAAGATTTTTTTGGCCCCTACAACATGCATATCTCCATGTTGTGTGTGTAGTGGAGTCCAGAGGTCTGATACCTTTTTATTTGATCCTGGAAATAGATTCAGCAAATTTCTTTGTTTTATTCATCAGATTACTTTTGTAGCAAATTTGTGATAAGCACAATATCTATTTGAAGATTTGGATTATTCTCCAGTCATGCTAGATTACATGATCATCACATTTTACACAAACCTTGGAGTTGATGTAGCTCTAGTGTTGCTGTGATTAAAACAAATGGGAACATGCTTAATAGTGAGAAATTAAAATTTAGAAGTAAAGTTTTCAGTTCAACTTTTTTTGCAATGAAAATGAAGGAAATTAAATAGAAAAGAAAACTTTAGGAAAAATAGATAGGAAAGACTTTTCCACCTCATAAAATATTGAAAAATATGTTCAAAATCACTTTTTTTGTGTTTGCAGGCCAAGCTGAAAGTGGGAATCAGCACAAAAAATGAGGAACTGCAAGGCTATCAGTACAGTATGTATTTTCTTATCCACAGAAAGATCATGGCTGTATTTGTTTTTATCTGGCCCGGAGCTATTTATGATAGTTTTGTTAGTATGTTTTGGTGTCGTGCTCAGCTGAAGAGGCAATAAAAGTATAGAAAGAATAGACATGACGACAAAAAAAGAACAACACTGATGTTGAAAGCCTTAAATTGTAAATGGTAAAAAAGTAATGCATCATTTTTTGGCTGTTGCAAACCCTATTGTTTCATACTTTTGTTGGGTGTGTGTGTGTGTGTGTGTGTTACCTGCCACAGCTTCATTTTCAAGTGCTATTTAAACAGGCTATGTGATCTCAAACGGTACACATGACACGCCTCCTTATAGCACACAAACTCCAGTAATCACGGTGTACTATTTCTACTACAGCCCCATATTTACATGTACTTGTTAAACCACAAATGTCAGTAAGAGTCCCAATACAGTTACATTTAACATGCATATGAATGCACTGAGCTTTTGTCAGTGAGATATAATGAAATGATTTTGAAGGTTAAAGGATTTATGACCAAATTTATGACCAGGGTTAGCATTATAAATCATGGCACCCGTCACGATGAACTGATTTTTTTTCTTTATACAGTTTTCAAACCCATATTTGCTTCTGCAAGGATGTGCATCAACCCTAATGCTGAAGTTGAGCTAAAATCACCCAAAGCAAACCTGCACCTTGAGGTTCAGAACATCGCAATTGAGATGACCAAGCCACAGGTATAACAATATGGCCACCATCATGTGTCTTAAGCATAAACTACCATTCAAAAGTTCGGGGTTAGTAAGTTTTTTTGGGTGTTTCTAGTATATGTCTATGGTGGATCTGTTGGAGTCTATAGACTGCATGGTAAAGAATGGTCCCTACAGAAAGTTTAGGCCTGATGTTCCAGTCCACAGAAACGCCAGGCAATGGTAAGTGCAGTATGTGTTCATATGATAATGTTTCATATGGCTGATTGATTGGAGCTTGGTGTTTCTAACATGGCCCCTTTGATTGGTCAGGTGGAAATACAGCATCAGCGGTATACTGGAAGTGCATATCAGGCACATTAACCGGATGTGGGACTGGAACAACATCAAGAAGCACAGGCACGCACTTAAGGCTTACAAAGCTGTATACAAAATCAAACTCACACAGGGTAAAGTCCGAGAAGACACAGAGAAACAGATCCAGGTATGAACTATAGATGAATAGTTTATCCAGATAACATCAATGCATTTAAATACATTGGGCTATCAGGTTTTGCACAACTTTGCTCATCAAAGAAACAAAATGCTAAGAAAGTCTGAGTTCCAGTTCATGTTTCAGCCTTTCAGTTTGTTGAAGGGATAGTTCACCCAAAAATGAAATTTCCTCTCATAAATGACTTGTTTCAAACCCATTCGTTTCAAGATCTTCATTCATCTTCGAAACCCAAATTAAGATATTTTTGATGAAATCCGAGAGCTTTCTGACCCTCCATAGACAGCAACGCAACTGACTCATTCAGCGCTAGAAAGGTAGTAAGGATATGAGGATGAGTAATTAATGACAGAATTTTCATTTTTGGGTGAACTATCCCTTTAAATTGTTATGCTGAAATAATTTATAATGATTTTTCAAAATGTATAACATATACTATTTTAAAATGAATTATTAGGTTTTCTTAAATATGTTTTACTATTTGTTTTACATTTATTAATTGTGGTTTTTCTTTTTTTTTTCAGGAGCTGGAGAAAGTTCTGGATGTGTTCAACATTGTATTGGCCAGACAGCAGGTTCAGATGGAGGTATGTCTACATGTATCAAAAGAAACCATACTGTACTGGTATTTTTATATTTTTCATCCGGTCTAGTAAGTTGACTTTGTCTCTCCACAGGTGGTTCGGTCAGGACAGAAGCTGGTTGCTAAAAAGGCTGCCACTCAGAAACAAAGTGGAGGAGGCTTCTTCAGCAGCTTTTTTGGCAAGAAAGAAGGGAAGAAGAAAGAGGAAGAGGAAGATAAAGAGCCTGAGAGTGAGTGTTAATTGCTAAAATAATTGCTAAGCTATGAATAAATGCAAATTTTTAATGCACATCCATGTTTATGTACATGTACTCTATTTGTACAGGTATTGATTCCATCATGACTCCTGAAGAGAAAACGAAACTCTACACGGCCATTGGCTACAGCGGGAGCTCTCATAACCTTGCCTTACCAAAACACGTGAGTGGAAAATACTCTGTACTACTACCTTGTAAAGTCACGGTCGCATTACTGTTGTTCTGTGAAATTAATGGCCGAAATTAATTAGCAAAATTTTGCTAATGTGACCGCACCTTAACAAAACATGTTTCACATTGACAAAAACGTGTCAAATACTGCATATCCTGCTTATCCTGGACATATACTCACATGTTTATGTATATTTGTTCTTATGTGCAGTATGTAGCTGTGATTGTCAATTTTAAACTGTTGAGCACCTCAGTAACATTCAGAGAGGAGCCTGGCGTTCCAGAGATCCTCAAAGTGCAAATGATTGACCTCAGTACATCCATCTCACAGAGACCAGGAGCACAGGCCATCAGGTATGTACAGTATTACACATACTTACAAGGAAACCCTTAGCACTGGCCAACAAATATATAAATATATAGAGCCATATGTAAAGTATAGGCTTCAGTTGTGGAAAATGTGTGTGTTGTGTAGGGTGGAGGCTAAGCTGGAGCACTGGTACGTGACTGGTCTTCAACAGCAGGGGGAGGTGCCGTCTCTCATAGCGTCAGTCGGAGACTCTGACTCCTCTCTGCTCAGCGTGCTCTTTGAGCTCAATCCAGAGGACAGCACCGCTGACCAGCTCCTCAGAGTCCACTCACAACCTGTAGAGATCATCTATGACGCTGTAAGAGACACACGAACACACTGTAGTTACGCCTTGATTTCAGAGAGAGCCATTGGAGTTTTTGATTAAGTGGATTTTAAGTGCAGCTTTTTTACATTCATTCATTCATTTTATTATTATTATTTTTATTTTTTTATTTAGTTGCACAGTTATTGTAGGTTTGATTGCATAAAATTCTTGACAGAAATTGTCTGCAATTGGTCAGTCTAATCAAGTTGCATCTTCTGCAGATAACTTCAAACTGACAATTCATATAATAATATAATTATATCATATAATATATCATTATATACAAAATATATAAGAATCTATCTTCCTATCGTATGTATTCATATCTAAAAAAAATATATAGATAGATAGATAGTACTTAATTTTATGAAATAATATTTATATATTGAAAAATTATTGAAGTCATTTAGATAATGTCTAAATATAATCAATTTATTCTTATTATTATGTATTTAGTTTGTTCTTAATTTAATACATTAAAATAATACAAGTAATATATATTTTTAAAATTTAATATGTAAATATTTAGACACCTAGACTAAAAATTACTGAAATATTTACTGTTCGTTTGTCTGTTTTGTAGCTGACTGTCATCAGCATCACAGAATTCTTTAAGACGGGAAAAGGAGTTGATCTGGAGGTCATCACCTCAGCAACTCTCAGCAAACTTGAGGAGATCAAAGAGAAGACAGCCAGTGGTAACCCTCTCCTCATTTCCCATCATCCCCACAGATATGTTGTCACATTGAGAAAGAGTGTGTGAGTAGTCATCTTTAACATTTCCCCTTTGTCTTTATCTGAACCCAGGCTTGTCTCACATTATTGAGACACGTAAGGTGTTGGATTTGAGGATCGATTTAAAGCCCTCCTACCTGCTGCTGCCCAAGTCTGGATTCTATGATAGCAAATCAGACCTCATGATCGTTGATTTCGGTTACCTGCAGGTGAGGGAGGGAAGTAAAAACATATTTAAGAGAGACCTGTTTCTGTCAATAACGTCTGACTGTAAATATATGTGTGTGTGTGTGTAGTTGAACAGCGTAGACCAGGGCAGCCATCAGCAGGTATCTGCCAGTTTCTCATCGCTAGAGGAAATCATGGATAGAGCCTATGAAAGATATTCCTTGGAGCTCCGTAGTGTCCAGATACTCTACAGCAAATCAGGTAAACGCAATGCAACACAGGGAAGAAACGAAACTGTCTGCACAAATGTTTTTTAACGGCGGTTCTTTTTGAAGGAGAGAAATGGAAAAATGCACGTGTGAAAGGCTTCACCCATCAGCACATCTTGCAGCCGATGGACGTCACACTTCAGCTTGCTAAATGTATGGTGGACAAAGATTCCCGTATGCCCAGGTTAGCGCTCACTCTCTGCTGCGTCTCTCTCTTAATCCTCATACATGCACTAAGGTCTGTTCATTTCCAGGTTCAAAGTATCAGGGGAGCTGCCGTTACTTCATGTGAAGATTTCTGATCAGAAGATCCAGGGTGTTCTGGAGCTGGTGGACAGTATTCCTCTTCCTCAGATTACTTCAAGCCCCCCTAGCACCCCCACAGAAAAGGTTAGAAAACACAAAGAAACAGTCTCTCTTTATTGGTTGATGTGTTGCTTCCTCTCACACTTAATAAGTCATGACTCATGAATAGTAGTTTCCTGGTGGGGCGCCACAGGTATTTGATACTATTGTCGTTGCTGTTTTTTTTTTTTTTGAAAGCCATGAATATTTCAAGCCCGTACTTATTGCTTTCATAGTCTGAAGTGCTGCTTGCTGTCATATTTAGTTGGTGAAGTTGTTCTGTGAGTGTGACACTGCAGCTTCAGTCGCCACAGATTACACAACTCAGGAAAGACATTATCCACAATCAGCGTCACTGTCTCTCTACTCAATGAGCCCTGTGCTGTATCTTATAAGTCATCTTACTGCCTCAACAAGCAAGAAAAAGCCCTTACTAGTTTACTTTGCAAAGCAAATGTTAGATATTCTAGATATGATCTTACAGTACATTTAAATAAATAAAGATCTACCATTCAAAAGTTTGTGATCAGTAACATTTTGTTTTAAGAAATTACATTTATGAATACTTGGCTGAAAACATTTATTCAGCAAGGCTGCATTACATTAATAAATATCTACTTGAAATAAATGCTGTTATTTTGAACTTTCTATTCCTCAAAGAATCCTCATAAGTGTATATATCACAGCTTCCACAAAAATATGATCATTGATAATAATAAGAAATGTTTATTGACACTACATCAGAATGAATGCTTTCTTGCAAAATGTTACCTATTGACTACAATGCAAAAAAAAAAAAAGTTAATGTTGGTTGAGGGTGTTTCTGCATATGTACAGGAAGTAAACAGTGTGAGAAAATGACACCATATAATTTCCTGTTGTTTGTATAATAATGATGATATTCTTCTGAAGGTTTTTGGGATGCCGCTGTCTGATGCCAGGCCAAAGGTTTTGGGTTTAGACCCCGCAATTCTGTCCTATACAGTGGAGTCAGGTCAGAATTCACCTAGATGCTCGCACTTAATTTCAGACAAAAAAAAGAAATCTTAAATGAATACCACACAAGTCTTTTGTTTTTAATTCACACTGGTCATATAATTATACACATTTTCTCACATTTTATGTATGCACACAGTTTATGTTGTACATGTGTGTTCAGACACTGAAGAAGACACCAGTGAGAAGTCTGCAGATGAAGACTCTCTCAGATCAACCTTAGAGGAACTGACCGAAGTGCAGTTTCAGTTTGAAGTCAAAGCAGTACGTTCTTCTTCATCACTTTGTTCACACCGTGCCACAACCATTTGTCATCAGTGGGGGCAATAGCCCCACATTTCATAAAAAAAAATCATTCAGCATTCCATCAGTTGATGACAGTTATTTTGTGTATGATTCCTGTTTGTGTTTGTGTGTACCATTGTGTGCTTCAGTGTGAAGTGATGTATATGTGTCTATAAATGTGTGTGTGTGTGTGTGTAGGTGTTGATGGAGCTTACGAGGCAGGCCGCTCAGGAGGATGTCGTATTGGCTTTCAGTGTGTCTCAACTGGGTGCAGAGGGCAAGATACGGTCCTTTGATCTCACCGTCACATCTTACCTGCGCAAGATCAGCCTGGACTACTGTGAGATAAAAGGTACACACACACACACACAAAGTGTGATCAAGCTTTTGTTGTTTGAAGTACTTCATGTTGTTTCAGGGATGCTGTTGCTCTCATTCTTGTGTGTATGTGTTTCAGATGCGCAAAATCAGCCACATCATCTAATTACCTCTTCAGACAAGCATGGCTCTGATCTATTGAAAGTGGAGTACATCAAAGTAAACATGAGTATTTTGCTTATCAAACACTCTATAAAGGACTCTTAAATGGGTTGTTTTAGCTCAATGGTTTAACTGGTGCTGTTCTACATGGCTTTTTTATGTCCTTCAGGCTGATGTTAATGGACCCAGCTTCAACACCATATTTAATAAAACAGAACAAGCACTGAAGGTATGTTTAAGTTTACAGTTCCAAATAATGAAGGCCAGTAATCTTAGAATTTATTTGTTTACTTACTCATTCAATATATTTATTCATTCAATTATTCTACTATTTTTAAATTTAAAATGTCAAATAAAAATATTTTGATTAAAAACATATTTTTGTAAAAATATTTTAGTGTGTGTGTGTGTGTGTGTGTGTATATATATATATATATATATATATATATATATGTATGTAAGGGATAATCTACTTATCCTTCGCGGAGGCAACCACCGTTGGGCGGTTCTTCGCATCCACGTCGTGCATTCAAATCATTTAATGCACAGCTAGCCGTTGATTATCCCGTTTATGCCATGGTCATTTCCCAGCATTCACATATTACAGATGTTAATAATATTTGCACTGCAATATTTGACCGAAACGATATAAATGACGGTTATTTTCTGTATTACTATTCAACTGTAACTGTATGTTACTATGGTTACCAATGTTTATAGGAAGCACATTAATATAGAACGTGATTAAACTGATCTGGAACTACCTGTGCAGTTCAACGAATTTAATCAACACCTGCCAGCCAATCATATATATATATATATATATATGTATGTATATGTATATATATGTGTGTATCTATATATGTATATGTATGTACACACACATGCACAAAATCATTTTATTACATTCTTAAAATTACATTATTAGTCTTTTTAATTTTAATTTTGAATGTTTCATTTGAAAAAAATGTTTTTTATTGGAAAGTTTTATCAGAAATCAAAATTGATTCACTTCTTTTCACAGGTGGAGTTTTCCTCACTGGACTTCCTGCTGCACACTAAAGCTTTGCTGTCTACCATCAACTACATGAATTCAGCAATACCACAAGACCTCACAGCTTCAAAAGACCGAGAAACCAAGAGACGAGCTGAGAGAGCAGCAGCAGGGAAGACAGGTGTGAATAACACATACGCGTTTTATGTTGAATATCTGTGAAAACAAATGTGTTTTGTTTGATGTCAGATTATGGAGTAGACCCTGAATATTGCTCATGCATCCATGTTGTCTTTTGTCTCTGCTTTGTAGGTTTTTTCTTGGGTAACTAATATTTTTTTCTTGACCTTTGCACTGGTCTTGACATGCCATGTATTAACAGGGGTCTGAAACAGTATCTGTTTTGCTTGTTAACGCATGTTGCAGACAGTACTGTTTTCAGTTTATCACATTATGTGCTGTTTGAGTGTTTTAACACGAGTGTCTTTGCTTTGTTAGTGTCTAAGGGTTCGAAGGACTCTGGTGTTGTGAACTTTAAGCTGTCTGCCGTACTCGGCTCTTTCAGAGTGGCTGTTTGCGATGACAGAAGCAACATTGCTGACATCCGGGTTCAAGGTAGAAAATAACTAAAGTGTCTGTTCTTAAAAGTCAGCGTATCTTAAAATGATATATTAATTTTCTGCAAGTTATCCAAACATGTTGATTTCATTTATGTCAGGCATTGACGCATCTGTGGTGGTCCAAGCCAAAGAAACAGATGTTTTTGCCCGTCTGCGTGACATTGTGGTTCTTGATGTGGACCCTAAGACTATCCATAAGAAGGTGAGAAATCAGTCATATTGTTTTTGGCATGTTTGCAAGCAGGTTTCTGTGCTCCAGTTCTGTTTTTGTGAATACTACCAGGCGGTGTCAATTGTTGGAGAAGAGGTTTTCAGCTTCAAGATGACATTGTATCCCGGGGCCACTGAAGGTGAAGGCTACACTGACACCTCCAAAGTGGATGGGAAAGTTATCCTGAGACTTGGCTGTATCCAGATCGTCTACCTGCACAAGTTCCTTACGTCTTTATTGGTAAGAAATCCACTTATCTTATATATTGTATCGGTACTCATATTCTGTCTGTGTTACTCAGTCATCTAAAATTATACCAGTAGATAAAACCCACTTATTGGTAATTACAAAACAAAGAGGGACAGAGTTTTACAAAACAGTATTTCTCAGTATCTGTATTTTCGTTTGTATTTTGTCTGTGTTGTTTATGTCTCTCCCTTTCTTTTTGTTCTGGCATCTCTCCCCCCCCCCCCTCATTGTTTTCGTTAATTGTGTCTTCCTCTTTTCAGGACTCTTTTAGCTATCAATACCCCTCTGCTGATGAGGTACAGGCTTGGGCATGCAGCATTAAAGTCTTTTGCTTTGCAGCTTATCTTCAAATGCACCTCTGCACACACTGAACTATGTCCTCACCCCATTAAACTCTACTGGATTTGTTGTATGCATAGTTAAACCTTTTCAAATAAGATGGAAACATTAATCCAGGTTAACACCATTCACAGCAATGTTTATGACTGCCTTTGTTTTATTCCTAGTGCAGTGGTTCTTAACAAGGGATCCTGGACCCACTAGGGGCCTCAACAAACTTCCAATATTTATTCTCATATTTAAAAAGAAATTAATTAAAAAATAATTCTAAAAATGGAATTAATAATAAAAAAAATGTATAATTTTCCATGTATAAAAACAAAAAAAGGCCTTAATTCTAACTACGCAAGAAAAACGACTTTTTACAAGACGGTATACATATACAAAAATATCTCTGCTTTATGGGGAGGCCATAGTAAGATATTGTGTTGAACAACGGGGTGGGGGGTGGCAGGTTCTAGTGGTAGGTTTGTAGTAATAATAAATATTGGTAGAAAAAAAAAGAGAAAAATATTTGTATGTATTCTGAAAACACCATTTAGAAATATATACTGTAGCTCTGCTGCTTATTCACAAACAATTCAATAGATTCAAGCTAAACAGAAGCAGTCTCTTCAAAGTTTACAGTCACTAATATTGTCAGTAATATTTCAATATATTTATATGCACCACTGACATATAATAACCTCTTTTAAAATGTGTATGACTTTTTAGTTATGTTTTTCCTACCAAATCGGGTAGTTTGAAGAACCAAAAGAAAGACTTTCAAAGATCACACCCATACATGATATTTATCTACAATAGCACTGCATTTTAGAATTTCTGCACCGCTAGATGCACGGCATCAAGCAGAATTATGTATCTCCTAAAAGGTAGAGCTCATCCAAGTGTTTTTTCAAAGAATGGATCATGCCATCTTTTATTTTTCAGAAATAGGACTGAAATCTTGAGTCAGTGTTGCTAAACCGATTACAATTCTGTTTGCTGTTGCTAATGTTGCAGAAATTACATACTGCAGCTTTAATGCTGTTTTCTATAGATGTCTTGAGTATATTAGTATTTATTTCTTAGTTTTCACTGTGAGATATTAGCGTTCTAACTGTTAGATATTTTTAAAGAAGTGGACTTTTAGATTATGCAAATTTAGCCTATAGTGTTATTTATGAATGCAATAAGGCACAGAATAGTTAAATGACTTGATTGCGAATATGTGGATTTGCATGTGTGCTTGTGACTCATGCTACATATTGAAGTAGAAATCACAGAAATTTGAGAGGTAATTTCGCACGGTGTGGATGGCTTGATTTTACTGGTTCTAACTTTCATACTCTACATGCTTAATAGAAACAGCTCACCAGCCATACCCAGACAATATAATCATCAACTTTCCTACTTTCTCTCACAAAAAATAGCCTACTTTCACTCCAGCGCTGCTTTTTTCACCCCTACTGAATTTGCAACTTTTTGTTGTAAATTCGGCTTTCAGGCGTTTTAAAACACAAGAACATCCCTGCATGAATTTTCCTCACTATGGATCCCAGGCTGTTACATTAAGACCTTCCCTCACTTCTAATAAACTGCCATGTCAAGTCACACAAAGCCATAACTAACTATTGGTTGTCTTCCATAGATGTTTGTGGATAATTTCCAGACAGCTAAAGAGGCTCTCAGTGCCGCCACGGCTCAGGCCGCAGAGAAAGCAGCTTCCAGTGTGAGGGATTTCGCTCAGAAGAGCTTCAGACTTGCCATGGACATCAGACTGAAGGCCCCTCTTATCATAATCCCTCAGTCCTCCACATCCTATAATGCATTTGTGGTTGACCTGGGTCTCATCACTGTGGGAAACAGCTTCTCACTGCTGGCAGCTGAGGGCTTCCCATTGCCTGCAGTTTTGGAGACCATGGATGTAAAACTCACGCAGCTCAAACTGTCTAGGTAGTAAAGAAAGCTGGAGATCTTTCCCAAAATTCTCAAAATTCATTTATGTGATTTTTACAACCAATTTAAAGAACTATCTTTCAATTTTGAGGTCATTGTTATCAGTCTTCTCCGTAGTTGTGTTATTTTAATATTACTTATGCACAATTATAATACTGTATATTAATATTTTGAATTAACTTTTATTTTTATATTTTCAGTTTTCATTTAAATTTTAGTTTTAAGTTCTATGCTTGAGAAGTGATGCTCAAGAATTATGTTCTTTGTTTTGTGCTTTTGTCCTTTTTAATTTTTATTATTTGTTTTTTATTTAGATTTTACTTCAACTGATATATTTTAATTAGTTTCCAAGGCAAAATTTGTCATTTTCATTTCATTTATGTTTTATTTCAGCTTTATTTCAATTAATTAAAATGGTTAATAGTATTCTTGACTTGTTTGGTGCTACAGAATAATTCAGAGACAGCTGTTAACTTTCTCTTATTTATTTATTTGACCTTCTTTCTTCAGGACTGATCTGAAGCGTGATGCTGCTCATTTAGATGTTGAGATTCTGGAGCCCATAAATCTAGAGCTTTTAGTCAAGCGTAATTTGGCTGCCACTTGGTACAACAAAATTCCTGGAATGGAGGTCAATGGAGTACTTATGTCAATGAACGTGAGTTTCTCATGACGTTTTAGACGTGGAAGTGTTGAATCTAAAATGGGGCCCAATCAGAATTTTCAGGAGAGAAAACTAAAGATTAGTATTTTCTGGCTTCTGTAGATGGCTCTTGGCCAGGAGGATGTTGGGGTCCTCATGAGAATCCTAGCAGAGAACATTGGCGAGGGAAGCAGGGCTGCTGCAGTGGAGGGAATGAAAGCTTCTGCTAAAAGTATGAAAAGGTTTAACCTGCCAGTAATCTTGTCCATTAAAGTTCGTCTTTAAGGGCTTCATTTTATCCTCTTTTCCTCCACAGATGAAGCTGTAGATGAAGGACTGATCGAAACACTACCTGTGGGGACAGGGAGTCAACCTGCATTGACCAATGGTGCTTTCAGTGAAAATATTGTCAATGTGCTGCTCAATTTTGAAATCAAGGAGGTGATTAAGCTCTCTTAAGTTCTTATTTTCAGTTAGTCTTAACTCCAGATTTGGACTGGATCTGGAGTGAACTGAGAATCCTGTATCTTTCTCTTTGTAGGTTATGCTAAGGTTGAAAAAGTCCAAAAATGGGAAAGAGTGTCCCTTTTTGGTTCTCCATGTAGCTCAGC
Source organism: Onychostoma macrolepis (assembly GCF_012432095.1). Lineage (NCBI taxonomy): Eukaryota > Metazoa > Chordata > Actinopteri > Cypriniformes > Cyprinidae > Onychostoma > Onychostoma macrolepis. Next base: position 31,260,006 of record NC_081161.1, read on the forward strand.
TTGGAATTGACACCAAAGTTCGAAAATACGACATGGAGGCCACAACATACATAAAAAACATCTCCATGAAGTGCCTAGAGTTCCTTGGTTTGTAGCACTTGGTTTTGAAGCCTCGCAGTACAAAGCAGCTTCTTTTTTTCTTTTTTTGTAAAATTCAAATGAACTTTTTTTCTTCTTCACAGATTCAAATGGAGAACCACTCTGTATTATCAGTTCCTCAGCAGAGTCAGGAGCAGATCTTCTTGAAGTCAAGTATTTTAAGGTAACTGTTTCTTTCTGAATATTAGCACATAATTCTATCGTTGCATCAGCACAGAAGCATTATTTATAAAACTTCCTATACAAAAGAAAACTGTCAAAAACTTCTTACATTAAGTGTTAAGTAACACCATTTTAATCCATGCTGGAGTTGACTAGTGGCAGGACATTTTGTGTCTAGACAAGCTTCAGCTCTTAGCTTTTAACTATTTATTTAGGGCAGCACATTAATTCATACCCTGGTCAAAGCATCAGGACAAATAAATCCAGCCATTAGCCATTATGCTCTTTAGTGTTTGTGGATTGGCTCTTCTTTTAACTCCTAAGGGCCATTTCTCTCAAATGAGATAGCAGTGTTTGTTGCATATAAGTGTACTGTTAAAAGTCAGGAGATATGAATGCATACTAATCAAGTTCTGATTAAAGGTATAGTTGTTCTAATATTTTACACAATGGTGATAGATTATAGATTCGCCATTATTAATCCTAGAATTATAGTGTAGACGTCTTCACTAAGATGTAGCAGGTTTTGAGAGCTTCCAGGACTCATGAATGGAGATCTTAACTTTGTTTGATTCCTATCTTTGTAGGCTGATCGAAGTGGGCCCAACTTTGCAAGCCTTTACCAGAATACTGAGCAGAAGATCAATGTAAGCATCTGTAAACAAGGTTAAATAACATAGAGTTTTGGAAATTGAGGCGTTAATCTCAAAAGAACTTCGTATTGAAGGAGTTTAACATGCCTGTGTGTGTCTTTAGGTGGTGTTCTCCTCTCTAGACTTGATGTTGCACACTGAGGCTCTCCTCTCTACCATGGACTTCCTGTCCACTGCCCTGTCCAACAGCAGTCTGCCCTCACCTGAGAGAGAGAGCAAAAAGAGTGAAGATATGAGAACTACCTCAGCTAAATCCAGTAAACACACACACACTAAAACTGACAAACATGGACTTTTTGCCCATGATTTAGGAATGAATTAATGTTTCTGTTTCTGTCTCAGCTGCACTGAGTTCTCCTTCTGATGGAGACGTCATTGACCTGATGGTGAACATGCAGCTTGGTGCATTTAATGTGTTGGTTTGTGACCAAAAAAGCAACATGGCAGACATCAAAATTCAGGGTGAGAATACATTCTTATTTTGAAAATGTACTTGTGTATTATAATATAAAAGTTACTGCATTACTGCTACTGTTTTAAAATAAAAAATAATGCAGGATCTTCTTTAAGATGTAAATATATTTGAATAATATATTTATATTTTATCTTTTATTTTGATTAAATAATTATATAATGTAATATTATATGGCAACTATAGTACAAATAGAAAATGAAGTGTAATTATTGTTCATTTTATTATAGCATATAATAGTTGTAATAAAGCAACTTTTTAATTGTATGGCGTATTGGTCTGCTTAAAAAGTATCTATTTCTTGATTATTCTGAGGCTGGTTTTGTTGGGTAACTAATTTTATAAATCTTCTCCTGAGGTTTGGACGGTTCTCTAAAGATGCAAGGAACTCAGACACACATGTACGCACGTTTGCGCGACTTCATCATCATGAATGTGGATCCTAAAACAATTCACAAGAAGGCAAGCTAGCTGTACCACTGCAGCACATTTTAACCATTTACTATTCTTTATACATTTTAATTTCTATTCACTTTGGCTTAGCGCTGGGCAATATGGCCAAAAAAATGATCATGATACAATTTTTCATATCAGTCGATATCGATAATTATCACAAAAAATTTATTTCAAGTGCTCCTAAGTGAAAGTTGTAGAAGCCAGACTGTTATTTGTGGTTTTAAACTAGTCTTTTTGTCAGAACATGACAAACACTTCACGTTTTTGATTTTATTTCTTACACTTTTCCAGTCATTTTTCCTTAACAAAAAAAATATCTTAATAGAAAAATTAATTTCTTAGTTTCTGCATGTTCTAATGAGTGATATTATTGTGAAGCAGATTTGTATTGCCTGACTTTGATGGCGTGTGTTTTCAGCACAGCTTTTTTGTCTCTTAGAAATGCACATTTGACAGTAGCTTGAATTGACATTGGTAATGGCTTGAGTTAGGATGCAGATGTTCATTATCAAAAACAGTAGCATGTAAAAATTGTAACAACCTCATTTTTAAATGGTGAAATTAATTATTCTGACTGTATGACTTTTAAACATTATATCGAACATTTATTGAGCTCTAATCGTTTTATTGAGGAAAATAATATTGCGATAATCATCGTTATTGTTTTATCGAACAGCCCTACTTTGGCTTTTGTATAAACAAAGTACATCAGAAGTGCATTAAAGTAAAGTGAACTGCAATATCTGTTTTTTATTTTGGGTTATTTTTGGTTCTCTAGGCCATCTCCATCGTAGGCGATGAGGTGTTCAGCTTCAGCATGAGTCTGACACCCAAAGCCACTGAGGGGGCTGGGTATACAGATACTTCAAAGGTTGATGGCAAAGTGAAACTCAACGTGGGCTGCATTCAAGTGGTCTACCTTCACAAATTTGTCATGTCATTACTGGTGAGTTTAAATTGCACACGTGGCCTCTCTGCTGATTCAAGCACACTAGCTTACTTTTACTTTCTCTCTCCACAGAATTTCAGTAATAACTTCCAGGCAGCTAAAGAGGCTCTCAGTGCCGCCACGGCTCAGGCCGCGGAGAAAGCAGCTTCCAGTGTGAGGGATTTCGCTCAGAAGAGTTTCAGACTTGCCATGAACATCAGGCTGAAGGCCCCCCTTATCATAATCCCTCAGTCCTCCACATCCCATAATGCTGTGGAGGCGGACCTGGGTCTCATTACTGTGGGAAACAGCTTCTCTCTGCTCCCAGTGGAAGGTCGTCCGCTGCCTGCTGTCATAGATAATATGGATATAGAGCTCACACAGCTAAAACTGTCCAGGTAGCCCACTGCCACAAAGCATATCTAGGATTTTCAGACTTGCTTTTCAAAGTATACTTATATCCAATATGTGTATTTAAAGATCTGATAATTAACTGAACAGAATTAATTCATGAATTTTCAAAGCCCACATTCTAGTTGTCCATTATACAGCTCTATATGTGTTTCCTCCTATACATGCTTTTTTGTTTGTTATCCTCAGAATCTCCATGGAGCAGGACTCAAATCAGCCTAGTTCAAAACTGTTGGAGCCAGTCAACCTTGTTCTGTCTGTTAAACGTAACCTGGCGGTATCATGGTACCAGAAGATGGCTGCCATAGAGGTGGACGGAGATCTGAAGCCCATGAAGGTCTGTTCACATAAAGTCAGGACGTATACTCAGATTTTTAAAGTCACATTTCATGCAGACTTTAAATGAATTCTGTGGAAATTTGTTTTGGCTGGTCCATTTCTGGAATCTGGTTATAATTAATATAATATGTAATTATAGAGTTGGAGTGATTGTGGGAAAATTAATGAAGATTCTCACATTTTTTGACTGCATTCCAGGTGGCTCTGAGTCAAGATGACCTGACTGTCCTGCTGCGGATTCTGATGGAGAACATTGGAGAGGCGAGCAGTGTTCAATCTGACACACTGATCGGCTCAGAGGCAGCCCTCAAACAAGAGAGTGTGCTTGTCAGAGCGCGTACAGCGACTGGTGAGGGAAGACGGACACACACAAATGTTTTGTATAGTAATCCTTCTCGTAGAGGAAAAACTCAGTGGATGGTCTTGTGTTGTGTAGGCTCTGAGATTCTTGTGGAGAAGCTGTCTGAAGGTAAACTGGGGGAGACAGAGCTGCTGGAGAGTGTCAAATTCAGCTTTAATGTGGAGTCCCTTGGCCTTACTCTCTACAGTAACGATCCTGCACAGGTCTGTATGGAGTCTACAGATTGGTGAACATTAGTGACTGTTTACTGTTAGAGTCCATTGATAAATAAAGTGAGTCTCTTTTTTTTTTATCTGTCTTTCTCTAGCCCTCCGTACATAAGGAGCTGTTGTGTTTAGGTGAATTTATGCTGTGTAAAATGAAGACTTCTGGCAAAATGTTTAGTAACGGTAACATGGAGGTCTCCACCATCCTCACCACATGCACGCTGGATGACAGACGCAGCGGTATTCAGAGAGTCACATCCAGGTGATTTACACTTATTTAGATTAAGATTTTTAACGTAAATTTTATTAAGATTTCACAAAAAATGATTTCTGAGGGATTATGTGACACTGACTGTAGTAATTGTCGCTGAAAATTCAGTTTTTCCAGTTTACTATAACTGTTTTTCAGCAAATAAATGCATCCATCATGCAACTTTTAATTATAACAGTCTTATTTCAAGGCCTCACCCCTCTGGTCTGATCACATTATTCTTCCTCACAGGATGCTGGGAAGGCGTGATGAGGAGACATCAGAGCCCATGATTGATGTGACATACTCTCAGAGTGCGGATGAGAGCTCGGTGGTCGCTGTGCTGCAGAAGCTCTATTTGTGTGCTAGTGTGGAGTTCCTGTTGGCTGTGGCCGACTTTTTTGTGCAAGCCCTGCCTACAAGTCCACCTACACAGAGAGACAAATCCAATCAGCTGCCACTCAAATATGTCTCCGAGCCCAAAATCCAGAGTGAACCTAAAGCAGGTATGAATGCTACTGCTAAAAGAATGGTTGTTTCTCACAGTTAGGAAAACCAGAACATGTCAGGGAATTTCAAAAATGTGATTTCAAGACCTGGAAATGTCAACATAAATGAAAAAATCTTAAAGGTTATGGAAATAGTAAAGTCAGTATATATATTTTTCTGATCAGTTGTAAAGTATTTTTGGCTTGAAATGTTTGTGCGTACAATGTCTGTAATGTCTGATCATTAGAAAGGGCTAGAGCAGTCATTAAAAAGGAATGGAAATTAATTGGTCAGAAAGTGTAGGAACCCTTCGTTTCAGACGTTCCAGGAAAAAAAAGTGTCTTTGATATTTTATCTATCAACTTCAGGTCTGAGAACCAGGCTGCGAGCAGTTGTGGTGGACCCAGAGGTTGTGTTTGTGGCTAACCTGATGAAGGCAGATGCTCCTGCACTGGTAGCCTCGTTCCAGTGTGATTTTAGCCTCCTGTCTGAAGACACTGGCCAGGCCATGAAGGCCAACGTCAGAAGCCTCAAAGTGCTCGCCTGCCCCTTTATCAGGAAGGAGGGTGACAAAGCCGAGACCACCGTATGGTTACTGATTTCTACTAATGTCTTTCTGTTTTAACTCTATTTTTACAACAGGAATAACGTTTTATGTTTATTTTGTGTTTTAAGAGGCACAGTGAAAAATATATTGCAGGCTATGTAATTGCAATTGTCTGTAATGCTTTTTAAATCATGAATTTGTTTTTACTGCAGGTGCTGAGACCATGCTCTGTTGAACTTGAGACCAAAATGCCAACCAATGCCCCATTAACTGGTTCAGTAACTGTAGAGGAGGTCATTGTGAAAGTGGGTGTTAGCTCTTTGCCATATTAATATTTTTTTGAAAGGAACATATATTCTAGCATTTCAAAGGTTTGGGATTGGTAAGATTTTTTTAAATGTTTTTAAATTAAGTATCTTATGCTCACCAAGGCTGCATTTATTTGATCAAAAATACAGTAAATATGAAAAAAATATTCTATTTTAATATTCTATTTTATATAATATTTAATAATATTTTAAATATTATATTTAATATATTTTAACAATAAATATATATTTAATATATTTTAACATTTATTTCTTTTCTATTCATTTCTTTGATGGTGAAGCTGATTTTTTTAATAAGCCATTACGTCTTCAGTGTCACATGATCCTTCAGAAATCATTCTGATATGCTGATTTGGTGCTCAAGAAACATTTCTTATTATTGTCAGTGTTAAAAACAGTTGTGATGTTTAATGTTTTTGTGGTAACGATGATGCATTTATTTCTTCAAGACATCAAGACTCTGTGATGAATAGAAATGTAAAAGTATTTATTTAAAATAGAAATCTTTTGTAACTGTCTTTACTGTCACTTTTGATTTATATATTGCATCCTTGCTAAAGAAAAGTATTCATTTCTGTTGAAAAATCTTACCAATCTCAAACTTTTGAACTGTTGTGTATTTGCTCACTATATATATATATATATATATATATATATATATATATATATATATATATATATATATATATATATATATATATATATATATATATAATTTTATTTTTATTTATCATTTGTGTGTACAAATACACTGTTACTGAGTTATTTTCTGTGTAAATATATACAGTACTGTTCAAACATCTCATGTTTTCATTATATCCCAGGAATATATTAATCTAATCTGTGTTAAACTAAAATGTATTTATTTATTTTTTGGTCTTTCTCTCTCAGATCTCTCCTATCATTCTTAACACTGTCATTACCATCACGGCGGCCATGGCACCCAAACCTAAAGAAGAGCCGTCACAGCAGACATCAGATGACCTAAACAGCCTCTGGTCTTTGATGAATGTCGCTAATGCAAACTACTGGTTCCTTGGTGTGGATACAGCCTCCGAGGTCACTGAGAGCTTCAAGGATGTGGACAGCAGTAAGGATGGAGAGAGTTTTGAGATGAACGTGAAGGTGGTGCAGGTCACGCTGGAGTCAGGTTTGGGGCATCGGACTGTTCCCCTGCTGCTTGCAGAGTCGTCATTTACTGGGACTGCTCAGAACTGGTCGTCGTTGCTCAGTGTCTCTGCAGATATGACACTGGAGGTGAATTACTTCAATGAGACTCATGCAGTTTGGGAGCCACTGCTTGAGAGAGTAGACAACGGGAGACGAAGGTGGAACCTTAAATTAGAAGTAAGCAGAATTGCTTTTCCTTTTCCACTTTTGTATAAACATGAATTCACATTCCCACCCAGTAAGATATGTTGCAGGCTGTTCTGTTTGTGAATTTTTTTTTTTTTTTTTGCGTTTATGTGTATAGATGAAGAATAACCCTGTTCGAGATAAAAGTCCAGTTCCTGGGGATGATTTCATTATGTTGCCAGACTCTTGCACAGCCATCACCATATGCTCCAAAGACACCATGAACATCACAGTGTCCAAGTGCTGCCTCAGTGTCTTCAACAACCTGGCTAAGGTAAACCATTCAGTTACACACACACACACACACAAAAAAACATATATGATAAAAATATCATTGTAACATTATTCACTTTTCCCGTACATACAAAATGCAGGATTTTTACTTAACTTTTCTTTTTTTTTTTTTCTTTTTTTTTTTATTAAACAAGTATTGCTATTTGTTGTTTTCTTTTTAATGGTGTGATATATTCACAGGGTGTTAAATATACATTACTGTTCAAAAGTTGGGGTCAGTAGGAAGATTTTTTTTTTAGAAATATTTTAATTTGCAAGGGCACATTAAATTAATCAAAAGTGACAGTAAACACATTTATAATGTTTCAAAAGGTTTCCATTTCAAAACATGCTTTTCCTGTGAGCTATTCACCCAAGAATCCTGAAAAAACAAAAATTTGCACAAAAATATTAAGCAGCATGACTGTTTTCAACATTAATAGTAAGAAGTGTTTCTTAAGCACCAAATCAGCATATTAGAATGATTTCTGAAGGATCACGTGACACTGAAGTCTGAAGTAATGATGCTGAAAATTCAGCTTTGTGGTAACACTTTATTTTAAGGACCAGTTCTGTTACCTAGTTGCTTATGAGTGTGCATATTATTAGCATACTGGCTGTTTATTAGCACTTATAAAGCACATATTAATGCCTTATTCTGCATGACCATATTTTAGATGTCTTAATCCTACCCCATCCCTAAACTCAACAACTACCTTTACCTTACTAACTATTAATAAGCAGCAAATTAGGAGTTTATTGAGGCAAAAGTTGTAGTTAATAAATAGATAATAATGAGAGGTGGTCACTAAACTGAAGTATGACCACCTTTGCCATCACAGGAATAAATTACATTTTAAAATATATTAAAATAGAAAACAGTTATTTTAGTTTTAATAATGTTTCAGAATGTTTACTGTATTTTTGATCAAATAAATGCAGTTTTAGTGATCATAAGAGGCTTCTTTCCAAAACATTTAAAAAAATCTTACCAACCCCAAACCTTTGAATGGCAATGCATGTTACACATATAAAGATAAAATTTCTCTCTTGTCAGGCTTTCTCAGAGAGCACAGCCTCCTCGTTTGACCATTCTCTGAAGGAAAAATCCCCGTACACCATCCGCAATGCATTAGGCATTCCACTCATTGTTCAGCACAGTGCTAACCTGCGCTTGACTGGCTCATCCTCACCGGGTAAAATGCACGAATTGTCCGTGGATAAAAGTGTGGATTTAGAACATACGTCCTTTGAGCGTGCATCACGACTGTCTGCCCTGCAGAGGCAGGAAAGCTGCTTATTCAATCTCAGCATAGGTCAGTAACAAGGACAATATACAACTCGTAAACTGTACAAATGCTTTGGGTTGTGCCTCAAAAACTAGTGAGCTGCCTACCTAGACAGCATTTTTAGGCATTAAGCATGTCTATAAGCCCCAAAAATGCTGTCTTGGTAGGTCACGCTCTGAAGTTTTGAACAACCTAAATGATCATACAAAAATAAACTAAGTCAGATCCAGTAATTCTGTTTGTTAAATTACCTTTATATAATTCCAATAATTTTTAGGTCATGAATTATAGGTAAATGCAGTATGCTAATCCTAATCATAAATGTCCCCTGTGCAGTTCCCTCAGGTTACAGTGAGATTTCAAATATCCCGTTGGGTAAGCCTGGCCGTAGACTGTATAATATCAGAGGACCCATGCAACAGGATGCTGTGTCTGTACTGCTTCAGATCGATGCCAGCGAGGGCAACAAGGTCATCACAGTACGGTCCCCCCTACAGGTTTGTCTGCTGACTTTACCTTGCAGAGTGCACACATCTGTTTACCTGTCTGGATAAAGAAATGATTAGTGAAAACGACCTTGTTAAAATCATGGTAACGTTGATTTCTTTTTTGTGTGTTGACAGATAAAGAACCATTTCTCTGTGCCTTTTGCCATTCTGAAGTATTCTTCTGAACTTGGAGGGATGGTGAATGTAGGGGTCGCTGAGCCTGAGAAGGAGTGTCATGTTCCCCTAGAAGCTTACAGGTATAGATGGAGGAGAAGTGTAATTACCTATTCTGTTCCAGTGAATTTTGCACTCACATGAGTCAAATATCATGAGGAGCAACTGTCAGGGTTCCCACGCTTCTTGAAAGTACTTGAAAGTACTTGAATTTCAGACATATGGATTCAAGGCCTGGAAAGTACTTGAAAACAAAAATGGGTCCTTGAAAGTGCTTGAATTCGAAATAAATTTAGTTTATGGCGCTATTTCAAAAATTGTCCTATATGTGCTGTCAAAGATGGGGTAGCGCAAAAAAAAAAACACTTAGCGTGTGTTGATGTGCAGCCTAGTTTTCTTAAGTGGCTCCCGCTGAGTTTCTGACTATTACCACCTGCTCCCGCAACGTGTGTGTCCCGCTCCCGCAAGCATTCTATATTGTATATACTTTTCGCGCTGTTAATATGCGGGGTATTGAAATCACATTTGAATGAGCGCTCGCAGTTCACTTTCACTTTCACTTTCGATTTCGCGATCACGCACACTCTGTGTAAAGTGAGCACATCTTTACAGTGCGTGAATAATTATTTGGCACGTTGATATTCTGATCATATTTTTTTCCAAGAACCTTTTACCAATTCCAAACCACATCGATCTTAATAACTACTATTAATTTTGTATTTCATCATTTATAAGTGATATGTAATTGTCCATGAAGGCTGGAAGTGAAAAACTCCTTATATTCATGTGCAGAATTATTAGGCACGTTTTCTTTTACAGATAAAATGAGCCAAAAAAGAGATTTAACTGAAAAGTCAAAAATGATTAAATCCCCAATGAGAAATATTAAAAACCAATGCAATACAGAAATTGTAAAGTTAAGACATGACCATTGGTCAGCAAAATGCTCATTGGGTCAGCGGGGTTAGACAAAAACAGGTGGAGAAGAAAAAACACAAGGTAACTGCAAAATAATTAAGAATTAATGTGAAGAATTAGGTGTAAACCATCAAAACGTTAGTCTCCAGTGCCACCATTTTCCAGAACTGCAACCTTCCTGGAGTCTCCAGAATTACAAGGTGTCAGGTTCTCAGAGACTTTGCTTGGGTAAAAAATCCTAAAAAATGACCCTCACTTAATAAGAATAACATGCTGAAGTGTTGTGAAATACATGAAGACTAATTTTTATAGACGGATGAGTTGAGAGTGACTCTTGAAGGACCAGCACCATATCCTCGTGTACCACTGTTTGAAGAATTTATCTTCCAGAATACCAGTAAGTTTTAGGAGCTCATTTTTAGTCAATCTCTGCAAGACAGACTTTTCAGGACAGGAGATGGACTAAAAATTAACTCCCAAAACTTACTGTGACATGGAGCTAAGGAGAAAATGTAGAACTTGAAAAATAAGAAAAACAGCTTAGTACAGTTTAAAAGCAAATAGAAAGTCCTATTTTTTTAAATTTCTTAATTTTTTTTTGCAGATTTGCACATGCACAAGGTTTAAAATGTTCATGACATATTTTTTTTTTTTAAATTTACATTTTGAGCAGCTGCATGTTTGAGCACCTTCATTCCTCTAGGTCAAAGATGAAAAAATGGGATTTACAAAATAATTTTGACTTGAGTTATTTATTAATGAGTAACGTCTCTATTGGTGGTGGTTGAGGAGATTCCCCCCTTTCTATGTAAAGTGCTTTGACTACCCAGAAAAGCGCTATATAAATGTAACGAATTATTATTATTATTATAATTAACAAGTTTTACAGTGTTATTACAACATTTAACCACTTTTTATTAATTTAAAAATTACAAAATTCTTTCAAATTTAAATCTAGTACAAGAACTACAGCAAAAACCAGTTTGATACATATTTTATAAATATTTTAAAAATTGTATTTGAATACTACCAGTATTAACTTCAATGGATTTCATTAAATTCCTTTGAACACGACTGCTCAAAACGGTCTAAATTTATGAAACCTACACATTCAAAACATTATTACTCTGAAATTTTTAATGTAAATGTTAAGTGTAAGTAAAATGTTTAGTAGTGTAAGATCTTTCATGACACTACATATGCTGACGTGTGAATTTGATAGGTGCTTGATATAAAATAAATGGTGCTTAAAGTCCTTGAATCTGGTGTTCATGAAAGAGTGGGAACCCTGAACTGTAAAGATCTTTGATTACATATTGTGCATACCAGGGATGTCAAACCAATTGTTTTTAAACCTTGGTGTACACATGCAGAGTGCAGGCACAGTATAATAGTCTAGAATTGAACTAATCAAAAAGGAAACACTTGTCAGTTGCTTTTTTTTTAATGCACGAGGGGGCTTTAGATTACATTTTACATATAAAATTGTTAATTAGAGAATATTAATCAAACAAAATATTTGACAAGAAAACCACATACTGAAAATTTTGTCACATACTGATCTTGGTTGGATAACTTCAGCTTTATTTAGTCATATCAAAGCTAACATAAAGAATTAAAAAAGGTCCAACACAATAAATTAAAGAGTTCTTGTGACTCCTGCTATAGCTGAAAACATAATATTATGAATATACAGTGGGGCAAAAAAGTATTTAGTCAGCCACCAATTGTGCAAGTTCTCCCACTTAAAAAGATGAGAGAGGCCTGTAATTTTCATCATAGGTATACCTCAACTATGAGAGACAAAATGAGGGAAAAAAATCCAGAAAAATCACATTGTAGGATTTTTAAAGAATTTATTTGCAAATTATGGCGGAAAATAAGTATTTGGTCAATAACAAAATTTCATCTCAATACTTTGTTATATACCCTTTGTTGGCAATGACAGAGGTCAAACGTTTTCTGTAAGTCTTCACAAGGTTTTCACACACTGTTGCTCGTATTTTGGCCCATTCCTCCATGCAGATCTCCTCTAGAGCAGTAATGTTTTGGGGCTGTTGCTGGGCAACACGGACTTTCAACTCCCTCCAAAGATTTTCGATGGGGTTGAGATCTGAAGACTGGCTAGGCCACTCCAGGACCTTGAAATGCTTCTTATGAAGCCACTCCTTCGGTTCGGGCGGTGTGTTTGGGATCATTGTCATGCTGAAAGACCCAGCCACGCTTTCATCTTCAATGCCCTTGCTGATGGAAGGAGGTTTTCACCAAAATCTCATGATACATGGCCCCATTCATTCTTTCGTTTACACGGATCAGTCGTCCTGGTCCCTTTGCAGAAAACAGCCCCAAAGCATGATGTTTCCACCCCATGCTTCACAGTAGGTATGGTGTTCTTGGATGCAACTCAGCATTCTTTCTCCTCCAAACACGACAAGTTGAGTTTTTACCAAAAGTAAAACTCAACTTGCAATCCTCTTCTGGATCATCCAAATGCTCTCTAGCAAACTTCAGACGGGCCGGACATGTACTGGCTTAAGCAGGGGACACGCCTGGCACTGCAGGATTTGAGTCTCTGGCGGCGCAGTGTGTTACTGATGGTAGCCTTTGTTACTTTGGTCCCAGCTCTCTGCAGGTCATTCACTAGGTCCCCGTGTGGTTCTGGGATTTTGCTCACAGTTCTTGTGATCATTTTGACCCCACGGGTGAGATCTGCGTGGAGCCTCAGATCGAGGGAGATTATCAGTGGTCTTGTATGTCTTCCATTTTCTAATAATTGCTCCCACAGTTGATTTCTTCACACCAAGCTGCTTACCTATTGCAGATTCAGTCTTCCCAGCCTGGTGCAGGTCTACAATTTTGTTTCTGGTGTCCTTTGACAGCTCTTTGGTCTTGGCCATGGTGGAGTTTGGAGTTGGACTGTTTGAGGTTGTGGACAGGTGTCTTTTATACTGATAACAAGTTCAAACAGATGCCATTAATACAGGTAACGAGTCGAGGACAGAGAAGCCTCTTAAAGAAGAAGTTACAGGTCTGTGAGAGACAGAAATCTTGCTTGTTTGTAGGTGACCAAATACTTATTTTACCGAGGAATTTACCAATTAATTCTTTAAAAATCCTACAATGTGATTTTCTGGATTTTTTTTTTCTCATTTTGTCTCTCATAGTTGAGGTATACCTATGATGAAAATTACAGGGCTCTCTCATCTTTTTAAGTGGGAGAACTTGCACAATTGGTGGCTGACTAAATACTTTTTTGCCCCACTGTATTATTTATTTTTTTCTTTTTTGCATTTAGTCTTTTTTTTTTTTTTTTCAAGGCAGGCAGTCTTTGACACCCCTGCTTTATGTTGTAACTTTCTGTGCTCTGTGTATTACTTTAGGAGTCAATTGTTCTTGCTGCCTGTCGGTCCTTTAGAGGATTTGTATCGTGCGTCCACCACATGCATCACATGGAAGGAGCAGGTTCATGTGAGCTCAGAGGTTCACGCAGTGCTGCAATGCCCTGCCATAGACAGCAGCTTCCTGCCACTGGTGGTGAACACACTGGCCATGCCTGATGACCTCAACCATATTGCCAGCCACGGGGAAGGGGACTGGGACCCTGCTTATGTCATCCACCTGCACCCAGCTGTCACTCTCAAAAACCTGCTGCCTTACTCAATACGCTACTTGCTGGAGGTGCAGAATATTGCAGTTTCAATATACAAATGCTAGAACACATTTGCCACACACTTTAGCTCAAATGTTGGGGTTTTGTATGATTATTAGTTTTTTTTTTTTTTCCAAAATAAATAATAAATTAAAAATAACTTTTTTTTTTTTTTTAATTTTATTAGATTTTAAAATGTTTTTTTTTTTTCTGTGATGGCAAAGCTGGATTTACAGCAGCCATAGCTTGTCTTCAGTGTCATATGATCTTTCAGAAATCATTCTAAAATGCTGATTTGATACTCAACAAAAATAGTTTTAATACATTTTTGCAGGATTCTTTTATGAATAGAAATTTCAAAAGAACAGCTTTTTTTTTTTAGATTGAAGTCTTTTGTAACATAAATGTCTTCACTGCCACTTTCAAAGAATTTAAAGCACTCTTGCTGAATAAAAATATACATTTCTTTTGGGGAAAAAAAATCTTACTGACCCCAAACTTTTGTGTATGACATTCATATTGATTATAAAATCAGTATTAATATCAGTTTAATATCAGTCAGCGGTCATTTATTAAAACCAAATCATGTCTCTCACAGGGTTCTGCTGACTTCTATGAGCTTCAGGAGGGCAGTGTGGCGGATGTGCTGAACTCAAATGTTGGCGGTGAAATAATTGAGCTTGTTTTGATCAAGTACCAAGGTCGCAACTGGACTGGACGTATGAGAATTAGCAGAGAAATTCCTGAGTTCTTGCCCATCTGCTTCACCTCCGACACACCAGAAGGACTGACTGTGGACCTGTGTGTGCACGTATCTCGAGTGAGCGGCAAAATGGTCCTCTCTGTTTACAGTCCGTACTGGATCATCAATAAGACGTCCCGTGTGTTGCAGTATCGTGCAGAGGATATGTGTGTGAAACACCCATCCGACTTCAGAGATGTCGTTCTGTTCTCCTTCAAAAAGAAGAATTTCTTCAGCAAGAATAAGGTTGGATTGGGCTCTTTGGCAGAGTTTGATAGATAAACCATATTAGCCAAATATCTAAAATAATAAAATCATGAATGCTAACATGAACCTTAATGTGTTTGGGCTGTAATGATCAGAAAGCCATGTTTTACCTGTAGATTCTGGTATGAAATGTTCTGATAGTATTTCATAAATTTGCATTCTGCTCTTCCTTTCAGTTGCAGCTCTGTGTGTCCACCAGCTCATGGTCCGTTGGCTTCTCATTGGACACCGTTGGCAGCTACGGATGTGTCCGTTGTCCAGACAAAAACGGGGACTACTTAGTAAATGCTTTGAACATTTAATGAAATAATAGTAACTTTAAGTTAACGTTAGATGCCAGCAAAGGTAATCCAGATGTAAAAATGGAATTAATTTGTTGGAAATCTCTTTGATGTCCAGGTTGGGGTCAGCATCAAGATGAGCAGCTTTAATCTGACACGGATTGTTACCATGAGTCCTTTCTACACGCTAGTCAATAAGTCCTCGTTTGAGCTGGAGGTTGGAGAGGTGCACAACAACAATGGTTTCAGCTGCAAGTGGCACTACATCTCCTCCACTGAGGTCAGCGCTGAATTCGCCTTTTATCAAGGGCAGAAGTATTCCCACAGTATGTGTGTTGACCGTATGATTGTGTGTGTTACAGTGTTTGCCTTTTTGGCCTGAGGCCAGCACAGGGAAGCTGTGTGTACGCGTTGTGGGATCTGAATCTAGCTCCAAATCGTTCTTTTTCAACAAGCAGGACAACGGAACTCTGCTGCGCATGGAGCAGGTGAACATGATCTGACTGTACACATGATGCTAAATATACTCTATTAAACCTTATTGATCACTTAATTCTAATCTTGGTTTCCAACAGTATGGTGGCGCGATAGTGGATGTGAATATCTCAGACCACTCCACTGTCATCAGCTTCACCGATTACTATGATGGAGCTGCACCTGCTTTGGTTGTCAATCACACACCTGCAGCCACTGTCAACTTCAGACAGAGGTCAGCACTACTTCAATATTTCACTTCGTATAACAGATGAATAAAAAGTCTGAGTATGTCTGACTGAGTAGAAAGTCCATGAAAAACAAACTAGGGGTGTCACAATACCCAGGTTTCAGTATTCAATAGTAGCAATACAGCAATTTCACAAATATTTTTTACCAGTTTTGATACCATAGCAAAAACTAATTGCTATTAAAAACATTGTTTTATCTAAAAGTGAAATATTAATTCTGAAAGTATGTGCAGAGAAATACTTGAAGAGTACATTGCCTTGTTTTAATTGATTTATTAAGTCAGTAGTAAGAAACAAATTTCAAACAAAATAAATAAAAAAACAATATATTACATTTCAAAAGTTTGGGGTCAGTGGGAATTTTAGTAAGAAATTATTATTTATGCAAGCACGCTTTAAATTCATCAAAATTGTTCCAAAACATTTAAAATGTTACAGAATATTTAAACAAATTATGTTTTTTGTTTTTTTACTTTATATTCATTAAATAATCCTGAAAAAGTATATATATCACTCTTTCCACACAAATAGAACAACTCTTCTTCAACACTGATGATAATAATAAGAAATGTTTCCTAAATACATTGAAATGATTTCTGAAGCATCATGTGACACTATATATTGGAGTAAAGTGGACTAAAAATTCAGGTTTGGCATCACAGGAATTAATTATCTTTGTAAAATATGTTCAAATAGAATATATTTTAGTTTGGCTAGATTTAAACAGTGTAATGCACAGATTCAATACAGTATTTTGACAGTTTTGTAACCTGGCTGTTTTTATACATTCATTTTATACAATCCAGTCACCAAGACACCAAGCTATTCAAGTGCCTTCTACCATTCACATGCACACCTCCATGATTATAAGGCACAAATGCTCCTTTTTATGGTACTTTTGACATCTGTACTCTTCAGAATTAAGAAGATCACTTATAAGGAGATCATCTTCTGATTGAGTGTTTTCTTTTGGAGTGTGTGAATATGTTTTCTGTCTGTAATCAGTGTCTGTGCCTCTGTGCTTGTACAGAGGCTGTGAGGAGTCTTGGGCACTGAGACCAGGTGAAGCTCAGCGTTTTGCATGGGATGATCCAGCAGGGGTGCGGAAGCTTTGCTGGAGCTGTCAAGACCACAGCGGAGAACTGGACCTTGTAAAGGTTAGAGAGGGATCCTGGGTTAGTGAATCTAATAATCCACTAATATTACTGGTCATGCCATTCCCATGTTGTTTTCTTTAGGACGAGTGTGGGCAGTTTGCTTACAGCAGCTTAGTTCAGATACACTGGGTGTCTTTCCTGGATGGCCGACAGCGGGTGCTGATATTTACTGAGGATGTTGGCATAGTCACAAAAGCCCGGCAGGCAGAGGAGCTGGAGCAATTCCAGCAAGAAGTCAACATCTCATTAAAGAACCTGGGCCTGTCACTCATCAACAATGACATCAGGCAGGAGATAGCATACGTTGGCATCACCAGGTAACTAAACCCACACCCAGCAACCAGAAGTCTTGCTGTAAACTGGCAACTCCTTTATAGTTATTATTGATTTTTAAAGGGGAACATAAATGCAACTCTTGTGCAAGTTGTTGGCTGTTGATTAAGAATGATTGAATTGTGTTTTTAAGTTCTGGTGTGGTTTGGGAGATGAGACCAAAGAACCGATGGAAGTCCTTTAACCACAAAAATATTGGACTGTTGGAGAAAGCCTACCAGGACTTCATCAACAGCAAGAGTGAACCAGGCTGGACTAGAGTAGAAACTGGCCTAGAAGTAATAAAGGATTTTATTGAAATTAAAGTTTGATTAGTAATATAATTACTCTGCTTAGACATTATCGCATTCTTTTTTTGTCTTTATTAAAACAGGTGAACTTTGGAAAATTGCCCATGTTGATGAGACAGCCATTTTCCTGCACTATCAGGAGAAACTTCCTGCCTGGCATTTGTATTGAGTTGAAACAGTCGCCTCACCAGAGGAGTTTACGTGCACAGCTCTATTGGCTACAGGTAACACCCACACACAATGTACTTGTTGAATTCACACTTCCGTCATTTTTGGCATTTGTTCAGTTATGTGGACTATTTATTTGTTCTAGGTGGATAATCAGCTGCCGGGAGCTATATTTCCTACTGTGTTTCATCCTGTTCCTCTTCCAAAATCTATTGTTCAAGACTCGGGTATAAGCACCATTTAGCATATGAATGCGCCATCTAAGTGCACATTTAGAGTGAGTGAACATGAACACGCTATATCTTACCTTTTTATTTTTAGAACCGAAGCCGTTTTTCGACGTTAGCATCATCACAAGGTTTAACGAGCACAGCCAAGTCATGCAGTTTAAGTAAGTGATTGTGCACAGATTACATTATCTACTCACTGTGTCACATCTAATAAAATTGTCTCATAATGTCTCACTGAATTAAATTCTGAGTTACACTCAATCAATTAACTATATCACATTCTTTAATGAAGTAAATCTAAATCTAAACAAAATTTATGGTATTAATCTAATGTTTCTCTTGATCTTAAAAACTAATATACACAAATACACACCACTGTTTAAAAGTTTGGGGTCAGTTAGATTTTTTTTTTTTTTAAAGAAATTAATACTTTTATTCAACAAGAATGCTTTAAATTCCTCAAAAATATATTTCAAATACATGCTGTTCTTTTGAACTTAGTGTTAGTCAAAGAATCCTGAAAATTTCCATGATTTTAAATTGTAGTAATATTTCACAGTATTACTGTTTTAAATACATATGGTCATAGTGAGCATAAACGATGCCTTTCAAACGCATTAAAAAAATCTTATTGATCCCACAGCCTTTTAATGGTAATGTTAGAAAATAGTGTAATAAAGAAAAAGTAGATCCAACCTTTGACTGGTATTGTTTGTTTTTCTGTAGGTATTTTATGGCATTAATGCAGGAGATGGCAGTAAAGATCGATCAGGGCTTCTTGGGAGCAATTCTCGCCCTGTTTAACCCAGCTACCGACTCTCAGGATACTAAAGAGAAGGTAAGTGCTGCTTTTTTCTGACAGGTGTTGT
This sequence comes from Onychostoma macrolepis, assembly GCF_012432095.1. Classification (NCBI taxonomy): domain Eukaryota; kingdom Metazoa; phylum Chordata; class Actinopteri; order Cypriniformes; family Cyprinidae; genus Onychostoma; species Onychostoma macrolepis. The sequence continues at coordinate 31,278,917 of NC_081161.1, forward strand.
CACATATTTTTACTAATGCTAACTTGATCCATAATGAGCGCAGTGGTAAACACTTCGTCCATCATTACAGTCTTTTGTTTTTGTGTGGCTCTATGCAATGTGAATGAAAAGGAGACTGGAGATGTCGGTATGTGTTTCTCTGTGCTTCAGAATAAGCTGATAGAGAGGGATCTGGAGGCGCTGCAGGCTCAGCTGATGGAGACCTCCATGACAGACACCTCGGGCCTGAGCTTCTTTGAGCATTTCCACATCTCCCCTATTAAAGTAATGATCCAGCACCGCTGTCCACTCCAAAACACAGCACATGTTCTCTTCAAGGTCACTTGTCACAAAAATTTGAAATCTAAAATAAGACCCGAGGCCTAGTTTCAGTCTTCCACATGATACAGCATGGTTGGATCCACTACCATTCAGTAGTTTGGGGTTGATTTAAAAAGTTGTATTGTTTTGACCAAGTCTGACCAAGGTAGCATTTTTCTTTTATAAAATATACAGAAAAACAGTAATATTGTGAAATATTATAACAATTTTAAATGATTGTTTTCTATTCTAATATATTTTAAAATGTAATTTATTCCTGTGATGGCAAAGCTGATTTTTAATCAGCCATTTCTCTAGTCTTCAGTGTCACATGATCCTTTGGAAATTTCTTATTACTGTCAATGTTGAAAACCATTGTTATTACTGATATTTTTGTGTAAACTTATTTTTTCCAGGTTTCTTTAATTTGACAGAAAGTTCAAAAGAACACGAAGAACTTTTACATTATTTTTTTTTTTTTAATGTAAAAAAGAAAACAATTAAAAGTAATATGCTTGAAGGACCAAATATACTTTGATATTACAGTATAATGCTGTGAATTTGGGTTATTGACAATATGAAAGACTAAACTGAATAAACACTTACTTGTCTACCAAGCTATGAATAATATAGTAATGTCAAATGATAGATACATTGCAAAAGGATACCTTTGACAGATAGCTGCATCAAACTGTAAAAGGACGTGTACTGTAATTGTTTGTGATTGATCTGAGAAACAATGTGTGTGTTTGTGTAGCTGCACCTGAGTCTGTCTCTGGGCTCCAGTGGAGGTGAATCTGAGCAGGGTGACATGGTCGCCATCCAGTCCGTCAACCTCCTGCTCAAAAGCATTGGTGCCACACTCACTGATGTAGATGATCTGATTTTCAAGTAAGACTTTGAGATGTGCATGTACTCTAAAACTGACTTACACGGTTCTTTGAAAATAAGATTCACATGGACATCGATTGACGTCGTTTTATTTCAGACTGGCTTACTTTGAGGTGAAATATCAGTTCTACCGGCGAGAAAAACTGATGTGGGCGGTGATCAGACACTACACTGAACAAGTGGGTGATCTAAATACACACTCATGCAGTGTCAGAGTTCATTACATGAGCAAACACTCTCCAATATGCTTACATTTTCTCTTTAAATCATTGTACCTGAAGGAAGTTCAGAAGTTCTGTTTCTCTCCTCATAGTTCCTAACACAGATGTACGTGCTGGTTTTGGGTCTGGATGTTCTTGGAAATCCATTCGGGCTGATCCGAGGCTTGTCAGAAGGAGTGGAGGCTTTCTTCTACGAGCCCATCCAGGTTTGACACATGCTGTTCATTTATCTATCCGTTCAGGCCTCATCATTTAATTCACTACAAATGTGAGTGCGTTGTCTTTTAAATGCCAGATATAAGTACAGGTTTGAGTAACCTAGATCAGCCCATCCACAGAAATGAGTGTATCAAATTATATGAGACCACAGGTATTTGAAGTATATTTAATATCAATCACCACTGTAATGCATGTAATGATATATTATAACCACTAAAATGATCGTCAAATCATTTAATCCTTAAATGAAAGAATTTAACTTTATTAATTTAAGTTTTATAATTTGTAGATTACTAGCATTTATTTGTGTGTGTGTGTGTGTGTGTGTGTGTGTGTGTGTGTGTGTGTGTGTGTAGGGGCTGTTCAAGGACCTGAGGAATTTGCAGAAGGTTTTGTTATCGGTGTTCGAAGTTTACTGGGCCACACAGTGGGTAAGAGTCCCTGCTTTCCTGCTTTTCTCCCTCAAACCCACATATACTCACAGAGGATCCTTAATGCACATGCTTATTTTGTGTTGACTTTATCTTCCCAGGGGGCGCAGCTGGCATGGTGTCTCGTATAACAGGCACTGTAGGAAAAGGCTTGGCTGCCATCACTATGGACAAAGAGTATCAGCAGAAACGGAGGGAGGAGATGAACAGACCCACTAAAGACTTTGGAGAGAGTCTGGCTAAAGGAGGAAAGGGCTTCCTCAAGGTACCGAACACAAGTTCCTACACAAATAAAAAACATCCAAGATGACATCAAAGCATTTCCCTTTGAATTTCATGCATTGTATATAACACCATTCCATTGTATTTAGCATGAATTGGCTTTTGTTGTGTCTCTGCTCTCCTTCAGGGAGTGGTTGGTGGAGTAACAGGAATTGTGACCAAACCGGTGGAAGGTATGGTGGTTTACTGCTGATGTAATACATACTTGAATGAATCTGATCCGTTTTTGTATTCAGTGATGAGATAAGTAAATATTATATTATTGGAAATTGAAAATGCGCAAATAATAATCTGTCCTGGGTTTAGGGGCGAAGAAAGAGGGGGCTGCAGGCTTCTTCAAGGGCATTGGGAAAGGCCTGGTTGGAGTGGTGGCCAGACCAACAGGGGGCATCATAGACATGGCAAGCAGTACTTTTCAGGGCATTCAGAGGTGAGGCGCACATGCACATGAATATTATATTTACATACAAACACAGACTCCCATTTAGACAACCATGTACATGTACAAACGTTTTGGGTTAGTAAAGTTTTGAATAAATTTAAAATATAATAAAATAGAGAGACAGCTACTTTTAATTGTAATAATATTTCACAATATCACAGTTTTTATTCTATTTCCAATCAAATAAATTCTGCCTTGGTGAGCATAAGAGAAAAACAATCTTACCAAACCCAAATATATAAACGTTAATGTATTATTCACATAGTTCTTAGTTGAATGAAGATTTTTGTTTAAGCTATATTTTAAACCTAAATACTCGTATGTAGTCCTAATAATACCGCAAGCTGTTTTAAGAGGGGCCCACATTTACTCAGTTTTGCAGAATGGAAGTCGTGAGGCCATTTCCTCTCACACTAAATATAGCTTGGAAATCTTGTTCTTCCTACTAGGGCAGAGATGCATTGATGGATTGTATTATGTAAGCGCTGATGTGCATTTTATATATATTGAGATATATATATAATATACACACACACACACACACATTTTGGAAAAAATTATTAGATTAATGATATACATTCTGAAAGGACTAGAAAAATTCTTTACATTTAATTAATATGCTGTTGGTTGTCAACTGAGTGTCAGTGTCCTAATTTGTGTCTCTTTTGTCTTTGTTGTCTTGCATTTTATTTCTCACATAGTGTTGTTTTTGTTTTCTTGTGTGTTAACTAATTTTGTGACTTTTTTTTTTTTTTTTTCATAAGTTAATTCCTGGATGTGTTTGTTCTTTTTAGTTCAGTGAGTATTTGGAAGCTCATGAGTGTGTATGTATACAAATGTGCGTATGACTGCAGTGCGAATGTATGTGTATTTATGCCTATGTTACCCAAAGACATGACAGTGAATGATCCCTCTGCATTCACTCAGTTGGGTTTGCTTGTTTCCTGGGTCCAAAAAAAGAGTGAATTTTGCAGCATGAATGAATTTTTAATCTACAGGGTATGAATGGTTGAAAGGTAAGCATTGCATCATGGGAAGCAAAGGATGTGAGCTGTAGCGCAGAGCATTCTGCCATAATCTACAGTTCAAGAATCCCCTTATAAGTGGATTAATCAACATGTGCCTATTTTCCCATCATTGTAACATTTGCTTCTGATCTCCACACCCCTTTCACTGGTGCATTTTGGGGCCAATGGAAAGTCTGATGAGCAGAGCAGCACAGACAGGAGCAGAGATGATATAGAGAGGAGAGGAAGCACAGATAAAGCACATATAATCACTTTTATGTTTAAGAGAAATGGACTTTAAACCAATGGTTTGAATGGTACGTAATGTCCTTATAATCATAGTTAAAGGAATAGTTAGAACAAATAAAAACATTATTTATTTACTCACCCTTACGTCATTTCAAACCTGCAATAAATTCTTTCTTCTGTGGAACATAAAAGAAGTTATTTTTAAAAATGTTTCAGTATTTTTTTTTTTTTGTCCATGGACCCTTTTTACAGACGAGTTGACAAGTTGTTTCCACAGTTATTAATATCATAAATCTAGCAAAGTATATATTTTTTGTTTCATTTAACTTTTTCAGGCTCAAATATCCATATCAAAAGACATACACACAAATCTGACCAATGTAATCAGTCTCTTCATATTTTTGTCCTCTTTTACAAAGTCAGAGAAACACTATCATGCATTTTTTCATTAGCTATTGGACCAAACGGACATTAAAAAATGATATTTGTTGTGAAATGTGATTTTAATATGATTAAAGGGTCTATTGAATTTCATTATATGGACAAAATGTCTTTTGTGTTCCACAGAAGAAAGAATGTCGTACAGATTTGGAACGACATGAGAATGAGTATCATTTTTGGGTGAACTTTGGATGATATTCCTCTCTTCGACTGCTCTCCTTGTCAGACCAAGTCCACCGCATGAGCTCACTGCACTGCTGATGCACTGGACTCTATGACACAGCACTGCCTGGTGTGCCAGGCGCTCTCCAACCAATAGCAAAAGAAGCATTATGAATTTAAATGCAGTCGATGACCAGGCTAACCAATCACATTGTGCACCCATACCATTAATTCTGCCCCGGAAAGATGAGTTGGCCAATCTGTTGTGTTTTTACGGTGTTCCTGTCCCTGGCTTTTTCATGCCAAACCTTTCACGACAAGCTGGAACAGTGATGCCCCCCAACCCAACCCAACCCCACCCCTCCAGTGATTCTCTAGCATATGCGCTCAATCATCCAACGATTCGTTCTGCTTTCCATCTCATACACCTGAACTGATCAAGCAACGTCTGTATGAACTAATCAATTGCTTTTCCATGCTCGCACTGTAGAAGTAACCAAAGGTGAGAGAGGGCTTAAGGAATCAGACACTGCACGCAATAGCACAAAGAAACTTTGTAGGTTGTTGCTTTTTTAACGACTCTTGAGATGCATTGCGTTTGTTCAAGGCTGTTCGGGCATGCTCAGATGAACTTTAATTGAGTAGCTTCTGTTCACTACCTGTTGTTAAGAATGACTCATCCGTTGCCCACGCATTTTACATGGATGAAAAGCACTGGATCACAGGATGTCATCTTTGTGAGAGTTTTCTAACGTGCTGTTGCTGACTTGATTTGCAGGGTGGCAGAATCGACTGAAGAGGTGACGAAATTAAGGCCAGTGCGTCTCATACAAGAGGACGGCATCATACGGCCCTACGACCACCAGGAGTCGGAGGGCTTTGACCTCTTTCAGGTGAGGTCACCTGTCAACCCCACTGACCAGGCTATTAGACCCCGATGGGAAGGAATGTAATCGGCATAACCCTCTGTTTTAATTTATAACTACTAACTACTAACAGCCAAATTGTTTTGAAGGATTGGACAGATTAAGGCAAGATTAAGGCAGATTCATGCACTTGTCAATTTTGCTTCCATTACATTGTCATATTTCAGACTAGTGGAAAGAAAACATCCAAATACACATTTAAGTGTTTATTTTATTACACTTTATATATGTGCATCTGTAGATTTCAATTATAGTCAAAAATAAGTTTTTCGAAATAACTTTCCAGTTTTATTCTTATTTATATTTGGAAGGTATTTACAGAGGGGTTTGTTCATATATCATCCTGATTTATGTAACATTTGATTTCTTCAGACTTTCTTTTTTTTCCCCTGGCTGTTGTCAGTACTTTATCCATAAATATGGATTTATGGGATAATAAACAGAGATGTTTAAAATCCCTTCTATAAAAGCTTTTAATTCTAATATGTCAGCAAAAATAAAATTTTGAACTTGGCATTATTTAATGCTCAGCTTTCTGCTTTGGAAATTTATGTTAATTATAGCATATTTAAACTCACCATTTTCAGGTAAACAAAACAGTTGTCTTATTGTGCTGTGATTATTCAACTGGAGAAGTATGGGGATATCTATTAGTTACATTTTTACTCCGTTTACCTGTGGTGTTAAAAACGACCAAATTCCAAATCCCCTTGTTAAAATTCCAGCTCTATTCTTCATTAAAACTGACCTTAAACTCCAAAGTTGAACTGACTCCTACACCTGCTGTGAAGAAATGAATTCCTGTTTGCCTACTCATTTAATTTTTCCCTTTTCTCTCTTTTCTGTCCTTTCCCAAATGCAGCCTGTGGAAATGTAAATTGGGAGTGGGGGATGGGATTGGGACTATTACCTTAAAGATGTTACTGAAAACATTTGAGAACACAGAGACATTGTAGCACTTAAATGAACCAAACTGGATATCCAGTACTAGACTCAGTCTAGCCTGGTCCACCTACAATAGAATGTCACATTGTTGTGTTTAGAAAATGATATATTATCCTAAGTCTGCATCTGAAGTTGTCTGTCTTGTGCACTTTTATGGCTGACTACTTTTCTTTTCTAGAAAACTTTTTTTTTTTATTTGTCTCTATTAATTTTGCCAAAAATAATTCCAGCATTATACCTCAGACATTTTTATTATATCAGTTTTATATCAGTATATACTTTTATTTTGTATCAGTTAATGCCAAATATATCCAAATTTAACCTCATTAGTCAATATCTTATTTTTCCCAGAATATTTTATTTGAAATGTAAAAAAAAAAAAAAAAAACTAAGTTAGTTTTAAGACTTTAGAGCCACACTGGCAAACAATAATAGATTTTCATTATCAATATTTAAACAATTATTAGATTTGTTAGAAATAGGATGTGTAACTTCCAAAGTTTGTCTATTTTTCTAAAATTCATTTTGATTTCTTTGAATTTATGTCTGTAAATACATTTCCATGAATCTAAAGTCTGATAACACAATATTACAGTCTATATCAAATATATTTATTAAAAATGTAAACATTATTCTTAATCATTGTGAATACATAAAAATGTGCATATTAATATATGCAAACTTATTTATATGCACTAAATGGGCATTTTACAGTGCATGTTGGAGTCTGATGTATTTTCCTATATACTTTATACGCTATATATTATATAACACATGTGGTTAATAATTGTCATGTAATTGTTTAATGTGGCTTTACTGTGTTGTAATTGTATTAATTGCTTGAATCCTGTGATTTGACCCAAATAATCTGGAATAAATCAATACTCCTCTTTGCCATGATCAGTTGCATTTTGGTTGATTTCTGTTTTTTTGTTTTTTGTTTTTTTTAGATCATTATGATTCAAATTATTGCTGAAATTATTGCTGAAAGACTGTTCGGGTGCAGTCACTACAGCAGTGTGTGATATTTTGTGTATTGTGCTGTATAAGTGTGTATGTTTTTCAGAGGTCTGAGATTAAATATTTGGATGGAGAGATCTTCAGAGAACACTATGAATACCCAGGGCACAGAAAAACAAACATCATTATCACCAACAGGTATTCCAACAACAGAACAATTATGAAACATTGGCATTTTGCCAGTTTTCCCTTTTTTGTTTATTTTAATCTATCATGCAGGAGAGTGATGTGTGTGAAGAAAATCGATGTGATTGGACATTTCAACAAAGAATGGGAATGTCAGTTTGAGAATTTTCAAAGGCCTCCAAGCACAGAAGGAGGAGATTTGAAGATATATTACCAGGTACATAAATGACTTTCTTTGACAGGCTTCCTAACAGCACAGTGATAAGTGTATAATTTAAAACATACTGATAAAGTCACAATCAGCTAATTAACATTGCTTGACAACAATCTGGATATTGGTGCAGGAACAGAACAAATTGAACCTCATTAGGAAGGATGGACAGACGCTAGTGAAAGTGATACACATGAGACATGCTGGCACAGCTGAGGTAAACATCACAGATGTGGGTTTTGCTTTTTGTGTGGATTGTAATTTAAAACTGCTGCTTGAAAATTTTTATTTAGCTTTAGAAATAGTTCACTGTTGAAAATTTGCTGAAAATGTATTCACCCTCAGGCCATCTAAGATATAAATGATTTTGTTTCTTCATTGGAGCAGATTTGAGAAATATATTATTATATAATTTGCTTACCTTTGGATCCTCTGCACTGAATTTGGGCCATCATAAAGCTTAAAAAAACATTTTGGATTATTGTGATATTTTTAAGTTTGGACACTCAATCTGACAGCACCCATTCACATCAGAGGTTCCATTGGGAAGCAAATTATGTAATGGTAAATTTTTTCCAGATCTGTTTCATTGAAGAAACAAATTCATATAGATCTTGAATGGCCTTAGGGTAAGTAAATTATCAGTTCATTTTTATTTTTGTGTGAACTCATCATTCTTATAATGAATGTGATTTCCTTAAAGCAAAACTGGCAAGCAAAATGTCAATGCCCATTGGTGAATATGACACTGGGCATTTTGCATTTCGCTAGTTATTTTACAGATGCCAAGTTGTGATTAAGCTAGTTACACAGGTTGCACTAGTTTTATCTCTTCCATGCTCACACGCCTTTACACTGGAGTAAAAGTACATAGCTATCAAAATGACTGCTTTTAATTTTCTGTCAAGAACAAACGGTGGCTTCTTTGACCTCTTTTGCTTCACGCTCCACAGAGACTGCGAGAAGGAATCGACAGTGCCCAGTCTGCACGCAAGCAATATCAGATGGCACGGCAGAAATCACAGCGCTTCATCAAAACGGGCAACGTTTAAATAAGTCAGTCATGCCCACATCTCCTTAGTTTAATATACTGCCTAGCATTCAAATTATCAATCATGTGTAAAAAAATATATTTTGGAAAATGTATTAGTTAAACTCACTGGAGTTTTGAATGTATCTCTAAATTAATTTTTAGATTTTTTTTTAGATGTTTAAGCACTTTGTCTTGTTGTCATGTTTGCTTGAGATAGGTCTTGATGATGGGAGAATTCAAAAGAGATTGTTTTGTTGATTGTTACTTTGTTAGATTATTTTGCACTTGCTATAAAAAATACATCACTTCAATATACAACTGTAATGTGCAATGTGAGGCTTGTTCAGTTTAGCTCACTTACCTTGATTACAAATCCTGTCAAAAAAGGTTTTGCTCAACATTGACCCGTATAATACACAAAATATCTCTTAGCTTAAAAATTATAATATTGCAATGTTTTGATCTCTCTTGTATTGTTTTACAGACACACACATGCATCTCTTGTCCCTTGCACTTCCCTCGAAGACATAGCGTACTATGACTATGTAGTAAAAAAAGTGCTGTCTGTGTCACTGCTGTTCCACAGTTTGTTAAAATGGCAGACCACACCTGCTATTTGAGATGGAGACTATGATATGATATTTACTTCTCATGTTTATTTGTTTGTTTTGGAAGTAACCAAGATGTGAGTAAACAGCGCATGTCTATGTGGCAAGGAAAGATTGTGCTGTATTCCACAGTTTTCCCACAATTACGTACAGTAAATGTAATGTCAAAGCACCTGGCAATGGATCCTCTCCATGTTGCTAAGTAACTGGGCTTCCTGTATGTGGGTGCAAGTGACCCCTATCGGCCTGGTGTGGGCAGGAAAGGAGAGGTTGGCTATCCCATGCCCTTTGCTGTTGGTCTTTCCATGTCCTCTTATTTCCTATGCATCAGTTGACCAGACATACACCCACAGGTCAATGCCATTGTGTGTAGACATCTGTAACAGCTAAAGACACCAAATGTCATAAATAATCTCCACTAATCCAATGCAAACACTAGGAATGTCATGCGTTATATAAGAATCTCCCGATCTCATCTGCCTCTCTAGATAAAAGCTGTTTTCAGAAACATTCAGTGTGCTGTAACTGTGATCACAACCTCATACGTCAATGCAGAGCAGTAAAACTGCAGTATCTAATCTAAGATCAGTCTCATGACTGAACTCTATTGTGAAAACTATCTTAAATTCATGCCACTGTAATTAAAACTATAGTATTGCACTTTGAATGCACCTTGATTAAACTTTAGAAAATCAAATTGGATTAAAAAAATAATAATAATGAACAAAGTAGAGAAATGGATTTATTTTTGTACAAATAACTCCATTGTAGTGTCAATCAAAAGAACCCTCATAGAACAGAGAGCCCATTGAAAACTATATGCATTTTCAAGACATTTTTATCAAATTTTCTAACTAAAGCTCTATTGTGCATTATATAATGTAGTAATGTTTATTTTCATAATTAACGTTATTACGTGTATAGAAAATCTATTGTTTATGCTGGGAGGAATGGTGTCTGTAAAGGTGGCAAATCTCAATAGTAAAATCCTCTTTAAAAACTTAACAAGACGGTCAGAAGCAGGATACCAAATAAATGTTTTGGGCTCTTCATAAATCTGGTGTTTATCTGTCTTTCTTATACTGCAATTCTAGCTATACGATAAACTTCACACATGGCAACATGAACTTGCAAGCTCTGGAAACGTTGTTTAGCGGAAGTACGTCAGCAGCATGTTTTTTTTTTTTTTTTTTGTCAGCAGCATGTTCGCTCATCACATGTCAAGCATGCTGTGCCTGTGAGAGGGAGGGAGGGAGAGAGAGGACGAGACAACCTTTAGGTTACTGAGAAAATACGTACATTTATTCATAACATCCTGCACCTTGGGACAAAGGATTGGACAACGCAGAGGAACTGTTAAATTATTATTCTCAGAAATAATATAGCTCAAATATTAACGACGTGCCTTTCCCACTCAATTGTCCATGTGGGGAGTTATACCTGCAAAATATTATTAAAGTGCACCGATGAACAAATAGTCCTGTCGAGTCGGATCTTTTAATGAACTGGTTTACAAAATTGGTGTTTGATACATGTTCGATTTTATGTGTCAGTTTAATGATTCGTTTAGCGAATCACATAGTGATTCAAAGTTCACAACTCGCCGACTCATTAAGCCATTTAAGTAAGATTAAATGCAATTTTTTAAAAATAAATAAAGCATATTTATGAATTTGAAAAATCAATAGCAATTAGGATTTTTACTTTTACTACAAAGATAGGTGCAAAATAAATTTGACTGGTTTATTTTAGATACAAATTACATTTAGGTTCTAAATTAGGCTAAATTTGCATTTGTATTAGCTGAATCATGGCTGCAGCCAACTAAATTACGATGCAAGCAACTACAATAAACACTCATGTTAATAAAACATAAGCAAAATATGCCACATATGGCTTTGCTGGAATGTTTAGAGCATGTCAGTGTATGTTTGGTGTGACCGTGTCTCGCGCTCAACAGCGCTGTCTGTGGACAGAAGGGCCACACCCGCTCCCATGAACACTAACAGATCTGTCACACGCTCAAGTGCAATCCGCACCAAAAGACGATGTAAAACGAATCCGAGTTGTTCGACAAAGCGATCCCATTGTATTAGTAAGTGAACCCCGCAGATGAACATGGAGTCTCCGCCAGAGTCCGTCGCGTCGCCGCGCAAGAGCGCTTCTGAAGCGGACGCTTCGGTGGAGGACAGCAAGGCTGAGCCCGACAAACCAGCACCAGTTCGGCGGCAGAGTTGCTCAAGTACCAACAGGGGTAAGGCTTGAAGAACAGAACCCTAACTTGCTTGTGAATTATTTTCCAGCTTAATCAAGTTCGCGGAGATCAAATTTGAGGCTTATCTTGAACTTCAGTCCTTGCATGTGACCCGTTTCATATTAGCGCTGAATTTACGATGGATTAAACAGATTATACATCATGTTATTTTACATATATAGAGGCCTGGTGGAAGCACATGCACGCTTTGTGCAAATTAACTGATGGTATACACGTTTGTAGGCGAGACCAAACATTCCTGGCCACTGGCTACCTGTCATTTCTGATCTATTGCTCGCATGCTGTTTAGCAGTTAATGAAGAAGTGTTGTTGTTTTTCACGACTGTCAGCTTTATCCACTCCTGCTCTCGTTGTGTTTGTACGTCGATATGCAAAACTGTGACCAACGCGTCCGCGTTACCACTAATAATACGCATACTTAAATGCAACGTATGTTAGTGCACAAAGCACAGACGAGACAACATTTGCATAGCAAAGTGGTGATTTCATAGTGTGTAAATGAGCACAAAGCCGTTTGTTTTACATGGGACAGCCACACCCCTTTTGTATCTCTGATTTGGGGTTATAAGTCAAAGACATATCGGTTAATGTGTCATTCGGTAGACTATCATAGTTGAGTTCAGGTCTGCTTGGCTTTGGCAGTCATGTCTGCGGCTGTGCCTCAAAACCTACTTGAGCTGCCTGCCCATGCAGCATTTCTTTGGGGCACTGTGTGCGATTATGTAGTCTTCAAATGCTGTCTAAATAGGCTGCTTATTTGGTATTGAGACGCCGCCCCTGTGTCTGGCAGGCGTTGAGCTGTGCTTGCGTGTGTGTGGAGCGCTGTTATGTAACAGGTTAAGTCACACACACACACACACACACATAGAAGGAGAGGATATGAAGGGATATTTTCACGTCTTTACTGCTCGTGTAAACAAATGGGGTTTTATGTCATGACTACTGCGGTTTTTAATGTAGGGCGTTATTTTCCCTGTGTGTTGACACGGTTGTACCGTTTTCTCTTCGCGGACACGCTGTCTAGTTGCTCTGTTACATAACCAGAGGACGGAGGCAGGTACGTTTATGGATCCGGCCGCGGAAGGAGTTTCAATTTGGACTCGGAAAAAGGGTCTGACACTCCTAACCCGCTAACCTATATTCTCAAATTCTCCTGCTTGGTTAAGATAACTTTCCCTGAGGATTGTCCAAAAGATGCGCCCAAGATTAAAGAGTAATTTCATGGTGCGCAACAAGGAAAACGTGTAAACATCTTTTACACTGGCTGAGGTTTACATCATAGCAAATAGGAATGATTTAGGATTCATTTATTTAAAAAAATTCACATGAATGGATGGTCAAACAATTTCTTCAGATGCTGTAATCGCTATATATGGCCCTGTCTCCATAGTAAATTGTTCACTGGCATTGATGTGAGTTAAATATTTCAGATTTTATGTAAGGTGTTATTATGAAACATCATGAAGACCAATAAAGTCAGCATGGAATTAAAATTCACCCATATTACCCTATGAACTTGTTGTGAATGATTTATCCAAGACTGTTTCATCTGTAAGTTATTTTTCAAGCTGGCATTCATATTTGACTCCATCTAATCAACATACAATGGATCGAAACAAATCCCCGCCTTACATTATTATTTATTTTTTTTAATAATCTGTTTTACTCGGATGTACATCACAGTATGAGAGAAAAGATGATTCGTTACTTCCATTACATCACAACCCTGTCTCACACCCAGGCACAGACAATGGAAATTCTGTCATTATATAATCACCCTGCATGACTTGCCTACTTCAGCATTCATCAAAATAACTTTTTTTTGTGTGTGTTTGTCATTCTTGGGTGAACTATGTCTTTAAAGAATCTTCTTCAGCCTTAGCAGCAGTTTCCTCTCAGCAGTCTTTCTAGAAGCTCCATATTTTACACAAGTCCAGGGACTACCTACTCAAGCTGATGTTAGTTACATAACTCTGTTTCCGCGAATTCTTCACTCCAGTGGAGGTGGTGGGCCTCAGGGTAGACAAGTGGCTACACACTAGCACTCAGCCAAAAATGTGCAAGGCCATCGCTGAGCTTCTTATGTCCACTTGAGGCTTTTGTGCAGTGGGCCGCAAGATTGTGCCTCACTCACAGCTCAGATGCAAAAAATAAGGAAAGAGCTGTGTTAGATATGTCCAAGCAGACAAAATGGTGAACAATGCATTGTCTAATAATCATGTCCACTTGAATAGAAGTGGTCATTCTGAGTAATATTAAGGTGTGTTCACACCATTCCAGAATTACCGTGATTTGAGAGAACTTATAAAAAAGGGTTCACATACTTCAGAATTCATGAAAGCTCTGATTTGTACCAGTTGACCGCTGCAACGTCATGCAGAAACATTTAAAATAACAGTGGCTTCAGCAGTAAAATGTAGTAAAGCACTTGTTTTGTAATATTTCTTTTAAATATTTCCTGCAGTATTGTTGAATATTGGTAGTGTCTTAATAATGTGAGAATAGTATGAAAATAAATGAAAGACATACAATACAGTTTAATGTAAAGAGCACAGCTGAATAATTAATGTTCCAATAAACAAATTATACAGGTTTTTTCCAAAATGCATTTGCATAATGGCTGTTTATGTGGTTTTGTCTTGATTAACCAAATAACACACAATTTTGCCAATAATAGTGTTGCTATAGAAACTCATAATTATCTGAGTCTGAGTGCATAAGCTCTGAGTAGGATGTCCTGGGTTATCTTCTAATAATCACGATAATTACGACATTGCAGAAACAAGCAATATTTCCAGCAGTTTTGTGCACATGAATATATCGGCCACCTTGCTCTTCAGGTATTGATCATGGACAACTTTCCATTGAAAAGTTGGCATTTAGTGACTGCTATTAAAAGGCTTGCATTTTTTAAATTGAATAAGACTGAATTAGGATGTGTGTTTTGGGATATGTGTGTTTCTAGTGGAATGAATATGTAAGTGAGGGGGATAAGCAAAGTTTCCAGAGTCAATGCAATCAGTGTTTTAGAACTGGCTTTTTGACGAGGTCTTGTCTGGAATTGTGGAGACACACAGAAAAATGAACATGCACTAGGAAACACTCACAGAAAGAGAGCAAACATCCTAGCTTGGCTTTTTGAATTGCGATGGAGTGTTATGGTGCATTTCCACTGGCACGTAGCAAGCGCAGCGGAGCAAGCGTTTTCAATTCATTCCTTTGGAAGTTGAGCTTAAACGCTTGCGCGGTGCATTATGGGATTGAAAGCGGCGTTGAGAGCGGCCGAGAGCGTCAAAAAGTTTGGGCATTCCTCGACTTTATGCAAATATCGAGCGAAAAACACCGGGCGACAACCAGTCTCTGTGAAAAGAGGAAGATGAAATGCAAACGGTGTAAACGTTGTTTTTAGAGGAGTGCTCTGCCCTAAATTTGACACGCCCCAAAGCAGTGGCATTGTAGTGTTACCAGCAGCACTGAGCGCAGATTTAATGCTGTAGTGGAAACGCACAGTTATTGCAGTGGTGACAGGCATAATTGGCTACAGGTGCGCCCCATCTAATGCTGCCAGGGGAAGTACGTTACACACCCTCCAAAGCAGTTGCAAAATGGCCATAGCATGACGTTTGGTGAGAGGAGGTGTTTACCTCAAACAGAGGGTTATGTAGGATCACTCACTCTGGGCTAATTGACTTTTGCTACCAGGCCTCATGGTAACCTGAGAATTGCTGTGGATTTAGACGGTTCAAAAGTACAGAACATTGAAGTGATTGTAAATGCGGTTGTTGAGGAGCTGTTGATATGAAGGCAAGCTCTCGAGTAGATACGAATCATTAACTGCTGCTTTTAGGTAGAGGAGAAATACGTTGTCCATCTGGTGGAATATTTGATTACATGATACACTCTGATGTTTGGAATCTCACTTTACACTCATTTACCAAAGTCGGTAGTTCCAGGAAATTGTCCATTTGTCATGTAAAGCTCCATTTATGTCCAAGGTTTTGTATTTAGTTTGAAATGCCAAATACAAAATTAAAGATTTGCTGTCTTTACCCCTTTACAGCAAAGTGAAATATCTCCATTCCTGAGCTGAAAATGACTCTCCTTGTAAACCACTTGTACTAAGTCAGAGGGGAACACGTAGTTAAGATGACATTTGCTGGAATGGTGTTTTTTGGGGTTTTTTTGGCTGTTTTTTACCTTTTTGCTCAGTGAGATTCCAGAAGCAAGGGAGCGAGCGTTCTGACTGAGTTTATCTGAATACTCTGCGCTGTACTCCGTGTACTCCCTGCTGGGCTGTAACCGTGGTATGAGTCCTGCCACATGGCCTCATGTTTCCCTTGCAGCATGTACCAGTAAGCTGCTAGATTGTTTATATTCAGAGCAGCTCCACCTTACAGGTTCCTCATGAATCATTCTGGTATATTATGTAATAAAATCAATGATTAGTAGGTCAAAAAGCTGACGTTTGTGCTCTGTAGGAGTGGAGCTAATTGGTTAGTGAGGCTAGCTCTAGGGTCCTGATTTCTAAAGACCATGTGAAGTTGAAAACCGTGAAATTGACCTTTCGCAAAAACCCGCCCCACTTAGTTGCTATGTCCAACAAGCCATGGCGCTCTCACGCCACACATCATGTTCTCATGCTGTGAAAAATACATCGCGAAGCAAAGAGGACACTGACAGCGTGCCGACAGACAAGACAGAGCAGGTTACTATAGAATTTTGTCATTTTGTAAGAAATTCAAACAACAAATGCTGTTTTGTGGCTCTTTAATGTGTCATGACCGATCGCTGTAGCGCCTCAGTTCAAGCGGCACGAGAATAATCATCCCTGCCTCTTTACTAGTATAGCATGAAATAAACATGAATGAACATCAGAAGGTATCTTGTTTCAACCGCGGAAAGATGTCAACACACCATTTTTCAAGTTAAAAGTCCACTGACATTAATCTTCTCTCCTGTCTGATTTTTGTCGGACAAAATGGCAGATTCGGTGTTATGATTGGTCAGGTCGCCTGTCAATCAAACTCCTGGCGAAGGGTCAGTTAATTGAAATAATTTTATTCTACTGACAGCCAGCCCTAGTTTTTAACAGAATAAATAAAATTAGCAAATTGAATTCAGAATGTTTCTACATGAACATCTATACTGTGTAGAAAAAGGTTAATGCATAGAAAATACTGAACATTTAAAATAAAAGAATATTTTAGTAATTTTTCCTAGTACACTCACGACAACATAAGCCAATTATCTAATTATGTGAAAAACACTTTTATAATAGCACACTTTTATTTTTCTTCCAGTATCAATTCAGTTGCTCTTCTTTGTAAATCAAAAAATGAACTGTTTATATTTTAGTAATGGGCCCTTCAGAAGGACTAATTATAGTGAATGAACATCACACAGTTATTGAACTGAACTGAATTGAACTGGAGCTGAATAATGACACTATTGTCTTGCTGCAGCTGCTTTACAGCAGAATTTTAGACTTGCCTCATTTTTTAAATTTGCATCATTGATTCTGTTGCTTTCCTGTTTACTACTGTGAAGCTGCTTTGAAAAAAACTCAGTTTTATAAAGCGCTATAAAAATAAAGATGTCTTGAAATTGTTTTGGCATAGCATTTTCAGATGGTTCCCTCACATATTACTACGAATGGGAGAAAATTCAATATGGTGGAATAGGCCCTGCCTTCCAACTAAATAAGAGACAATCACCAGTTGGTAAATCATCGCATTACTGCAGCTGCTGTTAGAAACTCCAGTTCCCATAGAAACAGCCAGTGTCCTGAGATGCACATTTGGGACTGTACACGCTCATTGCCTGAACCAACTTGAAATATACACTTTTTAATGCTATTTGAGCATAGAAACAACATTTATGGAAAAGTTCATGTCAGATTTTGCTGCTGATTTGAAATGTTATTTAAATGTGGGTTGCCAAGCAGTTTTTGCGATTTTGGTGTTTACCCATTCAAGTAGATAGAAAGTGGTCTTGGATGCCCGAAATGGCTGTCTAGAAGCATTGCAAATATGGCCAAGAACCAACCTAATTATACAGGAACTTATTAGTTAACTTGTTGATCAGCCAAATCACAGACTAGTCAAAAAATGTGGTTTTGCACATATTGTAGTTTTTCCTATAACTCAAGAGAGATTAGTCTACGAGTTGTTCAGTGAACTGGCCAGTCAGCTTTGAAAATATGCAGTTTTGCACATCCCTGATGTTTTTGCAAGTTCTTTTCTCTGCAGGAATGTTTCTTTGAGTGACGTTTTCATCATGGCTGATGATGTTCTCAACCTTCTTGCGACAGAAGCTTTAGTGCTTGAGTTTAGTTGAAGCATCTAATCTCTCTTTAATTTGATAAATTGTCAGTACGAGCACTGACCTTCCAAGAGAAGATGTTATGTGTTGAATCCTATTTTCCAGTGAGCTGCGTTCCAGTCTAAACAGTGCGATAATCTCTCTATCATTTGTCAGAGTGTCATGTCAGGCAGGCTGGACAAAACATCTTCCTTTCTCTTGTGCAGCTGGAGGAACACACACACACACACACACATTCCTGGATGGATGGATGATTCGTGGCATTGGCAGAAAGTTACACTTTTGTTGAATGATGTCAGAGCAGCTGGCAGACAAACCATAATCTCAAACAGCACATTGTTAATTCAGCACAGAGAAGTGAGTGAATTAAACACTCAGGATGCGTCCAGTTTTCCGTTAATGTGGCCTGTGATACCTGCACTTAATGGGTTTTACAGACGTTTTTGTCCAAAGTGACAAACATTACATACAATTTATTCCTGGGAATTGAACCCATGACCTTGGTGTTGCTAGCGCCAAGCTCTGCTGTTTGAGCTAGAGGCCCGCTCACACCAAGGATGATAACTATAAAGCTAACAATAGAGTTCTAAAAATCGTTCTCAGTATTAAAGAATAGCAGAGTCCACACCACAGCTATAACGATAAAGGCACAGAGAAACGATATCGTTGGAATCACTTTCCGAATGATTTTTTTCCAGCTGATGAACGATACAAACATTGACATCCAATCAGAATCCATCCTCCTATAATGAGCTCGAGAAATTAAAGAGGCAGACGAGCGTGTGCTGAGAATAAACAGATGTTATCGTTCGCTGCTGTGGACGCTAATATAGTTGTCTTTATAGTCTTTTTTGGTGTGAATGGGCCTTTAGTCTGTGTTCCGAATACAATACTAACTTAGTGTTGAAGTCAGAATAATGCGCAGTATATACTATATAGCAGGCCTGTTGGAATGGTAGCCCACAAGCCAAATCCAGCCCGTTTCACAATTGCAGTTTCAAAGTTAGACGATCCATCATTTTGATGGATGTACATTTTCACCAGAGAAGTCATTGTTCTGTAAAATATAGTAACACTTGATCTTTTTAAGGTGACTTCTGTTTTTGTTTCAGGTTTAGCTGTATTTTATCAGAATTTTCTGACATGGGTAGAAATATTTCTGTAGACACTGATGTGTCATATAGTGAATAAACACTAAACCGTATTTAAAGCATTGTTAACTATAGATTTTTATTATAGCATATTCAGTTTCACATGATCTAAAGGTTTTAGTATATGAAATGTAGTTACCATTTCACAATTAATTTGCAGGCCTACTAAATATTATTAACTAATAATTTAGTAAGCATAAATTCTGTCAGGGATAACCACACAAACTTACACACACAGTTAGTTGTTAGCGGTGATAATCTGTCCTTTTTAAATATATTACACATGCAGTCTCATTCAAGTGAACGTGTCTTTTTTTTTTTTTTTTTTTCTCAGCATACTGAATAGGCCATTTGGCCATTATGTTTGGCCTCTGCCATGTAAGAGTAAACATCTCATTCATTAAGCTACTGGATTGAGGCCAGGCTATTTGTCTTCAGTGACAGTTCTCCCACTGGTAAAGGCAGGTGGTTCGGCTGCCCTGACACAGCACATCTGCAAATAAGCTAGTGTGCGAAGTGCCATAGCCGAGGTACAGTACAATGAGAGAACAACTGTTATTTCATAAAGCTGGGATTTTTTTTTTCTTCTTGTGATCAGTGTTGTAATTTACTCTGTTATCAGTTGTTAAAGGACTTTGTAATTAGAGCTTTTAAAACGGGCTGTCTTATCTTGACTGATTAAGTGGCCAGTGTCAGGCAGGAATATTTAGTGAACCAGTAATGTAACTTTATAAATCACTTTATACAGTAGCAGAACTGAAGTTATTTACACCATCCTCTGGGTTGTTACCACAGACCTTCTTGTTGAAGTTATACTGTAACCACATTGACCATAGAGAAGTACCAGTTCAGCTTTTGATAAATGTTCAGTATGTTCTGTTCTCGTGTTCTTGTTTTGTCATTGCCCAGAAAAAAAGATACAGTTTATTGAACACACTCCATACAGGCTATATTGTCACCCTATAAAGTGATCACAGTAGGAACCTGTAAATAAATAGAACATTATAATGCAAAATTTAGATAGTGAAACAAACTTTTTCATTTTTAACATAAAAATGTTTTTGCCTTGACCAGACAGTCTTGATAATACAATTCAATGTTTTGATTAAATTCAACCTCTATAATATAGTTTACACTTCCTTTGTTGTATTTTATGCATTTTATATAAGAGCTAGAACAGAAAGTTCTAATAAGTTAACTTCATGTTTGAAATCAACACACAAATATTTTTAAAGAAGTGTCTTCTGTTCACCAAGTCTTACCAGATAAATACTTATTTGATCAAAAATACGGTAAAACAGTAATATTGTGAAATATTATTACAAATTAAAATGGATTTCTATTCAAATACTTATTTGAATGTCATTTATTCCTGTGATTTCAAAGCTGAATTTTCAGCAGTCATTACTCCAGTCTTCAGTGTCACATGATCCTTTAGAAATCATTCTAATATGGCGATTTGGTGATCAAGAAACAAAGTTGTGCTCCTAAATATTAATGTGGAAACCTTGATGCATTTTTCTCAGCACTCTTTGATGAATAAAAAAAGAAAATCATTTATTTAAAATATTTATAACATTTATAACTATGTAAAAGTCTTTGCTGTCACTTCATCAATTTAATGCATCCTGAATAAGTGTATCCTCCATTTTTCACTCTTCTTCCATTTCTCTCTCTAATTCTGTGCTCCCTTGGTAAAGATGCGAGTGAAAATAGTGGTATGTCTGTGTACATTACACAAGGAAAGTTTTAGGCGTGACGCTGGCCACATCCAAACAGGGCAAACCAGTTGTCCCAACCAGCGCATCAGTTAAAACTAGGCGTTGTGTATGTGAATCCTCTCTGTCTTTGGCATTGTCAGCCTTTTTTATTAAAAGAACAGTGAGAGCGCACCATGAGATAGCATCTGAAAGAAAATGCCTTTCTCCGATGCCAATGCAGTAGTGTTGTGGATTAGATGAAAGGCAGAGGGGTTTGTGCTGATGAGCGATCTTTGATGAATTCGAGATCGTGAAAGTGAGCAGTGTTGTAAGAAGCAGACAGACATGACTGCGGCCCGGGGAAATCTGCATCCAGAGTAAGACCGATGTGGAATTTTAAAGCGGAGATGACGTCAATAAAGCCATTAAATTTTTCCATTAAACTCATCCTCCATCCTGTTAAACACAGCAGCGGTAGGACTGAATCCACCAGCTCTGTCTCAGTTTCGCTGCACTTATAAACGCATATGCTTCCACCTTCAGCGACTAGTTTGTCAAATAAACATCTTCCATGTGCGATTGAGCAGAACGGCTCTTAAAGATGTTTCATCATCAAGTCTGTCACTGTTAGGTGTCTGCTTGAATTGTAATGTTATGGCTGGCTGTAAATGTGTGCGTGTGTGTGATTTGGTGACTCGGATGCATGAGCTGCTCTCAGTCACACCACTTCCCTTCAGTGGGGGAAACGGCAAACTCCGATTATTTACCTGCTAAAAGTGTCACGGTGTGGGTGCTATTAATAATATGCGTCAGTACACATCAATGTTTAAGCAAACTAGCAAACGTCAGGACTTAAAATGAATTCTGACAGTTACCTTTTCCAAGATTAAATGTTTAATTTGGTCCAGACTATCAAGTGAAAACATGAGCGCCAGTCATTTGGAGAGGAGATGCTAGTAGATTTGTTGTTAGTGGAAACCTGGCAGTGGCTGAAATGAGTAATTTGACAGATGCAGCATCCGGATGGGAGGGAGGAGAGAGACGAGCCGTGGGCTTATGTAAGATGAAGCTAATCCTTAGTGATTGGGATTATATAAAGTCTACATTCAAAGTGTATTTTATTCTCTCTCTCTCTCTCTATCTCTCATAGTTGCTTCTGCTATTTCCGCCTCTCCTTCTGTGCTCTCATTTTTTGCCTGTATATAAAAAATACTTTATGGTCAGGAGAGGTTTTCAGTAAGAAGCACTACAGCAGATTTGACACAAATGCTGATGTTTTACCTTTTATTTGCCTGTTTATTTATAATGATGCTCAAGTAGGTTCAATAGTTAGTGGATTTGAGGATTTTGATTACATGCATTATTTTTCTGTGCCATGAGAGGGCGGTACTCTTCATAAAGCTGACATCATGACCTTTTTCTCATGCTGTGAAATGTGATCAAATCTTTTAGTGCCGTTGAGAGTGACATCTCGTGGGTGATTCATAAAAGCAACATATTATGTAAGAATTTATTCTGGCGTCTACTATGCATCTGCACATTAGCAGATGGTTTTATGAACAGATTATTGACAGAACAGCATTTGCTCCTAGTTCTAACATATACAAAGGTGGGGGCCAAAAGTCTGAGACCATGCTGAAAATATGGGATTCAAAATTAATTTAAATCTGGCAATGAACAGGATGTTTGAGGATTTGTAAACATTTACATTACGAAACAGTATGACATGAAATGAAGAATACTTTTTTCTTATTCTGCGCCATTTGTAAGTCAGTAATTAGGC
The DNA here is from genome assembly GCF_012432095.1 of Onychostoma macrolepis. Lineage (NCBI taxonomy): Eukaryota > Metazoa > Chordata > Actinopteri > Cypriniformes > Cyprinidae > Onychostoma > Onychostoma macrolepis. The sequence goes on from NC_081161.1 coordinate 31,301,661, forward strand.
AAAGCTGTGACATTTCCCATATGAACTCTTTTTCACAAAGGTGTTCAGTTTTCTTGCTGAACATGATCATTTTTTTTACACAATTTTTGATTTAAAAACCTGTGGAGTTAAGCTTGAGTTCTGCTGTCAATCATCAAAGCAAAAAAGGAAGAAACTAAAAGCCAAGGATTTAGCTTTTAGAAAATGTAGAAAATCATTTTAATGAATTTGAATTTAAATAAATTGAATACATTTTTAATTAAGATAATTATTTTGTTTTTTAATGTTGTAGCAGTCATTAATGCAGTGTTCAGTGTCACATTATCCTTTAGAAATCATGCTGATTTGGTGCTCAAGAAACATTTCTGATTATTATCAATGTATTATCAACTGCTTAATATTTTTGTGGAAACCATGGAAAAATACAAATAGAAGCATTTTCACAAGAGGTATTAGACTTTTGAACCCCACTTTATCTTCTGAATATTTTGACAAATATGCTACTAAAAAACACTGGAAAATATTTTCCAGTTCTCTGGCTGTTGTGCATGGTTAAACCTTTAAATTCACATATCCCAGAGTCCCTGAAAACCAGATTTTATTAATCCCTTTGGAGGTTTAAGCTCTGTTATCCTGCTGCTAACACACACACTCCATGATCTCTTTATGTGATCTCTCGCTCTCTCCCTCCCTTTGGAGCATAACCGTTATTTTCCTCTCCGCAGTAGGAGCCGATAGCCCCCTCATTACGCCCGGCAGGGGCACATCAACATGCTTTTTACTCGCAGAGATTAACATGCAGAGCTGGTCATAAGCAATGAACTGAGCTGGTGTTGGCAGTCCACTTCATGACCACTCGTTCCCCTCCCTTTATCTTCCTCCTTGTCTTCTCCTCCCCTCTCGTACCTCCTCAGTGTGTGTTTGTTGTTCTGTGTAACCCAGTACTGCTCTACTAACCCAATTTGGCATAATCTCAGTGCTGTGCTGTAATGCACAGTGGGAGTGTTTGTGTAAGTGCTGTCTGGATCTCTGTGGGTGTGTGTGTGTGTGTGTGTGTGTGTGTGCATGCTTGTGTGTGCCTATTACGTAAATGCGATCATCATCTCTTGTAAGCTTGTCAGCCAGAAATAGACTGATGGAAAAATACAAAAGAAAGAGTGGTGTGAAGGATGTGAAAGAAAGAGAAATGTACTGGAGAGTCGATTAAATATGATGTGAAACTCTACCTGCCATTTAACTGACTGATGCTTGCCATTCTCCATTTCCTCTGGACCGTCACGCTATGGCTTTAATTCAGCACTGATTGTCTGTAGCTCAAATAAAGCGAATGTCAATATAAAGAAGACCACAACATCTGCTAAATGGGGTTGTACGACAGAGGTTGCTTTGTTGACATATAAACTCTATTATTCCACATTTTGGTTTTGGTACTTAATGATAGTTCATGGCTTCATAAAATTGATTACAACAAAACTGTGAGTTGTGATTTGTGAATATTTTTCATGTGAACGGAGAGTCAGTAAAAAGGCTCACAAACCAGAAATATACGTCATACGAATAAAAATGTGAACATGAATATAGCAGGAAAATGGCTCACGATTCAGTGAGGGAGTCAATTTTTTACTCCGTTACAGCACTGAGCGAATTGTTCACCATGAGCTTGGGTTTTGTTAAAAAAACATTTTGGACTGGCTTAGGGGTGATTATACCAGCAGAGAGTAGGCATATGATTCAAATATGCATGTTGCGATGAATTGCACAAATATGCAATGCTTTTATCACGGTATACGGTATTATCACGGTATTGACATTTAGTTGCAAAAAAGTGTTGTCATAAAGTATAACAAAGAATAGCAGGTTTAATATCTTTTCTTATAACAAAAAGAACTGAACATTTTACTGAACATTTTTTACTTTATACGTTTTTGTGTATCAAGTAATACACAAAAAATTATAAAGTAAAAAATTTCACACAGATTAAAGTGCAAAAGTATTATAAAGTCCACTAATTAACACTCTACAATAATCCTAACCTTACAATAAGATCTCATTAACCTTAGTTAATGCATTAACATTAATAATGAGCAATAGCTACATTTGCTACAGAGGTTATTAATCTTTGTTAAAAAAAAAAAATACAACTGTTACAACATTAAATAATACAGTTGCAACTTTTGATTTTATCAGCTCTGTGTTCACACTGTGTTCGTTGTTGCATTCTAGTGATGTGAGGATCATTTTACTGACTCTCTAGCTCGATCCTGTTTCACCAAAATGAACTAACCTTTATTCAGATCCTTAAACTCATTAGTTTGAAAGGAGTTAAAATGTTATAATTTCAATAGCAAAAAATTCCATGTACATGTTCACATACACAATCTTTCATTATATTCCAAAATAGGAAATCTTTAGAATGCAGCCAAAGATAAATCGAGAAACGTAAATGATTAGTTCAAATCCCAAGTCTTTTGTTTATTTGTCTCATAATAGAAGTAGTGAATGAATTGTTCTTGAAAGCCCATTATTAGGGATGCACCGAAATGAAAATTCTTGGCCGAAACCGAAAACCGAAAGAGAAGAAACCAATGCCGAAAACCGAAAGACCGAAAGAAATTATGCCAATTATTAGTACCATTGCATTTATGGCTATGACTATGTACTAACTTTACTAAAATCAAGGCATTGCAATTGCATAAATTAATTTAAAAGTTTCAAAGAATAAATCAATTACAAATTATGCAAATATTTATTTAGCACATTGCAACAATGCACAGTATAAAATAAAATTCAAACTAAAATGTTTAACTTGACCCCACTCATGTGTACATTAAATAATAATGTACTGGCCTGCTGAAAGGTTGTAAAATTAAATGTTCTCTCATAAAAACAAAGTGCATTTAGGTCAAGTACATTTTAAATTTTTCTCTGTAGGACTACTACAAGAAAGTGCATTCAGAACAAGTGCAACTGCTTAAAGATACAACAATATTTTCTCTGTAGGCCTTCAACATAATAGTGTATCAAAACAAAGACTGCCATAGCCCATATGTTAACTTTTGAGTAATGCCCTTTGCCTTGACACCATCACTGGGAAACTTCCTTGCCTTTTCAAAAATGTCCGCCTCAGACGGAGTGGGCGTGCTCGGAGGCATTTTTCTTTTCTCTGCCGCGTTCCTCTCATATTCAGCGTAGCGATCGGAATGTTTGGATTTCAAGTGATAAATTAAACCCGACGTGGAGAAAGTCTTTGCAGATGCACCCCCTCTTGAAATTTCGGCATTACATGTTTTGCAAATCGCTGTCCGTGGGTCTTTCTCAGATATACTGAAATACGTCTACACCGCAGACATGTTGCTTCAGACAAGCACGTGCAGGTCGCGGTTTCTGTTTGCGTCATCACATTTCGGCCGTATTGTTTCGGTGATAAAAGTATTTCGGTGGCCGACTATTCGGTGCATCCCTACCCATTATTATTGTGTACAAAAAACAGACTATGCACTGTAATGAGATGATGTCTGATGAACAATCATCAATGATTGCAGTTGTAACTTTTAAATTATTAATAATAATTAATGCAGTTTTTGGTCACATTTGTGACCGGTTTAGTCACAGTCTGAGGCCCTATAAATTGGTAAGTGTTCATTGTGTAGTACATATACACAGAACCGTTCTTATTTTAATATAAATAATGAATTCAACTAATAAATAATAGCTAAGTAAATCGTTCTTTACATTAAGTACATTAGCTTAGCCATTGTTTACAGTTGCCAAACAAAGTAGAAATCTTGGCACATTAACATAGAATGTGCAGCAGTTACAGGTTTATCTGCATTAAAAGCTGCAGTACGTAACTTTTTTTGGTTAAAAATGATCCAAAATCAATATTTGAACAAGTACATAACTAGCCAGCGTTCAAAACTATTGCTTTACTTTAGCCCGATTCACAACTGTTATCTAATTATCAATAATGTTTTCTCATTTGAGTTTAATTGTTACATTTAATCAGTCAATTATAATAATAAGACATTTAGGCTGTTGCCAAACAAATGAAACCAGTATCAACAAAATTAATCTTTGCAGAAATTGCATGTGAAGTGACATTTAGATGTATTTACACACCGTTTAATGCAGCTCAGAGGGACATGGAGTGCTTTAACCTGCAGTTACAAATGTATAATGTTTTGATATTTTAAACATAAAACATTGAATACTGATATTTGAAATTATTTTAAAATGAAAAGATACTTTGAATGTAAAATTAAAATCACCAGTAGGTGGCAGCAAGTCACTGTTAACAAGTGAGTCATTGCATCCTAGTCTAGACTTCATCACGTAATGTATGCGTGCACTCCGTAGGTGTTCTATTTGGTTTTAGCAAATACTCAATGTCAAATTGCACATCGTTAAAACAACAATTACGATATTATCGCAGACGATATATATCGCACACCCCTAGTGGTACGGGTAGGTTTTTGTGGAAAATTCTAGCATGGCACTACGTCGTTACGTCACATCTGTAAACATAAAGAAGTTGTCACGGCTACTAGGCTATCGCATGTACTAGGCTACCTGCAGGTGGCGCATCATTTATAGCCTTTTCTCACAGAAGCTAGAATAATTAAATGTATAATTTTGATAGTGGATTTTAATCCAGAAAGTATTATGTGTTTATGAAACACATGTGAATGAAATTAAATTATATTCCTGTTTTAAATGTGCTTCTGATTACAGATATAGCCTGAGTTTACACAAGACTTGTATTTTAAAGAAAACCAGTTCGAAGGGAGCATAGTTTGCTTTTTGTGTTAAAAGAATTTCTTAATTTGAATGGTATGACAGTTAGATTAAACTGTACAGAAATTGAAATCTACACACTATACTCATAGTGACGCAATGTTGATGTTAATTTGAGAATAAAGTGTAACAATAATAATAATTTGCACGGTTTGATGTGATATGAGCTAACCGATCTTTAGATTAAATCACCATTGGTATCGCGATTTATGGTAATGCTTTTTTCCTCAGTTGGTCAGAACAAACGTGACTGACTTGTAACTTACTTGTTCATATGGCAATATACGGTGAAAATTCTTATTTGCGAAGTACAGTAAATATCCACACACTGGTTAGGTGACTGACTGCCACACATTCACCTCAAAACATTAGATCATCCGCGCTGGAGCTGTGCCAGAGTACAACACCGCGCAAGCAAGATAATTCTGCAAGTAACTGTAATTCCAGGTTTTCAAACATAGATGACGACACAGAGGCAAAACTTACGGACTGCAGCTTTAACAACCGCTTCCAACGCAGCTCATCCAATCAAAATCCAGAGTCTGAGCTATCCGTTTTATAACATTTCCATTTTTTTATATTTCATTTTTGCTTAACGTTAATGAATTCAGGGGATTTTATCAGTATGTTTGAGCCCCAGGGAGGGTGTACAGCCAGTGCTAGAGCCTGTCATGAATATCAGTGTGATCTTCAAACTGAAGAGAATACCTGTCATCAGTGTAACTGACAGTTGCTGATTCTAACATAGTTAAGAGTTTAAAGGGGACTGAAAGAGTCAAACAGAGTGCAAGAGGGAAAGAGGAGTGGAGTTGTAACAACATTATGGCCTGCATTCCAGCTTCATCTCATCGTCTAGAAACCATGGTCCTGTAAGCATGTGTGTCCGTCTGAACCCTTTGACCCCTGGTATACCCACAGTGTTGGACTGAATAATAAATTTTTTTGTTGTTGTTGAGAAGCATTTGATGTTATCCTGCAAAAACATAGAGAATTAGATTATAAAAGTGACAAGTTTTTCTTGCCTCTTTTTCTTCCTTTTTACTGCTTCGTTTTGTTTCCCATAATAGCAGAATTTATACATGCTTACTGTAATGTGGTGTTTTGAAGAAATGTTTTTTCCAGTAAAAAACAACTCTCATAAAAACTAAGTCTAATAATTATTAAAGCTGCAGTCCGTAAGTTTTGCCCCTTTGTCGCCATCTCTGTTTGAAAACCTGCAATTGCAGCTGTTTGTGGAATTATCTTCCTTGCGTGAATCTAATGATTTATTTTTATGAATCTAATGACGTAATGATGCAGCAGCATGCTCAAATTTCCCGCGAAAACCTACCCGTACCACTCAAATTAGAAAACATTATTATAAGCTAACCTTTGTGAATTGGGCTAAAGTAAGGCGATAGTTTTGAACGCTGGCTGGTTATGTACTTGTTCAAATATTGATTTTGGATCATTTTAACCAAAAAGTTACGGACTGTAGCTTTAATATTAATAATTAGACAAATGAAGAGTTCATTTGCAAAAACGGATAACTTTTCAAAAAATCTTGTTTTTTCATTGTGCATTCCAATTAATCTCAATCAAACTGCAGTTGGGTTATTTTGATTAGGTTAAAAAATAACTAAAAAAATACAGCTAATTAACACAAAACACAATAAAAACATGATAACATAAAAACAACATGATTTTTGAAAATTTAAAAGAAAAAACTGAGTTATCTGTTTTTGCAAATAAACTCTGCAAATGTTGTTTAAAGTTTTGTATTAAGTGTAGAATGCTGTTCTTTTAAACTTTCAATTCATCAGAGTCCTGAAAACAATGTATTGTGATTTTCACAAAAATATTAAGCGGCACAAGTAATAATAGCAAGTAAAGTTTCTTGAGGACCATGTGACCCTGAAGACTATTAATGGCTTCTAAAATTCAGCCTTGCCATCACAAGAATAAATTACATTCTAAAAAATTAATTTAGCAATATTACAGTTTTTACTATATTTTTATTCAAATAAACGCAGCCTTGATGAGCATGAAAACATCTTTCAGAAACATTAACAAATCTTACCAAGCTCAACGGTAGTGTGTATGTACAGTATCTCACAGAAGTGAGTACACCCCTCACATTTTTGTAAATATATTATTATATCTTTTCATGTGACAACACTGAAGAGACACTTTGCTACAATGTAAAGTAGTGAGTGTACAGCTTGTATAACAGTGCAAATTTGCTGTCCTCTCAAAATAACTCAACACACAGCCATTAATGTCTAAACCGCTGGCCACAAAAGTGAGTATACCCGTAAGTGAAAATGTCCAAATAGGTCTCAGGTGTGAATGGGGAGCAGGTGTGTTAAATTTGGTGTTATCGCTCTCACTCGCTCATACTGGTCACTGGAAGTTCAACATGGCACCTCATGGCAAAGAACTCTCTGAAGATCTGAAGAAAAAAAAGAAATTGCTCTACATAAAGATGGCATAGACTATAAGAAGATTGCCAAGACCCTGAAACTGAGCTGCAGCATGGTGGCCAAGACCATACAGCGGTTTAACAGGACAGGTTCTACTCAGAACAGGCCTCACCATGGTCGACCAAAGAAGTTGAGTGCACATGCTCAGCGTCATATCCAGAGGTTGTGTTTGGGAAATAGACGTATGAGTGCTGCCAGCATTGCTGCAGAGGTTGAAGGGGTTGGGGGTCAGCCTGTCAGTGCTCAGACCATATGCCGGACACTGCATCAAATTGGTCTGCATGGCTGTCGTCCCAGAAGGAAGCCTCTTCTAAAGATGATGCACAAGAAAGCCCGCAAACAGTTTGCTGAAGACAAGCAGACTAAGGACATGGATTACTGGAACCATGTCCTGTGGTCTGATAAGACCAAGATAAACTTATTTGGTACGGATGGTGTCAAGCGTGTGTGGCGGCAACCAGGTGAGGAGTACAAAGACAAGTGTGTCTTGCCTACAGTCAAGCATGGTGGTGGGAGTGTCATGGTCTGGGACTGCATGAGTGCTGCCGGCACTGGGGAGCTACAGTTCATTGAGGGAACCATGAATGCCAACATGTACTGTGACATACTGAAGCAGAGCATGATCCCCTCCCTTCGGAGACTGGGCTGCAGGGCAGTATTCCAACATGATAATGACCCCAAACACACCTCCAAGACGATCACTGCCTTGCTAAAGAAGCTGAGGGTAAAGGTGATGGACTGGCCAAGCAAGTCTCCAGACCTAAAAGCTATTGAGCATCTGTGGGGCATCCTCAAACGGAAGGTGGAGGAGCGCAAGGTCTCTTAACATCCACCAGCTCCGTGATGTTGTCATGGAGGAGTGGAAGAGGACTCCAGTGGCAACCTGTGAAGCTCTGGTGAACTCCATGCCCAAGAGGGTTAAGGCAGTGCTGGAAAATAATGGTGGCCACACAAAATATTGACACTTTGGGCCCAATTTGGACATTTTCACTTAGGGTTGTACTCACTTTTGTGGCCAGCGGTTTAGACCTTAATGGCTGTGTGTTGAGTTATTTTGAGGGGACAGCAAATTTACACTGTTATACAAGCTGTACACTCACTACTTTACGTTGTAGCAAAGTGTCATTTCTTCAGCGTTGTCACATGAAAAGATATAATAAAATATTTACAAAAATGTGAGGGGTGTACTCACTTCTGTGAGATACTGTATGTATTCATTTTATACACGTATTTTGTCAGTTCATTTATTCATTGGTAAGCAGCTTAGGTTGTAGAGATGTATAATTTCGGCATATGGAGAAGGTTTTGGGATTTGTGTTATTTGTTCAGGGAATGAATCTTTGTGGAACATGTTTTTGATTTGAAGATCCTTCTTATCATGGATTTTATGCTTTGAGCACTGTAAAGACTTCATCAGTCATATCAAACAAAAGATTTTGCATTATCAGGACTTCTTCATAAAAAACAAAACAAAGGCTGTTTTCATAAAATCTTTGCATTTCTGATAGGAACATCAGTTCTTAAACATGGTGAGAACACTGCCCCAACCTGATTAAACATTAAGCCTGAACAATGAATAAAACATATCAGATTCCTAAGTGTTTCCAAGTTAAAACCTCAAATATTTATGTACTCACATCCCTAACTAACCCCCAACACGGTCAGCTCACCTGAAAAATGATATCTATTTCAAAGGAAAGTGCAACTCTAACCATGAGTCATAAGCTCTTCAATTGGTTTACAGAGTCACTGTGTCAAACTCTCATTAGGTTTCTGACAGCAAATGACTTTGACAACCTATTACCTCTCATATGAGCAGGGCCTCAAAACTATCCAGTGAGTGGGAGTGAACTCAACCAACCTTGCATGAACCCATTCAACTCTGCGTAACTTAAAATAAATACAAATCCATGTTGGCTTTGGCTTTGATAACATCAGTGAATTAAGTAATCAGACCCCCAGGGTTTGAACTGAAGAGACCATCTGTTTGTTTCATCACAACATGCATAACACAATCATCATCGGCGGTAAAACTTATTAATTGTTAAATGTAAAATTGAAAATCTATTAACATTGTTAAACGAGGTTTATTTGGCACATTATTGGATGATGTCGATCCTCTCAGCATCCGGTTTAAACAGGATTGAGAAAATCACCAAATGCGTAGTTTTACCTCAATCCTGAGGCAGTTTCTGTGTCATTCAGCTCTGACTAATCTCTCGAAAAGATTGAAAGCACACGTTCTCCCCTAAAAGCCATCCTAAAAAATTTAATAACCCAGTATGCACCCTGAATCCCGCCAACTGACACACATTTTGAAACCCAGTGGGTCGTGTTGTTTCAGTCTGTTTATTGTGTAGGTGTTCTATTTTATTATGATTAATTTTGCAGTGAGTGTGTGTATATGTATGTATGTGCATGCATACATATGTATGTATACACGTATGTGTGCGAATAGATAGATGATTGATTTGAATCTTTTTTTTTTTTTTTTAACCCAACAATCTAGATGGCAAATAATCTCCCCACAAGTACATTTTACTGGGTACAAGCCGTCCGTCTGACCTTTGCTTTCTGTAATGTTTCATTGTTATTGTGGTCTAATCCTCTCAACTCTCAGCCATTTTTTCCGTGCACATCCACATGCTCTCTGTTCTTCAGAGCATGGAAGGAGAATTACAGGGAAATTTCAATGTGAACAGACAGAAACAAAGAGACTCAGGGGGAGGCTGTTTGAGACTGAGACCGAGGAGTTAAACCAATTAGAAATGGGTGGAAAGAACAATGACGGGAGATTCGCTGTCATTTCACTGCTGAGCATCATCAGATCTGAAGCCGCTTCTTACATAGCATTGCGAAGATGGGAACGAGACAAAGCGGGATCTTTTTTTTTTCTTTTTTTTTTTTTTTTTTTAACGCCTCTCCTGTTTTGTTTCAGATGGATAAATAAAGGTTTGCAGTCAGATCCTTTCTTTTCATCGTTCAGATTTTCGGCTGGAGAGGAATGATGAATGTGCCTCCTCAAAAGCCTCAAGCCAGAACGTTTGTTGTGGTCCAGCTGAATATAAGATATGAAAAAGAGCTAGGAAAAGAGAAAGCTCTTCTCATCAGTTTAATGAATATGCTGGTTCAAGCAATTATAAGCTCGCTCTTAAGATCCTTCAGTCATTTAACAAGTATAATACACGGATTTCAGTGCAGCTGCTTGAGATTTTCAACAATATTACTATTACATCCATGATGAAATGAATTCTTCAGTCTAACATCTGAAAGTTCCTGTCATTTGCTACCTAATGCTGCCTTCACGCCATGTCGTAATTACCATAATTCCGAGATGACAACACGTGACATTTTACTCCTAGCTTTCCATGTTGTCGGACTCAGTAGCGCCAAAATGAATGTGGTGGCGGTCACCAGTGTTGGGCAGTAACTAGTTACTAGTAATTTAGTTACTGTAATAATATTACTTTTTGCAGTAACTAGTAGTGTAACTAATTACTAATAAGATTTCAGTAATAATATTACAGTTACTTTCCATAAAATAGCTTAGTTACTTGGTTACTTTTGATTTAAAATCTAACAATCAGATAATTCCTAGATTTATTTTCATAATTTTCATGACTCGCACATGCATGTGATGTCCCCAGTAAAGCAGGCAAGCTTGGAATATGGAAAAGCTTACATTCAGCAGATAGAAATATTGCATTATATTAATTTTGTCAGGAAAAAAGATCTGTTGTGCAAGTTGTGGCTTTACTTTACTCTGGCATTACATCCCTCTGATCAGCATGCGGTACATTATATTAATATAATTAAAAATATTTTTGGAAAATTTAACAGTTTCTTACAAACTCATGTGATTTGATAAAATACATAACGAAATTTAATCGCATATGGGTAACAGAAAAATTACTTCAAGCTACACATGACAATTAATGAGATTAATACAACACTTGTACTTGAATGCCACTATCAATCACTATTGAGTGTTTGTAATAACTTCTGACTGCGATCCAATGTGGATTTTTGTCAAATGATGAGGCAGAAATATGTTGTTAGTAACATTCTAGAAGAATTTTATCTGGAAGATACACAGTTACAACTTCTGTGGGGCATGAAGAAAAAGTAATGTAACTAGTAGTGTAACTAATTACTGTTGCCAGAAAGTAATAAGTAAAGTAACAATATTACTTTTGAAAGGAGTAACTAGTAATGAGTATTATATTACATTCTTTGAGTAACTAGCCCAACACTGTCGGTCACGTGGTACATCTGTCACTGGTCCAAGTCGTAACTCTCAGAACATTCGGAGTTTGCAAGTTGTAATGGACTTTATGCACGGCCCACCACCTACGTATTTCCGCTAAAATCTCAGTTGTACGTGAGCCTCCGGTTTAGTGTTCTCCGATAGCAAGCTGTGGTAATAGCGTGGTCTTTCTGTCAAATTTTCAATTAATTAGTGATTAATTATTTTATATTATATATTTTACTAACTGTAATAACATAAAATGTTAGTATATTAAAATATAATGTTTTATTGAGTTCAAGAAGCTTCAAGTGCCTTCGGAGGGAGCACGTGAGGGCATTGGCGTTGATAGTGTTGCCATAGAAACACATAATTTAGATAGAGTAGAATGTCACGTGTTGACCTCTCTGAATTACGCCATGGCGTGAATGCAGCATTATTATGTCTTTAATGCGAAATGTTCAATTAGTTATTGGTTGTCTCATTTGCCTCGTCCTGCGTGCTGCGAGTTGGACATGAACTCTTTTATTACCGAGTCTAATTTACAAGCAGATGGAAATTCATTTGGCACAAATCACTGGTTAATGCTTTGTTGATTGGCAGTTGCCATTTACCACTTGTATCTCGTTTCGACAGTATCACTAGTCATGACAGATTGTATTTCTCTCAGATGGACACTTTACATCACAATAGAGCTGGCTGTAGTACAATAGCCCTGATTAAAGGGAGTGGATGGATTAATGGTGATTGACTGCGCTGGCCTGAGTTGCCCTGAATGTAAAAGCATAAGCCAGGGCCTGTGATGGCTTGGGATTACAGAGTGCCTTCAGTTCACTTCTGTGTGATTAAAAAAACATGAATGTGTACATTATTCACTATATACATAGTATTTCTTTATTATTTTCATTTTTAGAAATATTTTGGCATATAACAAACACGTGGGTATAATTTTTTTCATTATTATTTTGCTTTCTATGGCTAAATGATTTTTAGTATTTGAATTATTGGTCACACTTTTATATCAGGTGGCCTTAACTACTATGTACTTACATCAAAAAATAAGTACAATGTACTTATTATATTGCAAAACACTTTTACTGCTATTGAGGTGTTATATGGGTAAGGTTAGGGACAGGATAAGTGGTTTTGGTAGGTTTAAGGGTGGGTTAAGGTGTAAGGGATGGGTCAACAGTGTAATTATAAATGTAATTACAGAAATTAATTACAGATGTAATTACATATAGGTATTTTTAAAAATATAAGTACAATGTAAAAACATGTATGTAGACAATAAGTGCTTTGTATCAAATTATTAATTTAAATGTAAGTACATAGTAGTTAAGGCCACCTAATATAAAGTGGGACCGAATTATTTTATTTCCCATGATGCATAGGCATGAAAAGGTTGGATTTTACAGTGTAAAAAGCTACAACAGAAACCATTTTTCCAATGCCAAATAAAATTTAAATAGAAAATCCTAAAAGAATTGTAGGCGCAATTAGTTGCAAGAATGATACTTTCAAAATTCAGTGTATTTTAATATAAATATATTATATACATTATCAGAACACAGAATTTTGAAAATATCATTTTTATTATATCAAATTTAATATCCTAATCTATATAAGCCTGGATTCTCTTTCCATGTTTTAAAGCACAACGTTTTTAAGAGTCTAGTATGAACTCTATCACAAGCCCTGTTAAATATTTATTTTATTGCTTCTCTTTTTCAGATGTGTCCTCAGCAAAGAAAACACACACATGTAAGTACAGTCTTCATGTAAGAGTACATTCCTGTGGCCACAGATCTTTATGTAACATATTCCATTTGTACACGTAAGACCAAATGATCAGGGAAGCTGTTAGAAAAGTAATTAAAGACAGGAGGAGACACCGAACTTCTGAGAAAAAAAAAAAAAAAACTGAGAATGTTAACACCCACATTGATATCCGCTTTTTTTTTTTTTTTGCTTTAATCAGATTCTTTGTGTTAATGTGAGAAAATGACAATGCATGCTAGGATGAGATGGCTGTGATAATAAATGCTGGTTTAAAAGTGCTCTCCTACCAACATCTATCAGTTTTCAATAAGATTTTATTTCCTGATAAGTAAAAGGATAATTGTAGTTGTAGTACCTACTGTACTGTAAGATTCGCATAAGATATCTGTTTAACTGTTTTTTAAAGTAGTGTTTACCAGTGGTGTAACTGATATTTCTAACCTCCTCTCACACCATGTTTACCAAGTACACACACACTCTCTCACACAATTTGAACATGCACACACACATACTATATATAATATTTACAATAAACAGCAATAATAAATGAGAAATTATGAAAAATTACAAATTGTATGTATATGTAACTGTGTGTGTAAATTACAATGTCATTTCTTTGTCATTTATTTTTTATTATTGCTGTAATAAATATAACTTATTACATATTATAATCAATAGAAATACACTGAACAATTTTGATGTACATGGTTGAATCTGTTTTTACCACTAAATGTAGTTTTTTGTTTGTTAATTGATGTGGCCTACATGCCCTTCAGAAATGTAGGTGTTTATTGAAACAGAATAGAGCCATTTCCTATATACTGGTTTCATGCTAAAAAGTTTTGCCAACATGACAGAAAAATGTTGGTCAAGGTGAGAGGAGCTGCTCAAGAAAATAACTGCACACTAGCGGGATGCTTTTGTGGTTTACCAACAGAGACTTCCTGTTTGTGCATTGAATGATGTGAAATCTCCTTTACTGGATGTCCCTCGTTTACTTGAATGTACTGGAAGGACAGTGTATATAAACTAAAAAGAGTATATTCGCTGTATTATTCCAGCGTGTAGTTTCATATTGCATTCAAATATTATTTAGTTTTTCTTAAATAAGAGAATTTGGTGTGATAGTCACTGTGGGCGTTTGCACGTGTGTTTGTATGCGAGTCTTGATGTTTGTGTTGGAGACACCAAGCAAACAAGCAGCAGCTGGGAGCATGTATTAGCATGTCTGTCCTGCCGAAGTTAAACCCAGCCCAGTGAGAGATGTGTTCAGGATTGCAGAGGGATGAATTTCTCTGAGAGAGTGTCTCGCACAACAGAACCCCATCCTCACACTGCTGTCATGCCCGTGAAACATGAGACCTGCACAAGCAGCTCCAGGATCTCTATTTCAGCTATTCAGTCCTCAGTTGGACAGCATGTGGGAGACGTTTCTAGAAGAAACTGGATTGAGAGGCTTGTGTTTAGAGCAGTGGTTCTCAAGTTGTGGTCTTTGGGGCAAAAAACATTATTAAACTCAATGAATAAATCAACAAACAATCTCTAATGTTTTGTGTTGTCGGCAGAAGAAATGCATACAGGTTTGGAGTTTTAGTAAATGAACCGTCGTTTAAGGTCGTCTTTGAAACTTGTTGCCTAATGAGGTTAGCCAGCAGGTACTTACCTACAGCTTCTGTGTTGTGTAATAGTGACTTTCACAACCGCAGAGATGGTTTTACAAGATGCTTGATTCAGCTAGATGTGTGCCTTCTTCTTTGAGCAGACCTTCTGGCCATGGTGGATTGGAGAGGGTGTTGTGTGTTGTGCTGGGCCCTGGCCAGATCATTAGCATTCAGATGGCCCCGTTCCCCTCAGACTCAGCCAGACCTGTATAAGGCTGCATGTGTGTGTGCTTGTACCCCACACACACATATGGGTAGAATTTCAAATATGCCAGTTATCCTGTAGGCAAACACATGCAATTTCAAATCACTGCTGTGCTGCTGATGACTTTACTATATATGGCTGTATTATGTGGGGGATAAAAAAAAAAACAATAATGATTTTAACTAGTGGTCTGTCAACATGGGCTTTTTTTAATTAGCTGATGCAGATAATGATATCTAATAACAGATGGCTGGTATAATGCTAATAATTGTGAATCTATTGATAGCCTATGAAATATAGAAAAATACAAATACATTTATAAAAAATAATTTATGATAACTTAGTTTGTTAGATTATATTCTGTTTGATTATGTTATTAGCGATGCACCAATACTGGTATCGGGCCCGATACTGCACTCTTTTACTCGTACTCGTTAAAATGCCCTGATACCATACAGCATGTAAACCGTGCTGTGTTAAGACATAGAAACACAGATAACAGAACAAGAGAGAGCAGAATGGAGTTATTAGAGAGTAAGGATGTCTAAGAAGTACATGTAATTAATACAATGTTAAACATTCAATATGCCTTAGCACATGCATCATATGGATTAAAACTAAATCATAAATATAAAACAAACAAAAACTATAGGGGCTATACGCTAGGTTATACACGTCTCTCTCATTCTGCACCAATACAGATGTGTACGCATGATGCATGTTTTGTTTGTTGATTTTAATTGCCTTATATGAGTTGCTTTGGAATATAAGTCACAGCACGTTTCAGATGATTCAAAAAACACTGATCTATATTAAATTAAAATTGAAATCCAATAGAGCAAAAAATGGAACAGTGTAAGTAACAAAAGATTGTAAACAACTTGAAATACAGCTTGAAATACATTTTAATGGGGATGTGTGAAAATAACTGAAGAAAATATGTTTGCTAAATGAACTAAGCCAATTAATATTATACATATAATTTTGGTTTCTGTACCCAGTATTTAAAAAAAAACAATCCATATGCAATGAAAATGCAGATATCGGTACAGAAAAATGAAAGTGTGGGTGTTGGTCAGTTCTGGAAAAAGTGGTATCGGTGCATCTCTATATGTTATATTAAAATGATGTACATACAATTTAGAATTTAATTTCGCATAATGAATGTTATAAAAATTCTGTATGTATGTTCAACATATATTGTATTAAGCATACATACACTTATAAGTTGCTTACAGTACGTTAGTAAAATCACAAACCTGAACTTAAACTTAAATTTAAGATATCTAAAATATATTATATAAACAATTATGTAGGCCTACATGAAATTAAGTTAACATTTACAAAATATTCAGATAAAATGTATACATCTGTTAAAAAATGAAAAATACATTTAGAATTGTTATATTTTAAATTACATTATATTATATTGTATAATATATTTTCTTAATTATGTACATAAAGTTAAATTAACATTTTTAATTTGGCATGTATATGCTTTCAATATAATTGTAGTGTTAAACATACATGCACTTGTAAATTACAGTAATTTGACTAAATTGGTTGCATGAATTTAAGATATTATGTGAATGATTATAAAATATACAAAATATGTATTTTAATCTATCTATATATAAATATATGTAAATGTGTATGCATGTAGAAGAGCTACAGAATACCTCCAGTGTGTTCCTCAAAACATTGTATATGTCTTAAGTTAATTTCCAGATGCTTTGTAGTTTGTAATATAATGTGCTAAGTAATAATAGTGGGACATATCAGCAAAGAAGTCAATCATTACAGATTGTGTGATGAGGGCGACAGGCAACCGATGCCCTGTGTGGAGGAAGAGAAAGTGTTTCAGTTTGCTCTGACACTGTGAAGCCATACCTGCAGACAACTTCCTGCATACAGTATAGTATCATGAAAACACATTGCACAGCCGTGCAAAGTGAGAGTCAACACTAACCCTTTAAACCACAGAGTCAACTAAAATCTCACTAACTAATCAGCCATTGGATGACAAAGCTGTCGCTCAAGGGTTGAAGGGGCGGGAAGAAAGGGTTTTAGTCCTTATGTCACGGTCACATGGATTCTCATGCGGTAGAGACGAGAGGCACAGCAGCGCTCCCGTCAGACAGCAGCACAACGCTTGCGTCCCAGCCTGCACATGCTCTTGAGACGAGGCTATTGACGGTCCTCAGCGTGGCCACAGAGCCTCAGGATGTACTTAATGATCACAGCCATGAAAGGTAGGACAGGGATTTCCGAGTTGGGACAGCTGTGTGTGTGTGTGTGTGTGTGTGTGCACATGAGAGAATTTGTGCATTAGCTTGTGTTAATGTTTCTTTAATGTTTCCAGCTCTTAATGTCTCTTCTTGCATGTATAATGTGGCAGTTTTGTTTTCAAAACATTGCATGGACTGCTCAGTGCACTGTTTTGCATGTTCATTTACATGTTTTCTATGATTTTGAATTGCAAAGTGAATATTAGATCTTTTGTGATCTGTAGTAATACGCATTAAAGCATGTGTGTGTTTGAGGGAACATCTCAGTCAGTCTGAAGCTGCCGTGAGCATAAGTTAAGTTGGTAAGTGTGTGATGTGATGCGATGCGATGGCGTCTTTCTGACAGCTCATACATGGGCGGCCATGTTGGCTGTTTGGCACGGCATGGGAATGTTGCCATGCTGGATGATTGGGGAATGTTGTTCCACTGACCTATTTATGGCAGGCAGGGGTGGACTGCCATAGGAGCGCCTGGCTGTTTATTCCACCAACGGCGGTGTCTTACTTAATCCCCCCACCCCCAACTCTGAATCACCACACACACACACAGGCAATGCAAAGTCTTGCTGGCAGCTGTCATTATCTATTAGTGACAAGGTATAGGGCAGTGAAACATCTGTGCGAGCCTCCACTGCTTGTCTTTCAAAGAGATTAGAGATTATTTCGGCACTTCAGATGTGTCCTCCTACACTGTTTTCAGATCAACTGAATGTGTTCTGTTATCAACCATCTTTTTGTCAAAGAACAAAGCTAAAGATTGTTGTGAAAGTACTGCTTTTCCTTGGCTGACCTGCTGACATCATGTCTAAAGGTTAATAAGATTTCACCCTGAGTTGACTTGTGAACAAGTGAATCTCACATACGCATAGGTTAATTTAGAGTCTTATTAGGGTTAACCGTGAAAGTTAATTATGTAGAATTTAAAGGGCTTGGTCGCCATTCAGGTTGTTCTTGGAGCAGATGTTTTGATCATTTTTAAGTGTTTCTTTTCACCCTAATTGCAGATAATGAATGGATTAGCTAATAAGAAAATAACGATATAATGTCTGTGTTTGCAAAAATCTTTTATTATTGATGATAGCTCCGTTTAAGTCTAATATGTGCCAGAATGTTCTTTTCTCCTTTATGATGGAGTGTTTATCTCAACCCGATGTGAGTCAGTGTTGTCAACAGATTACAGAAACGCCAAAGGGTGGGAGTGAAGGGGGAGGGAGTGTGTCTGTGTGTGTGTGTCTGCGTGTGTATCTGCAGGCTTTGACTTTGGTTGGGTGCTGTGTTTTATGTTTCCTACTTAGACAACACATCAGCACTTTCACACCAGGAGAGAAACCAAACATGTTAAACCACAACATCTCATGAGGAGGAAGTGACACTTGCAAACAGAAGTCATCTGTGTGTGAAAGTCTGTGTTTGCGGATTATGATACGCACCTGTAAAATATTGGTTGGCTTTTAGGTACTTGTCTGTAAATGAAATGATAAACCCCAGTCCACCACTAGATTTTTTTCAGTCTCTTATAATGACTGAAAATCTGAAGATGCAGAATATGTGTGTATAGTTTATAATAATATATAATAGTAAAAATATACACTATATTTCACAAAATGAGGTAATATGTGTGTATATATTATAGAAATATATAATAGTAAATGTATACGCTATAAAATTATTATTATATATATACAATATATGCTATTTTATATATATATATATATGTGTATATGTATATATGTATGTGTGTGTGTGTGCGTGTATGCATGTTTAAAAAAATATATATACTTTACAAGTATATGCAGTTGCACTATGTAATGCAGAATTATTTAACATTATAATAGCTTATAAAATACCAGTTTTATAATGTGCATATTGTTTAATATAATATTTTACAAAATCAATTTTGTTGTATTTCTTTTCCACAATATGAGGTTGTGTGTGTGTTTGTGTGAGCATATATAACACACACTACAAAAAATTGTATTTGACAAAATATTAAGATATTACATATGCTGTGTGTGTGTATATATGTATGCGTGTGTGTGTATGTATGCGTGTGTGTGTATATATATATATATATTAGTGTGTATATGTAGTATATTATTATATTAAATCAAACTATATGATAATAGAATAAATGTGTTTTTACAAACATATTTTGACAAATTATGAATAAAATATTCTTTATATGCAGTCGCATTATGCAATGCAATATTAATAGTATAATATTTTATAAAATACAGGGGTTTTTTTTAATGTGTGGGTTAATTTTTCCATTTTTGACTTTTGGAAGATGTACAAGGGAATTTATCCTACTGTTCATGGTTGAAGTGATCTCAGAAATAAGACTAATCAGTCTTTAAGAATATCCACCACAATCGAATCTCTTTACACAAACCCTTGTATTGTTGTGCAGAATTCATGCGTTCACAATCCTCATCTGTATATGGCCCTCATGAACGCTCCTTTTCTGTAGTCTGAAATAGCAGCTCTGTAAGCCGTGCTCTTGCATCAGAGCCGAACAGCGGTACCTACTGCTGCAAGACTTCAGCGGCAGCTCTGGGAGAATGTGCCTTTGATGTATTAATCCATAATTCAGACCAGATTAGCGTCTTGTGCTTCGGAGTAACTAATTACTGCCGATTGGTTTTACATATCTAATGAGAGAGAGTGAGGATGCCCTTAATGAATACGGCATGCAGAACCAAAGGGGATTAGCCCTTTCTGTAATCATGAGAAAATAGTCATTCTCAAACTGCTCTGATGCCTTTGCAAATAGAGTCCGCAGCTGAAAAAAACATACGAGTCTGAGCGTATGTGACCGAGAGAAAAGAGAGCACTCTGATGGTGATGAGATGCGTTTTACTTTTTCATCCTGTACTGTATGCGCCTCAGGGCTGCCGGAACGACTGCATCGCTCTTCTCTAAATGGATTTCTCCTCCTGCTCTATCCCCCCAGCTCCCCTCTCAACAGCCTCGCACACCATCTCTGCGTGCTTTTCCACAACCAACCGCAGCCGAGCCGCTGAGGGGCTCGTGCACGACTACGGCACACAATCCAGTGCACGCAGACGCCATCTCCAACTAGGAGTGCGTCTTGACTTTAATATTTACCGAAATGCACCATGGCGCTGTCGTGGAGCGAGCTCGTGGCTTGAAGGAGGATGGCATTGTCATGCTGTAGTTACCCAAATGAATGTTGGATGTTAGAAGAGCAGATTGTACTTACAGATGATGTTAGTCCCATGGGTGATTTCAACAGTCATAGCCATTTTTTCTGCTTGAATAAATGGAGTGTTTTATGTGGTGCTGCCGCGATTCATTCTTTTAAAATGTTTTCACCGTTGTTCTGCAAGCTAAAGCCTGAGGTTACACTCTGCACAACAAACCTCAGGCCTTGTTCTCTCTGCATTAGCAAACTCAAAGGTCAGGAGCTGAGGAATTAGTCTTGAATGTGATTTATGGTCTCCACTGATCAGTTTAAAGGAAAAAAAGAGTGTTTTAAAAGAACAAAAACAATGTGCTTTGTCAAACAGTGTTTTATCAATGTGTCCTATTGATTTGAGATTGATAATGTTTTGCCTCTACTCAAAGACCTGCATTTAGTCTTTTCTGCTGCACTAAATAGAATTGCAACTTTTTCCAAACAAGTTTCCAAAGCTCACTGGCCGATTTTGGTTGTTTGGCGCAAATTCATGCCATCGGTTGAGCCAGTGTTGCTATGTTGGGCTGGTTGGACTGTTCAAACAAACAGAGAAATGTTAAATCATCAGTGTTCCTGAGGAAAATTACTAACAAATGTCTTAATTAAAGCTGTCTTTGCATGTTAAGCTGACACAGGAGAAAGTTTAGTAGCAAAGACACGTGATTTTTATTTAAATTTTTTTTAAAGTGTGCTAAAAGTGTGTTTCTTTCTCTTTGTAGCTCAGATTGAGAGTATTCCCTGTAAAATCTGTGGAGATAAATCATCAGGGATTCATTATGGTGTTATAACCTGTGAGGGATGCAAGGTAAGACAACCAAAAAAAATAAAAACCAGTTTAAAAACAAATGTATAATTAGGACTGTTATAATCATGATCTTAATAATGTTTATACTATACACTACCATTCAAAAGTTTGGGGTCATTAAGAGTTTTTTTTTTTTTTTTTAAATAGTTTTACTTAGTATGTATAAAATTAATCAAAAGTAGCCATTAAAGTCATTTATAATATTACAGAAGATTCCTAATTCAAACAGATGTAGTTGTTTTAAAATTTCAATTAAAAAAAAAAAAAAATCATGGTTTCCACAAAAAAATTAAGCTGCACAAATGTTTTAAATATTGATAATAATATTTCTTTAAATATTTCTTGAGCATCAAATCAGCATATTAAAATGATTTCTGAAGGATCATGTGACACTGAAGACTGGGGTAATGATGATAAAAATTTAGACATTTAAAAAATACCCAACCTCTGACCCTAAACTTTTGAATGGTGGTGTAGATTATTATTACTATTTTAGTTAAAAATAGTATAATATATTTCTGTCCCAAATTTTTCACTTTCTGTTATGTTGTAATGGCCAAAATTTTTCCCATTTACAGAAAAAAATTAAGAATAAAATAAAACCACACTGCTTTGGATTCACAGTGCACATCAAAGCCTTATTTATATTTGTCTGAGTGTGGCACGAACCACCACAGAAGGTGCTTGTGCTCACTAGAGTGCTCTAGAGGCATTTACACTTCATGCATTCTTCATGCATATGAGTTCATTTGGAGCTCCCATAACGCTCCACTGCACTGGAAAGAGAGGCATAAAAATGCGCATTTTGTGACACATTCCTTTAAAAGTCCCTTGTTTGCATGGAAATATGCAGTGAAAAAAAAAAACCCTGTTATTTAATTACTGTACTAATTAAATAAACAATGAGTAAATAAATCATTCTGAAATGTGCTGCAATGCGAACTTCAAAGATGCAAGCAAGAGGTGACCTATTGTTGTGTTCTCTCTCTCTCTTTCAGGGTTTCTTCAGGAGGAGTCAGCAGGGCACTGTGTCATATTCATGTCCTCGGCAGAAGAGCTGTCTGATCGACCGTACCAGCAGAAACCGCTGCCAGCACTGTCGCCTGCAGAAATGCTTAGCAGTGGGCATGTCAAGAGATGGTAGGCTCAGTCTCAACTCTCACAGCAGTCTGAGTGATATGCATGTGGCTGCTGGTGTATATAATTCTCCTGAGATGTATGACAGTGACCTGTGACAGTAATGTTTAAATGTAAAAATACCATTCATTTCTCCATAGAGAACCTTACCATGAGCTTTGATGATATTGAGCAATGGCATATGCTAATGTAGTTGCATTTATTCTAATATTTTTTAAAAATTAATTTCAATTGTGCCATTCACGTTGCTTTTAGTAGTTCAGCCCTTAAGATAAAGATCTTGGCTACTTACTTGTTAACCTTGGTAACACTTTAGAATAGGTTTCCATTGTTAACTTACATTAGTTAACATAAACTAACAATGAAAAACACTTTAAAAACATTCATTTATTGCAGTTAATGTCAATTCCAACATTAACTAGTATATTAACAAAGTCAAAAGTTATATGTGTTCATATTATTTAAAGGACCTCAGGTAACATAAACTAACAATAAACAGTTATATTTTTACTACTAACTAACATAAATGCTGTAGCAAAAACTCCTCACTGTTAATATTAGTTTAATACACTGAAACAACTATTTTCACTCAGAAATTGCTAGTAAATTCTACAACTACAAAGAATGGCAACAACTAAAATATTAAATTACATATGAAATTTTGAAGCAGAAAAACTGAAGGAAATATTTTTTTACAGTGAAATAGGACCTTACTGTGAAGTGTTACCAATACTTTGAGATGTTTAGTATGATATTAGCATTATTAATGATAAACCGTTCACTCACAGCTGTGAAATTCGGCCGGATGTCTAAGAAGCAGAGGGACAGTCTGTTCGCAGAGGTTCAGAAACACCGTCAACAGCAGCAGGAGGAGAAAGTGGGTGATGACACAGAGAAGGGGCGGGAACCTCAACCTCCTGGAGAGGCGGAGCCACTCACGCCCTCTTACGCCCTGTCCACCAATGGCGTCACAGAGCTCCCCGATGACCTCAGTGGATACGTGAACGGTCAGACCCCAGAGGAGGGAAAGGCGGATTCAGCGATTGGTGGATTTTACCTAGACATTCAGCCCTCTCCAGACCAGTCAGGTCTAGACATGGATGGCATTAAACTAGAACCTGTGTGCGACCTCAGCTCGGACTCTGGCTTAGATCAATATTGTTGCTATAGCAATGGAGACTCTTCACCTCCTGACAATGACTTGGGTAACAACTATAAAATACTAATCACTTATAAAAATACATATTAAAAATTATATTTTATTTCATTTTTTATTGCTATATTTTTTTATTTTAGAATTTATTCTATTTGTTATTATTATGGAAGATTACATTGAATATCACACGGATAATATCAAAGACAGAATATTTTTACTATTTTTTTTAAATCGTTTTAGCTGTTAGTTACTTTGGCATCATTTGGCACGTAATTGCAAAGAAAGAAAATATTATCAAATGAAATTACATAGTGCCACCCTACATAATCACACGGGATGCTGCCATTATGGGCATGATTGACAGCTGTGGGGTTTGAAACAGCAGGGGTCTGTGAACTCACCTCCATGGCCCATTTAACATGTCATTAGCAAGAAGTGCCTCATTAACACAGACCAGTCAAATACTAGCACAGGGCTTTTTGACTAAAATGAGTCTTAACGGTTTTGTTTTAGAAAATATGTGGCAATAATATACAACTTCAATATGTCTGATGTGCATTTCACAAACCCAGGAATGTGTGTCAGCTCCAGCTGTTTAACTCTATTTGTGTGTTTCTAACACAGAACATCTGTCAGAGAACATCTGCAAGTCTCACATGGAGACATGCCAGTATCTTCGAGAAGAGCTACAGCCCAGCAACTGGCAGACAGTCTTACAGACCGACCTGGACACGTACCAAAAGAAGGTGTTTGCTTATGTCCATTTGGCTCTGTGTGAACACCTGATATTAACATCTCGAGACAAATCATCCCAATGTCCCAAATTCGTTTCATAACCACCACTGGATTTTCCAGCTGGAAGTGACTAAAAGCATTGTACGCTAATGTATTATAAGTAAGGGTTGATAAAGTATCAAACAGGACAAGTTTGTACTAATTAGTTAATTTGTTTTCCCCACATTTCTCTGTTGTTGTATGTAAATGGATGGACAGAAAGATGGATGGATGCACTTGAATGATCCCTGAGGGGAATAATCAGGTATGTGTACTAACAGACCCTCTCTCTGCACCATCTAGACTCAGGAGGACATGTGGCAACTGTGTGCGGTTAAAGTCACTGAAGCTGTGCAGTATGTGGTTGAGTTTGCCAAGCGCATTGATGGATTCATGGAGCTCTGTCAGAACGATCAGATCGTGCTGCTCAAAGCAGGTACACCTCAGATAAACCTCTAAACATATCCAAGTTCACATAACAGCATTGGAGTAGTGACAAACTGTGGCAGAACCACTGAATAATGAGCGTGTTTTTCTGCTTCTCAGGTTCTTTAGAAGTAGTGTTCGTGAGGATGTGTCGGGCATATAACTCCCAGAACAACACTGTCTTTTTTGACAGCAAATATGCTGGACCGGAGGTCTTCAAAGCATTGGGTGTGCATTAAGAGCTGGATTCCTCTTTTAAAGGAAATGGAAATAGCAAATGGAAATGCAAAGCATTAACCACTGTTTTGTTATGCTTTTTTTAGGCTGTGATGATCTTATCAGCTCTGTGTTTGAGTTTGCGAAGAGCCTGAACTCTCTACAGCTCAGTGACGATGAGATCGGCCTGTTTTCAGCATACGTACTGATGTCTGCAGGTGAGGGAAGAAAAACCAATGTCAAAGGCCAATGTGAGAGAGATTCACTGATAGGAGGTGGAATCGCATCCATTTTGCAGAGGCTATAATTGTACATTCTCTGAATATCAGGGTTGTCATAAAATCATAATTAAATCAAAAATGCCTTTTAAATTTCAATTTAGTTCCTGAATTTGAAGTGAAGTAGCAACCTTGATTCAGTATTGCAGTTTGAATTTGAATGATATATATATATATATATATATATATGTTTTTCAAATTGTAACTAAAAATATGCTGTTCTTTTTTTCATGCATGAATCCTACAAAAAATGCAAAAAAAAAGAAAAGTGATGACTGCTGACTGCAGGAATAAATTGCATTTAAAATATATAAAAATAGAAAAGAGTCATTTTAAATTGTAACAATATTTCACAGTATTACTGCATATACTGTGTTTTTGATCATATAAAATGAGCATTCTTTCAAAGCATTTAAAAAAAATATTACCAACCCCAAACCTTTGTATATTTCATCATATTTCCACCAAACCTGCCTCTAACCTTACCCGTATCCCACATCAAAGTATTTTGCAATACAATATGAACACAATTAGTACATTGTACTTATTTTTGATCTAAGTAAATAGTAGTTAAGGCCATCTAATATAAGTGGGATCTAGTTCATTTCTGGGAATGCAGTATTTGTGTTATTTGAATTGTAATTTATTAAATTCTTCTTTATCTAATTCCAATTTATCCTCCTGTGGGGTGTGACCACTTCGATTCTAGTTCCAACTCATCTGAATTTTGGCCAGCTCTGCTGTGTATCTGTTACACAGTGTATCTGCTGCAAATCTGTGTAGGTGCTGAACTCATTATGTGTGTGTACTGTAGATCGCTCCTGGCTGCAAGAGAAGAACAGAGTGGAGAAACTCCAGCAGAAGATCAAGATTGCCCTCCAGAACCTCCTGCAGAAGAGCCAGAGGGATGAGGGAATTCTCGCAAAGGTATATATACTCATGTTTGCAGTTACCTTTGTAGAAACTAGTTATATTTACTCATCTGATCACAAGTCAAATTTCTCTTAAAAACAACCAATTCTGATGTTCTGCTTGTCCCCCCTCAGCTTGTCTGTAAAGTGTCCACCGTTCGGATGTTATGCCGTCGCCATATGGAGAAACTGAGCACATTCAGAGCTCTTTACCCAGAAACGGTCCACACACGCTTCCCTCCACTCTATAAGGAGCTGTTTGGCTCAGACTTTGAGCAGGCTCTGCCTCAGGAGGCCTGATAGAGACTTCCTAATACTTCACAGATTCAGAAAAAAAGAGATGGAGCGAGAGAGAGATAATACTAACATGCTGACAAGAACTCTAAGCTCACTTCAGCCTCAGATCATGTACACTTCATTTTCACAAAGCACTTCTCCGAGTCCAGCCACACTTTGAACTTGCCGCGTCGGCCGTGCACCAGAAGATTGGCGGTCCTTTAGAAGAGGATACTTCCGATGCAAGGAAAAAAAATAACTGGCGATGTCTTGTAATGTGCATCAGTGCATTCCTCCATGCCACAGCTTTAACTTTCAGCCTCCTGTTCTGACTGCATGAGATCTCAGCGGAAACGCCCACTGCATTTGACCGCCCCAGCATCGCCCTCTACTGGCCATAGACCGTAACGAAGTGTCTGGCTGGGGTAGACGAAGACAGGAAATAAACGTCTGGAGCTGAAATCCCTGTCTTTTTTCTCCGGTGCCACAATGAACAGCCCACGTTGGTGCTAACGTCACAGCACTGCCCTTTACTGACCTCTTCCAGTATACACGCTTTCAGCAGGGACATCATTTGGCGAAACCACTGCCCCAGCCCCAGGAGAAGACAGTGGACGAGGCATGACATGGGACTCGAACTATGAGACCTGAATCACTATCGTACTGCAACTTTTGCGATCAAATGGCATGTTCTGAGGCAGTGAGCTCAAATACGTGCATATATTCTTGTTATATGGTTAGTTAAATCATGCAATGTATGATGTGTAGAACCTAACGAAAGGTAGCACTTTGTGTTTTTCCCAGCAATAAACGATTTCAATTTAATTTGTGAAAAAAAATCTGAAGGAACATGCTGTTGTTTTAGATCGGTGAGATCTGAGATACTTGTTTGTTTTGATTAAATCTCTGTCTTTTAAAGCCAGCTCGCGTTGTCTAGACGGTGGTGTGACACCCTGTTGTGCCATAGTGATTCTGTGATTAGATTTCCGTCAAAGTGAGCTGAGTGGAGCGATGATTGACAGATGAGGGGCATGTGTTGACATTCCAGGGGATCTAGCGGTTCATGTTAAATGTCACGGGGATTGGAGGCGGTTGGCGTTGTTCCTAACTGACCCTTTTTGAGATACGTCTAGACGTTTTTTGCACCTAGTAATGCAGCTCATCAGGGAAGAGGAGAGAATAAAAATGGTCACTTATTTTTTTCTTTCTTTAATTTGCAGCTGTGTACACAGGCTTGTTTTTTAAAAGATGTTGGATCTTTGTGTCAATATTTGTGTGCCCCTTCAACCAAATTGAATGCATTTAGCACGCAGCCTACAAACAAGGACAAGCAATAACCTTAGTAAAGATGTTTCGATCTGACATCTGTTTAATGTTTTTTGTAAGGGCTGGCACTGCTTTACCTGTAGTATTCTTGTTCGTATCTGTTCCGTGAAAGACAATCCATCAAATATCTGACCTCATAAAAGGGTATTTTGGGACTGCTCAGGGAAACTATTGTTTTATGGTTGAGGAGGAGTGAACGTGTCCGTAACTGCAAGGGGACGGCGTTGTAGTACAGTCGTTCGAAAAACAAAAGTAGTGAAATATTATGAAATTGTCCTCTTCGAGAATCAGGGTCAGGTGTGTAAATGAAGAATTATCCAAAATAATACTGAGCAGAAAGCAATAATAACGGCATAATCATGTTTTGAAAACGAAAATTGCATGCAAATGCTTTAAATGCAGAACTTTGTCACGTGTTTTTGTTTGGTTTGAAATTCGCTTGGTCCTGATGTCTTTACCCCCTTCCCATTTCTTTAGAGACCTGATTTGGCCTGTGTATTCTCTGTGAATATCTTTTTAGCGATCCTCAATCTCACTGTTTGTGCTGGTTCTATCAAACTTTTTGGTTGGCTATTAAAGAAGTATTATGGCACTTAAATGGTTAGCAAATTAATTTCTTACACTCTCATCAATTAAACGCATTGATTTCTGATCTAATCGAGGTTCAGTATGAATTATAGCTGTTTATTATTATGACATGTGTAACGTGTGGTGTTCTCTGTGTGCTAGTCCAGAGGCCTGGAATGTTCTTTCTTTAATTTGCCAATTATTCTTTAAATGTCCATCACTAAGGCAGTATTGTATTTTTCTCTTGCTTTGGTTTTGGGGCATGAGTACTTAATCTTTCTATGTACGTTAAGTTGAGTATCACAGTAACACAGTCCCTTTTAAGGTTGTCATATTTTCACTGACAAATGACCAAATGTTTTGTATGATACACACACCATAATATGCTAATTTGTGAGTAATGCTAATCATTTGAGTTGATCACAGTTTGTACTGAAGAAAAACGTCCTTTTGTTTAGAAGACTTGGGTTTTTCCTCTGTATATTTTTCCATCCTTCATTTTTAACAGATTAACCAGTGGTCTCCTTTTGATTTAATCCACAAGCACTCTTCAACTAGTTCTCCAGTAGATCTGTAGAAATAGTCCATTTTCTTCCTATTTGTTCGATTTGAGGTATTTTGCCTTTGTTTTGTATATACACCTGTACAAAAATGCAAAAGTATTGTTTCTTTGAAATACAGTTTTCATCTAATGTTGTGATTTTTGTATTTAGAGGTTTAACCCCCTAAATTACTTTTATTAAAGACGCATGTCACACATTGACAAATAGTGTGTTGAACGTGCTGATGAAAATAAAAAATCCCACAGCTTGTGATGAAAATTACAGTTGTCGTTTTTCTCTTGCTCTCTGTTCTATGACCATTTAGTTCATTAATTCTAGGCAGCTTCAGCTATTTTGATGACCTTAAAGAAGTTACATGAACATAATCGACCTACAAAATGGTTAAAACAAGATGATGTACTGACATATTTCTTGTTTTAATTTGTCCCATAAACAACTTGTTTTTATTGAAGAACATGTAGCTTTTCTGGAAATGTCTGAAATCACAGTACAATTTTTACTTAAATGATATCCAGAAAATCAAATGATCCTACTTCCTGAAGTGTGTATGTGAACTTTAAAGACATATGATTATATAGTGACTACAGCATTTTCATCTAGAAACAGGCCTTATATGCACAGAAAAATCTAAGTTTGTTTTGTTTAAGCTGTACTGAATCAACTTAAATGGTCTGCTTCCGATCTAAAGTGTTGTAACAGTTTTGAGTAATCATGGTATTTGCTATCAAGGGACTGACCCTTATTTATGTGTATGGGATGAATCACCTCATTATGGTATGTTGTTGCTCAGTGCTTGTTGCATGCGTTGCCATGGATGCAAGTCTAGAACACTGATTGCTAAGGAAACGCATGACCCCTAGCAAGATGGACTTTTACTGTACATCTATTCTGAGCTACTGTAACAGAGTCACTCTCACTTAGCTTTATTTGCATATAGTTAAGTAAGGTACAAAGAACAAAATCAGAACAGATTATAGTCTACTGGTATGAGCTGTGTGTGTATCTGGTATTCCCTACATTATGGGAAACAAATATCCCCACAATGATAGTAATACCAGTAAATTTTGACCTTGTGGGGACATTTTTTGCTCCCCATGAGGAAAACAGCTTAAAAATCATACAGAATGAAGTTTTCTGAAAATCTAAAAATGCAGAAAGTTTTTTTATGAGGGGTAGGTTTAAAGGTTTAAGAAAACATAGATTGTACAATATAAAAACCATTACACTTATGGAATGTCCCATAAAACATGGAAACCAGTGTGTGTTTGTAGATGTCAGTGTACTGTCTACTCTCGCTATAAAACCCAGCCCACTGTTATCACTGCTGCTATATGACTGAGAGCACAGTCAGACATTGGCAGAAACTCAGTTGATTGAGGAATACTTCTCCGCCTTTAGCAAACATACTTCCTTTGAATCTCTAAACCACTCTGGTTCTCCCAATACTGCACATACACCATGTGTGAAGCAGTTTAATACAATATAGATCCAAATGAACATGTTGAGCCTGCTAAATATGTATAAATAGCTGTTTAACTAATTTTTTTGACAAATAAACTGTAATAATTACATCAGAGAAAGACTTGGTGGTTTTATCCCCTACATTTTTAATAGCAAGCCAAATGTGGTTACTTCTTAATTCTCAATAATGGTATGAATCATTGAGTTTTTGTCATTCTAAACGATTGTATGATTAATTAAACTGCATGGTGCATTCTTGTCATTACTGTTATTGTCCTGGAAAACTGTAGTTACTCTAACATTGAGGAATGTTTAACTAATGGAACATTAACAACAGGTAATGTTAATCAAATTATATATTTTAGAAACCTACTTTAGTTTCAGGATGCATGTTCTTTTTTATTGCCGGTTATAGTTTAGTTTTAAAAATATAGATTTATTCATTTCTTGCTATGCTGCTTTTATTTTACACACCACATACACATGTGTTTTAATTCATGTCCTCTCAGGAACAGTCGTGGATAAGGTTACCTCACACCACTATTTCTCAGCATTCAACATAATGTCATTTGTGTCCAAACTGACAGTTTTTCCATGTAATTTAAACACATAATGTACATACATGCTGAATAACTGAAATTCACGCACAGGCCTGCAACCGTGGCGTCAGAGATGAGGAAAACTATGTATGGATGGATGTATCAAATTTGTGAAATCACAGTTGCCAAATCCTTGCTCATTAATAATGACACAGACTACACACACATATTTTAAAATAAATGACTGTTTACCTGAAGAGATTTACATGTGGACAATTTGGGAAATTTCTCCCAAGTTTCTCATTTTGTCATTGTTCATTTTCATTGTATGTAACAACACTTCCAAAATGCGACCAGAAGTATGATGAATTCACATCAAAGTAATATGGAATTTCAAACAATGCAAGATGAAAAAATCTAAAAAAGCTATTTATGATGGCAGTTGTCATTAATACATGTTCCATTTTCACTGTGTTAACCGTAACTGTAGATGACATTTTAGCACTAACTGTGAGTACTATAGTATATTTTTGTAAGGAATGTGTAGCCCAGTAAATGAATAACTAACAAGAAACTTTTGGGTCTTCATCTTGAGTGGGTGTAGGTGTGGGTTGATAGGAGGAGACGGTGAGTCATTGGCTGACTGCATTTAAAAGGTAACCCCATACACAGAGATACAACTGGAACTCCACAGCTACACCTTCACTCTCCACAGCATCTCAGGTAAGACTCTGGTCCTCTGTGGTGATTCACCATTGAACTGCATCTCTTGACAGGACTGCTGTAGTATTATGAATCTTACCAAAAGACTAGCATTGTCATATTTTTATTGCAGATTGTATTGCTTCTGTTTTCTAGTCCTGTTTAATCCTCAGAAAGAGCTGTATTGGTCTCGCTGTGTGTGTGTGAGATGGTCAGAGATTCAGTGGTCTGTGGAATGTGTACAGGGTGTGTGTCTGGGTGTGCCTGAACAAAGTTCCTGCAAACCCTTCACAGCTCACCTCGTAATGTATAGTGCAGAGAGAAAATTATTTCCTGTTAGCACTGTAGGGGAAGTTTAACAGCTGTAGTGTTGCTAAGGGACAACAACACAACAAACAGCTGTTTTTCAGTCTTTTTTTAAAACCATGAGAATTAACTTTCTCTGACACCTTTAAGGGCAGTAAAATGGTTATTGACTTGCATTATTGCTTGTGATGACACTGAACTGGGCCTTTATCTACACAGTCCTACTAATCACTGTATCTATGACAACAATCACTTAGACCTTTGAAACGAAGGGTGGGGTTGTATTTTACAGTGGCTTAAAACACAGGTTGTATCTCCTGCTAACATGTTTCCATCTACTCATTGCTCAACTTGGATGATTACATGCGTTCTCTGTCCTCTGCAGGAAAATGGCTTTAGTGTCTGAGATTTTGACGAAACTTACATTGAGTTATGGAGGGGTAAGTTATTACAGCTGTAACATAAAATGTAACAAAATACACTTCTTTGTACGTTGAAGTGGCTATTAAGATTGATTGTTTGTATGGTTTTTTTTTTATTCTATCCATAATAAATAATAAATTTTCTTGATATATTTTCAGGAGAGAGAACCTAAATGCCCTACAGTGGTCCCAGTTTATAATTTTAACCCAGAGGAGGATGCAGCCAAAATAGAGACAGCCATCAAAACCAAAGGTAAAAGATTGTGCCATAAACACTTAACATTTGCATTGGAATCTGTAGATTTGATTTTGTACCACAGATTATATTTCTAGTGGAACAAAATAGAGTCCCCAGTGGCATTTTATAATTGTTTCACTGAAATGTTTGTTTCAGTGCCTTTATATTTGCTTAGCAGACAAACTGAGCTTTGGCTTTCAGCCTTACTACCTTAAACAGGATGCTCTTAATTAAAGTAGAATGGTTGGTGAGCCCTTCTCTGTTGAAATAGAATTGTAAATAATTTGTGGTAACTGCCAAATATGAGTCAGTGTCTTGTAAGTATTTGGGTAGAATCTTGAAATATATATATGATTTTGATTCAATAGAGGCTAAATAAAATGGATTTGTGTTAAACTGCCTGGTAAGATATAGGCACGGTCTATGATGCTGTAGTACTCACATTGCTATTTAATGAATATCAAGGCTCAGTTTGTGAATTAGTTTGATTGCACATATGTATGCCAGTAGTGTCAGTGTCTCATATTAGCTGATGACTATTTAATGATTTTATACTAGGAAATAAAAAGGTGCAATTAGTCCTTCAGGGCCTTATCTTAATGATACTCTATGGCTTTCTTTCTCGATCCCTAACTTCTCCTCTCATTCTTGCCTTCATTTATTCATTCAGGTGTTGATGAGCAGACAATCATTGACATTCTGACAAAACGTAGTTGCTCACAAAGGGGCGACATTGCGTTTGAGTATGAAAAACGGGGAAAGAAGGTACACACCATAATTATTTAATACAAAAATTGTGGACTATCTATTAAAAAATGGATTATCTTACCTTTATGAAGTACACTGATATGAATAAATATCTTGTGTATCAAAGTTCCAAACAACCTGACCCTGTTTGTGTTGTAGGATTTGGTAAGTGCCCTGAAGGGGGCCCTCTCAGGCTCTTTGGAGCAT
This sequence comes from Onychostoma macrolepis, assembly GCF_012432095.1. Taxonomy (NCBI): domain Eukaryota; kingdom Metazoa; phylum Chordata; class Actinopteri; order Cypriniformes; family Cyprinidae; genus Onychostoma; species Onychostoma macrolepis. The sequence continues at coordinate 31,335,334 of NC_081161.1, forward strand.
CTGATTCTGGGGTTGATGAAGAGTACAGCACAATATGACGCCTCTGAACTGAAATCATCAATGAAGGTATGTTTACATAGATCTGTAATTGTTTATGGACGCTGCTTGTTTACTGTTGCTTTCTGTTGAAGTATCAAAATTAAACTCATACTCCATATTTAATAATAATTTCTGAATAATGTAAGAATAGCATGAATAAAATAACCTATACACTACTGATCAAAAGTTTGGTCTCTTACCAATGCTGCATTTATTTGACCAAAAATAGTAAAAATGGCAATATTATGAAATGGCACTACAATTTAAAATAACTGTTTTCTTTTACTCATTACTCAAGTCTTCAAATTCTTTCATTATCACAGTAGAAAACAGTTGTGCTGCTTAATATTTTTGTGGAAGCCGTGGATACATTATTATTTTTATTTTTGATGAATTAAAAAGTTCAAAAGATCAGCATTTATTAGAAATGAAAATCAATTAAATTAATCCTTGCCGAATAAAAGCATTAATTACTTTCAAAACAACACAAAACAAAAGTCTTACTGACCCCAGAATTTTGGACAGTAGTGTATTCACATATCACTGTATTCATGTGACAGTATGTTGTTTTTTGCAGGGTCTGGGCACTGATGAGGAGAGTCTTATTGAAATGGTCTGCTCTCGCAATAAAGAAGAGCTCATGGAAATCAAGAAGGTTTACAGAGAGAGTGAGTGATGCTGGCCCTTAAAAGGCATAAAAAGCACACATACATTAGTATTCATGTCCCTTTCTTTTTCTTCTTTCAGTGTTTAAGAAGGAGCTGGAGAAAGATGTTTCTGGAGACACATCTGGTGATTTCGCTAAGCTGATCCTGGCCCTTGTACAGGTAACTTAATAGATTACTATAACAGTTATTTGTGGTAATTATGATCAGATTCCGCTTTGTTGCACAATATGCAGCAGGTACCGCCAATACAGTATAGTTTGCAAACTGCAAATTCTGCATTGCTGTACTCACACTTTATTCATTCATGTTCACAGGCCAAAAGAGATGAGCCGAGTAACGTTGTGGACTATGAGAAGATCGACAGTGATGCAAGAGTGAGTAGAGCCCTTTTAACTGAGGAAATTCAAATGATTCACAGTCATAGTGACAGTATATTTATTCAGCATGATTAAAATAATATTATGATATTATAAAGCCACTGTGCATTCAGATGACTTATGTTAGGAACGCTGGAATAACAAAAAGGTTACTTTTTGTAATCTTTTGGCAATTATAAAAATATTTAGGCTCTTTATGATGCTGGAGTCAAGAGAAAAGGAACTGATGTGACCACCTGGATTTCAATCTTCTCTGAGAGGAGTGTCCCACACTTGCAGAAAGGTGACACCTGAACAGAGCTGTATTTGAAGTCAATTGCCATTTTTATTGGCGCAACAACCTAACCAACACCTCTTTTTATCAGTGTTTGAAAGGTACAAGAGATACAGCCCGTATGACATTAAGGAGAGCATTCGAAAGGAGGTGAAGGGAGATCTGGAAAAATCCTTCCTCACACTAGGTATCTATCTATCTGTTCGTTCTTCACATAAGCTTTCAGAACACTTGGATATAGAGATGTATGGCAGATTTGATGATGGTTATGCCTGTCTGCACAATTACTCTTTCACAGTCTCACACTTTCTTTGGGAATCCCTTCTTCATGTCTTTTTAACATAATCACAAGCTGTTTGGTGAGGAACATTTTGTGGAAAGCCCTGTGGAAATGCACGTGGCAAGAAGCCAGAGGAGAACTGAAGAGAGACTCCTATCAAAGTCTTAAAAAAAAAAAACAGAACGTGTAACCATGTCCTTTATCTCTTAATTTATCTGTCTTTCTGCAGTTGAGTGCTTGGAGAACAAACATCTGTATTTTGCCAGCAGACTCGGTGACGCTATGAAGGTGAATATCTCATTTTGAATGCACGTCATTTGACATGTAAAGAGGTGACCTTGGCTGATTTTGAGTTGTGTTGATCAGTTTCTTCAATGGAAAAAGTGTGTCTATACCGAACATTTTGATTTTGATGTTCGCAGACTAAAAGTGTTAAAGACAAAGTCATAACTCGCATCATCGTCTCCCGCTGTGAAGTTGATCTCATGAAGGTCTGTGCAGAGTTTAAGAGGAAATTTGGAAAATCTCTGTACCAGACAATTTTAGTAAGTTTCCATTTGTCTCTTTTCTTTCTTATTGTTGTTATTCACCCCTCTTTTCTTTTCTTTCTGCTCTTAGTTTGCCTTCATTCAAGAAGCATTTTAATCAGAATGTTTCTCTTTGTCTTTTTCTCCTCAGGAGCACACCAAGGGTGACTACCAGAGAGCTCTACTGAACCTCTGTGGCTCAGATGACTAAACATCTGTAATCTTCTGCTGCACATGTCCAGCAGTGAAAACTTTCTGAAACGATTAGTTAAAAATGCAGTATTATTATAAGCATGCTTTGTGTTTTCTTATGTTTGATTGTGGTGTACTATTACTTAAACTGATCACATTTCACTCAAAGGAATACAGAATTTAGAATTTTAAAATAAGATTTTTTAATTGTTGTTGATATTAATAAAACACTTCTAAGTACTTGTGGTTTTTAAAATGTGATGTGGGTCTACGATTTGTCAGAACAAATTATTTGAGAACTCCTTCACCACTAGAGGTCACTACAATCATTCCTGTCGTTCCAAAAACTGTTTACCCAGCCAACATTGATATGTGGGCCCCATATGGGTTATACCCGGGCAGCATGGGTTCCATGTGGGCAAGGGCTGAAAATGGGCAATTTATGCGGGTCCCATGTGTGTTTCACAATGTGGGTCCCATATAGGTTTGAACATATGGGACCTTTATAGTTAACACACACACACACACATTCTTTTTTTGTATGAACTATCCTCCTCTGATACACCTAAATAGGCGTAATTCAACATTTTATGTTTTCCATATGCTCATTCTTCAGTCTCAAATAACAACAGAGGGGATCTACTAGCTTGACTTTTTTTATCTTGTAGTGGTACAATGCAGGTTATCTTTGTAACACAGAGTCCAAATGCATGCTTTCATGAGAATTGTGGCATTACAATGTGAGATGTCAGCCCTATAGTTTAGCTTCCATGAGCAGCACATCCTCAGATATGTAGCCTTCACACCTCAACAAGTAGCCTTTGAGAAAGGGATGCTTACGCTATGTCAACCAGACTGAGGATGGTTCATTTATTTCAAAAAGTGGAACTTTCATTTTCATAATCTAGATTCATTGCATGTAAAGTAAAGCATTTAAAAAGTTTTTTTTGTTGTTCTTTTAATTTTGATAATTAAAGCTTACAGCTCATGAAAATCAAAAATCCAGTATCTCAAAATATTAGAATATTTACATTTGAGTTTCATTAAATGACCATCCCTACAGTATAAATTCCGGGTATCTCTTGTTCTTTGAAACCACAATAATGGGGAAGACTGCTGACTTAGCAATGGTCCAGAAGACAATCAATGACACCCTCCACAAAGAGGGTAAGTCACAGAAGGTCATTACTGAAAGGGGCGGCTGTTCACAGAGTGCTGTATCAAAGCATATTAAATGCAAAGTTGACTAGAAGGAAGAAATTAGGTAGGAAAAGGTGCACAAGCAACAGGGATGACCGCAAGCTTGAGAATACTGTCAAGCAAAGCCGATTCAAACACTTGTGAGAGCTTCACAAGGAGTGGACTGAAGCTGGAGTCCTCTTTTCAGATAAAAGTAAATTTTGCAGTTCATTTGGAAATCAAGGTCTGGAGTCTGGAGGAAGACTGGAGAGTCACAGAATCAAAGCTGCTTGAAGTCCAGTGTGAAGTTTCCAAAGTCAGTGATGATTTGGGGTGCCGTGACGTCTGCTGGTGTTGGTCCATTGTGTTTTATCAAGTCCAAAGTCAATGCAGCTGTCTACCTCGAGATTTTGGAGCACTTTATGCTTCCATCTGCTGACAAGCTTTATGGAGATGCTGATTTCCTTTTCCAGCAGGACTTAAGCACCTGCCCACAGAGCCAAAACCACTTCCAAGTGGTTTGCTGACCATGATATTACTGTGCTTGATTGGCCAGCCAACATGCCTGACCTGAACCCCATATGGAATCTATGGGATATTTTCAAGAGAAAGATGAGAAACAGTCGATCCAACAATACAGACGAGCTGAAGGCTCAATAGTGCCTCAGCAGTGCCACAGGCTGATCGCTTCCATGCCACACCTCACTGATGCTGGAGTTTGTGCCCCGAACAACTAGTCTCATTCGGCTGTGGACAAATCCAGTCTGTCCGGTCTACATTCCTCCGTGAATGAGCCTTAAATTGGACTAAATACTTTAATGAATAAAACAGGATAGAAACTAATAATAATAGATGTTACTACATGCAGTTAACAAAAGTAATATTAGGGGGAGACCGGGGATGAAAGTAACACTTTTTGTTTGAGCATCAGTAACTCAGTGTTTTTGTGCTAGATCTCTCAAACTTTGATTAACAGTAGCCACATTTGTCTGCTACAAATAAAACTCACTTGGACGTGTACTGCATAATCACAGATTATGTGATTTAAGGTCAAATACAAAGAGTTCTGTAGAACCTGGTCGAAAAGAACGCACACACAGGTGCTGCGGTCCAATTTGCCTACTTATACTATGCCCTAAAAGTATGTACTCTTTTTGTGAAGAAAAAGTACATACTTTTGAGTATGTAGCAGAATAGTAGGCAAGCTTTGGGACATACTACTTCGTCATAGCTGCTTCTTTAACAGACGCTCTGTTGCTTAGTTACGTGCATCCTGTCACTGTTTAAACTGCCCTGTTAATCATCTTATCACAGTTAACATCATCCACATTTCCTTTAATTTGATTTCCTAACCTACTGGAGAGAAATAAAGAAGCACATCGCGGGTCTTTCACGCCAAGAACTCTGCTCATGTGTTTGCATAATGATGCATTTAAAAGTTAATGACCAAACGTATCATTATAAAAGTTCACAGTGTTGCTGCAGATGAAATATAACGTGGATAGCATTAAATTAATATTTTTTAATCAGGTTAGACATTGATTATTTATCACTCAAATCACTTTCTCTACCTGTCCATTGGTCTCGCATATCTGCCATGTTTGTAGTTTTTTAAAGGGGTGGTTTACTGCGATTTCACTTTTTTCATTTTAAATAGTGTGTAATGTTGCTGTTGGTGCATGAACAGTATCTACAAAGTTGCTGCGCTGAAAGTTCAAAGTAAGCGGAGATATCATCTTTTAAAAATCAGGAAGTTTAATGCCTACAAAAACGACTCATATGGGACTACAACGGGATACTTCCCGGGTTGCATACGTAAAAAACCCATCAAACCCCTCCCTCCGGAACATGCCAAAGAGGGGGCAAGGCCATGTTCTGCGGCTTTGTCGAAGAGGAAGAGTTGTAGTGGAGAGTTGTAGTCATGCCATCGAAACGGTGTTATTTTCACCCAGCTGTCAGGTCTTCTGTGTTCGGGCTTCCTACGGATGCTGTAGTTCGTCAACAATGGTTAAAATTTATGTTTGATTATGTTCCTGACAATTACAATCCTAATTTAGCTCTCTGTGCTGCGCATTTTACGGAAGACAGGTTCCAGAATCTACACGAGTTCAATGCCGGATTCACACAGAAACTATTACTAAAACATGGAGCAGTTCCAACTTTAAAACCAGAGGCAGCAGTTGTTGGGCCACAACCTGCAAGTAAGATTTAATCATTTTAAATGTATTTGCATGTATAATTTCAGACATAATGTTTTAGTTTTATCAAGGACGTAAACAAATGCCAACGCTGGCTTTAGTAGCCAGTTAGTTAAATGCTATTTCGTGTGTCTTTGACAAACGCGTACAAACATTTTGGAGCCGAATTTGTAATTATGTACTAATTTTGTAAATGTATTTTCCATGTATACTTTATGACGTAATTTTTCGATTTGATCAAGACCGTAAACACAAGCCAACGCTGTTTGGTTATAGTAGCCAGTTAGTTCGATGCTATTTTGTGTGTATAAGACAAACGTGTACAAACTTCAAAAAATTATATGTAATCACAACAGCAAACTTCCATTCAGAAACGTTTGTAAGAGCCGTGCTTGCGGAAGTTCTGCTTGACTCTCTTCATTACCGCTTTCTGGGTCTGATTCTGGCTGAAACTAAACATACGGCAATATTGACACCATTATTTACATTTGACCGCAGCACATGCGACTGTCGCCCGTGAAGGTAATGGGCGTGAAGTTTCCGGACAATGTGCAGTACGCAGTTTAGCCAATCACAACACACCGGCCCAACTAACCAATCTGAGCCCATCGCCTGTTTCTGAGGGAGTGGTTTCAGAGAATCAGGAAGTCAACCGGCCGTTCAAATGACAGAGGAGAAAGCGGCTTACAATAAAGGTGAAATATATGAAAAATAAGGTGTTTTTTAACAAACGAAACACGAAGACATGTTATATTGCACCCTATAAACGCAATCAAGCTAAGAAAAAAAGCAGTAAACCACCCCTTTAACACGTTTTATGCGTGTTTGTAGTTCTGATCTATTTCTCGTCCACAGCGCAATGTGTTGTCGGCACTGATCTATTATAGATCAGTGGTTGTGGGCAATATTAGCCGTTAGAGTGTGCATCGATCTGCACTTCGAATTCTAGCCGGAAGTAGTAGAGCATCCGGGAATCTTTGGCATACTTTTTTAAACATACTATGATTTGGGACATACTAATTCTATTTTCGAATACTATTTAGGACGGATAGTATGCGAATTGGGACGCAGCAATAATCTTAAATCAGAACATCCTACTGAGTTCCTCCCTCCATGCTGTGTCGTAAAAATGAACAAATGACCAACACAATGCCACAATTCTCTGACTAGCGTCCGGCCATACTCTCCTTATTACCTCGAGAGACTCGTAAACCATGATAAGTTTGAGGATGAAATGACCGCGCTACATCTGCACGGAGTTAACAACAAAGAACTACTTCTTTGGAGAGGTTCCAGAATCAGAGCGTTCACGATACTGCGACCCCGCATACCATAAACTACCTTCTGATAAACAAAAAAGCGACTGACTTACAGCTTCGTCTGAGCTAAGATCACCAGAGCCACACAACGTGATACTCCTAATGACCTCGAGACCTCAGCTTTGGTCTCCCGCCTTCCAAAGGAATGCGCTCTTTTTCTCTCCTGCAAAAGAGAACCCAAACTTTTATGGACTTTGCCAAAAGGACAATCAAGAAAAGACTGCTGCTATTAAAGCAATATACTCAAGAGACAATATATATATGAATGTGGTATTTTATGTTTTGTTTATCTTGCTGTGGTTATTAGAACTTAGGATATTTTAATCTATGACTTAACCCGCTTAGTAGGTAAAATTATAGGTATTCGATATGACAAATACCTCATGTTTGATGTCTTATATATATGCTTGGTGTTTTATTTTATGCATGGTGTGTTTTAGTTTGATCTTTGCCTTATAACTGTCTTTTTGAATAGATAGCCGTGTGTAGTATTGGGTTAAAGCTTATCTCAAATGCCAGAAGTTGAAATAACTTTATATGTCGATTTTCAGTCTCGTATGAACGATGAATACTTTTATAAGAAGTTATTAAGAAATGTGCCTCACATGATGGATGAAACATTAAGATAATGTATGCACGGAGAGAAGCCGTGCTGGGCGGGGCTCCACCCTACAGAGACAATGTGATTGGATCAGACAGTGTATAGGATGGACTCACATCAGTCCGATAAAAACAGACACCCAGCTTTGGAAAAGCTGCGGAAGAAAAAAAAACTGAGCTGGAAAACTTGGCTGCTTGGAAACTTTGGTCTCGCCTCACCCACCTACAGACTTAACATCTAGCTGATCATCTCAAAGGACATCTCAAAGGACACTCTGTCCATGTCTGACCAAAGTAACTTGCAAAGCCTGCAGCTTAAGAACTTCAAAGCCTTGCCATTCGCGCGCTGCCAGGAAGCCACCAATCCAAAGAGGATTCCCGAGTGACGTCACGTGACCACGACACATCAGCGCGAAAGTCTGGGATTCCCTCAAGAAGAACAGCCTTCAACTCAACTCAAAGCAAGTAAACAAACAAACAATCTCTATTTGCTGAGCTGACTTGAATGAATCTTTAAAAGATAACGATAGTCGAGTCTTCTGTTTGTGACGTCTTCAGGTCGTCTTTATTCTCAGGAAAGAGAATAGCCTTAAACTTTCTTCAAACTGCTTTCATCTTGCCAGAACATGTGTATGTGTGTTTATGTGTTTTGTATTGTATCCTAGAATAAACTCTCGATTCATTTTTAATGGATGGTCTGGTGCCGTGATTTTCAAATCTTAAATTATTTGCCAAAGATCATGTTAGTGCTCAAAATTTCCCAACCAATTCTGTATTATTATCGCGGCCACGAGGTAAACAGGATTGCTAAAATATACTGGTTTAATGCTCGCTGGCTCGAGTCGTTAAGAAAGTATAAATTATACATTTTGATTAATACCAATTAATCAGATCCAGCGAATCTCTATGATTCGATTTCCTAAAGCTAAAATTCAAAATAAAAGCTTAAATGAAGAGCTAATTAGTTGTAACACAGGCTGGGGATAGATGTAACAGTGTGAAGTAATTTGCTGAAATAAGACCCACACTTCCAATTTATGCAAAAACTTGATTGAAGAACAAAGAATCAGTTTTGAATAAAGTGAACAATTTAAAGTGACAAAAACATTATACTGTATTCCTTTTAGGACTTTAAATTTAGCACAAAAACAATTGCTGTGTGAGTGAGTGAGTGTGTGTGTGTGTGTGTGTGTGTACTGTATTCAGTCACTAGCTGTGTTGCCATCTACCTATGTTTATGTGAATTTTGGAATATCACATAAAAAAATGCTGGATCGAAATGTCAAGATGCGCATAAATTCTAAACGTGCACAAAAAAAACGTACGTGCTTTGAGGCGGATAGTGTTTTTAATCCAATAAGATGATATGTGCATTAACTATGATGGAAACACATTTTACATAAATCCTTGATGTGCAACAAAAACCTCACATGACTTTGCTGCTTAGGCCTTTATCACACTTCCGCATTCGAAAAGCGGAAGATTCAAATAGTAGCGTAAAAGAACTTCCGCTGCAGCCTCTATCAGTGGCGGTGCCCATAGCACGGCATTGTTGTGGATTATTTCTGTAGAATTCAGCACATATACGTCTTCTAAAGACACCAGTCTCAGTTTACAACAATTAATTGAGTATTATGAAATGAAGGAATATGTTGTCACGATATCCCGATGCGTATTTCGTGACTGAAACTGGAGCGCGCGAGCCATGCTGTATGCAATTCTTCACAGTCTGATCACCTTATTTTATTACAGAACAGCGAGAAAACTATACAAACAACATATGAGGATGTGATTGGATAACTGGATTCATTGGAATCGTCATAAGGAGTTGGTTGTAACATTTTTAAAACATTTTTAACGAACCGTTTCAACTATCCCCACCCCAAACAGCCATAACATAAGCTAACTGTTTTAGCACGTGAGTTTTAAGTTAGCATGAATGCAAAGTATCAAGTTAAACTAGAGAATGTCATGCTGTGGTTGAAACGAAGCACAAGATGAAGGGATGATGCAAAACAGAGTCTTCAATGATAAATCCTTGAACAGAACACGGGAGAACGGCGGAGACAATGGCCACAACACAACATTAAAGCAAGACAAGGGAACTGAGGAAAACACAGGGCTTAAACACATGGTACGTAATCAGGGAGAACTGAAACAGGTGAGAAGTAATAAAGGACAATAAGGAACTCAGGTGCAAGGAATCATAAAGCAATCAAACTAAACAAGAACAGGAAACCAGGGGCCTGTACCATGAAGCCGGTTTATCTGGCTAGCCAGGTAAGTTTCAGTTTAGTTTGCACCGATCCTGGGTTTTAGGTACCATGAAAATGGCTTGGCTTTTAGCTGCGTTCATTGCCATAGTAACTTCCACTCCACAGCTAACCTGCTCCGGGGCATAGTATGTTCTGAGTTGGAGATCTCAAACTGAAATTGGACCAATCAGATGTGAGCAAAGTGACACATGTCTGACACTCCCCCAGTTTCTCTTGCTTCAAATTAAAGGTCTGGCCATAAACAATTTGTCTAGCCAAAACCAAAAATTGAGTTATTTTATGTGATTTATATAATTATGATTTATATTATATTAATCCACACACAAGCAATTTTAGTTTAACAGTTACCACAAATCATTTATTTTAAATTAATGTTAATATATACAGATCATATATAATATAAATAAGTTGTAGAATCAATAGATAATGCTTTAAAAATGACTACATGTGACCTTACATGTTCGAGTCTCTATCGCTGTATATTTCCAACTATATAAACTATCAGTGCAGTTACAAGTGAAACTTGTTAAATTAAAGCAAGATAATTTCTTTTAGTTGTCCTCTGTCATGAACAAGTACTTTTTTCATTGTAAATGCATTGAAATTCATCATATTATTCAATCTCTTAACCTTTAGCAAAACCTTTAACCTATAACCAAGGCTCGTGATTGGCTGATCGCCAGTGATGTCACACATTCATGTGCACGCGCTCCACAAACTCAGGATCATAAATGCTGATGAAACAGTGGACCACTTATTTTGGTCATGTCAATACACTCAGGAGTTTTGGTATGATATTGGTGCTTTTGTTAAGTTGAAGCTTTTGCCAGAATTTTTTATACAAATGAGAAATATTATATTTGGGTATTTTGACTCAGACCCCACAAAAGAAAATATTTGTTTTATTATAAATTTACTTCTTTTCTTAAGCAAATTTTATATTCATAAATGCAAATTCTCAAATTGTAAACCTGTCTTTGTGGTCTTTTTAAGAGACATGGAGAATTATATTAATTTGATTTCAGTATCTAATAATAAGAAAGCTATGAAGACTTTGCTCTGCACTTAAAGTTTTTGTGTAGGAAGTCTTATGTCAAACAATGGCCCTTTATTGCATTTGTTATTATTATTATTTTTTTATTATTATAATTTTTTTTTGTGTGTATTTTTTACTGTTTTATTTTATTATTGCCTGTTCAAGTGTTATGTGGGTATTTTGTATTTTGTACTATTTTGTATGTTCTTGATTTCAGCAATAAAAAAAAAAAATCAAGCCTGAGTTGACAAAGAAAGTTGATGATCAGCATCATGGTACCAACAAAGCTGGATTGGAGTGGTTTGGTTGTGTCAACTCGAAACTAATCCTGTAACTCTCAGTTTGTTCATCTACCATCATGGTACAGGCCCCAGGAACACAAACAGGGGCAAAACAGACCATAAACGTGACAGAGAAACAGCTACTTTAGGTTATGTAAGTCAAATAATTGTAACTATAACACAGTGATTGCTAGGCAAAAAAATAATCTTAATGAAAAAAATTACTTTCTTTCCTGAAAATCAGTTTTTTGGTCGTAAAATCTACAAGGTTGCTTACATTCATGCCACTTCTCCTGTTGATAATATCACCACAGCTCCTTTCTGACTTATCAAACTGACAGTGTTACAACTAACCCCGTGTTACAACACTCCCCGGGGGCCTGTACCATGAAGCCGGATTAGCTGGCTAGCCAGGTAAATTTCAGTTTAGTTTGCACCAATCCTGGGTTTTAGGTACAATGAAAATATCTTGGCTTTTAGCTGCGTTCATTTCCATAGTAACTTACACTCCACGGCTAACCTGTTCCGGGGCAGAGTATGTTCTGAGTTAGAGATCTCAAACTGAAATTGGACCAATCAGATGTGAGCAAAGTGACACATGTCTGACACAAAAAAGTCACTCCCCCAGTTTATCTTGCTCTAAATTAAATGTCACTAGTACTAAAAAAATTGTCTAGCTTTAATTACTAATGCTGGGTACACACCACAAGATAATTGAGCTGATTTTGGGCCGATTTCTCCCCTTCCGACAATCCTAGGTAATGTCCCGATTATCTTGGTGGATCTAAAGATTATCTTATCAAATTTTCCTGTGGTGTGAGATGTGTTAAGAGTGACTGAATCTGCTCGGAAGAACGTCGGAGGTGCCCCGGTAGTGAATCGTAAATATTCAACATGTTGACGATCAGAAATCCTGATGTGTGGGCGGGTATGATCTGCAGATTATCACGTGAAACGAAACAATATCCAATCAGAAAGTGATCTGACAGAAGACGGAAGCATAACAAACGCTGTCATTTCGCAGCACAAAAGGATTTGGACACTATCATCGCAATTTCTTCCTGCCATTACCAAAGACTGGGACTTTAAAGCCTTAAATCTATTCTTTGAATAATTTGTAATTATTTATACTTGTTTAAGAAAATGTAATTTAATTATTGCTTTTCCTTTTTTATTTTATTTATTTATTTATTATTGTTTTGTGTTTGTTTTATTATTGTTTGTTTATAAATTTGATATAATTTATATGTTATTGCCCTTGTATGTTCTTTGTTCTAAAATTGCAATTTAAAAAAAAAAGAAGTTTATTTTCAAGTCTCCAGAGATTTTGAGAGATTTCCCATGTTCACAGTCGGGACTCTAGTTGAAAATCTGTTGGTGTGTTGTGTGCTGTCTTTATCACATCGCAGCACACCACACACTATAGGAGCAAAACGGATAAATCTTGGATTTTTTTGTCCTCATGTTGGTGGTCTCTCACATTTTGAAAATCTTATAAGATTTTAAAAATCTTTTAGAGTGTACCCAGCATTAGAGTTATTTTATATGATTTAATGATATGATTTATATATTATTAAAGCAATTTTAGTTTAAGAGTTCTTATAAATTATTTATTTTAAATGAATGTTAATATATACAGATTGTATGTAATATAAATAAGTTGTAGAATCAATAGATAATGCTTTAAAAATGACTACATGTGACCTTACATGTTCGAGTCTGTATCGCTGTATATTTCCAACTATATAAACTAATTTAACAAGTTTCACTTGTGACTGCACTGATAAAGCAAGATAATTTGTTTTATTTGTCCTCTTTCATGAACAAGTACTTTTTTCATTGTAAATGCATTTAAATTAATCATATTCTTCATGTATATACATATATATACATAGATGCCTCATTAGCGATGGTTTCTATGAGCCGCTATACTTAAGGATCAAATTTATATATCTATGTATATACATCTAAGTTCCAGAGCCGTTGACGCATCACGCGCCGGATGTTGTGGATGAGCTCAGGATGGTTGGACATTGCGGTGTATCAAAGGTAAAAAATTATATAAATACTGTTCAGTTTCTCGCACAAACCGATCGTTTCGTGAATTAGGACATCAATGTGTCGTCACGAGCCACAAGGTTTAATTTGGATTTGTGTGTGCATGTTTTTTTTCTCTCAAAGATTGTGTGCCCATTGACTGGCATTATAGGACTGCCAGACTGCAACGGTTTGAGTTAAAAATCTTCGTTTGTGTTCTGAAGAAACAAAGTCACCTACATCTTGGATGCCCTGGGGGTAAGCAGATAAACATAAAATTTCCTTTTTGGGTGAACTATCCCTTTAACCTTTAGCAAAACCTTTAACCAAGGCTCGTGATTGGCTGTTCACCGGTGATGTCACACATTCATGTGCACGTTCTCCACAAACTCAGGACCAAAGTTGTTGATCAAAGAGTTGAAAGTTGATGATCAGCATCATGGTACCAATAAAGCTGGATTGGAGTGGTTTGGTTTTGTCAACTTGAAACTAATCCTGTAACTCTGAATTTGTTCATCTACCATCATGGTACAGGCCCCCGTCTCCCGCTAGATGTCACAAATGGGGACGCCACATAAAGCCCAAAAAGCATTGTCCATAATAACCAATCACAGGCGATTCTGTTATGCTCAATAAGTGGCGTTCAGATTAGTTATCGCTGAAATCTCTGAGCTTTGTTCAGGACGAGCGCGTGCTAAATGAATTCTGACTGAAACTTGCGAATTCTCTCATCAGCAACAAAGTGCAGATGTATGAATTACTTAAAAGATTAATTTATCATACAGTGTATGGACAGCTTCATTGATTATAACAGGAATTTTGAGTGCTTAAACTCTGGCTATAGACTAAAGTCAGTTATAATATTCTATAATTCGAATGTTCGCAATTGTGGGGTTGGGGATTCTGGTTAGGGGGACCCCCCAAGAGCTATGACACACTTCGAACACTGATTGTGCCATACACAACTGTAAGTTATATCAACATCATAGTAATATGGTGATTTCGCAGAGATGTAGGCCCTATTTATTATAAATGTTACTATTATTATACCCTTATTAAATATTGGGAAATGTGCCACCTTTATAGAGGCTTATTTCCAACTTTTTGCATGTGTGATTGCCTGCTTTTTCTTCCTCTTCTTTTTCCTCTCTCCTCAGGTTTGGAACATTATGAGTTCATTATGAGTACTAAATGAATATAGAATTTTAATTTTGGAGTGAACTATCCTTTTCATGGCTGTAAATTTACCAGTTGCATCCTAGCTCAAAATCAGTGCATTATTGTTAAATGTGCATTGACATACAGTATTACCACCAGGGCCGTTTCTAGCCATTTTGACGCCCTAGGCGAAATCCCTATTAGCCTACACCCCCATCGCCCCCATCCCCCCTTACACAACTCCCACACCCAAACAAGATAATTAATATTACATACAAAATAACATAAAACTGATTATGTAAACACTCAAATCTTAAATAACAACATTGATAAATTAGGCCTATTTGTAAATTGACTGTTAAGATAAAACATTTTGCACAATTTATTATACTATTATAGCCACTAAAAAACGCATGAATAAATGCTCACCAAGGCTGTATTTATTTAAACAAAAATACAGTAAAACTGGTAATAATATGAGATATTACAATTTAAAATAACAGTTTTCTATTTTTATATAATTTAAAATTGATTCATTACTCAAGTCTTCAGATTTATTCATTTTCGTTGTAGAAAACAATTGTGCAGCTTAATTTTTTTTTTTTGTGGAAGCCATGATACATTTGTTTTAGTATTTTTGATGAAAGTACAAAAGAACAGCGTTTATTTGAAATGAAAACCAATTTACTGCATCCTTGCTGAATAAAAGCATTAATTTCTTACAAAACAACACAAAACAAAAGTCTTACTGACCCCAGAATTTTGGAAAGTAGTGTATTCACATATCACTGTATTCATGTGACAGTATGTTGTTTTTTGCAGGGTCTGGGCACTGATGAGGAGAGTCTTATTGAAATGGTCTGCTCTCGCAATAAAGAAGAGCTCATGGAAATCAAGAAGGTTTACAGAGAGAGTTGGAAAAGACTCTCCAAGGACCACAGCTGGAGAATTGCAGAAAATAGTCTCGGGATCAGAAAACCTTAAAAAAATTGTCAAACAGCACCTACATCACCACATGTTGTTTGGGAGGGTTTCAAGAAAAATTCTCCTAACTCATCCAAAAACATACTCCAGCATTTTCTGTTATCAGACACGACTGGAACTTCAAATGGGACTGGCTTCTATGGTCAGATGAAACTAAAAAAAATGAGCTGTTTAGCAGCAAACACTCAAGATGGGTTTGGTGAACACAGGGATAAAAAGTACCCCATGTGTACAATGAAATATACTGCTGTATTTTTGATGTTGTGGGCCTATATTTCTGCTGGAGGTTTAGACACATGGCATCATGGATTCTATCAAATACCAACAGATAAAATATCAATAAGTGACTGACTCTGTTAGAAATCTTATAATGGGCCATGTTTGGATCTTCCAACCGTACAATAATGCGAACAAAAACCTCAAAAACAACACAAAAACCAAGCTTCTGCTGGCCATTCCAGTCCTCTGACCTGAACCCTGTAGAAAATGAGTGAACTGAAGAGGAGAAGCACCAACATGGAGCTGTGAATCTAAAGGGTCTGGAGTGATTCTGGATGAAGGAATGGTCTCTGATCTCTTGTCAGGTGTTCTCTAACCTCATCAGGCATTATAGGAGAAAATTTAGAGCTGTTAAACTGGCAAATGGTGGTTTCAAAAAGTATTGAATAAAAGGGTGCCGTTAATTGTGGCCAATGTGTATTTGAGAAAAACATTTATTTCATAATGATATTTCCCCCCATTTTAAATTTTTATTATCCAATGAAAGGTTAGATTTTTGTGAATTTTTTTAATAAAAGATCAAAAGTATTACCAATGTAGATACATTTTCACAGCCTTCTTTGACCATATTTACCATGGGTGCTGATATTTTTGGCCATGACTGCAGGCTATGTATAATTTTAAAATTTCATTTGTGCGGTACAAGAACTCTCAGGTTACTCACTCAGGATACTTATACTTACTCGGCAGCGGAACAAGGAAAATGAAGAATAGGCTATCTGGGCATAAGCGGAACATGGAATGTGAAAAATGAAGGTGTGTTCAGCTCCAGCTTGTGGGATAAGGTAGTATTTTCTTTTTTTGTTTGTTTGTTTTTTGCTATTTTGTTTTGGTACCCTGTACTTTATTTTCCGCATTCCGCTTAGTCTCATTTAGCCATAGACAAATCCAGTTCATCCAATCCACATTCCACACATTGAATGCTTTGGTTGGTTCAAGGCCTTAAATTGGAGTAAATAAATTAATAAATAAAATAGGACAGAAGTTAACAACAATAGATCCCTATATTCTAACCCTAACATCATGCCATAAATACAGACAAATACAAGGTTGTCAAGCTACTCTTATAGTAATTTACCTTGCAGTTATCAACATCATTGAAATATGGTGATTTGGCATGAATGTGTTTGTTACAAATGTTATTATTATTATACTGTACTGTGGTTTACATGTGTTTAGGATAGCCTGTTTTTTATTCTGTAGTTTTAATTAACAGTTTTCATTTAATTTAAATAAAATGTTAATTCAATAAGTGCTTGATGAAAAGTTAATATCTGTCACAAATCCTGTCCATGCACTCACCACCAGAGATCACCCGCTCACTACTATAGACTCTTGCATCACACTAACTGTTTCACTTCACCCCGGACAACAGTTCCCATCATCCATTGCACTGATTACACACACACAGCTGAATCCAATCAGACATGCTACAAAAGCCATGGACTTCCTCTTTCTCACTGCTGAGTATTGTAGCATTATCGCTGTCTTTGCGCAGCTACACTACAGAGCCTGTTCGTTAGCCATTGCTTATTTTCTAGTCCTAGTCTCAGTCTAGTTCTTTGCTTGGATTACCTGTGTTTTGATTATTGCCTGTTTATTTTGGATTGCTCTATCGTCTTGCCGTTTGGACTCTGTTTGCTCCTGCCTGAACCATTGCTCGTGTTTACGGATTATCTCTCGTTTTGCTCCCTGGATTACATTTGCCGATCGAAGACCCACGCTTGCCCTTGGTTTACTCTTGTGTCTTGCCCATGCCATACCCGTTTGCTGTTGTTCGACCCTGCCTGTGTTTTGACCATGTTTATGAATAAAGATCTGCAGATGGATCCGAACGCTTCCTCTGTTCCTTCCGTAACAATATCAATGTCTTACATAAATTAGGTGTTAACTTTTTGTAGATGTTATTTTTGTTGAAGGGTAGTTCATCCAAAAATGAAAATGATGTCATAATTTATGATGTTATTCCAACCCTATTTGAGTTTCTTTTGTCTGTGGAATGTAAAAAAAAAAAATATATGTCTGTGTCTTTTGTCCATACAGCAGAAATCAATGGTAACCAAAATGGTTTTGTTATACAAACACATTCTTCAAAAGGCAAGGCAAGGCAAGGCAAGGCATGTTTATTTATATAGCACATTTCATACACAATGGTAATTCAAAGTGCTTTACATAAAAGGAAGTGAAATAGTCATTAAAAATAATAAGAAATTAAAAATAATAAAAATCACAACAATAAAAACAAAGTGATTTAAAAATTGATTTTAAAGAAATTTAAAACATTTAACAATAGAAAGTGATTATACATAGTGCAATCAGTTCGGACGTAGCACAGTGCTCATTCAACAAATGCACAGCTAAACAGATGAGTTTTGAGTCTGGATTTAAAAGTGGCTAATGTTTTAGCACATCTGATCTCTTCTGGAAGCTGGTTCCAACTGCGGGCGGCATAATAGCTAAAAGCAGACTCCCCTTGTTTTGTGTGAACCCTTGGTATTTCTAACTGGCTCGATCCTAATGATCTGAGTGGTCTGTTAGGTTTATATTCAGTGAGCATATCTCCAATGTATTTAGGTCCTTGGCCATTTAGAGATTTATAAACGAGTAAAAGTACTTTAAAATCAATCCTAAATGTAACTGGAAGCCAGTGTAAGGACCTGAGGACTGGTGTGATATGCTCAGATTTTCTGGTTCTAGTCAGAATCCTGGCAGCAGCGTTCTGGATGAGCTGCAGCTGTCTAATGGTCTTCTTTGGAAGGCCGGTGAGGAGACCATTACAATAATCCACCCTGCTGGTGATAAAGGCATGAACCAGTTTCTCCAAGTCTTGACTGGAAACAAAACATCTAATTCTTGCAATGTTTTTGAGATGATAGTATGCTGATTTAGTTACTGCTTTGACATGACTACTAAAACTAAGGTCTGTCTCCAGAAACACCCCAAGATTTTTGACTTGGTTTTTAGTTGATTGACCCCTAGAGTCAAGGTATGCATTCACCTTGATAACTTCATCTTTGTTTCCAAATGCAATGACTTCAGTTTTCTCCTTATTTAACTGAAGAAAGTTCTGGGACATCCAACAGTTTATTTCATCAATGCATTGGCAGAGGGAGTCAATGGGGCTGTAGTCATTTGGAGATAAGGCTAAGTAAATCTGGGTATCATCAGCATAGCTGTGATAGAACCAAATTGCCTTTCTCATTATTTGACTTAGTGGGAGCATATACAGGCTAAACAAGAGCGGTGCAAGAATTGAGCCTTGTGGGACTCCGCATGTCATGGACGTCCACTTAAACTTATGCTCTCCTATACTCACATAATAACCTCTCCCTTCTAAGTATGACCTGAACCATTTGAGTACCATCCCAGAAAGCCCGATCCAGTTTTCCAGTCTCTCTAGAAGTATGTTATGATCAACCGTATCAAACGCAGCACTAAGATCTAGTAGTACCAGAACTGATATTTTGCAAAACATCAATTTGTATCATCCTAGCTCACAATCAGTGCTTTTTGGTCAAATGTGCATTTCTGTGTGACAAAATGCAATATTACCATTGTTAATTGCATTAGCAGTATTCTGTAATATCTGTTATTTAATTTAGGATTTAATTTATTTATTTAAGGTCTAATGTAAATTACTACAAGAGTAGCTTGTCAACCTTGTATTTGTCTGTATTTATGGCATGATGTTAGGGTTAGAGTATAGGGGTCTATTGTTGTTGGCTTCTGTCCTATTTTATTTATGAATTTATTTTCTCCAATTTAAGGCCTTGACCCAACCAAAACATTCAATGTGCGGAATGTGGACTGGATTAACTGGATTTGTCTATGGCCGAATGAAACTAAGCGGAATGCGGAAAATAAAGTAAAAAAAACTACCCTATTCCACAAGCTGGAACTGAACACACTTATGGCTTTTAGCTCAAGTATCCTTAATTTTTCACGTTCCATGTTCCGCTTATGCTCAGATAGCATATTCTTCATTTTCCTTGTTCCGCTCATGAGTAAGTATAAGTATCCTGAGTAAGTTTCCTGAGCTTTAGACTCAGCCAGAAGCCAAAATCCTTGAAGTGCAAAGAACTGCATGAAAAGTATCAGGTTTATGATGGTACGCTCATTTTATGTTAATATTTTATCTTAAGCAACAGCTGTGTTTAAGTGACTATCTGAACTCATCAAGAGGAGTCCTTTATCAGACATTCTGTGATATGACCACTGCGGGCGGCGGCTGGACGCTGGTGACCAGTGTTCATGAAAACTACATGAATGGAAAGTGCACTGTTGGAGATCGCTGGTCTAGTCAGCAGGGCAGTGACCCAAACCGGCCTGATGGTGACGGGACGTGGGCAAACACAGTCACGTTCGGAACAGCAGAAGCTTCTACAAGTGATGACTATAAGGTATTTTTAGTACATTTATGGTTTTACAACCCTAGTTAAATAGGAGCAACATAAACGACACAAAGACGCTAGACAGACAATCAAAAGATGTTTATGAGGAATTTGAAATGACAGTTTGTTTCCTTTATGTCACAGAATCCCGGATACTATGACATTGCAGCAAAAGATGTGTCTGTGTGGCATGTTCCTAATAACGCTGATTTGGAGCAGTGGTCACCTACCTCCCTCTTGCGATACCACACTGAAAATCACTTCTTAAACCTCTACGGAGGAAACCTTTTCAATTTATTTAAGGTCAGATAAACTTTGATACGACTTGTGAGTTAGAAACATTCACAAAAAATTGACAAAAAAAAAAGAAAAAAAAAAAAACTAAAATTTTGTGAAATTAGAAAAAAAAACATTTTTATCTTCATTTTCCCAGAAATTCCCTGTGAGGTTTGGAGTAGGGGCCTGCATCACTGATAATGGACCTGCTATTCCAATAGTGTATGATACCGGAAATGTGGATTTCAACAAAAATCTGTATGGTCCCCATTCAAGAAGTATGGCAATACTTCTAGAGCCAGAATATTTCTAATATTTTTTAAAGAAAGTAGCTACATCAGTTGACAATCAGGAAATGTTTTATTTAGTGATGGTGTGCAATTTAAAAGGCATCATTATTGAGATTCAATCAACGTAATGATTTACGCCCGGATTCATCACATTCAGAGTCTTTAACACTGAAAGGGCAGCCTTGGCTCTTTGTTCAGGCGTCAAACCGACCGGCTGTAACTCTGAACATGTGAGTTAAAAGAATATTCTGGATTATTTAAATCGATGTCAGTGGACAGTATTTTTAACATGCTGTTAACCACATAATGCATTGATAGTAATACATTTATGGAAATAAATCAACTGCCCCAGTGTCATTTGAAGAAGTACATAGGTGTGTTTTGTTGTTAGTAATGCACTCATGTTCTTGCAGTTCTGTATTGGTGGAGGTGGACACTTTCCTGAGGGCGCCCCTAGACAGTGTGGGGACTTTGCGAGCTTCGACTGGGATGGCTATGGTACTAATGCAGGATGGAGTGCTTCCAGAGAGATAACTGAAGCAGCTGTGCTGCTGTTTTATCGCTGACACCCTGATCAGTCTAAAATCGCCAGCTTCCTTCCCTTCTTCCCAAGATATTCCACATTGATCAACACTTGAATGTTACATGCACAATTATTTGCTCAAATTTATTTCTTTACAATATACTGTGTGTGTGTGTGTATATATATATATATATATATATACTAGTGGTGGGCATAGATTAATTTTTTTAATCTAGATTAATCTCACTGTAATCTTGGAATTAATCTAGATTAAAATGGCTCATTTGAATTCTGCCAAGTAGATCAGAATAAGTTCACTACTAGTAGTAAACAACTAGCAGTCATCAAGAATTGAATATTGATAATAACATTGAAGACATTGTATGATTATTCCTTAAAGATAAGGTTTTAATAGTTTTAGTAGTAGTAGCCTATTACGTTCTGCCCAATGTCTTCAAGTGAAACCGAACTTTTATTTTGACGGGTTGCCGTGAGGATAGTTTTCTCAAATGAAACGCTTGAATGCTCATGAAGTGACTCTCAGAGCAGTTCTGGAGATGTTGTTCATGTATTTATGTCCTCATTTAGTGAGACGACAGACGTTAATATCGCCGCAAGCGTCTCGCGGTCTTCTGTATGAGTAGTGAACAAACCCGTGCGTCTGCGCCATACATTAACACAGAGACACACAGAAGTCATATTTAAATAGACGTTTTGCGGCTTAATATTTACAAATAGGAGTGGGAGTGTGCTCACTTGTGTATGCGCTTACGTTTGTTTGTTTGTGTGTGTGTGTATCATACACAGTGTATGTGTGTGTGTGTGTGTGTGCGCGAACCGGGGCGGAACTCCGCTGTGCGCGCGATACAGAGAGCGCGACCATGTAAGGTAGAGACAGAAATGACTTGCCGATTTCCATTGGGAAGCTTCTTAAAAATCAATTTTCCCTGAAGCAAACCCGGCGGCTTCATAGCTGCATCCATGTTAGCACGCATACACACAGGTTCAAAGACTCGTTCTCGCCCCCTACAGTGCAATTCGGCTAGGTATACATCCGCGCTAAAATATCAGGGTGAAAGTCATCATAGCTTGCGTAGTATAGACCCAGCTCCCAACCCAACTTTGAGAATAGATTAACGGCGATATTTTTTTTTATCGCCCGATAAGAGTCTCACGTTAACGCAGCAGTGGGCTGTCAATGCTGTTCAGAGTCAAACCTTACTTTAATATATTAACTTTATTTAGATTTTTTTTATTTTTTTATTTTGAATATGTATATTTCTATTAATATCATGGTCTGTCTGAATACTCAATTCCGCTTGGCTGGAAGATGTCTGTTTAAACAGTTGAATGCCAAGGTAGTAACCTATAGAGCATTTGGATGTGAAAACATGTTACACGTCAGACTTAAAGGTGACCTATTATGCCTCTTTCAACAAGATATAAAATAAGTCTCTGAAGGTATTCAGATGGTATTTACAAAGCGTTAGTATTGATCCCTTAACATATAGGGGACTTTGACAATTTTTTTCTGGGTCATTTTCTTCAAAAATGAAATCTAACCACATTGTTCTCAGCAGCTCAGATGGAGGGAGTCTATGGAGACTCCTATGTTCATTGGGGCATCCCAAAACACAACACTTGTAATGCCTCTTTGGCGCTGACATTCTATCAGCTACAGCAAGAAAACATTACTGTTTTCGGCAGACTGTTGCTTCTCACTCAGGGCTGTGTCTGCTATTGGGGCAGAGATTGTCACAAATGGGCAGGACTTTTTCCCTACAATGACGTGGTGTACGTAGGGAGTGCGCCATGAATATTAATCAAACAACAAAACACAGAGAGCAAACAACAAAACACACTTTTGTAGCTTTAACACAGATTTATTAGATTTAATTTATACAGTGAAGACTATGCAGTGTTATTTTACATTTGATTATTCAATTTTTGTACCTGAATACTATTAGACTTACCTGAAAAATATAAAGCACTGTTTATTTCATTTGTATCTTTGTTCTATTATATTTATCTGTGCTTGTAATTTGTCTATTTCCTATGCTGATTTACTCACCTACAAAATCACCCCAATCATTGATTTTTTTTTTATTTATTTATTTATTTCAAATATGAATGAATGAATGAATGAATGAAGCATTTATATAGCGCTTTTTATTGTGTATTGCAATACACCCAAAGCGCTTTACAATCATGTGGGGGGTCTCTCCTCAACCACCACCAGTGTGCAGCATCCACTTGGATGATGCGACGGCAGCCACAGGACAACGGCGCCAGTGCGCTCACCGCACACCAGCTACAGGTGGAGAGGAGAGAGTGTCATAGAGCCAATCAAGTGGATGGGGATTATTAGGAGGCCATGATAGACAAGGGCCAGCGGAGGGAATTTGGCCAGGACACCGGGGTTACACCCCTACTCTTTACGATGAGTTTCATGGGATTTTTAATGACCACAGAGAGTCAGGACCTCGGTTTAACGTCTCATCCGAAAGATGGTGCTTTTTTACAGTATAGTGTCCCCGTCACTATACTGGGGCGTTAGGACCCACACAGACCACAGGGTGAGCAACCCCTGCTGGCCTCACTAACACCTCTTCCAACAGCAATCTAGTTTTCCCAGGATGTCTCCCATCCAGGTACTGACCAGGCTCAGCCCTGCTTAGCTTCCATGGGCAACCAGTCTTGGGCTGCAGGGTGATATGGCTGTGGCCAAATAGAGCTAAGTCATCTGGTGATTTTTTTCATATCGCAATATATAGCAGAAAAACTAAATATCGCAATGTGACTTTTTTCCAATATCGTGCAGCCCTAATTCAAACTAATGTTTTATTGTGAATATGAGATTGAGCTGAAGAATGAATTTTGTATCAGATGCAGGTAATCACACTCACTCAGTCAATCTTTCTCTCATAATACTCTACTACACAGATACACTGCTTTTAATCAAGGGGGTAAATTTCATCTAACAGTTGGGGGGGACAATAAACAAAATTTCTCAAGAGCAATTTTTGAAGGGGACACAAATAATACAGCCAAAATTGTACTTGTAAGGATAGATATGTGTACACAGCATGTATTTTAGTATTTTAGGTTTCGTCTGGGACTGAGGACGTCCCTTATTTAGATATTCAATTGCAGCAAGACCACTGATCTGGCACTTAACATATTGAGCAAAACCCAACACAGTCTACAATATGTGTTACTTGTAGTGGGTGACTTACTATCCAACATTCTACGGTATTAACAAGCTAAGTTATAGGTAACCTTATAATCACTCAGAGAATTACTGAGAAAAGAATCACTTCATCCGATGTTTATAGTGAATAAATAGCCTTGACAGCCTACTTACATATAACTACTGGAGAACTTCTCTCCCACTACCACTGGATTTGTGTGTGTATTGGTGAGATAAAGGAGGAAAGGGGGGGACTCAAAACGTTGCTAAACGTAAACGCCTTTTTTGCATTTATATTGTTTTACTACTTACACAATTATTTTAAGTATATGTCCATTATATTATTTACAATACACATATATGTTTACAAATGATCATTACAAATGATCATTATAAAATTTTACTGACTGAATGTTGTGTCTATCTGCCTGCCACCAGTCACATAAAAACATTCTGGTGTTCGCAATCGGTCTCTGGCTCATACACATGACATAAGCACAACCTTCAGTCAGTGCACAATCTTATATTGTTAATAGATATACAACTAGATTTGCTGGATGCTACTGTTTTGCACATTGTAATTTACAATGATAGCCTAATTTAAGTGATATGTTCATATATAAACAGGTAATTTCTAAATTTGGTTAAATTAAAAGTCAAAAGTGTTAGTGTAATGAAGAGCTTGGAAGCCGAAAGAGCCAGTTCTTATTGCTCAGCTGGCGTCAATTTGCTGAGTGGGGTATTTTATTTTATTTTGTTTTATTTTATTTCATTTAATTTCATTTTAACCACGTGACCGAGTGGCGGGCAGATCAAAAGTTGTTGTAACTTGTAACTCCCTTTTTCAACAGCTCTCACTTACAATAAACACAACCTTTAGCAATCTTTTTTTCTTCAACATCGTGTTGCCAACTAATTTTCAGGTAAAGTTGCTGAAGGCAGGTCGATTTGTTGCTGAAGTTGCTAAATGAGGTTGTGATATCATTGGATGATGATGTCATTATGTAATAAGGCATAACTGCATCTCTTGGTTAGTGCTCCTTCACATAGCGCAACTGTGCTCGTGGCGACCCGAGTTCGATTCCCTTCTCGAGGTCCTTTGCCGATCCCACTCCCCTCTCTCCACCCAATACTCTTCTGTCTGCTCTCTGCTTTCCTCTCAATTAATGGCATAAAATGCCCATTAAAAATAATGTAAGTCATTGTGTAGAATGCACATTGAAATGACTCAAATCTCATCAAATATAATTTGAAATATGTTCATTTAGATTTGTTTGTAAAAAATAATATAAACATTTAAAGGGGTGGTTTACTGCTTTTTTTCTTTGCTTGATTGTGTTTATGGGGTGCAATATAACATGTATTCGTGTTTCGTTTGTTAAAAAACGCCTTATTTTTCATATATTTCACCTTCATTGTAAGCCGCTTTCTCCTCTGTCATTTGAACGACCGGTTGACTTCCTGATTCTCTGAAACCACTCCCTCAGAAACAGGCGATGGGCTCAGATTGGTTAGTTGGGCTGGTGTGTTGTGATTGGCTAAACTGCGTACTGCACATTGTCCGGAAACTTCACACCCATTACCTTCACGGGCGACAGTTGCATGTGCTGCGGTCAAATGTAAATAATGGTGTCAATATTGCCGTATGTTTAGTTTCAGCCAGAATCAGACCCAGAAAGCGGTAATGAAGAGAGTCAAGCAGAACTTCCGCAAGCACAGCTCTTACAAACGTTTCTGAATGGAAGTTTGCTGTTGTGATTACATATAATTTTTTGAAGTTCGTACACGTTTGTCTTATACACACAAAATAGCATCGAACTAACTGGCTACTAAAGCCAGCGTTGGCATTTGTTTACGTCTTTAATAAAACTAAAACATTACGTCTGAAATTATACATGCAAATACATTTAAAATGATTAAATCTTACTTACAGGTTGTGGCCCAACAACTGCTGCCTCTGGTTTTAAAGTTGGAACTGCTCCATGTTTTAGTAATAGTTTCTGTGTGAATCCGGCATTGAACTCGTGTAGATTCTGGAAGCTGTCTTCCGTAAAATGCGCAGCACAGAGAGCTAAATTAGGATTGTAATTGTCAGGAACATAATCAAACATAAATTTTAACCATTGTTGACGAACTACAGCGTCCGTAGGAAGTCCGAACACAGAAGACCTGACAGCTGGGTGAAAATAACACCGTTTCGACGGCATGACTACAACTCTCCACTATAACTCTTCCTCTTCGACAAAGCCGCAGAACATGGCCTTGCCCCCTCTTTTGCATGTTCCGGAGGGAGGGGTTTGATGCAAATTTATGGGTTTTTTACGTATGCAACCCGGGAAGTATCTCGTTGTAGTCCCATATGAGTCGTTTTTGTAGGCATTAAAGGGTTAGTTCGCCCATTTAAGACATGAAGTTGTATGCAATCCTTACCAGCACTATAGTGCATACACACTGACCCACCCTTTAGTCACCTCTCCCTGGTCAGAGTTCTGGCCGCTGGAAGTTTTTCAAGATAGTACACCCGGTTAGTTTCCGGGGCCTCAAAACTGTGCGTTTTTACGTGAAAAAATTATTTGCGTTTCAAAGCTTGATTAATTTACATCACAAAAAACACGCCTGACAAAATTCATACCTCAGTTTTAATCGGCACTATTTTCTTTCCATTTCTATCAATCCGCGCTGCTGTCAACGTCAACAGTGCGCACGTTCAGATCAGCTGTTCCATAGTGTTTACACAATCGAATGACAACGACATAAAAAGTAGAAAATGAACAATGGTGCGAACTTGTAAATTCCCAGGCTGTGACCACAAGAATGTGCCGGGATCACCGTTCAGATTCCATCGTTTTCCAGTTTCGGATATAGCTACGAGACAGCTTTGGCTGGTTGCCATCGGCTACTCTGCGGGAGCTAAAATATCGAGAATCAAGGATTTCCGTGTGTGCAGTGCTCACTTCAGCGAAGACGATTACATCCCCAACCAAGGAGGAAAAATAAAAAAAATGATTTTAAAGAGTTTTGCTGTACCAGTACCACGGGTAAGCTCTATTTACTAACTTTATGATCCAATGTCTAAACTGTACGGTAAACAAGCTGATGTTTAGACTCCAGTGGAAATCACGTGAAAAGAAGTCTAATATAAAAACAGTATATAGGGATATATGTACAATTTGGTGAGAAAACTATTTCATTGGATGTAATGCAGACAGACGCTGCGTTGGCCTCCTCGTCAATCGATAGGTTTTGCAGCTGTGGCATGATGAGTTCCCATTCGTGGCAGCAATAGCTTTCAACCTCTGTTGGCATAACTTGACAATTTGAACAAGTGCACCACCATTTGTCGTTCATCCTGGCTCTTGCTACAGCTGTAGGCCCAGCATCAACTTGGACAACTGCATCTCTGTCCTCTCGCTCTCTCTCTTCCCGTTCTATCTCCATCTGCTGAACTTCGGCATCGGTATACTCCGGTTCATAAAGGTATCCCTTTGGCGTTGTGCTAAAATTACTTTCATCATCATCTGTTCCGTCTGACATTGTGCTAAAATTGGTTTCGTCATCAGAAGTTTCGTAGTCAGACATGTTGTCAGCGAGTCGCGCTATCAACAGCTGATCTGAACGTGCGCACTGTTGACGTTGACAGCAGCACGGATTGATAGAAATGGAAAGAAAATAGTGCCGATTAAAACTGAGGTATGAATTTTGTCAGGCGTGTTTTTTGTGATGTAAATTAATCAAGCTTTGAAACGCAAATACTTTTTTCACGTAAAAACGCACAGTTTTGAGGCCCGGAAACTAACCGAGTACTATCTTGAAAAACTTCCAGCGGCCAGAACTCTGACCAGGGAGGTGACTAAAGGGTGGGTCAGTGTGTATGCACTATAGTGCTGGTAAGGATTGCATACAACTTCATGTCTTAAATGGGCGAACTAACCCTTTAAACTTCCTGATTTTTAAAAGATGATATCTCCGCTTACTTTGAACTTTCAGCGCAGCAACTTTGCAGATACTGTTCATGCACCAACAGCAACATTACACACTATTTAAAATGAAAAAAGTGAAATCGCAGTAAACCACCCCTTTAATATATTTGTAAATATATATATATTTATTTTTAAAATTGAATTACTGAAAAGTTGACAAATTTTTGAACAATTACATTTTATGTATGTTCTAAATAACTAGTAAAACTACACATTATTAACAATTATAGTTTTTGCAGTGTATTAGAAGTACCGTATTGACCCGAATATAAGACGATGTTTTTTCCTTGGAAATACATCTGAAAAAACGCATAAAACGAGTGTGCCATGAAATATGTAATGTAATGTGTGTTGTAAAGATCGCGAATGAAAACAAATGAAAAAGAAAAGCTTACAGCAGCATGATCGTGACTGTCATGTTAGCCTGATGGGACCAAATTTCCTCTGTAAGTGATTTTAAAACATAACACAGTACCCAGATTTGAAGACTACAATAAGATTTCACCTCTACTGATAATAACATTTTGGTAGGCTACTATGAGTTGGATAGCCTAATTGTTATATAATTCAGATGGGCTACCTGTTATTTCAATGGTATATCAAAATTTTCCAATGTCATTGTTGATACATTTTACCAGTATTTACCATACTTTCAAAACAAAAATTAGAATTGGAAAAATATGCAATATGAAAATAATTTAATAATAAATGTGTTTTACAGAGAGAGAAAAAACAAAAACAAGATTTGGTTTTCAAAAAGCCTTTTTCCAACAGGTACATCTGGAAAAAGGGGGGTCGTCTTATAATCAGGGTCGTCTTATATTCAGGACAATACGGTAAGTCAAATGCTACACTCTAAGGAAAGTCCATAAAAATAGGGCACAGTGTATTATGTTGATATGAAGGAATTTTCTTTCTTTTACCCGCATTTTACCTGTATTTTAAATTAGACATTGAATTTTGGTAGATAAGAATTTTGAGATAATAAGATCAACAGTGTACATAGCTGATTAACAATTATAGGAACAAACTAACAACTAAGGTGTATCATGAATGAACAATTATTATTGATCAAGTACAACTAGAAACTTGATTCACATGTGATGTGTGTACTGCTAGCTGATGTACTGCTTGGCTGGCATTGTAGTTGCCACAGCACACCCTTTGTTCTTTTACATTGTAGTGGACTATTTCCTTAGCCTACTTTTTATACTAATCAACAAGATAATAAAAATATATTTATATATTTATTTTGTTTATTTCCTACGTAGCCCTATAATAAGTGGGATCATGTATCAGTCATCTGGTCATAATAGAAAAACAAACCCCAGCTGTCTGCTGTACATGTAAACAGGTAAGCATGTAAACTGCTGTGAACACTTTGCTAGCTGTACACAGGCAACTGCCACAAGAGGGCAGTAGATTAATTTGAACTATACTGAATTGCCCCTTCCAACTATAAGTGCCAAACAGATCTTCCAAGCAGCTTTAAGTCTTCTGAAACAGTGGTTCCCAAACCTGTCTTGAAGGACCCCCTGCCCTGCACATTTTGTTTTTCTCTCTAATCAGACACACCCAATTTAGTTCTTGCAGTCTCTACTAACGAGCTGATGAGTGGAATCAGGTGTGTTAGATAAGGGAGACATACAAAAGGTGCAGGGCAGTGGGTCCTCCAAGACAGGTTTGGGAACCACTGCTCTAGAAGACAAACTGATATTTATTTGTGTCTTTTTTTTTTTTTTTTTTTTTTACACAAATTAAAAAGCGATTCAATTTAATAACAAAGCCATAATAATGACTTAATAACTTTAAAATTCAAAGACTGAATAGCTATAACAGCCTTTATAGGAATGAACCATGGATAAGGCAAGGCAAGGCAAGTTTATTTATATAGCACATTTCATACATGGTGGTAATTCAAAGTGCTTTACATAGTGAAGTGAAGTGACATACAGCCAAGTATGGTGACCCATACTTGGAATTTGTGCTCTGCATTTAACCCATCCAACGTGCACACACACAGCAGTGAACACACACACACTGTGAACACACACCCGGAGCAGTGGGCAGCCATTTATGCTGCGGCGCCCGGGGAGCAGTTGGGGGTTCGGTGCCTTGCTCAAGGGCACCTCAGTCGTGGTATTGAGGGTGGAGAGAGCGCTGGACATTCATGAAATAGTCATTAAAAATAATAATAATCACAACAATAAAAACAAGGAATTAAAAAAATAATCACAACAATAAAAACAAAATGATAAAAAAAATTGATTTAAAAAGAATTTAAAACAGTTAAGAATAGAAAATGATTATACATAGTGCAATCAGTTCGGACGTAGCACAGTGCTCATTTAACAAATGCACAGCTAAACAGATGAGTTTTGAGTCTGGATTTAAATGTGGCTAATGTTTTAGCACATCTGATCTCTTCTGGAAGCTGGTTCCAACTGTGGGCAGCATAATAGCTAAAAGCGGACTCCCCTTGTTTTGTGTGAACCCTTGGTATTTCTAACTGATTCAATCCTAATGATCTGAGTGGTCTGTTAGGTTTATATTCAGTGAGCATATCTGCAATGTATTTAGGTCCTATACCATTGAGTGATTTATAAACGAGTAAAAGTACTTTAAAATCAATCCTAAATGTAACTGGAAGCCAGTGTAAGGACCTGAGGACTGGTGTAATATGCTCAGATTTTCTGGTTCTAGTCAGAATCCTGGCAGCAGCGTTCTGGATGAGCTGCAGCTGTCTAATGGTCTTCTTGGGAAGGCCGGTGAGGAGACCATTACAATAATCCACCCTGCTGGTGATAAAGCATAGCTGTGATAAGCAATTTGGTTCTTTCTCATTATTCGACTTAGTGGGAGCATATACAGGCAAAACAAGAATGGTGCAAGAATTGAGCCTCGTGGGACTCCGCATGTCATGGACGTCCACTTAGACTGATGCTCTCCTATACTCACATAATAACCTCTCCCTTCTAAGTATGACCTGAACCATTCGAGTACCATCCCAGAAAGCCCGACCCAGTTTTCCAGTCTCTCTAGAAGTATGTTATGATCGACAGTGTCAAACGCAGCACTAAGGTCCAGTAGTACCAGCACTGATATTTTTCCAGAATCAGAATTAAAGCGAATATCATTTATTATCTTAATGAGTGCTGTCTCTGTGCTGTGATGCACTCGGAAACCAGATTGAAAATTGTCCAGGCATCCATTTGAGTTTAAGTAGTTGTTCAGCTGATTTAAAAACTACCTTTTCAATAATCTTACCTATGAAAGGAAGATTTGATATTGGTCTATAGTTGCTTAATATGGTGTTATCAAGATTGCACTTTTTCAGAAGGGGCTTAATAACTGCACTTTTCAGGGAGTTTGGAAAAGTCCCAGAAATAAGTGAGGCGTTCACCAGTTCTAAGAGATCTGCTTCTAAACAGTTAAGCAAACTTTTGAAAAAAGATGTGGGAAGTGTGTCAAGATAGCAGGTTTACGATTTAAGGTGCTGTACTATTTCTTCCAAAATGTGGCTATCAATTGCTTCAAAAACAGACATAGTCACTTCTTTTTGAAATTGC
Organism: Onychostoma macrolepis; assembly: GCF_012432095.1. Lineage (NCBI taxonomy): Eukaryota > Metazoa > Chordata > Actinopteri > Cypriniformes > Cyprinidae > Onychostoma > Onychostoma macrolepis. The sequence continues at coordinate 31,367,257 of NC_081161.1, forward strand.
GGTCGAATCTATGTGACCTCTGCATAACTTGAGGATGTGCCAATCTCCTTTCTGATATTATTGATCTTCTCAGAAAAGATGGAAGCAATCTCATTGCATTTGCTGTCGGAGAGCATTTCACTGGGAATCTTGTCAGTCTCTCAACAGTAGCAAAAAGAGTGCGAGTGTTGTTTAAGTTACTGTTTATAAGGTTTGAGAAGAAGGTCTGTCTAGCTGTGGCTAGTTCCACATTGAAAGCATGAAGGCTGTCTTTATAGATGCTATAGTGAATTTCAAGTTTCGTCTTCTTTTCATACTCTGCACTGCTGTTGATTTCCTCCAAGGTGATTTTTGGATAATAATAAACTTGAAAGCATTTAAACTACAAAAGAAACTGTTTTGTCATGGCCTATGTATTAATGTTTAATATATATATATATATATATATATATATATATATATATATATATATATATATATATATATATATATATATATATATATATATATATATATATATTACATATTTAAATGAACATATAAATTAGATCATATTTAATGTCATTAAAAACACATAACCTCAACGAGCAAAGTTTATATTTAATCTCAAATTGAGGTAAAATTACAGCTTGAACTGCAAATAAGTATGTCCATAGGAATGACAGGAATCCAAAAATGTATATATTTGTCATTTGAACAATTGGTTTTTGATGTCTTGATCATGCATTGTTGAACTTGTGTAGACCTACAGACCATAGCTGCACACTGCATCGACATTCTGACCCTCGGTTATTGTAATGGAGACCTCCAGGTCAACTATATTGCTATGATCACAGCCTGAAAGAGCATGAATAATAGAGAGTGTGCACTGCTGTGTGTTTTCTGAAGGTGGATGGTAGTAAATCATCAGACGTGACAGTTTTTAATCTTCCAGATTAATGTCATTCCTCAGAAGCAAGGAGGAAAAAGTGATCAGTGTGGATGATTTTGTCATTGCTCCTCTCCTTATAGGTTTCCTTTTCTCCTCTCAATTCCCCCTCTTTTTTTCTGAAAGCTCCAAAAATGTTACACTTTATTATAAAATTACATTGATTTGCATATGCCTATATATTATCTCTTTTGTGATGGCTTCACATCAGCTGTTGTAGAATATTGGTTTAAACCTGGTTAGTTTCACCAAAACACTACATACATCTCCTAACTCATTCATCTGATATTTGTACATGTTCACAGGCAAGATTTTTCATGAAATGAAACTTGTTTACAACAGCTACAGGCTATTGCTATGGGCCGGCATCTAGAATAGCCCGCCAGCACACCCTCACAGAACTAAACACATATTTGTATTACAAAGCAAACTCAATTGTGCCATAGAGCAACCCTGATCAATCAGTCATGTGCTCAGAGACAAACCCAATCATACCGACACAACACACTCACACATACACACACAGCGGTTCTAATGGACTGGAAGGGTAGAGGAGGCCAAACTCTGCAGGCCACATATAACGTAAACGTTAGACGTCTCATTGAATTAGTATCACACTGTGAAAGACAAAGCACTGGCAAATGTAAATGAGGCCAGACATGCAATACTGCTGATTGGACTGATATAATTAGAATAATATTGCCAGGAGTCTTATTAAGAAGCAGGGGACATAAATAACTGGGGAGATGAGTTAATAGCAGCCGGCTAAAGTAGCTCTTAAATATGCTAAGGCCAGCTATTTCTGTTTATCCATGGCCCACTGATAATCTGATTATTGATGTGCGGGTGCTATCGGAGGTGAACGATCTCATCCTTGCGCTGCTGGATGCAGTGGCTATTTTAATTTCAATTATTTCACTGAGTAATTAGGATGAGGACAGCCAGTGAATGCCATCCCTCTCTGCCTTAGGAATGCAGTCACTATCCACACAATTGCAAAACTTACATCGGTTAGTAGACATTAATTACTTTTTGAAAGAAATTTTTTATTTACCAAGGATGCATGAACTTGTGAAAAGTGACAGTAAAAACATTAGATTTTACAAATAAATTGAATTTCAAATAAATGCTGTTCTTTTGAACTTTGAATTCATCAAAGAATCCTTAAAAAATGTCAGTTTCACTGATTCCACAAAAAAATGAAGGACTATTTATAATAAGAAGAAATGTTTCTCAAGTACCAAATCAGCATAGTTAATGATTTCTGAAGGATCATATGGCACTGAAGACTGGAGTAACGGCTGATGAAAATTCAGCTTTGCCATCACAGGAATACATTACATTTTTACTTTATACAAATATATTAAAATGGGAAACAGTTCATTTGTAATAATATTTCACAATATTAAGTTTTTTATTATTATTACAATCAAATAAATTCTTTCAAAAACACTTAAAAATCTTAGATCCCAAACTTGTAAATGGGAATGTACCTATCATTATTTTTATGAAAGTTGACTCTTGACATGAAGGTTCATAAGGCAGCTTTTTTTTGTGAACCAAAGAAAAGATAAAGATAAAGATATTTAGTGGAATACCTCTATTTTAGTGTAATCGAATAAGAAAACAGCAAACAATAAAAAGAAAAATGCATTTATATTTACATGGAGATTATTAAATATTGCTTAAAGAAAAGCAGACAGACTGGGGGGAAGATGCATCTCATTATGTGCACTTTAAAGCAATGCAACCAACGCATTGTGTTGGCCTCTGCTGTTTTACATATAGATGCTGTGATTCTGTCATGGACCCTATTCTGGTGACACCCCGCCCTTTGCTAGATTGCATGTATAATTTATAGACAGGGGTGCCTAGAGTTCATTTGGTGTTGTTTATATCAGCTCTGTACTTTTCTTAATGCTAGTTGTTGATTCCACTTGAGCGTGTCAAACCCTCAGTGCTAATAATTGATTTGGAGACTGAAATTTCTGCACAGGTTGTTCTGGCCAAGAACGTTCATTCACAGAGATCTTGGAGATGAATATATGATTCCCCCCTCTGCTGCCCCGCAGCTTTATGAAAGCTTGCATATGAAAGAACAAAAAGAATACAGAAACAACTTATTGTCATATCTTGATTTCTTATTTTGAGTGACGTGCACACGATGACAGAATGAAAATAAGAGAACATCAAATGGCGGAAACACCTCGGGCCTCTGTCACTAACACAGCTGCCATTAATATGAGATGGTTATGTATCAAAAATGATAAAACTGATAAAATTGTTAACAGTTTGCTACTTGAGTCTGAGATCATGTGACAGTGTTTTCTAAAGCATTGTGTGCAATATAAATACAATATGCCTAGAAAAAACATTCTGGTTCCATCTAGCCTATATTTACTCTCTCGTTTCAGATGGGTTGTTTGATGCCTCTCTGTCACGAGGAGACGTTGTGTTGAGTGCTCGTTGGGGACTTGTGCTTGCCCCGTGGCCACGAAGAGAGTGCAGCGCTCTCTCTCTCTCTCAGCCTGCAAACAGAGACGCTTTCATTTCCGCGCCAAGCGCTTCCGCCCTGGGTGAGTTTCCCTTCTTTTTCACTCTCTCATTCGCTCTCTCTATCCAAACACACTGTTACACACACACTATCAGTAAACAACAGATTTAGGCCTAAAACAATGTGAATCCCTGTGGACTTCAATTATTTATAAAATCAAACAAGTACGGCTGTTTGTTATGTGGGCGGCCTTTGATGAATATAAGATAAATGCCCTGCCACAGTGAACAACCCTGCTTCCTTCCAAAACCAAAACAAAGTAAACTTATGCAGAGGCCATGCGCAGTGTCCCTCTCAGCCTATTAAAGGCGGATTCCTTATTTGCTTATTTTAATGCCGTTGTTTCAAATGAAGCCATTATAAAAGCAACATGAAACAATGGGGAATAGTTATGCTGTTCAAATGTTTGAATTTTTAAAGATGTTAATTAATGATTCTGAAAGATGTTTCTTATGCTCATTTATTTAATTTAAAAAAAGTAAAAACAGATATTTTATGAAATATTATTCCTATTTAAAATAACAATTTTCTATGCTAATTTATTTTCAAATGTATTTTTTTTCAGCAGCCATTCCTTCAGTCTTCACTGTCACATGCACGATCCTTCAGAGATCATTCTAATATTTTGATTTGCTGCTGAAGAAACATTTGTTTATAGTTAATGCCAAAAAGAGTTGTGCTGCTTACATTTTTGTGGAGACCATGATAGATGTTTTTTTAGGATTCTTTGAATAGAAAAAGGGAAACATCTATTCTTCCTTCAGAAATTGGGCAGATGGAGTTGCGGGCAGCGTGCCAACATGCAGCACCATTGTGCTATGGGTGTCCCGAGTTTGAATCCCGGCTAGAGGACCTTTCCTGATCCTGCCCCCTGTCTCTCCCACTTCACTTCTTGTCAACTCTAAACTCAAAAATCGCCAAAAAGAAATTGGCAAATGGAGCCATCTCCACAGACAGAATATTACACAGATTTTGGATTCAGACATGTCTGGATGCTTTCATCATTTTTTAGGTTTCAGGCTCTCCATGTAGATGTTAAAAACAAGGGTGGTAATGCTTATTGAATTTTATTGAATGTTACTGTGTATTAAAACAGAGTGCTGAATCTGCGAGTGAGATGAACTGTCATATCCACACAAAAGCGTGTGCTGATCTGAGATGGATAAAGAGTGTATGTGTGTGTGTGAGTGTGTGTGTGTGTGTGTGAGCACTTGGAGTAATTGATGGAGTTGGATGGGCATTTAATGTTGCGTGTTATGATGCTTGAGATTTTATTACTGAACTTAATTACTTTTTCGTCCTTTGTTTTCTTTACGAAACAGTCTTGCCACTACAAACAGAATAACATCTCAGGAAATGCTTAGGTGAACATTGTACCGTCCATGAAAGGAATTAAATAACTAATTTAAGATGCTCATGCAGAGTCAGAGCAAAAATTTGTCTTTTCTGCAAGTCAGCATTATACTCTGAAAAGAATGAGGTTGAAGCCCATTATCATGTAAAACTATTATAATTGTATCATGTGATGAAGCATGTTTATTAATACTTTATGGGTTAACGAGTGACCAAAATTAAGCCAAAACGGAAGAAAAAGAAAGCGTGGGTTCATTTATAATGGTTCAATTGAATGGAATGTATTTAAATCATGTGATATATAATTATAAGTTATGTAATCTTTATATTTATTTAGCTATTTGTTTTTTTGAAGCTTAAACTGTAATATAATATAAACTGTCACACACAGAGTGCCCTGAGAAGTTTTTCTGCATGATTTCATAATGATTTAATGTAGGTTCAGATTCCAGTCTTACATCTTTTATTTACTACAACACGAGGAAGAATTCCAGAAAGACTCTGCGACCCCCAAAAGTGTTAATATCTGATGTGTGTTTTCTGTTCTGCACCGCTCGTGGTGTTTCTGATGAAGAACAATGAAGATATATCAATGAGCTCTGTGGCCTCTGTCACTTTTCCTATCCCCTCGTCTTCTGCATGCTAATCAGCGAGCTGGGTGCGCCGCCCTGCTAGATTATTATAAATGCTGTTTATGGTCCTGCTACGACAACTGTGAAGGGCACGGCAAAGAATTTATCATGGGACGGTTTCCCTAGCGTCAAAATGCGTTATGGTATTGTAAATGACCCTTGATAATGAAAGAAGATCCTCTTGTTTCCTGCAATAAGAGTGAATAAAACATCAGGCACTTCACAGTCAGGTTTATCGTTCGAGCATGGCTCATTGCGATTTGGCTTCTCATTACAAAAGATTTTCTTTCTTATTTCACTTTTGTGGAAGTCATATCGACAAATAAAACATCCATCACCTCCAGTGTTAGCTCAGTAAATGCAATCTTGTTTTTGTTTTTAAAGCAACATCTTAAGATTTAAACATAATCCACCAAGCAGTTAAATTAGGCCATCGTGAGCTTAATATTTTGTCCTGCCAAACGGTTAATGATACATGCTAACAGAGCCAAACAGGGTGCAAAGCTCATATGTTTGTGTAAGTATGCAAACATATGGCAGTGATGGAGAGGGAGGCATGGCCTCAGGAAGTCCTCTGCAGGCATGGCACCCTCTGCATCATGGCTCCTCTACAAAGACAGTCGGAGAAGCTTCACAGACCTATGGGCTTCGTCCGTCTGTCAGTTATTTGTTAACCAAGCAAGTGCTAAAATAGAAATGCTAGATACATGTCTAAATGCTAATGATATATACAATAGTGTTGAGACGATCTTACAAAAAAAAAAAAAGATCTAAGTTTAAATTTTAGTTTTTTTTCTAACTTAAAAAATTCATGTGATCAATTAATTATTGAAATTAAACATGAAATATTATGTTAGTACACCGTATGTATGCACAGTTTTTTTAAATAATGCAATTTAGTATAACCGGCAATCATTAGTTTTAAGTAACCTATTGAAGTCAAGTGGATTTAATGATATTAAATCATATTTTTTACTTAAATACACCCACAAAATCATTCATTTGTCTAATTAAAATCAATTTTGGGTTACCTGACAAATCTTTTTTACTGGGTAAGTGATAAGAACAATTAATTACAGACTCATAAAACTAAACGTATCACATGTGTATATATATTTTTTGTATTCAGTGTAGAATGTTGAGGGTCTAACACTGTCCAATGAATGCAGTCCCAGAGCAGTTCAGTCTGAGCTTTACAGCCGACAGTAAAACATTTCAGTGCTGAAGAAATTTGGCTCTTGTTGAAATACTGGCCCCGTGTTGTCATGGATGACATACGGTTATTTTTCGTGAGGCTGAGACATATTTTATCATAATCAGTATATGACGAGAGAGTGGGGCCTTGCACACATCATTGGCTTTTCTTGCTTAGTTAGATGGTGAAGGTCAGAGTTCTTAGCCTTTATGGTTGTTTAACTTTAAAGAATTATGGCATGTAAAGAACACACCCCATTTATTTTCTCCTCGATTGGAGGCTGGTTTCTCGCAAGTACAAAGGGGTTTACTTTACAACAAAAATAGAGGAATTGAATACTTTCAGATTTTAAAGGTATGCTCATTTAGGAAAATACTTCTCATTTAATTATTTTCAGTGCATTTATATGACTTTGGTGATAAATTACTTTCTATTTGCATATTAACTGGATCAATAGTTTAGTAATAATGATACCCAGAAAATCTTGTATCGTGGTTTAAAAATCAGCAGTCTGCCAGCTTTGGCTCTGCTGTCAATAAGCAATTTACTTTTTTCTGTTATTTTACCCTACTTCATTGTAACATGACATCTGTAATGTCAATTTTGCGTAGATTACCCTGAAAAAGTAGTGATTATGACCACTAGGGGGAGAGAAAAACCAGTTTATTAGTGAATGATGAAAATGACTACAAGCTCAAATAGATGAGAAGATGATTATGTAAAGTCACACACAAAGCAGTAATACACAAAGTGTATCATAAATTTAAGCATATGCATTTTTATCATGAATTCCTCTAAAAACTGGAAAAGAATTTATTCCTTTGATTTTGATCCACTCTTAAACTCTGGTGAAAGATAGTCCTAAGGATTTCTCCTTGGTGGCAAGTCCAAGGAAAGCAGGGAGGTTTCTGTTCACTATTTCTATAGTGGTCAGACATTTAGTGAGGGATTGGCCATGTCAGAACCTCTTGTATACTTCAAAGCTACCTGTGAATAAAAGCTACCCGTTGTTCCTTTCAAACGCAAACTTGGGAAATTAAAAGTGCTTCACAAGCGCATTAGACCACCAAGCTCAGAATTACCACTCCAATACACAATGTGATGTTGACACCGCCCCCTCTTCAGTCCTGTGGAGCTCTAGGGTGGGAGTCTTTCTCTTTCTCAATAAGAGGCTTTACTCCAGCCTTATCTTACCCTTGTAACTGTCTCTTGTTGTCCTGAGTTGGGGTCTTTCTGGGTATTTTAATGAGTCAGGAGTGGGCAATGTGACCCTGAATAATAAAATCAAACATTTCAGGATGACCACAGTACAGTGTACGGAAACGTTCAACATGCTTGCCTAAATATACAAAGGGGTGAAATTACGGTTCTTTTGCACTGATTTTCAACTGTCCATTATTTAGATTTTTAATTGACAAAAAGGATTTTTGGGGAGGCAATATTTTTTATGATTTTAAATACAGTCACAAAACATATCCACTTTTAAAATATTAGAATTGTATGTTTTAGATAACAAAATATAAAGTGGTGTTTATTTTAATGATGATATGAATTGCACAAGTGAACTTTTAAAGCATCTGTGTTTATTCTGTTACTGTTTTCTGTCAACTCAATGTTAACTGACTTTCAACATCCATTAAAAATTGCCTTTAGGATCAGTCGGTTAAATTTAAATAAATAAAAATATAGCTCTGAGAAAAGCTCTTGCGTTTTATTTATTTTTTGTAATCTAATGTAACAGCATTCAGGATGAAATGCAGAAAATGGTTTCACATTCAGTGGAACTGGATTCAGTGAAATGCAAGATATACTATAGTAGGGCAATTGTTAAAAAATGAAAACTGAGAATTGATCAATGGCCAAGCTTCCCAGTGATGATCAGAAATGTAAACTTTAATAATGAGCATATAATTAAACCGTCAGAACTTTATTCAAACACTGCGCCATGAATCAGACGGTTTATGAGTTCCTGAGAGCCTTGTTTGTTGTAATGGAACTTTACCAGGAGGCAATCTGTTGTCACAGCAATCAGCTGCCACGGCTTGAATAAATCATTCTGTTCAGCTACAGCTCGTTCTGTTTGATTTGCTTTGACCTAAATAGTACAGCTCACATTGAGGTACAGTTGCCCTTTGTGTGTGTCCATCTGTATTTCTCAGAGTTTCTAGGAAAAATCAAGCCTGGTGTTTGTATGAGTTAAATAATCAGTTCCACACTCCAAATGTATATCCTGCTGTCAGGAATTGCTAACAATAGTTATTTTTAAAAAGTTATGTAAAAGTTAAACCACACTATTAGTGACAATACTAATAAATAATTTATTTATTTTTTTTGCATATTCTGCTGACATGCTTTTTCATGTCTTCTAAATTAAATGAACACATTCAGTTTTTTGTGTGTGCAATCAATATTGTGATATTGACCAGTTCTCAGTTACAGTATGTATCCTTTTCTGCTCTGGTTGAGAGAAGTGGACTTGTTGGAATGAAAACTAAGTCAGTTTCCTCCATCCATTCTGTGATAATTGGCTGAAGGGTAAAAGGGCGCAATCAAATTGACCCTTATTTAGAAAGAGTGCTTTTATGGAGGCTTGAGTAATTTACTTTCACAGACTAACTGTTTCCACTATAATCAGCCCACCCTCTTTCTTGAGGCCACACACCTGTGGAAGACCTGCCCATCCAGGTGTCAGACACACTATCATTACACTTTATAGGGTTCTGTGTGTTCATATACCACCTTTTGTATGATTCAAAATCAGATCACCATGTCTACAGATACATGAAGATATAGTGTTTTGAAGATTTCATATAGACAGTCTCAAAAAGCCAACAATTAGCACAGGCAATAGTTGTGCTTACAATGGATTTGAAACGCAAGGAATTTCATGGAAGTGCAAAGTACACTACGCATTACTAATTATCCTCTCATTGACATTGTAAATAGACTGACAGTAGAACAAAGGTAACATGAACAAAGCACAGAGGAGTTTATCCCAATTACAAAAGGTCAGTTATTAGTTCCTGACATTGGGAAGGACTTAACACAGATCAAAGAAATTCAGGCCATTGTTATGAGCCAGAAGAAAATGTACTCTTCCTTCCTTTTCATGCAGTACTGGGAGTAACGGCTTTAAAGCCAAAAGTAATTTGTTGCCTTGTTTAGTTCATTTAATTTCAAAGTTGTATTGATCATTTAGATTTAGAAGCTGATAGGTTTAGTCATACAATCATTATTTTTGATAGATATGTTCCTTCTGGGATTCCTTAAAAATGTGACTCAAAGCTGGAAGCAGCACCTGACCCCCAGCAATACATAACCCCAACTATCTCCTCTATCTGTCCTTCTCGCTCTGTGCACAGAACATGCTGCCCTTTGTCACCTCAGGTGCGAATGACCCTTTGAAGTGTCGTAGAGGTGTTAGTTTATGAGAAACAAGGAAGATTCCTGCTCGGCGTAAATCAACCTGTCAGTCAGCGGCTGCAGGGGAAACCGCAGAGTTCAGTCTGTCATTACACCCACACATTTAAAACATCACAACACCTGAGAGCTGAAGACGCCCTAGAGCTTCAGAGAAGAACTGCAGTTAAGGTGGGGTGTTAATCATTGCATTGTTTTCGTGAAAATGACTGGTTGTGTGAACTGGTTGTTAGGAAAAGTGACGTCCTGAAGCATAGTTATCATGTCAAATCTTTAGCCATCTGTTTATCTACTTGCCTGTAGTTGATTATTAAACTGGTGATTATACCTTCCTTCAGTGTTGCCAAGTCCGTAGTTATCCCGCGGAATTGGGCTACTTCAACACTGTTGCCGTGGGTTGTTTTTCATGTCCACGGGTTTAAGCGACTCCCAGAATGCGATGTTTACCTGGGTGCACCCCTCGAAATGCGATTTTGGGATAGTTTGAGTAGCGATTGGGCTGGTTTTGTTGTCAAGACCTGGCAACCCTGTCTTCCTTTACTCTCCTAATGTGTAAGGGTAAAAGCAGGTTGATACTGTATATTAGTTTGTAATGTTTCATGCCTAGAATTGTACATTCCAGCTGGGACTTGTGACAGTTTCTTTGACTGAACTTGATTAAACTAAAAAAAAAATGTCTTTGACAGTTAATACTGATACTTCTGGAGGCCTGCAAGTGATATTGTTGCATGTTTCTTTCAGCATACATGTTGTCAGCATTGCACAAGAGCAGCAGCTGGAGGACCCTTCATCTTCAGGCTGTCAGTCATCTGCTGTTATGAAGGTGGAGGGTCACTGGCGCCACCTTATCAGATCAGAATCTGACTTTGTATTAGTGAGTGTTCTGAAACCAAACTCCTTGAGGGCTTCTTCTTATTACAAGCTGTTTTCTTGCATGTCCCAATAATGTGCGCACTTCAGAAATTTGGGGTATGTAAAGTTTTTAACATTTTAGGAACGTTAACGTTAGGAAATATTATAATTTAAAATATTTTATATATATATTACGAGATTAAAGTTATAATATTTTGAGAGTAGCCTATAGAAAGTTTAAATGAACAGCATTTATTTGAAAAATAATCTTTTAAAAGTCAATAAGAGTCTTTCCCTTTCAATCAATTTAATTAAATTTAATTTATAATCCTTGCTGAATAAAAGTATTAATTTCTGTCAAAGAAAAATCTTACTGACCCAGAACCTTTTAGACGCAGAATGCAAAAATAAATAAATAAATAATACAACAGATTTAATGTTAAAAGTGAAGATTCAGAAGACTGAGTTTTTGGTTATTATTTATTTGCCCAGTGCATTCAATGATTGTTCTTCTGAAGGTGACAGAAACTCTCAACTATTGTACTTTTTAGTGTTTTTGGCACTGGGCACACATCAGCCACTTTTACATTGTGTGCTGTAAACTAAAAAACTTACTCACACAAAAGGGTGCTGTTCCTCTCACTGGAGGTCTCTTAGTGAGACAAAGCAAAAGCATTTGCCCACTCACAACACCAAACACACAGACATGCAGGGGATTGATCACTCAGACCAGCATGGCTGTGTCAACGCATCCAGTCGCCTGGCAACACGTTGAAAGGAGTGAAGTGCATTGATGGGACACAATAGTCCAGGCCAGTGTTTGCTGGCTGATGTTTATGGCTGACCAAACAGTCTTGCTCCACTCCAAAAACTTGAGAGTGTTTACTCACAATACTTTCTTTGAAATCATTTTGTGATCCGTTATCTTTTCAGATGGAGACTGATTTAGGTCTGCAAACACTGATAATAAAATTCAGATTATATAATGTTTTAGATTGCTTTGACAATATTTACTTTTAGTATTTTGCTTTTTAGTATAAGTCCAGAAAAATCCTAAGTCCAGTGGTCAATGGATGAGCATTTAACTTAGCTGTTGTTTCTTGAGCTAATATTGGCAGTCCCACCCAGTGGTGTAATTTGTCTCACATGAATTAAATGTTGACACAGTGATTTCATGCACACACAGGCGTTTGGCTGGGTCGAGCAGAGAGTGTCCCCTGCACCTGCTGCTGCTGCTGCTTTCAGCTACAGCCATGCTGATTATTACGGCTTAGCTCAAAATATTCTTGCACTGTGAATCCTGTATAAGAGTCATTGTCAGGAGAGAAATCAGGCACACATTGCTCTATTTTTTATGCTCATTAATTTTTATTCATTTAAAGATTCATGTTTTAAAAGATTCTTTGAATCTAAATATATTGGATAAAAAGGTTGTTATTGAACTGCCATTTTGGTTAAACAGGTCTTTAAAGACTTATGAACACACATAGTCTGTTTGTGTGTGTTTTATTTTCACTCTCCAGGCTCCACAGCTTGTTGATTTATGGCCATATAAATATCCCTGCCTGAGCATGTTCAGGTATTTTGCTCATAAATATGCACGCCCCAAATTAATAACGTCACAGAGAGAAATAAATAAGGCTATTTAGCTTACTGCAGGCAATATTTCCCTCCAAATAAGTTCTGTGAGTTGATTTCAAGCTTGATGACATTAGTTTTTCTAGTGATTATAAATAACAGGTTCCTGTCCATTCCATCTCTTGTGTCCCGGGGTAAGGCTGCCTCATTATTCAGGCCACTGCCCACGTGCATTAAGAAATGGATAAATTACACATGCTAATTACCTTGGATGTTTCTCCATTTTAATGCATTCATTTAATTAAAGTTGTGTATGAAATGTTATATGTAGTGAACAAAAATCCTAGACTAACCTTTAGTATGACTACAATTTATACCTGTTATCTGATGTTTTTGATCACCTAGCAAAACCAAGAGACTTAAAATCTTCTATATCTCAAAGTATGTCGTGTGTCAGTACTGAATTCAAGCTTTCAAAGCTAGAATACTTTTTTTTTTTTCAGTTCCATTTAAATGTGAAGAAATGTAAAGAAATGAAAAATGCTTATTTCTTCATCAGATCATAGTTTGGTCTAAATTCATTGTTCACATTTACTGTTGTAAATGTCTTGTTTTAAAAACCTGATGCGTTTGTTGTGTTGTGTTTTTCTGTTATTTATGTCTAGACAGTAGAAGTTATGGCTTATTGAACTGCAGCAGAAAGACTGTCATTTGAAGAATTATATTATTCAGTTCCCCGTATCAGTAGGATAAAGTTAACTGAGTAATTTATATTATTAAAATAAATGTATAGAAAAATAGGAGCTTTTTATTTTGATGGACAAAATGTGTTTAAGTTAAAGTTAAAAAGGCACAAGTGAGTGAAGATCTCTTGACATTTCTTGGTTCATAGCCTGTTCATAGATAATAGATAAATTTAATTTATGTGGGCTCAAAATATTTGGAAACTTGAGCCACAATTGTAAATGTAAAAAAAAAAAAAATTCTCAGATTATTTTACTATGATTATTTTGTTGTAAGCCAACTGGTCATGTATTTTTCATTGATGTATGAAGTCAGTTCTCCTTAAGATGTGAGTAATCACAGGTACTTCATCACATGTTCCAGTAAAGTTTAGCAAACCAGAAAGTGTACAAATATTTTGTCTTAATTTTGAAGTATCTATTTTGTGAAATGTTTTTTTTTTTTTCCCAAAAGTGTTCTTGTGGTATTTTTCTTAAGGCACTTCTAAAATGCCACTGATATTTTCTTAAATGCCAATGACATTCATATATATTTTTTAATTAAATTATAATTTTTTTATTACATTATTATTTGTTTCTGTTGGTACAAAAGCTGTTAAAATACTTTTGGGGGCCATTAGCATTAAATATACATTAAATGTATTCTATTAAGACATGTCAGACACATTTAATTTCTGAGAAGAATTCAAAAGGTCCCTGCGACTAGTCACCAACTGAGGAAATAAGCAAAATATGCAAAATCAGCTTTGTTCATATTGCACCTCACTTACTAAAAAAAGAATCAATCTCGATTCGGATTCATTGATTTTAATTAAGCTATGCAGGCATGCTTTCTTTAATTTCATCAATTCCCCGCCGATTTTACTAAATTTCTGCAATACAAAACATTAACCATTGGCCCAACAAGTGTACAGTATTTTGAGCTCAGGATTGTTTGTCTGTTCTTTCCATTTCAAAAAGCAATTTACAACATGCAATAAAGCTATTAATACATGTTGTCCATTATTATTAGGTCTACTATTGTTATGTGGTTGATTATTATTATTATTTTTTTTTTTTACCGTGCATTGAAACAAATCACTTCAACTGTAATATTAATAATACTGAGCAACTCTATTACACAAATTAAAATGACATAAGTCTCAGGATATTTTAATGAGGTTTGATGACAAAGTTTATAATTTATTTCAGTATACGTGAAAAGCAGCATGCTAGTACATCAGAGCATGTCAACATTATACAGAAAACTTATATACAACAGCTTTGACTATATTTTCAACGAAGCGGATGAATTAGGCTGAGCATTGTTCACAGAACAACATCTCTTTCGATATTTGTAACGCCACACCAAAAGTGCATTGTAGGAGTATTTCCAATTTTTATATTTCTACACTGCCACACGGAAACGCTGCAGCATCTGTGCTTATACATGCGGTTCTCAGTCATTTTCTGTCTTTCGATGAAACTTAATGGTTTAAAAATAGCCCAAAATTTTAAGTTACACGTAAAATTATCTACATGGAGAATGGTCGTCTTTGTAATTCTGCTTAATGAACTTTATTGTCCAAAACTCTTTACGCTTGTTCTCACATTTTCATTTTCATTGTGCATTTTTCAATAGGATTCTTGACCTTTGATAATATGAGGTAGCCTAAATTCATGACATATATGTCATACACAAATTGAGCTATAAGTAAACAGAATATTTAATTCCACTGTATTTTGAAATAGTCACTTTCTATCATTTCACAGGTTTCGGATAAGATGGTTTGTATACTGTCAGTTTTTTTTTGTCTTGCCTTATGGTCGGTGCCAGTGAATCAGGGTGGATGTGTAAGGAAAGTTTGAAGTCCCTCTTAAAGTTTTAAGTGACCTCTTGACAGTGCACGGCGACCGAATGGAGCAGCGAGGTCGGGCTCGGTGTGGCGGGGCTGCTCTGGCTGGGAGACGTCGGGCTGAGGGACTGTGGAGAGCGGGAGAGGAACGCTGGAAGGTGCGCATGCAGCGCCGGGATGGACGCAACCGAAGCTGGAGCGGGTTTGATTGGCACAGGGATCGCCGGTAAACTTTGCGCGCCATGACTCAGGGATTTGAGTGGTACTCCATAAGCAGTATACTCAGCATCTATCACGTTACTGCTATACATGTGGGGCCATGCCGTGGTCAGTTGATTGTGTATCTGATAACCCGTAGACATGGGCTGCATGGTGGAGAAAGCAAGGCTTCCTGGCATTTTGTAATCTCTGGCAATGATGTTTTCAATGGCAAAGGGGTGTTTGAAAGTGGAGGGTTGAGACACACTTAAGTTGTAGCTGGTCATCTGAGGTAGATGTGTCCCTAAAGCAGTCATTCTGAGTTTCGCTTGTTGCTGGAGGTAATGCGCAGCGTCCGAGGGTTTTTGCAGGTGCTCGGAGGTGATCATCACTTTGAATCTCTTCCGGCGCCTCAAGAAACTCCCGTTTTCAAACATGTCCCCGCAGCTGGGATGGAGAGCCCAGAAGCTGCCTTTACCCGGCTGGTCCGGTCTCCGAGGGATCTTGATGAAGCAGTCGTTGAAGGAAAGGTTGTGGCGAAGAGAGTTCTGCCAGCGCTGTGTGTTTTCCCGATAATAAGGAAATCTGTCCATGATGAACTTGTAAATTTCGCTGAGCGGGAGCATCTTCTCCGGGCAGCTCTGAATGGCCATAGCGGTGAGCGAAATATACGAATACGGCGGCTTCTGATCGCTGTACGTGTTTCTTCCAGGACGAGGCATTTTCCCGAGTGAATTAGGCTACCTTGAGTTCAGTTATGAATATCTTCAAAACACTCCGAGTTTGTTGAAAATCGCAGACTCATTCGAAGTGAAAAGTCAGACATCTTAATAGCTACATACAGGTGCCTCCGCTGACACTCACTTAATATCCATTCTTGTAAAAAGTTTTGAGCAAGTTAGGCCTCTGCAGTGCGTTTCATTCGTTTGTTTTAGGAGTTTGTGAATTGCTGTCCATTATAGGCTAGCCTATAACTTCAGCACAGAATCAAAATCTCAAAGTCTTCTCTCATGGTCTGACTCACCCGGACTTCTCTGTGTGTGTGCTAAAGTCTGTGAGCGTCTGTCCCCCTTTTTCTGTGTCTCCTCGAGATCCCTCTGTGTTGTCACATGACAATCTTCCTCAAAAGGAGGGGCGCGCGCACTGTCTTCTAAACAGTTTTTATTTACACCTCTTTCACGCGACCCGCTGAACCAATAATATTCATCTCTGCCTGAGAATAGTGCGCTGCAAGAGGCGACTGGATGAGAGATTATGGCATCTGGCTCTTGTGCAAGTGAACTTTGTGTAAACATACACAGGAAATGGACTCCCAGTCATTTAAGGACTTTTGTTAGTGACTTTGAGGTGACTTTTTTTTTTCTTTTTTTTTTGTCCGCACAGTAACCATAATTGAAATCGCATCGACATTATTCTCCTGATTTTTCTGAAGCATAGCCTAACTTTTTCATTATTTGTTCTTATTTCTACTTTGAATATATTTTCTTAATTAGAATCCTAATTAAGTTTTATTTATGAATTTAATTAAAATGTAGGCTACTTGATTAGCCTACAAAATGTTTCCACATAGCCTGCATTATAGCCTATTTTTGTTGCAACATTTTTATTTTATTTTCTGTCATTTCTACTCAATTTTCAACTCGTTTTTCTTCATCAGAAATGAGCTAAATTTAGTGTTCAAAAAAGTGCGGCGACTTGTTTTATTTAAACTTTCAGACGCCAATTAATCTTAAGAGTTCACTTTTAATTAGCTAATTAGTTATAGTGTAATGTTCTGTAGATATAACCATAATAACTGCGTTTCTTTAGGAGGTCTGAATCGCCTACTTGACTGTGTTCAAGTCATTCTTATATGTAAAGCTAGACAATCACTCAGACCACACGCAGACAGCTTCCCATTCACACTGCTGAAGAACGGGATTCATGTGCAGCCTATAAGCGCAATTTCGATACATGCTGGAATATATAGGCCTGTATATATATATATATATATATATATATATATATATATATATATATATATATTTTTTTTTTTTTTTTTAAGAATTGAACGCGTTAATATTCAAAATGAGTTTGAATTAAATCCATAAATGCCTTGCCATTTATTGAAGTTTTGTGATAGTCGATATCTACATATCATAATTTAGAGCGTCGGCGTGGGGAGGATCACTTCTACATATTTCATAACTGTTTCTTGTTAATTAATTTTTTTTTGTTATTAATAAATTCAGTTAACCTACTTAATGACTTCTAACGGATGAAAATGCATTTTATTGTAGGCTATTAATGTGCGAATTGACAACATTAGAGGTTAGAGGTTAAAGGGACTAACTTTATTCAGATTATCAATAAAATCGAAGAATATGTTTTTGTGACGTAAAAAATAGTTTGATTGCCATGCATATAGAGAGAGTTGTTTGTAATTGTTTTACCATTGTATGTTTTATTGTAAATTTTCACCGATAAATATAGGCTAGTAGTGGCCGGGATATAGAGAATGTGCACAGTCGGAGAAGTGCTGGCATTACAAAGGAATGAGTGTGTAAGCAGATGAGTCCTATAAGCAGACGAGGACTGTCATAATTGGTTTGAGGAGGGGTGACGTCAAGGACCTTTGATTGGAGGATGAATTTATAAATCATAAACCAAACTATGGAGTTCGTTTATCTTTTTATAATGGCACACTTAATTTGAGAAAGGTTTCTAAAGACCCCATAAAATGTGAAAATACATTTAAAATGCACAGTTGTAGTAACAACACTAATAATAAAAATAATCGTAAAATATTTTCTAACCTCAAATTACGTTTTAACTTATTAACATTAAAAAAGGTCATTAGCTCAAATTAAGTCAATTTAGTGAGCCTATCGCTTTAATAGACAAGTGAATATTTAATCTACTCGTGTCTTTTATTGTTGTCATCAATACATTTGGAAACGCATATACAGCTGGAGGAAGGAAGCATTGAATTATACAGAATGTACCAGCATTCTCCAACTGCTCCTGATGAAGTGCCCATGTATGTGGCTGTGTGTGTGTGTGTCAAAGTGTGTATAGATGCTGCAGTTAACCCTTGACCACTACAGCACAGGGTAAGACTGGGAGCAGGTTGATGCTGTATGCCGTGATGAATGATATTTAGTCTAATGGAGAACATGTGACGCATGTGTGTCTGATAGATGAGACTGGCCTGTAAATACAGCCCACTGATGACACCATGTTGTCTCATCCTCAGCCAGCTCAGAGCCTCGGCTATTCTTTATTATAGCTTTTTGTGCTTGATTTTGTGTTTGTATTCTGTTCTTTATATATATATATATATATATATATATATATATATATATATATATATATATATATATGTATATATATATATATATATATATATGTATATATATATATATATATATATATATATATATATATATATATATGTATATGTATATATATATTAATTTCATGATCTGAAAGTTGTGGTAAAACTTGTTAAAATATAACAAGAATTAAAGAGTGAACTGACTTACAATACCAATTCCTATTCACAGCTTACAGTATTAATGCTTTTATATAACTTGATGGGGCAGCTATGACAGGTCACCAAGAGTTCACGAAGATACCAAGGATCGTCTGTCTGTGGCTGTCAGCATTACAGCAACCAGGCCTCACCTACAGCATAGGGCAACAATTTGTAGTGTAAGAATGACAACAATCCTGATAAAGGGTTGACAGGTTAGTGTTGTGAGGTGAAAGATTCCTGTAACAAGTGGCTGAGGATATGTAGAAGTAAACTACTGTTCAAAGATTTGAAGTCTGTATGATTTAAAAAAAAATGTTTTTGAAAGGCTCACCAAGGCTGCATTTATTTGTTAAAAAATACAGTAAAAACAGTAGTGTAGAATATTATTACAATTAAAAATAATTGTTTTCCTTTTTAAAATGTAATTTATTCATGTGATGGCAAAGCTGAATTTGAAACAGAAACGAACAACGAAAAAGTCTTTGTTGAAAATCTACGGACCCCAAATTTTTTAACTGTGTGTGAAGAAGCTCTTCCTTGATTTTGTACTTTATAAAAATAATAGGCCATTTATGTTTTTTTTTGTTTGTTTGTTTGTTTGTTTTTCTGACAGACCTATCTAAGATCATCAGAGTAGCTTTCTTAAAAAAAATAAAAAGACCAAACTCTGGGATTTTTGATTAAATAGTTGGATTTAAGATTTGTGTGCCTGCTGTCAGTGAGATCACAGATGCTTTTTCATTTAAAATTAAAGCATTGAGTTGTCAGTTTCCTTCAAGTACAGCTCAGAGTTATTGTAATTAGATTTTAAAGTGGATTATTGACCTCTCAGCCCCTTATTTTGTTCTTAAGAGTCACAGAACATACTCTCCATGGTGTTTGTTGCCCTCTTGTTTATTAATGCTCAAGTGTGTCTGCTTAGAGGTGTGTGTTTATGTATGAATGCGTCTATGCGCATACGTTACGCTCTCTGATGGGAGTCTGTGCGAGTGGCTCTGAAGTGTGATGGCTGATGATGAGCATGTTTCATGCAAGGATGCAGCTCTTCCTCCTCTTAAGACGGCCGTGCATTTCTGGTCCTGTTGCAGAAACATCTTCTCTCAGATGGTAATGAGACCAGAGGAAGTATTGTGCCACTGTGTGCAGCGTCTCAAATGCAGTGGCAATACGTGACCATGCAAAGGTTTTTCATTACAAAGAGTTTTGCCATTATGACATTTCATTCTGTCATTTTTGGCAGATTCTATTGTTGTTTTTGTTTAACTAAAACTATTAAAAATTGATTTCATTAACTGAAATGAAGCTGAAATAATATAAAATAAAAAACACTTAAACTAGAAATATTGTTTTGAAAACTAACATTTCCAAAATTATAATAAATTGAAATAGAAAAAAACAAAATATAACAAAAATTCTAATTAATTCAAATTAAAACAAAAAAATATAAAAATAAAAGCTAATTCAAAATATTAATACTTCACTGTAAAAAGTGATAAGTTGACTTAACTTAAAACAATTGAGGAAACCTGTTGCCTTAAAATTATTAAGTAAATAATAATTTATTTTTAAAAGTTAAGCGAATTTGATAATTCACTTAACTTTTCTTCTTTTTTTTTATTATTATGTACTTAAAAATTTGAAGGCAACAGGTTTCCTAAATGTTTTTAAGTTAAGTCAACATCACTTTTTACAGTGTAAGTAATAATGAAAAAATCTGACAAATCTGAAAAATATTTTGATATTGGTCACTACTTTGAGGTCACATAAACTTTCTGTATTTCAGGTACTGAAACAACTATGAGGTTGTCCATATTCGTCCATATTACCCTTTTTTGTCATTTATCTTCTTAGGTTTAAAACACTTCAGAATGTTTTAACAATTGGACATTTATTTAAAAACGAAATGAATTCATACAATATTGAGTATGTGTAATTTATATAATTTATATAATATATTTGTACTAGAACTGACTAGAAGCAGTTGTGAATCCAGTATAAAGTAAAGCATGCAGCAATACATCAGTTCTTTAATCGTCACCCTCCCTTCTACTCAGAGGGCATCATGAATATTTAATAAATAATTAGCAACATCATTTTTCCTCAGGAGTCATCACAACTCTAATTGCATTGTGAATTAAATGTTGAGTAACATTATGGGTGGTTCCGTATTCTGTGATGTCAGGAGAGTTAAAGCAGTATTACTCTGATCAAAGAGCTTTAATCAGGAGGCAAGTCTGTGTGAGGCTATAGCTCGCTCAGTAATATGCTAATGAGATGTCTCTTTCCGAAAACATGCTGGGAGGAGCTATTCTAATTAAGCAGCCTTTTCACTTACACTTGCATATTCATTACAGTAAATGCACTATGCAAATCGAATGTGGTAGAGTGGTAATGCCCTGTTAATTTATTGAAATTTATCAGATCAGATTTCAGATTTATTAGAACACTTGTAAAATGGACCACTCTAATTATGGCAATGTCTCAGCTAGACCACTTATCTTGATGTGCGTTTGTGTCATTGTCCGAGATGAAAGCTTATGCTGTTTTTGGTAAATTTCATGTTCTGTCTGATAATATAAATCTCAGTGCAGTCCAAGTATTGTTCATTTTTTTTTTGTAATCATGGACATTTCTGAATAATAATTTTGTTCTTTGGGGGAAAAAAAAGGTTGATCAAATTGTTCAAATCTCACAACTATGCTGGTTTTGTCTTTAACTATAGAAAGCCTATCATATTGATATGCAAAATGCCAGCATGATCAAAAGTTTTCTGACAAAACTGTTTTACATAACCTGCTATATGCCTTCTGTTGTCTGATTGATAGCTTAAACTTTTGTTAGCAAGTAAAATGCCTTGAAGGTACTAAAGTACAATTCTAAAAACATACCTCTTCTTTTTGATGTGAAAGCTTTGCTGATTTTTATAATGTGTTTTTTATTTATTTATTTTGTTAGTAATATTTCAAGATGAACACTTAATGGACTGAAGCAAGTGATTTACTTTATTATCGATACAGAATTTTCTTTTAGAAAAAATCATGTTAAAATGTAAGTATCAAATATGATACATCTAGCTTTTTCTGAATGTTTTTTTTTTTTTAATATGTCAGTCATCATTATTGCATTGCATTATATGTTTTGCCTCCCATAATAAAAACTACAGAGCTTATATAAGCATTTAAATATCATCTTACTAAGACATTTTATTGGAAGTGACAACTTTATGCATTTTATGTGCCATTATGTTAAGTTGTCTGTTATACTGTTATGTAGGTCTCATTGATTTATATTACAAGCTATCAGAATTTCATCTTCGTTTTTATACTTTTGCCTCTGAATAACATTGAGGTATTTTTTCCACTTTCAATATGAGCTCCATATTCTCCTGTATCATACTATATGAGCCATTAAAAGCCTGATATATCATGATACTTTACACAGTTTTAAAAATTTAAAGTTCATATTATTTCGTCTGCTTTATGGGGTTAACGATTTAAGTTTCAGGGGGGGAAATATTATTTTAATTGCTACTCGCTAAAAGTTTTTTTTGGTTTTTTTAATTTTTTGGATATAAATGAACTGATAACCATCTAATGTTATCGAGCATCCGTGAGTTAATACAAGATGTTGTGTATTCTTATCCCGCCTTCACTGATGACCAAAGCTTTCTTAAGTACATACAAATATACAGTGCTATCTTTCCATCATCGCCACACACACACACACACACACACACACACACACACCTCCTCCTACCACCCTCTCTCTACCTGGCATATTAGCAGGGTGGATTTATGACATCGTTAGCTTAAAGTATTAGCTATGCTGGGACAGACCATGACTTTTATTAATTAGATTAATCTAGAGGCCCTTACTCAGAGTGTGATTAACTCTGCATGCCCCAGAGAAACATATCTGTCCCCTTGCTAAGGCTCTGACATGAGTGGCACAGCATGACCTCTATATCCTTCCTATTAATTATCCAAACCTGGACCTTTTTAAGGGTTAATCTTCAGGGTCTGAAAGAAAATATCATTACAAACCTGATGTTTGCAGAGCCGAAAAAAAAACCTTAAACTTCACATTCATCAGAAATAACTGTAACCGCATCCCACCCGCTACAAAAGCACGTATAAGCACATAACAGACGCCATCCATTCTTTATCATAATCATGCTGTCTGCATGAAATTGCTTGAGCGACAGAACCAGTCTACAGTGGAGCCACAGAGAGAGAGGCACAGAGCCGAGGTGATGGATACACCGCCGTGAACAGGAATAAGTGCGTTTGTGTGCTTGATAAAGACGTGAGAGTGGCGAGAGGTGGAAGCTGAAGCTGATTAAAGGAAGGAGAAGCTCCACTCCATCTTGTCTTGTGTCTTGCGTGTCTTATGATATCTTATCATTAGTTCCCCTGACAGTGATTTAGCAGCTGCTATTCTCTCTCATTGCCAGGGAACAGTGTTTAAAAGTAACCTTCTTTTAATAATCGTGGCCATTTATCACCTCCGCTGCTGTCAGAGTGGAGTGGAGGTAGTCAGACAGTAGTTTCGTGGAGTGAGTGTGATTTTCAGGCCTAAAGGGCTCAGAGGGCTCAGTCCAGATAAGAGTCAGGAATCATCAGGCCTTCAGGAGAATATCTGAAGCTGAAGAGTCCAGATATCATCAGCTGAATCAGAGCGGCTTATCGGACACTTTCCTACCTGATCCACCTAAAGACATATCTTATAGCGCAGGGGTGTTCAGTCTGACATGTGGGGGACACGGTTGGGTATTTTAACATTTAAACCAAAAGAAATGAAAACTTGATAATGAAGTGACGGTAAAGACATTTATAGTGTTATAAATGACTTTATTTCAAATAAATCATGTACTTTTTAATTTTCTATTTGTCAACGAATCCTAAAAAATGTATTACAGTTTTAAACAGCACAACTGTTTTCAACAATGAAAATAAATCATTCTTGATCTTCTTATTTTTGATCGAATAAATGTAGCCTTAGCGAGAAACGTCTTTACAAAACACACTTACTTAAATCTTATTTGCCCAAAATATGTAACATAATTGAATATATTTACAAATATTTTAAATATTTCCTATATTTATGCAAATTTTCATTTACATTTTTGTTAAATGATTTGAAAGTATTAGAGCATTTGTATTGTATCTTTCTATGCAATATAAATATACAACAATACAAATTTGCAAATCAATTTTAACTGATAATGTTTCTCTTATAATAATCAGTAGGAAAAATCATAGAACATTAATCTAATACAAAGAAATGATAAAAAATTATATTTCAGCAATAAAATTAAAAAAATAAAATATTTTGATCATTTATTTTGGCTTTATTACAGTGGCATATAAAAAGCTGATATTTTAATTTTACAAACAACATGTTGTCTAATATCACATGTACTGTTTCCCACAGCATAAATTTGTTTGTATACATGAAAAAGCATAGCTTATATTTAGCTATAGTTATGTAAATATCGGTCATGATTTAGGAACATCATAATTTGGAATCCCTGACATTAAAAAAATTGAAAACTGTGTATGTGTGTGTTTGCTGTCAAACATTTGAGGTTTCAGTGTGCGTTGTGTGCTTGTGTGTATTAGAGTAGGTTAAGTCTTGTATCTTCATAGCATGAGGTCAGTAGCTCTTCTATAGTGTACAGATGGTTAATCATGAGCCACTCTGACAGCACTCATTTTTCCTCAGCCATGTTTTCCTCCAGGTGTATTCTCATACTCTGCATGCACATGTATGTGTGTGTGTGTGTGTGTGTGTGTGTGTTCCTTCCTGCACGTTTGAGGAGAGATGAATGAGACCGTGTTGGATTCGGTGTAGTTGGTGTGAATGTGTTGACATTTTGTCAATACAGTATTGGCATTCCGGTTAAGCTGAGGATTAGGCAGATAAATGTGTGGTAAATGGATTGTTTGCTGTTGTGCCCACCATAAATCAGGTAGCACCACTTAAACACACACACATAAAAGGTTTAGGGGCCAGGCTCTCTTTCAAGTTATTACTTCACAACGGCAGAAAGGGCAGGACTGTAGGACCAAAGGCCATTAAGATGTCAAAATTGTCAGATTCATAAATTCATTTGATGTGCTAAAGTAGAAAAAGTGCAAGGTTTAACGCAAGTGTGAAATCTTAATTCGAAATCTCTCATGAGTAAAATAACACCACTTTTCATGATTTAACTGAACCTCCAACTTCATACGATGTGTAGTTCTGTAAAAATATTGGACTTCATTTGTCTATGCTCTGCTTAATCTCATCATCAGTGTGAATTAGCACATTAATGTAGTTTCTGCAGGGTTTATGAATGATAATCTATATGACACTAATGGAATGTGTTCTCTGTTCAGCAGAGGCTGAACAAGTCGTGAATCAAGAGATAATCAGAATGCTTTATGAAAATAAGATCTGCTCACTGCACACTGTAAATTAAAAGGATATCAGTAACTTTTCTCACTTGCATTTTTGGACAGCAAATATAGAAATGAAAAAATGAATGCAATGGTTAAAGGGATAAAACAGTACACAAGTTGATTTTTTTACTCTCATGACCTAAAGACTTAATGAACTCTCATGTTTAATGATTGTTTATCAGTAACCAGTGCATTTTCATGACCTTGAATGCGTGTACTTGTACTTGATGCCTTTTGTTTGTGTTAGTTTGTTTGCATGTCATATTTATTATTATACACAGGTCAGTATTTCATTGTGTGGTGTATATACAATATGTATAGATGGTGCATAGATGGATTATCTGCATTGATTATCTGCGTGTATCATTAATTATCCAGGAAGTGCTCTCAAGGTCACAGGGCTGGAAATTTAATTATGCTGCCACTTTATTAAGTGGTCCATTTAAAAATGCTGAATCGCAGTAATTAATTTGGGGGGCAGTATTCCCACAGGAAATTATTATTTTTGCTCCTCCCTCCAGATTAAGGGTGTGTGTAAGCGTAAATGAACGTGCATAGACAGTATTTCATTTCTTGTGTGAGTTGACAGCTGCTTTATTGGTGGGTGGTGGTCTTCTTCTTTGATGGCAGGGTCCTCACATCTATAGTATCATGTATACAAACACTAACAGGTTGATCAGTTCTCAATGTTCAATGCAACCTGGATTTCTCAATGATATAGTACATTTCATAAAGTTTTTGGTCTGATTAAAAAAAAAAAAAATCTGCTATTTGCATAGAAAAAACAGTATCAACAATCAAGAGCATGCATAAATTAGGTTTAGTCTACTGCAAAAGAAAATCATTTCTGTGTATCAAGATATGTGTCATTATGTAGTGTGTTAAATGAGTAGACAATAAATTCAGATGTCCAGAAAGATAAAATGTATTTTTTAATCAGTACTTTAAAGAAATTACTTTTTTTTTTCGACCAGGGTGCATTAATTTCAACAAAATTAGAAGTAAAGACATTTTTAATTTTTATTTTAAATAAATGCTGTTCTTTTGAATTTTCTATCCATCAAAGAATGCTGAAAAAATGATCACAGTTTCCACAAAAATATTATGCAGTACTACTATTTTTAGCGTTGATGATAATAAGAATTTATTCTTGAGCACCAAATCATCATATTAGAATGATTTCTAAAGGATCATGGGACACTGAAGACTGGAGTAATGACTGCTGAAAAGCTGATATAGAATCACAGAAATAAATTACATTTTAAAGTGCATTGTAACAGAAAACAATACTGTTTATTACTTTACTGTTTTTTTGTCATTCTTATCAAATAAATACAGTATATTTAAAAAAATATACTGAAGGGTTGTGTGAACATTTCATTCAATAAACAGCTGGTGTGGATATATACCATACACTATTTCTTTAACAATGTATTTGTTTATTATTTTGATTGTTTATTTACTTATTCAGTCATTATTTATACTAATCAGTCAATTGGAAGGTTTTAGTTCAATTCATTTTTCATTATTAAATGAATTCTACTAAATAAATTGAACCATTGTCACTAAACAGACTCTTCTTTTTAACGTCATGGCATCACAATAGCAGAATGAGTTCCAATGAACCCACAGCACCGAATAAAGGCAGAGGAGCAGAATAAGGGGAGGCTAATCTGTGCTGTTCCAGCAGTGGGGGAGGATGCTGCACTCATCTTCACTGCTTAACCAGGGACAACCCAGAATCACAGTGCTGCGGCTGTCGAGGATGAGCTTTGGTCTGGTGGGCTGAACGGCAGTCATCTGAAACGGGGAAATACAACTGAAAACGCTGTCCATCAAAGACAATGAGCTGTCACTGGAGTCATATTGATTTTTTTTTTTCTATTTGAACTGAACAGGATATGTGTAAATAAAATAAAGGCCTTTCATGAAGGTTTTCCTGGTCTTTCTCAAGATGCCATTTTCAAATAAAATCAGCCATTGAAAGGATGCTATAGTAGTTTTTATTTCATCTTTTCATTGACAGTACATATTCGATATTTTGATTTGATTTCTTTGATTTGAATTAAATGTGATTGTATGAGTTCATTTTTCTCTACATCACCTGACATCTTTTTGTTAATCAGAATTGATGGCCTCAAAATCGTTTTGCATTCATAATGCTGGAGCTGCATGAGAAAATATCTAGTTTGTGGTTAATCATGCTGTTATACGGCAATGGGAAAATTAATTAAGCTTATCCCAGTCTCTGGGGCATTGTTGTGTTAATTGTTCTCATTGACTTGTGTAATTATTTGTTTGCTGATCACATTTGCATACTCTTGAAAATCCTGCTGATGAATGGTGTAATGATTGGTGATAAGCTGTGCTGTCTGTAACAGCCCGTGTGCTGTAAAATGAGAGAGACTCTTAATGAAAATCAGCTTAACTGACTAGAGATGTAGTATCACAGCACACTGCCTTGTGTCCCGTATAAATGAGTTGCACTGACCCCATCTCTGCTCCGAGAGAGGTCAGAGGCCAAAAGAGGGTGAAAGTTCCCAGTAAATAACGTGGGTTACTGAGGTCATGTAGGAACAATTTTGACCTCCAAAGACTACACTCAATTTATGTATCTATCTGTATAGATTCGTTTTTTTAAACCGTTTGTGTTCGCATCTAAATCCTAATTAAAATGTCACAAAGAGTCTGTTTCTTGAACGAAATCTAAAAATTTTAAAAGGAATTATTTAATAAATGTTGACCACTGATACAATTACAGAAACAACATTTTGAAAGGGATAAATCTGTCTTAATCTTGCTTATTTAACAATGCTGCTGCAGTCCCATTAAAGAGAGTCTTTAAACAGCAAAACAGGAGTTGTTGAAACAATATCATCCAGCAAAAGCGAGATACTAAATAAATGTTGGAATACTCCACATGCCAACAAATAACTAAACAAATGCATCAAAGTGAGGGAAAAAGCAAAAAGACCAGCATAAATGAAGTATGAATAAATCTGTGGTTTAGTGGTCATGTTTTCTGATTTCGAAGGTAATTCGGTTTGACACAGTAATTAAATGAAGGAAGCAGCTCCCATTTCTGCCAGCCTCTCTGTATCCATCATCGTTTAAAACCCACCATCCTCCACTGCACACAAACACACGCTCAAGAGGAGATGAATAAGCTAAACGAATGCCATTATTCCAACACAGACAGAACAGAACCATTGATCAATGCTGATGGTTTGGTTTGAGCCCACATTCTCTCATTGTATCCAAATAATTGCATACCATTTTTTCATCTATTTACCAGGTGCCTTATTTGCATTCTCTTAAAAATGAAATCATTACAAGGATGTGTCGTTTCAAATATCTCTATAAACACTTCCATTCATTATCAACATCAGTTTATTAAGCTAAAGCACAGTGAGTATTTGACCAAATTTCTTCCAAACTATGATTTATCAGTGGTTTTCTCTGTGTAGATGCTTATTCCAGCATCTGCTGGCATCTTCATTTGTCTGTGTAAAGTGTTACTAATGAAGAGCTGTATTTAGGCTCAGCTTCTGCTTTTGGTTAGATCGAACCCTAAACCCCTAACCCTATCTCTTCAATGAATTTAGTTAATTAACTTGAAATGATTTATTAAAACTTTTGAACTTGAATTACAAAGTTGAAATGTGCAGATATTACAGAACATGCATAATACTGAGTTTAATTTCATAGTTTATTTTAATTCATTTAGAAGTCATTACAATTCATTAAGAATTGTAGATTGCCCAGAGATGATGCTCAGAATATTTGACTGATCGTGAAAATCATGAATATTTCCACTACAGTGTCATTTCCACCATATCTCAGATGTATTTTGACACTTTAAATATTTTTTTTAATGAAATGGGTGACTCCTTTGTGCTGCTTAGACAAACTTATATAAAGCTAACATTTTATGTATGCTTATAAAACATTATGTTGTCAAAATCTTTGTTTCCATAATTGACAAAATTACATTTTGATTTTAATTGATAAATTACTTAATAAATTATATATAGTCTATATAGTCTCATATTTTACTTCAGTCATGCTTTTCATTGGCATTGTTATCTACTTAACATGGTAAACAGGTAGTGTTTTGCTAAAACAGATTATGAAGATTATGACATGATTTAAAAAAAAAATAAATCAAAGAGAGCTTTATTTGTGACCTTTTTAAAAATAAGAAAACCTCAAATCTGTTTTAATAAAATGGGAAACAGAAGTGTCCAAAAAAGGTGTCCAAAAAAAAAAAAAAAACCCATGCTAATTAATTCAGAAATGTACAGTTTACATCATTTTACAAATATAATAAGGGACGTTCATGAGATTACAAGGGTAATACAGTTTTTCTCAGTCGCTTTGGTGCATTTCTCAGATCAGAAATAAATTTTCAAAACTACTTGTTCAACCTCCACATCATAGTCACTTGTGCACATCATAAAAGCAGTTTCTCATTCTTTTGAACAAGTTGCGACTGCTTTGGTACATTCATGCAACTGATTATGTACATTTATCTGCGGTTTCCTACATTTTCAGTTGCTAATATCATGTTGCTCAAAATGTATTATATAGTTCTCCGTGCAATAGTCTTACCCCTCAAAACATCTAGTAATTAGTTAATCGTATAAGTCATTAAATGCAAAATGGTTAATCTAGTTGTCATAAACTGTCAAACATATTTTCTACACATTTCTATTAGACTTTTTGTAAATTTGTCATGAATTGTGAAAGTGAATCTTGACTTTCACTAATGAAGAGAATATAGATCAACCAATTATAAACCAGTTCTCTGAAATAGCTCAAAGGTGCATCTCATGAATCTTCAATTGGAAAGCATATATAGACAGAGGACAGCAAGAGTTACAAATTCTGACGATAGATGAACATCCAGAAAACGATCAGGGTCAACAGCCGAGAGGAAGAAGAGGAGTAAAGATGCATGGTGGAAAGGTCAAAACAGAGGAAGAGGCAGACGAGGCCAAGGACAGAGGCGCATATTACAGTAGATGAAATAAAGGCCACTATTGTGGACCATGTTGTCAATCATGGCCTTACAATGGCTGAAGGGTGCAGCTAAATATTGGGAGATCGACCATATCCTCAATAATTCAAACATTTCGAAACAGTCTCTTTCAATCAGTATCCCACATACAGTAATGTGTAAATTTGTACTTTTGAAATGGATATATCGCATGCACAAGAAGCGCAGCCTTCTGCATTTCAGTTCAGTAACTCTCATCCAAACTGTTGCCATAGTTTACATCAGGTAATACTAACAGAGCGCACTGTTATATTGACAACATGACTAAACATTTTGACTTTGATCTTGTTTGTGAACAATGACACAAGGACTTTTCATTCTGATGGCACTGATATGTTCTTTGACACATAAATACTTACTTTTGAGAGATGAACTAAAGATTTTGAGTAAGTTACAGGCTTTTGCAGGAAATGCATTGTGTGGTGCTGTTTGAACGAATTGTTTTGAGAAATGCACATACTTCTTTGCAAATATTAAGGACGATTCGAGAAATACACCAAAGCGACTGAGAAAAACTGTAATAATGGCTTGGACTTGTCATTTGCTGCCATCTACTGGTATTTTGAGAAAATGTCAAGTCTCTGTGGCAAAAATCATTATTTTCTCCCTCACATCACGTGGACGGGAAATAAAGAGTGGCAAGAAATAATGATGGATAATGTTAATGTGACTAACCAACAGTCACACATATCTCTTCATTGTACTTAAACATGAGGTTCCATTTGTGCCAAAAAAGAACCGACTCTTTTGTGCTTTGTACTACACATTTGTGACCCTGGACCACAAAACCAGTCTTAAGTCGCTGGGGTATATTTGTAGCAATAGCCAAAAATACATTGTATGGGTCAAAATGATCCATTTTTATTTTATGCCAAAAATCATTAAGATATTAAGTAAAGACCATGTTCCATGAAGATATTTTGTAAATTTCGTAAATATATCAAAACTCAATTTTTGATTAGTAATATGCATTGCTAAGAACTTCATTTTGACAACTTTAAAAGCGATTTTCTCAATATTTTGATTTTTTTGCACCCTCAGATTCCAGATTTTCAAATAGTTGTATCTAGGCAAAATATTGTCCAATCCTAACAAACATCATTCCATACATCGATGGAAAGCGTATGTATTCAGCTTTCGGATGATGTATAAATCTCAATTTTGAAAAATTGATACTTAAGACTGGTTTTGTGGTCCAGGGTCACATTTGTCCTTTTATCTGAACAAGTAGACAATAACTGTAGACAAAAACAAATGTGTAGTAGCCTACAAAGCATAAAGCAGTCGGTTAATTTTTTTTTTGGCACAAATGGAACCACATACTTAAAGTTTACGGAAGGATGTGTAATGAAAAACTATTATAGCAAAATGGAAAAACAACAACAACAAAAAACAAAGCATTGTTTTATATATATATATATATATATATATATATATATATATATATATATATATATAGCCTACATATAAATATATATATATTTTTAAATATTAATATTAATTTTCGTTTTTCTTGTTAAAGAGGAACTGTACGAACACCTACTAGATGATTTGTATCCTCCTACCTTCATGTTCGGAGATTTGTGTCCCTCGCGAGTTTCCGTAGCGCGATCGGTCTAAGTTTGGATTTTGAGGAAGTGCTCGGCCAGCGGGCAAATCACAAAGCATCAGCGAAGATCCTACGGTTATTTTAAACAGAACACCGTACAGCGTTCACACTGAAAATACACTATGGCATATCAACTCTACAGAAACACGACACTCGGGAACAGTCTACAGGAGAGTCTTGATGAACTTATTCAGGTAAGAGGGTTGAATCAAAGTGAAGTTATCTAGCTTGATTGCTAGCCAGCGCAGAATGATGTAACGTTAATAGATAAACACAGATAACGGAATAAAACGAATACATCTAGTCATCTACCTTCGGTGGTTTATTATATCGTATCTTAGTGATAAATCCTACGATTTGTTCTCATCGTGGTTTGTGATGTGTCGGTTTATTAAAGTTAATGAGTGTTAGCTAACGACAGCTGTGTTTGTAATTGAGCTGCTCTTTATTAGAATAAGTTATGAATTTAAATGCTCCAGTGAGGGACAAATGAACTGTTTTAGTGTTTCTTAGATGTTTACATGAAATGTGTGTGTATATATATATATATATATATTTTTTTTTTTTTTCACATTACCGCAGATATCATAACAATCATACCTGTATGTGTTTAATAATAACAATCATGCAGGCAGACTTTGTATGTAACGTTACATGCTTATGCCTGCCTAATAATATTAACTCCACTCAAGAAAGCCTATTAGTGTTGAATCAAAACAAAAATACAGTGAAGCTTAATGTGTTAAATATGTATGAATTCTCTTAGTAACGGAAAATATTCAACTGTATTTTCTGTCCCTCCACAGACTCAACAGATCACACCACAATTAGCCCTTCAAGTCCTTTTACAGTTTGATAAAGCTATCAACACAGCACTGGCCAACCGGGTCCGCAACAGGGTCAATTTTAGGGTAAGTCAAGCGAATGTTAATACTCTACAATAACTTTAAAATGGAAGTTTAAGTTTTGTCTGCTTATGCAAGTTATTTAGGTAACTAGCTCTGCTTTGAACTGGACGTAGCTGTGACATGCTAAAACTCACTGCTGTTTGTTTTATCCACAGGGATCTCTGAACACATACAGATTCTGCGATAACGTCTGGACGTTTGTTTTAAATGACGTTGAGTTCCGAGAGGTGACGGATCTGGTCAAGGTGGACAAAGTAAAAATTGTAGCATGTGATGGCAAAAGTAAGACATTTGATTCACTTTGCTGATGTTCAATATTTTCATACTTATGGTGTTGTGATGCAGTCCTCCTTATTAAACCTCTTCTCTGTTATAGACACTGGGTCTAATGCAGCTGAGTGAAACCAAGGTGGAGAGAGAGCGTGCAAGAGAAGTGAGCTGAATTTGCTGGTTGATGGGAAGGATGAAAAGAATTGAAGACGAGGCACACAGCGGTGGGGACTGTGTATATATTATTTATTGCAAGAAACAGTTCTCCAGCCTTCATACATCAACCTGCTCAGTGGAGGACTGACAAACGTATGGAGCACACAAGGCCTTGGATGTCACATGAAATTTTTCTTTTTATAAATAAATATATATAATTTTCATAGAAATGCCAATGCTTTTCAGTTTGTTACTATTTAGCTTATTCTCTAATAAACTTGTTTTAAATGGTTTTTGGCTTCTCTTGTTTTGAATAATTTTTTTCCTTCAAATGAACAGGATAATAAAACGTACGCACCGCTGAATGTGCACTAGCTGACTGGTCATGTCTTCAACCCCGGTTTCACAGACAAGGCTTAAGCCTAGTCCTAGACTAAAATGTAAGTGAACCGTTTCAAATGAAAGAAACTTGCACTCACTGATCTTAAAATATATCCGTGCCTTTGTTTTGTCTTAAGATGCACACCGGTAATGTTTTTTCTAAGGCACGTTTATAAAAATGTCCTAATTGAACTATGGCCTAATCCTGGTTTAGGCTAAGCCCTGTCTGTGAAACCGGGCCCAAATGTTTTTGCAGAGTTTAATTCTTATTAGCTCTCATCTATAACCTTAAATGTATCAAAACCATCAACTTTAGTTCACTCGCAATTCAGTGATTCTGAACATTAAATCAGGCAGAAATGCTATCAGAAGTGTAATCTGAAGAATTCATGCCTGTCTTTATTCCTTACGTTGTGTATCAGTTGCAGGAGCAGAACAAAAAAGTTTTGGCTTCATTTACATTTCGAACCAAACTACTTAATATTTTTATAATCTTGAGATTTTAACTGATAATAATGAGAAAAACATTGATAACAGATTGTTTTGTGATCCCATCACCTGAACATTGGTACATGAGTGATTATGCTGCACTCTCCTATTCACAGCTAAGCCCTGCATTTCGATATCTTAATACTTCCCAAGTCATGACCTAACCATGTGTTTTTTTATTTAGCATTAGAGCCATTTTTGTTCGACTTTCACCCAGATTTACCTTCAATCACCATTTAATAAATCTCCTGCATTAAAGAGCATCACTCATAGGGCAACTCCATTAAGCCTGATTACACACACACACATACAGTAGTCAGGGAAGGGGGTCTTTGTGTCAACGTCATACTATTTGCATCTCACTGTGTCTGACTGTGGAATGCTGGAGTTGGACATCACTCTGTTCAGTTGTTGGTCATTTTGTGTGCTGGTCACGGAGACTGTAAGGCTGGATGGTGATGGCTGGACTTTAGGAGCTCATAAAAATGGATAACAGGGGCTTTGGAGGGAAAAAGGCCAAAGAGGGCTCTTTTAAGCATGCATCTATTAAACGCACATCCTCTGGCTCTCAGAAGGTAAGAGACCTCAACAAGCTTTGAATTTCCCCTCATTTCTACTGCAACTAACTGGGTTATCTTGAGTTGGTGAAGAAACAAGCCTGTATCGAATTATGGTTGGGAGCAGAGCCAGCTAAGAAATCTGGGCCCTTATTTAAGAAATCTAGAAATGGTTGTGAGCCCCTAGAATCGTTCCCATCTTTCACCTGGCTATGCCTCCGCTTTGGGTTGGCTAATTAACTGAAGTGATGCTATCATACTCAATTCATGCTGAATTTGTTTAGGACTGGAAATGTTTGAGGTTTGACTGATTCTTGCACTTGCATGTTTTGGTTGCATGTTGCAGGCTTGTTTTATAATGTTAACAAAACTGGGGTCTCTGTTGGTTAACTTTTTATATCGGCAGTGATTTTGTCCATGTGTGTGAACTTATTTGGTGAATGCATTCATTCTAGTGATGGTCTTGGTCTCTATATGTTCACTTACACATGTGCACATGTACAAAAACTGTTTTCAGCATTGTCCTCTAATCTCTGATAATGGCCCAGTAAAGAGCACTGGCCCGGGTAGCTTAAACCCCTGTTCTCTCTAAGTGTCAATCTTATGTGATTAATGCAGAGTTCTGTGGAAAGAGTCCAAACAAAAATGGACAAAACACACTTAGTGGACTTACAATGGACCTGAAATCATTTCAAATCAGCTCGTGTTTTCAAGGGAATGGAAAGTGGTGTACTGGAGTTCTTGAAAATTCAAGGTTGCATTAAAAAAATTCAGCAATGTCATGATTCACTTGACCTTCCAGCTCTGTAAACTGGCTGTTCCATCCTTGTCTGGGTACAAACTGACAAACAGCATTTTTCTTTATCAAATTCATACATGCTTATAATCAGCATTCACAGCTGTACATGTTCTGTAACTGCACTTTTAATCGTCCATAATAATGTTAGAATATAATAACTCCCAGAATCATATGATTTGGGGTAATCATAATGAGTGGATGGGAATTCTGAATAAAGCCCCCAAATACCTTTTACAAAATCCATTGTAACGGAATCCTGTTGCATTGTAGAATATTTACTGTATTATCTTTCTTTCTCGTAAACAGTGTGGAAACATTAGTCTTCATTTCCTATTGGCAGACAGAGTTGATTTGCTCTTTGCTTGATTTACTTAGATGAGGATTATCTGAGTTGAGCTTCTCACAGAGCTCCTTTATGTAGCTGCTCACGGGGTAGACATGTGTTAATGTGAGAGCTTTGAGGGACTTAATTGTAATTAGGGATCAGTGAGAGCAGATTTTTCTGGTTTACTCTTTCTGTTTAATTTAGTCAGTCTTTATCAGGAAGCTAGGGACAATACTGGCTATGTGGCTATCCGTATGTGTAGTTGAAAAAAAAAAAATATATATATATATATATATATATATATATATGAACACCATGTAAATAATATATTAAAAATGTGCATTTTATTTTTTACATTCTTTTGTCTTGCTCAGTCAATTAAAGTATATCATATTTTTTGCCTAATATCATATATTTAAAAAAAATAAAAATGTTTTGCCTAAAAGATAATTGTTTGAGCAGTTTCAGAGAGTGGTTTGTGTGACGGTGCAGCTTCACTTTCCACATGGGAAATTCCACATGTGTGTTTCTATGACTAAACCCTTTAGGATTTGGGAGAAATGAAGCTCTAAAATGCCCAAATCCAAAGATGTCGAAAGCTGTCGACAGATGTCTAAACACAAATCTCATATGTACTTGGGACGGAGCCAGATTATCTTTCAGCGATACTGCTCTTTGTGAATGAGAGCGCTTGTGCTTAATTTGATTTGTGTGGAAGGCTTTTTAATATGGTGCTGCTACAGCAACACAGTTTTATAGAATACCTTTCTGAAAAAGATAAAAACATGCCTACTGTCTCCAATATAAATCCTAAATTATTGACAAGACTTCAGTAAGAACTTGAGGCACCTGTATCTTTCATTTAGTTCCTATCTTTCCCAGTTTACCTCAACAAACAGCATTAAGAAGAGGTGTGGAGGGGCTAATGGGAGAGATTAGCATGCTGACCAATGAGGCAGATTAGAGAGCCCCTCGTCTCGGAGTAGGCTTTAGTTTGTGGTGTTCCGGTGGACTGGTCATGAGGTTCCAGCAGGATTATCTTCAGTGGTCATGGGACTCTGAGACTGAGGTCCAGCACACGTGGTCCAGACCTCTGCTCCATAAATGAAGGCCACAGGCAGTTGAAGGCAGGCTGGAGGAAGACTTCATGACAAGCCTGCCATTATGCAAGCCTTTTGTCTTTCTCTTTATTTTCAAGGGTAAGTGCCTGTCTAGCAAGTCAGTTTGAGCTCAAGAGATAATGTTAATGATGGTATATACCTCAGATATCTATTGGTGGAATATTGTAAGCTAGATCCTCCACAGCAAGATTTCTTGGGGGTTTTATTTAATTTATTTTTTTTAGGTATTTTCCTTTCTAGTGATGTGTTTGGCTTGCTATTGGAGCATTGAAGGTCAGGCGTATTTCTGTAAATACCCTTGTGTTACACAAATAACATTAAGCTGATAGTGCCAGATGATTTATTTATTATATATTTGTATGTATGTATCACAAGCCTGTTTTCATGTATTATTGTCTTAAATACAAGTGCAGTTAAAATTCTTAACAAATATATGAATAGAAAGTAAACAACTGTGCGTGGGAGAAATACTACTGTGTAATGTGACCTAGAAGGGTTCAGCTGTTTTCATAATTTTAATATGTCTAAAGTGTTTTCATTTACCCGGAGTGCTTTACTGCTGTTGTGAAAACCCTGAACACACATATTCATACTTGTGTACTGTATATATAGGTAACCTATATATGATCACAATTATTCTTACAGTGTGTGCTGTTTTCATTGTTTTCCACATTGTTAGTCAGAAACAATTTGATAAACAGATAAGCTGCAGAACAGCTTGTTCTTTTTTGTAGCTACTGAGAAAATTAAAGTAATGGATTACAAAAGAGATTTAGGAAATGTTTTGACATTCCAAATGAAATGACTTAAATTCTCCTCTTCTGTGTCTTGCAGTTTCAGAGGGCATGGATTGAAAGGACATTTCTAAAAAGGGAGTGCATTCACATATTCCCCAGCAAAGAGCCCAACAAGTGAGTAACAGTGTTGCTAAAATTAACTAAAACTAAAACCAAAATATTTTTTGTTAACTGAAATAAAATACAAACATTAAATGAAAAAAATAATATTTTACAAAATTAGAAATATTGTATTGGCAGCTTATAGAAACAAAATAAGTCTAAGTTGAAATACTAAAATTGCTAAATAAAA
Source organism: Onychostoma macrolepis (assembly GCF_012432095.1). NCBI lineage: Eukaryota > Metazoa > Chordata > Actinopteri > Cypriniformes > Cyprinidae > Onychostoma > Onychostoma macrolepis. Next base: position 31,405,247 of record NC_081161.1, read on the forward strand.
TAAATGAAAGGCAAACAGAATTATGAAATATTTAAAAAACAAAAACTAATAAAAACGATAAAAGCACAACTAAATTAGTAAAACTAATATGAAAATGGAAGCTAAAATAAAAATGCTGCTCAGTAATATTTTTTGCTCAGTAATATCTCACAGTAATTTGATAAAAGACAAACTGGATGATTTACTCATTTACAAAGTACTTTTATTAATACAATAAATTAAACTTAGTGCAACATGATAGTTCTAAATCCATAAACATGCTTGTTCATTCGGCCCTCAGAAGAAGTTTATATTAATAAGGTATACTTTTGCGGTTAATATTGACTTTTTCATTTTTGCTAACTATTGTAGGTGTTGTTGCGGTCAGCTGGTAAACCAACATGTGGCTATTCTTCCTGGCTCCACCAATAAGAGCGCAGAGGAAGGCCTGGGGGTGCAGACCGAGCCTCCACAAGAGAAATGGTCGGTTGCTAAGCACACACAAGCCACGCCCACTGACGCATACGGCGTCATTGAATTCCAGGGAGGAGGTCATGTCAACAAGGCCATGGTATTTTTTTCAGATAACCATGTGATTCATTTGTTTTCCATTGCACAAAAATGTGCTCAAACACTTTGGGCGTCATCCTAAAAATTATCCTGAACCAGCATTTTAGATCCCCTAAAGTCTTATTATTTTCTCTCTCTTCCTTGTTTATCATCAGTATATCCGTGTGTCCTATGATACCAAGCCTGATAACCTTCTGCATCTGATGGTGAAAGAATGGCAGCTGGAGCTGCCCACCCTGCTGATCTCTGTGCATGGAGGCCTGCAGAACTTCGACTTGCAACCCAAACTCAAGCAAGTGTTTGGAAAGGGCCTGATAAAAGCAGCAGTTACCACTGGGGCCTGGATCTTCACTGGGGGAGTTAGTACAGGTGGGTGTTTGACAACACAGAGAAGTGCAGCCATGGTCATGGTGTGACCTAACTGACATCAATTAAATGGTCTTCTGTTCCTGTTTCAGATACTGAATCATCTGCTTTCCTGTTGTGCAAGAAACTGCGAATGACTCCATCACATGACACACTAATAATTTCATGTTTATTCCCTCTTGTCACATTACACAGGAGTGATTCGGCATGTGGGAGATGCGCTGAAAGACCACTCCTCAAAGTCCCGTGGGAAGGTGTGCGCCATCGGAATTGCACCATGGGGTATTGTGGAAAATAAAGAGGATCTGATCGGACGAGACGTAAGCCATTCATGTCATTGCACAGGGATGCACGTACTCGTGTTTAATCAGCATAAGTGAATGTTTCAGGTTTGGTTTCTGCGAAGTTTTTGGCTGATGTGTCACAACTGTGTCTGTGTTTTGCTTTGACCAGGTGACGCGACCTTACCAAACCATGTCCAACCCTCTCAGCAAACTTTCTGTGCTTAACAACAGCCATTCCCACTTCATTCTGGCTGACAACGGCACTCACGGAAAGTATGGCGCGGAGGTCCGACTGCGCAGGCAGCTGGAGAAACACATCTCTCTGCAGAAGATCAACACACGTAAGTCAACTTTTAGCAGTTACGTCAGCTTTTTGAAGAATGTTAAACAATTTTAATGAAGCCATCAAGTCAAAAGGGAACGAAACACTGTCAAAACACTGTTGGAGTCCATGAATGTTGGTCTAGTGATGGAAAGCCTCCTGTGACCTCCTGGGTTTCCCTTTGTCATCCTATGCCTGGAGTTCCTGATGAGGCTGGGACAGCAAAGGGAGGTCCAGACGTCATCCCATACTGCAGTCAAAACAACCATCTTAATCGTGCTCAAAAGCATCTTTTCATGTCTAATCACTTATTTGTGCATATTTGTACATGAGTGTGTTTTATGTGTGTGTTTGTACAGGTCTGGGTCATGGGGTCCCTTTGGTGTGTCTGATTCTTGAAGGAGGGCCGAATGTAATCTCCATTGTGTTGGAGAGTCTGCGTGAGGAGCCTCCTGTACCTGTGGTTGTGTGCGACGGCAGCGGCCGAGCATCAGATATCATTTCATTCGCTCACAAGTACTCTGAGGAGGATGGGTGAGGAAAATATTGATGATGATTCAGTGATTAATAATGAATTTTAAAGGTGCAGTTCTGCAAGTGCTTTTTTCTGAGGTAAATTGACTGCATAACAGCAGAAAAAGTAAGTTTTTACTGCTGTTCAAAAAAACCGTATTTGTGATATTAAAGGTCCCTGAACACTGAACCTCTTTGGTCTCTAAAAACTGTTTCTAAAAGCTCCTTCTCTTGGTCTCCATTACCTTGTTCTGGTGCAGGTTGGTTAATGATAGTGTTAGAGACCAGCTTCTAGTAACCATACAGAAGACATTCAACTACAACCGGAATCAGGCACAGCAGATTTATCTCATGGTGATGGAGTGCATGAAGAAAAGAGAGCTGGTGAGTAAAATAAAGGATGGGATGTCAAGAAAACATATTACAGACAACTTTGTTCAAGATTTTTGCCATAATATAAAACATACTGTGTATTTTTTTTCAACATTTTGTTTTATATTGTGTTATATTTCACAGAAATGATAATAAACATGACTGTTATTCATCTGGACTCATTTGCCTTTTTCATATCATACATTGTTCTTTTTATTTTCTTGTTTTTATTTTTTGCTATTTTTTCCTATGTTGTAATTTTAAACCACCCAGCTCACAATTTTCCATCGTATTTCCCTGTCATCCCATTGAGTGCTTTTGTCCTTCATGAAAATATAGACATGAGGTTTAAAATTATATCCATAACCCGGGGACACTGAGGCAAGTTCCTCAAAACCATGCAAAGAACACATGATTTACAGAAGCTATGGGAAACTTAGAAAACACATATCAGTAAACATGTTTGTGCATCTTGGCTTTTCTGGGTAGCAATTTGTGATGTCTCAGATCATACTTTTTTGAAGTTTAAGATATTAAATTAATCAAAGAAAGCTTTACTGTTGCTGTGAATATGTCATCTTTTGGAGCCTTTTAAAAAGTTTGCATAATGTAATATATAAATGCATGTTTTAAACAATGCATTACTCACTCCCCACTCTCATGAACAAATCATTATGATCGATCTATTGCTCACATATTATCTGACCAGCTAATCATTTATTGTCTTTCAACGTATATATACAGTGGGTACGGAAAGTATTCAGACCCCCTTAAATTTTTCACTCTTTGTTATATTGCAGCCATCTGCTAAAATCATTTAAGTTCTTTTTTCCCTCATTAATGTACACACAGCACCCCATATTGACAGAAAAACACAGAATTGTTGACATTTTTGCAGATTTATTAAAAAAGAGGGCTCTGGCTGGGCCATTCAAGAACAGTCACGGAGTTGTTGTGAAGCCACTCCTTCGTTATTTTAGCTGTGTGCTTAGGGTCATTGTCTTGTTGGAAGGTAAACCTTCGGCCCAGTCTGAGGTCCTGAGCACTCTGGAGAAGGTTTTCGTCCAGGATATCCCTGTACTTGGCCGCATTCATCTTTCCCTCGATTGCATCCAGTCGTCCTGTCCCTGCAGCTGAAAAACACCCCCACAGCATGATGCTGCCACCACCATGCTTCACTGTTGGGACTGTATTGACAGGTGATGAGCAGTGCCTGGTTTTCTCCACACATACCGCTTAGAATTAAGGCCAAAAAGTTCTATCTTGGTCTCATCAGACCAGAGAATCTTATTCAGGTGTTTTTTAGCAAACTCCATGCGGGCTTTCATGTGTCTTGCACTGAGGAGAGGCTTCCGTCGGGCCACTCTGCCATAAAGCCCCGACTGGTGGAGGGCTGCAGTGATGGTTGACTTTCTACAACTTTCTCCCATCTCCCGACTGCATCTCTGGAGCTCAGCCACAGTGATCTTTGGGTTCTTCTTTACCTCTCTCACCAAGGCTCTTCTCCCCCGATAGCTCAGTTTGGCCGGACGAACAGCTCTAGGAAGGGTTCTGGTCGTCCCAAATGTCTTCCATTTAAGGATTATGGAGGCCACTGTGCTCTTAGGAACCTTAAGTGCAACAGAAATTTTTTTGTAACCTTGGCCAGATCTGTGCCTTGCCACAATTCTGTCTCTGAGCTCTTCAGGCAGTTCCTTTGACCTCATGATTCTCATTTGCTCTGACATGCACTGTGAGCTGTAAGGTCTTATATAGACAGGTGTGTGGCTTTCCTAATCAAGTCCAATCAGTATAATCAAACACAGCTGGACTCAAATGAAGGTGTAGAACCATCTCAAGGATGATCAGAAGAAATGGACAGCACCTGAGTTAAATATATGAGTGTCACAGCAAAGGGTCTGAATACTTAGGACCATGTGATATTTCAGTTTTTCTTTTTTAATAAATCTGCAAAAATGTCAACAATTCTGTGTTTTTCTATCAATATGGGTTGCTGTGTGTACATTAATGAGGGAAAAAATGAACTTAAATGATTTTAGCAAATGGCTGCAATATAACAAAGAGTGAAAAATGTAAGGGGGTCTGAATACTTTCCGTACCCACTGTATATACAGACAAATACATATTCGATTTCTGTCCAACCATGATAATTAAAAACAGCTGTGGAAAAGTGAATAAGCAAATACTATAATTGTTTATTTCATATTTTTATTTCTCGTTAAGTACTGTGACCATGTAGGTCGATTTGTGCTTGTCCTTCATAGAGTTACACTACTTCTCTGTGGTTTGGGGTCAGTAAGATTTTTATTAATTTTTTTAAATGCAATAATAAAAAGTGGCAATACGGACTTTACAAAAGATTTCTATTTAAAATTTAAAAAAATATGTTTTTTTAAACATCCTATTTATCAAAAAAAAATCAGAAAAAATGTATCACAGTTTCCACAAAAATGTTAAGTAGTGTAACTGTTTTCAACACTGATCATGATTATTATGATTTCTGAAGGGTCATATGACTGGAGTAAAAGCCTGCTGGAAATTCAGCACTGTCATGACAGGAATAAATGAAATTCAAAAAAATATTACATTGTAGTAATACTTCACAATATCACTGCTTTTACTGTATTTCTGATCAAATAATAATGCAGCCTTGGTCAAAAGAACTTACTGTCCACAAACTTTTGAACAGTAGTGTATAATGTAGTGTATAATAGTAGTATGCTATTACATGCATTCCACACAGTTTTACATTTTGTGCTGTAACAGATCACAGTTTTCCGCACGGCCTCAGAGGGTCAGCAGGATATTGAGATGGCCATCTTAACTGCTCTGCTGAAAGGTGAACTCTTGTTCAGACCACACATCACACAGTATACAATATGGACCAGTTTTGAAAACTGAAATGTAACATTCCTGAAAAGTACATTGTTTGTATCAAACAAAATATTTTTAATGCAGCTCTTTCTCTCTTATTCCTTTTAAAATCTTTGGGTTTGTCAGGCACAAATGCCTCAGCTCCAGACCAGTTGAGTTTGGCTTTGGCCTGGAACCGTGTGGATATTGCTCGCAGTCAAATCTTCGTCCATGGACAACACTGGCCTGTAGGTGAAGGGTTAATGGAAACATAGCACACTGATTGCCTAGAGACTCAGTATTCATATATGTATATACTGTATGTATATACACATCCATACATACATATTATAGTATTTGTATTCACTATTATAAAGTTATTGAATACATATTTACATGTCTATATCATCAGCCTGCCGGGTCCCTGCCCACCTCATCCACGAGCCAGCAGGATAAACCAAAGAGCCCTATCACCACCCGTGCCAGCAAGGGTAAACCTGCCAGGGCCAAGAAGGGCAAAGGTGCCAAATCCAAACCTGAGCCTCCAGAGGAGACAGATCCTAGAAAACTAGAGCTGCTTAACTGGGTAAGGTTCATTCTTTAGTAATATTGTGTTAGTATATTACTAAAGATATATACTGTTATTATATTACTGGATTTGTATATATTCTAATTAAAATTATTCTGTCTATATGTGTGGGTATGTTCTTGTTGGTCAATTAAATTTCATGTGTGTGTGTGTGTGTGCTGTAAAATAGGTTAATTCTCTGGAGCAGGCCATGATGGACGCACTCGTGCTTGACAGAGTGGATTTTGTGAAGCTCCTTATTGAAAATGGCGTCAACATCCACCATTTCCTGACAATCCCGCGACTTGAGGAGCTCTATAACACAGTTAGCACACAATCATATATTTATGGAATATTAGAGGGTCACATAGCCACTCTCTGTTTTACCATTTTATGTTTTAATGATACAACCAATAACAAATGTGACCCACATGTCCAGTTATTAGAGCTTTTACTGCTGTTCACTTCTCGCTTTCCATGCAGTATGGTTTGAAAATGTCATTTGTGTGTTTAGTATTATCCATTATCATATGAACAATCTGTTGTTGAGGAGAAAGCACTTAGCCCACAAACATCTGTGTGTTTTACAGAAGATGAAGCCTAATGGGCTTTTCCCTGAATTGCGTAAGTGGTTTTATGATTTTTTTATTTTTTTATACAGAAATTAGGGCCGACCAACACATTGCATTTTGTGGTCAGAGATGTCAAAAAGGTAAAGTCCATTATTAATAATTTGTGCTATGGTCTTTCTTGTCTTCGAGGTTATCAAAATGAGTTAAAACATACACTGTATTTTTCTGTAATTTTATGGCCTATTTGTTCTAAAGAATAAGACGTTAATCTTCTTAGCAGTGTGTGAATGCAGTCGTGTGTTTGGATTTGTGTATGTGTGTTTTGTGTGTGAGCGTTGCATAAATAGTTTTATTTCACTCTAGTTTCAGTAGTTTCAGCAGTTACTTTATGGTGTTATGAAATGAATGTTTCCAGGGAAACCTACCACCAGATTACCAGATCACTCTGATTGACATTGGCTTGGTTCTGGAGTACCTCATGGGAGGAGCGTATCGGTGTCACTATACTAGGAAAAGTTTCCGCACACTCTATAATAACCTCTATGGACTGAAGAGAGTGAGTTACCACCATCCCTTATACACTTATTCATGCATATCTGAAAATACAAAGTCTTTTCCCTGCAAACACATTATACCTAACACAACTGCTTAGCTTAATAATATCATAGTGGCCAACCAAGACTTTTCCAGGGGCTAAAAAAACTAACAAAAATATTTGACAGAACATATAGTAAAAATATTGAAACATATATAATTTCTGATTCTGATTCTATTTTACAGAAAAATATCAAACAAAAATTACTGACTTGTCAATTAATGGGCCAATTAGTTGTTCTTGCTTAGTCTATGGTCTAGCAAAAATATAGATAATTATTAATAGTAAAATTTTTCTCAGCTTCCACACTTTTGAGAAATTAAAACAGACATAAAATCGATTAACCAGTTATTTACCAATGTGTTATTAAATAATCAAATATGCTCAAAAACATCTGATTCTCTCTCTTTTTTTTCTCTTACAGCCCAAAGCTTTGAAACTCCTGGGTATGGAGGTAAGCCACTAACAAAATAATATTAAAAAAAGGCATATTTTTTGTAAGTATTCAGTATTAATATGTATACTCTCTCTCTCTCACACAAAAGAAATTTGACTGGTAGCAAAAACTTGTAGTAGCCCATTTACAGACACAATCACTTCGTTTTGTTTTCGACAGGACGATGACCCAAGACCTAAAGGCAAAAAGAAGATGAAGAAGAAGAAAGAGGAAGAAATCGATATTGACGTTGATGACCCAGAGGTCAGTCGATTCCAGTACCCCTTCCATGAGCTGATGGTGTGGGCTGTTCTCATGAAGCGACAAAAGATGGCGCTGTTTCTCTGGCAGAGGGGAGAAGAGGCCATGGCCAAAGCTCTGGTGGCATGTAAACTCTATAAAGCCATGGCGCACGAATCCTCACGGAGCGAACTAGTGGACGACATTTCGCAGGATCTGGACAATAATTCCAAGTGAGCAATTATTATATTATATTGTTTTTACTATCTCACTTGGTTGCATGTGGCTGAATAGAATAGAATAGAACTGTTTTTGGTTTTCATTTCTTAATTGAACTGTAAACACAACAGTGTTACTTCTCATAAAACCTCTCTCTTCTCTCTCTCACACTCAGGGAATTTGGCCAGTTAGCGTATGAGCTGCTAGATCAGTCATACAAGCATGATGAACAGGTGGCCATGAAGCTTTTGACATATGAGCTGAAGAACTGGAGTAACTCCACCTGTCTGAAACTGGCTGTAGCTGCCAAACACAGAGACTTTATAGCCCACACCTGCAGCCAAATGCTGCTCACCGACATGTGGATGGGCTGCCTGCGGGTGGGCAAGAGCAATGGACTCAAGGTCTGCAATACAAAATAAATACACTACATTTTTAAGTCACTGACTCTAAATATTATATCAACATTTTTATAATTTAATATCATTCACAGGTAATCCTTGGAATCATCTTTCCTCCAACCATTCTTCTCCTAGACTTCCGAACTGGAGATGATCTGTCTTACCAAAACTCCAAAGACAAAGAAGAGCTCAAAGACAAAGAGGATGATAACAAATCTGGCAAGGTAAAAATATATACATTACATTTCTAAATATATTACAATGAAAAACATTTTTTTTATTGTACAACCCGAATTCCAGAAATGTTGGGACATATTTTAAATTTGAATAAAATGAAATCTAAAAGACTTTCAAATCACATGAGCCAATATTTTATTCACAAAAGAACATAGAGAACATAAGAAATGTTTAAACTGAGAAAGTTTACACTTTTATCCACTAAATGAGCTCATTTCAAATTTGATGCCTGCTACAGGTCTCAAAAAAGTTGGCAAGGGGGCAACAAAGGGCTGAAAAAGCAAGAAAATTGGAAAAGATTCAGCTGGGAGAACATCTAGCAACTAATTAAGTTAATTGACATCAGTTCTGTAACATGATTAGCTATAAAAGGGATGTCTTAGAGAGGCAGAGTCTCTCAGAAGTAAAGATGGGCAGAGGCTCAATATGTGAAAGAGTGTCAATACGTCAAATTGATACGTCAAATTGCAAAGGCTTTGCAGCCATCAGTAAACAACAGACTGATCACCCGGAAGCAGCTTTTATTGTTGCAGGTGACTTTAATCACTCAAACTTAAAGTCAGTGCTACCCAAGTTTCACCAGCATGTTTCCTGTCACACCAGAGGAAACAAAACCTTAGACCATGTTTACACAAACATGGCTGGAGCTACGTTGCAACACCCCTCCCCACCTGGGACAGTCAGATCACCTTTCTTTGTTCCTCACCCCAAATATGCACCCTCATCAACCGTGTGAAGCCATCAGTGAAGACCATCAAGGTGTGGCCTGCGGGGCAGATTCCACACTCCAGGAAAGGTTTCTACACACAGACTGGAGTATGTTTGCTTCTCAAGCCACCAGTGGCGCTCACACAGACATTGACTCTTACACCTCCTCTGTATTGGATCATATCAATATCACCATTGACAGTGTTACAACCCAGAAACAGATCACCACATATCCAAATCAGAAGCCTTGGATGAACAAGGAAGTGCGACTCCTGTTGAAGTCACGCAACACTGCCTTCAGATCAGGAGATGCACAAGCCTACAGCACATCCAGAGCAAACCTGAAGAGGGGCATCAAAAGGCCAAGCACTGCTACAAGCTAAAGATAGAGGGACACTTTTCCAACTCTGACCCTCGACGCATGTGGCAGGGCATTCAGGCCATCAGTGACTACAAACCCACCCACTCCACCCCCGCAGCCACTGATGTCAACTTCCTGAACGAGCTAAATTACTTTTATGCTCGCTTTGAAAGAGACAACAGAGAAACTGCCACCAAGCTCAATCCCTCAGCTGACCACCCACCAATCATACTCTCCTCCACAGATGTCTGCAAGGAACTGAGTCGGATCAGCGCACAAGGCTGCTGGACCAGACAACATCCCTGGTCGTGTTCTCAGGGCATGTGCGGAGCAGCTCGCTGGGGTTTTACAGACATTTTCAATCTGTCTCTTGCCCAAGCAGCCGTACCAACATGCTTTAAATGCACTTCCATTGTGCCAGTGCCAAAACACTCTAGTCCGAGGTGCCCTAATGACTACCGCCCTGTAGCACTCACACCCATCGTCATGAAGTGCTTTGAGCGGCTGGTCCTGGAACACCTAAAAGACTCTCTACCATCCACATTGGACTCACACCAGTTTGCCTACCGTAGCAATAGGACCACAGAGGATGCAGTTTCCATGGCACTGCACTCTGTGCTCACTCACCTGGACAACGAGAACACTTATGCACGTATGCTGTTTGTTGACTTCAGCTCAGCATTCAACACTGTCATCCCAACCAAGTTAATAGCCAAACTTGGAGACCTGGGCATCAATACCTCAATGTGCAACTGGATTTTGGACTTCCTGACCAACAGACCCCAGAATGTTCGATCAGGATTCACCTGCTCCACATCCATCACACTTAACACTGGTGTACCACAGGGCTGTGTGCTAAGCCCGTTTCTCTACTCCCTCTTCACCTCCGACTGCAAGCCTGTGTATGGATCTAATTCCATCGTCAAGTTTGCAGACGACACCACGGTGATTGGCCTCATCAGTAACAACGATGAGACTGCCTATACGGAGGAGATCCAGCACCTGGCCACATGGTGCACTGAAAATAACCTGCTCCTCAACACCACCAAAACGAAGGAGCTCATCGTGGACTTCAGGAAGGAGTCAAGAGGCACACACGACACCATCCACATCAATGGAATGGCTGTTGAGCGTGTCTCCAGTTTCAAGTTCCTGGGGATCCACATCTCGGCGGACATGTTGTGGAAAACCAACACCTCCAGCCTGGTCAAGAAGGCTCACCAGCGCCTCTTCTTTCTGAGGACACTGAGGAAGAATCAGCTCTCCTCGGCTATCCTGGTGAACTTCTATCGCTGCGCAATAGAAAGCATCCTGACCAACTGTGTCACAGTATGGTATGGGAGCTGCTCTGTTGCGGAGCGCAAGGCACTGCAGCGGGTGGTGAAAACTGCCCAGCGCATCACAGGGACTCCACTACCTGCCATCGAACACATCCAGAGGAAACGCTGTCTGCATCGAGCTCGCAGCATCCTTAAGGACTCCTCTCACCCAGCCCTCAGACTGTTTTCTCTCCTGCCCTCCGGCAGGCGTTTCAGGTGCCTCCGGACCAGGACCAGCAGATTAAAGAACAGTTTCTTCCCCAGAGCTGTCTCTTTACTGAACTCTAACCCCCGTTGATCCACTTCCTCATATATTATTAACTCTTCTCTCCTACCTCACATCGGCCTTATTTGCACTACTGAATGTAAATTTTTATTACAGTAACAACTGTTTACTTTTGTATCTTGCACTACCATACCTAAATTGGATTATGCTCATTTGCACTGCTGACTGTTGTTTACATTATCAATGTTTACATTAACATTTTGCACCGTATGTCTAATTGTAATATGCAATCACTTCCACTGCACTTTTACACCTTGTTTATAGTAATAGCCATCTGTATATATATTATATTGATAGTACATATCACCTGTAAATTCTGTTTATAGTAATAGCCATCTGTATATTTATTCACTATACATATTCACCTGTAAATTCTGTTTATATTAATAACCATCTTTCTATATATATATTTATACATATATTCAGTACATATCCTTGTCCTGCACTTATTCAACCATTGTATATCCTGCACTTGCTGCTATTGCACTTCTGGTTAGACCTAAACTGCATTTCGTTGCCCTTGTGTAATGACAATAAAGTTGAATCTAATCTAATCTAATCTAAATCTCATCAGCTACAGTGTATAACATCATCAAAAATTCAGAGAAACTGGAGAAATCTCTGTGCGTAAGGGACAAGGCCGAAGACCTTTGTTGGATGCCCGTGGTCTTCGGGGCCTCAAACGATACTGCATCACTCATGGGCATGATTCTGTCATTGACATTACTAAATGGGCCCAGGAATACTTCCAGAAACCACTGTCGGTAAACACAATCCGCCATGCCATCTGCAGATGCCAACTAAAGCTCTATCATGCAAAAAGGAAGCCATATGTGATCATGGTCCAGAAACGCTTAAAAATGGACAGTTTCAAAGTGGAGAAGTGTTCTATGGTCAGACGAGACATTCTTGTTGGAAATCACAGACGCCGTGTCCTCCGGGCTAAAGAGGAGGGAGACCTTCCAGCGTGTTGTCAGCTTTCAGTTCAAAAGCCAGCATCTCTGATGGTATGGGTGCATAGGTGCATACGGTATGGGCGGCTTGCATGTTTTGGAAGGCACTATGAATGCTGAAAGCTATATAAAGATTTTAGAGCAACATATGCTCCCCTCCAGATGACGTGTATTTCAGTAGGACAATGCAAAACCACATACTGCAGCTATTGCAACAGCATGGCTTCATAGTAGAAGAGTCTGGGTACTGAATTGGCCTGCCTGCAGTCCAGATCTTTCACCTATAGAAAACATTTGGTGCATCATTAAATGAAAAATACATCAAAGACGACCACAAACTCTTCAGCAGCTGGAAACCTATATCAGGCAAGAATGGGATCAAATTCCAGAAACTCTAACCTCGATGCCCAGACGTCTTCAAACTGTTTTGAAAAGAAGAGGAGATGCTACTCCATGGTAAACATGCTCCCGTCCCAACTATTTTGAGACCTGTAGCAGGCATCAAATTTGAAATGAGCTCATTTTGTGCATAAAAGTGTAAAATTTATCAATTTAAACATTTCTTATGTTTTCTATGTTCTATTGTGAATAAAATATTGGCTCATGTGATTTTGAAAGTCTTTTAGTTTTCATTTTATTCAAATTTAAAAAACCTTCCAACATTTCCGTAATTTGGGTTGTAATAATATTTCACAATATTACTGTTTTTCTGTAATTGATTAAATAAAAGCCCTCTTGGTGAGCAAAAGAGACTTCAACAACAGTAAAAAAAATACAATAAAATTGTACTGACCCTAAACTTTTGAATGGTAGAATAAATATTCTGTGTTGGCTTCTTAGTTTTTTATGGATCTTTATGAGGTAAAACTCTCAGGGTGGGTATTTATTTTCAGGATGGCACCATGAGCATGGACGGAGTGTCTAAGAAAGGCGATGAGGAAGATGGTAAAAAGAAACAAAAACGAGTGCCTGTTGGGAAGAAGATATACTATTTCTATAACGCTCCGTTCACCAAGTTCTGGTTCAATACGGTATGATATTACTTAAAAGCAAAAAAACATCATTAATAAAAAACATTATGTAAAATATTTTTTTTTTAAAACAATGATTAATGTATCTACTCAGACTGCGTACCTGGTATACCTGATGCTATATAATTACATCATACTGGTGAAAATGGAGAGATGGCCATCACTTCAGGAATGGATCGTCATCTCCTACATTATCACTCTTGGACTAGAGAAAGTTAGACAGGTGAAGTACACAAACAGAAAATGTTTTGCTATATTGTCATATTTATGTGTTTTTTCTTCATTGGACACGTGTGTTTGTGTGCAGATCCTGATGTCAGAGCCGGGAAAGCTGAAACAGAAGATAAACGTATGGCTTGAAGAGTACTGGAATATCACTGACCTGGCTGCCATCACCATGTTCCTCATGGGACTGTTACTGCGATTGCAGAATGAGCCTTACATGGGCTACGGACGCGTCATCTACTGTGTAGACATCATCTTCTGGTACATTCGTGTCCTCGACATTTTTGGAGTTAACAAGTATTTGGGACCGTATGTCATGATGATTGGTAAAATGGTGAGAACTAACAGAAAAACTTATATTAATGGCTCAAAAGCTTTTGTTTTCTGTTTTCTGAAGAATAATGATATTTTATGTGTGTGTGTGTGTGTGCAGATGATTGACATGCTGTACTTTGTGGTGATCATGCTGGTGGTTCTCATGAGTTTCGGTGTGGCACGTCAGGCCATCCTGCACCCGGACGAGGAGCCGACGTGGCGTCTGGCGAGGAATATCTTCTACATGCCCTACTGGATGATCTATGGAGAAGTGTTTGCTGACTCGATAGACCGTAAGACTAGAATTCATAGTAAGATTCTGTTTCCTGATTCATGTGTGGATGATCCGTCTCGTCTCCATTCCACCCTCTCTGTATCTGTGAACTATACAGAAAGATTCGTGTCTCATCTCCTGATCATGTGACCATTTACACTGCAATGGCATTCGTCCTCTACTGAATCATGTGTGATGGACTGAGTGTGTGACAGTGCCAGTCTTTACCTGCCCTGCTTGTGAGTTTTATGTCTTTATGTCTTGTAGCTGTTAATTGTTGGCATTTTTCTTTCACTTTTACACTTCACTGCTCGCTTGGGTTAAATTGTGCCTATATAATTCTCATTTGTAAGCTGCTAAATGAATAAATGTACATTTAAAAAGAATAAAAACAAGGTGAACGAATAGCTGCTATTTTAATTTAAAAATTAAATAAATAAAAATACTGTTTTTAATGATAATATGGTTAAAACACATAATATATAACATGATTTCAAGTCATAAATAAATTCTTCCAAAAAGAGTAAAAATGTAATACTTTAAATTCGTTACCTGTTCCTCCACTGACTAAAATGTTCATTTGTATGCGAGTACTTTTTTTTTTTGTACTTTGTAGTGATAAAAAGAAAATTGCCAGTATCTTGGCATGTAGTCCATTTTGGATACAGTGCAAATTAATTTCAAGTGCTGAGTTTTACTCTTTTTGGAAGAATTTAATGATAATATAGAACATATAAAAATAAATGATGGTAGTTGTACAGAAGTATGTGAAAATGCGGTTAAGAAAAACTTATTGTGCAAACCTACACTACCATTCAAAAGTCTATAGGGTTGGTTTTTCATGAGTTTTATATTAGTCTCTTATATTCACCAAGGCATTTATTTGATCAAATAAAGTAAAAATGTTACTTTTGTGAAATATTACTTTAAAATAATTTTTTAAATAGAAGACTTTTGTTAAATCTTTTTGTCTTAACTGTCAGTTTTGGTCAATTTAATGCATCCTCCTTGATGAATAAAAGTATCTTACCCAGAACTTTGAATGGTATTGCATCTTTCCTTTCTTCACCTAAAATGTGAAGTGCACAAAAATCTTTAACAATGACTATTTTAAAATATTTAACTTCCCCTCCTAATGCACTATTTTGATGGCTGGCTGATTGTGAAATTATTGATATTTGCTTAATTCTCCATAATCTTTAACTGTGCCTTTTCTCTTTCTTTTTAAATACTCATAGTCTATGCGATGGAGATTAATCGTGAGTGTAAAATTCTTCCACTATACCCACAATTAAATGTAATTATCAAACACTAGAATGATGTCATGGTTGGATCATAACCTCTGTAATGTATGG
This sequence comes from Onychostoma macrolepis, assembly GCF_012432095.1. NCBI lineage: Eukaryota > Metazoa > Chordata > Actinopteri > Cypriniformes > Cyprinidae > Onychostoma > Onychostoma macrolepis. The sequence continues at coordinate 31,420,601 of NC_081161.1, forward strand.
CAGCACCCTGTGGTGAAAACATGTATGATGAAGATGGGAAGAAGCTCCCTCCATGTATACCTGGGGCCTGGCTCACACCTGCCATCATGGCCTGTTACTTACTGGTAGCCAACATCCTACTGGTTAACCTGCTCATTGCTGTATTCAAGTGAGTCAAAAAATAACACAAAATGTAAGCACTGTAATGTAAAGCAATGATGAGCCATAGCACTGTAGCAGTATTATGTCCTCATAGATTCATTATCAGCACTACAACACTGAGAGAACTCATTCCTTTCACAGTAACACATTCTTTGAAGTGAAATCCATCTCCAACCAAGTATGGAAGTTCCAACGCTACCAGCTCATCATGACTTTTCACGACAGACCGGTGCTTCCTCCTCCCCTCATCATCTTCAGCCACATGTACATTGTGTTGAAGCGCCTGTGCTGCCGCTGCAGGAAGAAACAGGAAGGGGAGCTGGATGAGAGAGACCGCGGACTGAGTTATTACTCCTGTTACTCATTTTTACTGCTTCAATGTATCAATCTTATAGCAACCTATTTTAAAACACATTTTTTTCTTTTTTCAGAGTTGACTCTGAGTCTGGAGGAACTGAAGAGTCTGTATGAGTTTGAGGAACAGTGTGTCGAGGAGTACTTCAGAGAGAAGGAGGACGAGGCACAGTCTTCCAACGATGAGCGAATCCGAATTACTTCCCAGAGGTACTGGATGAAAAATAATAACTGCACCTGCAAATGCCATTTCAGGGCTCAACAATAAGGATCTTCTTTTGTGGTTCTGAATGATCAGTTTTTATAGTTAGCAATGCATTTATTTTAATTTATTCATTGTTTTTTATTTATTTTTAGAGAAAAGGAACATTTGCAATAAGCTGCAAAACACAGTTATAATATTACTCCATAAATTCATAAAAAGACTATTGTATGCGATGTAAAACATTACTGTCTGGTATGTAGTTTTCAACAGAATGTGTTTTTGCACTCCACTGCACTGCTTTCAAATTGATTCCCTTTTAAGTAAATACGTGGTAAATATGGATTTCTTTGACCGTTGCATCACGTCTGCTCTCTTTTGCAGCATCCCACTCACGATGATGTTCTAAAAATGCAGCGCTGAAGTAATGCCGTGGACATACTAGACTTTCTACAGACATTGCAATGCTCATAATATGACATCACACTGCATAATTTCAACATATAATACATTCAAAGTGTAAAAATATGCAACCTACTCCACTCCAATTCTGCATATTCATAGTTAGCATACTTTAATTCAGATAAAAGATCAAACCTTCTATTGATCACACAGCTTGACGTGATACAAAGTTGCAGGTCAGAGTTCACCAAATTTGAACATTGAAACGCAGCAAAAATTGACATGAGCTCGCGTTTCCTGTGTCCCGCATTTACACTCGCTAGAATGGAAGTCAGTCGAATGAAAACTGTAGTCTGACTATCTTTTAAAAAAGTCGCATCTTGAGTTTTGTTTTGTGAACAGTAGAATGGAAAAAATTTTTTACTTAAGGGTGCTGTTTTTAGAACGCCATCGTGTATGAGACACTGCAGAAAAATGCAGTGGAATGCAGAAATGCGTTCTGTGTGAACAGCCCCTTATGCTTTCGAGACTTTCAACAAATCCTCATCTACACTGAACAAAATGATAAACGCAACACTTTTGTTTTTGCCCCATTTTTCATGAGCTGAACTCAAAGATCTAAGACTTTTCCTATGTACACAAAAGGCCTATTTCTCTCAAATATTGTTCACAAATCTGTCTAAATCTGTGTTAGTGAGCACTTCTCATTGGCCGAGATACTCCATCCACCTCACAGGTGTGGCATATCAAGATGCTGATTAGACAGCATGATTATTGCACAGGTGTGCCTTAGGCTGGCCACAATAAAAGGCCACTCTAAAATGTGCAGTTTTACTGTATTGGGGGGGTCTGAAAACCAGTCAGTATCTGGTGTGACCACCATTTGCCTCACGCAGTGCAATACATCTCCTTCGCATAGAGTTGATCAGGTTGTTGATTGTGGCCTGTGGAATGTTGGTCCTCCTCTTCAATGGCTGTGCGAAGTTGCTGGATATTGGCAGGAACTGGAACACGCTGTCGTATACGCCGATCCAGAGCATCCCAAACATGCTCAATGGGTGACATGTCCGGTGAGTATGCTGGCCATGCAAGAACTGGGATGTTTTCAGCTTCCAGGAATTGTGTACAGATCCTTGCAACATGGGGCCGTGCATTATCATGCTGCAACATGAGGTGATGGTCATGGATGAATGGCACAATAATGGGCCTCAGGATCTCATCACGGTATCTCTGTGCATTCAAAATGCCATCAATAAAATGCACCTGTGTTCGTTGTCCATAACATACGCCTGCCCATACCATAACCCCACCGCCACCATGGGCCACTCGATCCACAATGTTGACATCAGCAAACCGCTCACCCACACGATGCCATACACGCTGTCTGCCATCTGCCCTGTACAGTGAAAACCGGGATTCATCCGTGAAGAGCACACCTCTCCAAAGTGCCAGACGCCATCGAATGTGAGCATTTGCCCACTCAAGTTGGTTACGACGATGAACTGCAGTCAGGTCGAGACCCCGATGAGGACGATGAGCATGCAGATGAGCTTCCCTGAGACGGTTTCTGACAGTTTGTGCAGAAAGTCTTTGGTTATGTAAACCGATTGTTGCAGCAGCTGTCCGGGTGGCTTGTCTCAGACGATCTTGGAGGTGAAGATGCTGGATGTGGAGGTCCTGGGCTGGTGTGGTTACACGTGGTCTGCGGTTGTGAGGCCGGTTTGATGTACTGCCAAATTCTCTGAAACGCCTTTGGAGACGGCTTATGGTAGAGAAATGAACATTCAATTCACGGGCAACAGCTCTGGTGGACATTCCTGCAGTCAGCATGCCAATTGCACGCTCCCTCAAAACTTGCGACATCTGTGGCATTTTGCTGTGTGATAAAACTGCACATTTTAGAGTGGCCTTGTATTGTGGCCAGCCTAAGGCACACCTGTGCAATAATCATCTTGATATGCCACACCTGTGAGGTGGATGGATTATCTCGGCAAAGCAAAAGTCCTCACTAACACAGATTTGTGAACAACATTTGAGAGTAATAGGCCTTTTGTGTACGTAGAAAAAGTCTTAGATCTTTGAGTTCAGCTCATGAAAAATGGGGGCAAAAACAAAAGTGTTGCATTTATAATTTTTAGTTAGCCATCTAGATAACATTGTCTTGGTGGCAAATTAGCAGAATTGCTAATTGCACATGTTCAGTGAATATAAAATGTTTAGTGGCAATGCAGCACTGGCCCGAACAAGCTCGCGACAATTCTGTCATCTGGTCAGAAATTCTCGCACACTTGCATCCTAATTGTTGAGTCCTACATTTAGAATAACTATTGAGGTTAAAACAAACAACAATCATTTGAAACACTTGTTGTTGCAGAGTCGAAAACATGTCCATGCGCCTAGAGGAGGTGAATGAACGAGAGCACTCCATGAAAGCCTCTCTGCAGACAGTAGACCTGCGCTTGGCTCAGCTAGAGGAGTTCTCTGGCCGCATGATGCATGCGCTGGAGCGGCTGGCTGGCATCGACCGCTGCGAACTGGTCCGTGCTCGATCCGGGAGCTCAATGGCCGTGGACCAATCTGGCCTGCTTCGCCGCGGTAGCATCAACAGCGCCGACGGCTACAGTTTGTACCGCTGGCACCTGGATGCTGAGGACCGTGGTGAGGAGATGTCAGGGGACAGGAAGGCCCACGCAGAGAGACGCGGTAGTATTGGCAGCAGCGACCTCCTTCTAAACCCTCATCAAGGCTCTTGCTACGGACCCACGCTGGACGTGGTGCCCCTCCGGCAAAGGACACGCTCCAGCTCCAGTGTGGACATCCTCATCTCTCCTTGCGAGTCACAAGACAGAGTCCAGACCACTCAATCCCCAAAACTCACCTCCGCTCAACACCCTAAAGATCCACAAGCTCTGCTAGAAGCTGGAATAGACATAGCAGTTTCACATCCTCTGGAAAGGGCGCAATCTCTGAGGCAGTACCCAACTGCAGCTCAAAGTAACTCACTTTCATACGAGAACAGATCCCAAAGTGGTACTTTGTACGTCTCGATGGCACAGTCGAGGTTGTGCAGTCCAGGGAATACGTGGGCTTCGGAGCCCCACGGCCTACAAGATCAAGCAAGCAGATCGCCAACGTTAGGTCGCTGGCCTCCACGCTTTGATGACAAAGTTCATCCCTCCCCATTCGGACTTTCACCCAAGACATCTTTAGAGAAATTAAGACAGAGAGAGGCCCAAGATGAAGAAGGATCTTCTAAGGAGAGCAAGTGGACAAAAACGCAACAAGGGGAAAGTGAGGAGAAGAAGAAAGATGAGGATCAGTCAGAGGCAAATAGCGAAAGCACCAAAACAGAGGGAGGAGAAGAGAAAAGAGAGGAGCTGACGGACTCAGATCACTTGTATGTTGCAGAGGACAGGATGTACCCCTCACTCAGATCTAAGAGTCTGAACACTAACCCACGAAAGGCGAAGGCTGTAGGGAACATGCTGGATAAACCTCGAGCAGCCAGTAGTGTGAAAGACCTGGCTGGGGCCTTTGAAGTCAACACCAATGACTACAGACCCTCCAGAGACAGGACAGGCACACAGACATAAGCGCAAGATCATCGCAGTAGTGCTAGGTTAAAAAAGTTGATTTTCATTGTTTTCCAGTATGGATAGCAATTCTAACTAACACTAGCTATGCTTGTGCATTGACATCTTACCTAGCAGGCATATTTTCATACATTTATATTTATGAAGTATGTCATTTTAATGCTAAAACCTGGTATGCAAAAAGGGAAATTAGGGACTACCTCTGTACTGTAGATATTAACCATCCCATTTTTTCAAAATAAAGGGACATTTTACTTCAGTTATGCTGTTTATTACTCAACAACTTCACATCTTTCCTAATAATATAATATAGATTATTTCCTATGGTAAAGCATCATAAAGAATAAATCAGGCACTTGTAAATAACTTAGAAAAGATATTTTAATCTTTTTTACATAATCTGTTAACTCTGGCATATTACAGTACAGACAAGAAAATCAAGGAAGACATGTTATAAAATAGGACATAAAAGCTTGCATTGAATGGTCAGTAAGACTTTATGCTCATATGGGAGGCTGAGTGCTGTCACTGTTTCATTGAAAAATATGCAAATGTGCCTGCCTGCATGCATATTCAAAACATGACTACTGGGCAATTAAAGGGACAGTTCACACAAAAAGAATGATTCTGTTATCATTTGCCCACCCTCATGTTATTTCAAACCTGTATGACTTTCTACAGAACACAAATCAGCATATTTTAAAGAAAGTCTCAACCGAGTCTCATTGACTTCCATCGTATGGACAAAAAACACACACATTTCTCGTTCCAAAAATACTTTCTTTTATGTTCCACAGAACAAAGAAAGTCAGGTTTGGACTGACATGAGGGTGAGTTAATGAGGTTTTATTTCTGGGTGAACTATCACTTTAATTGGAAATGGCACGCCTCACGAGCACGAGCAGGGGTTCTTTCAAACAGATGCACAAAGCCAATAGAACTCGAGCAATCGTACACCCTTAAACATAAACAGCAGAATCAATCATTAATTCGAGTAACTTAGGTGAATTCTGAAATATCTAGGCTGATTCTCAGCATTTCAGTTTGTGTTCTCAATTTGTAACAGGCCCACATGGAATCTATACATGGAAAGATCTGCAGATTTACACAGAATTTGGAACATTTCTCATACACTAAGGTAATGAGAGTTTAGTACTCTCAGCTCTGGTTAACCATGTTTAAATGTAAAAGTCCATGTATTTGTCCCCCACAGAATCAGTAATAAAAGTCTGCAAATTCCACATGGGCCTGGTAATAGCCCAGTAAGTTCAAAGGACACTTTATATTACAGCTATTACGATCTTGCACTCTGTTTTTAAATGGCTGACTTCACAGGCGGGACTTTTAAGTGGTTTATGAAGTGAGGAGGTTCTACAAGAGACCCACACACACACACACAAATAACAGTGCATGACTTCAAAAAAAAAAAAAGATACTGTTGCAGTGGTGCTGTAAACACTACACGACTTCACACTCATAAGAGTCTTATAAAAGAGGGAATTACAAAAGACAATGTACAGAATACTGAGACAACATTTAAACGAGTTAAAAAAATAAGTATTAACAAATAAATCAATCTCACATAAGCACAGGTTAACATGCTTTAGGTGCTTCATATGCAGTGGTGAGTAAAAGATGCTTGCGTCGATAGAGTATAAAAATATAATACCATTAGTAAATGTAATACTGTATATACTAATATACAGGGCCTAGCTGGCTGCTGCTTCAACAAGCATTAGGAAACGGGTCCTAGCCCTCTTTCTTTATTCTTTTGTCTTTCTTTTTCATGCTCAATATATATGAGAGATTACAACCAAAAAAGAAAGAAAAAGAAGGAGAAATTTTGACTGTTAGTATCCATCACAGTTTCGATTTCTTTTTACTTTGGTCTCTGTTGCAGTTAAAGTTAATGACATAAAGTCAGGGAAAGGGGGAAGACTAAGACCTGTGGAACATTGCTTTCTATTCCACAGTTTATTGCGGCTTTGGAACAGTAACTAAAAACACAATTAAGTACATATAAAATGGGTGACTTAAAATATAACAAAACATAACGTTCAACAACAACAAAAATTATATATATATTGCATGTCCTTCAGTTTGACCAATATTTAACTGTCAAACCATCAGGTTCTTCAGTCACTACTTTAGGTCCACAATCTTTATTGTTTGATATACTGTAATCTCTTCATATATTTTCCTTCATTAAATGGTGCTTTAATAAACCATATAAAATCAACATGACTATAAATTGACTATATGTAATTAATTATTTTAAAGATGAAAAAGGTTCTCAAAATTCAAATTAGGCTACACTAAATTGGGACAGATCCAGGAGGTTAAGGGGTAGGTAGATGGACATTTTGGCTTAAAAGGAACGTTTTGGGAACAGCGCAAGAGTCCTTTATCTAGCACACTCTCGTCATGACCTTCAATACGTATAGATGAGGCAGGCTAAAGTCCAGAGCTCTCAGCAGCAGCTAACAGCTGAAAGTCCAGTGGTACTGTAAACCCTCACACAAACACACACACGCACGCGCGCCAAACACACAAAGAGAAATGAAATCATTCACACACTGAGGCTGCAGAAGTTGCCGGGTTAGAGCAGTGCGCAGCGGAAGAAGCTTGGCTTCTTGGATCGACTCTCTGTGATTTTCACTGCTCCTCCTCCTCCCGAAGGGTTATTCTCATTCTAAACACAAAGATGCAAGCAAACAAGAATCCATTCAGCATTAGTGTTAGCCATAAAACCACATGTAAAAGTTTTTTTGGACACAATAAAAACATTTCCATAATATTAACATCTTATATTTCTGTATTTGAGTCGATTCAGGATGATAAACATTTTCTACGTGATTGTAATATTTCATTCTCACCATTTTTCTGTTTAATCTGGTCATGATGTCTCTAGCAAGAGTGACAAAGGCCTAGCATTGAAGAAAACATGCCATTAGATTAGATCAGTAAAAAATGCAAATCTTGTTCAAATAAATTAATCAACATTAGATAACTAATTCTTTCCATAAAAAGAGAATTTCCCCCACCTCTTCAACATTTGTGCTAGATTTTGCACTTGTTTCCAAGAACTTGATTCCATAATCAATAGCTAGCTGTAGCAGAAAAAAAGGGAAATGTTTAAATAAACATATCAGCATTTTTACATACTAGCTTGTTCTGGCTCGTTTCTGGACTGAGGTTTGCTTCATAAAATAGATTTTCAGTCATTTGAAAAATATTTTTTTAATGATACATACCTTTTCCCCTCTTTCTTTTGAAACTTGCCTCTTATCATTCATGTCACATTTGTTACCCAATATCATCCGTTCCACATCTGATGATGCATGCTAATAAAACAGACAGAGGGAAAATGAATCTCACTTTAAATGAAGTGAAAACTTCATGCATTAGGTCTGTTTCTCACCTCTTCAATGTTCCTGATCCAGTTCTTGATATTGTCAAATGATTTCTCATTTGTGATATCGTACACCAGCATAATTCCCTGTGAAAATGACAGAAAAGAAACACATAGATTAGGCAACGTAAGCTGTGCAGAAGCATATCTAGCATTATTTGCTCAAGAGAATAAGACCATTACCATTGCTCCTCTATAATATGCAGTGGTGATGGTTCTGAACCTCTCCTGTCCAGCTGTATCCCTTTATGGCAAATTTAAAAAACACATTTAAAATATTGTTTGTACACAATAATAATAATATACCAGGCTTGCCCAAACTTTTTACTAAGAAAGGCCAAAAAAATCTAAATTGATTGAGGGTTGTGGGGCTAATGTAAGTCCTGCATATTATCCAATTCGATCCAAATTCAATGATATGCAAAAGCAATACAAAAAACAAATTAGAAATCAACATATGCTTTAATGGAATGTTTCCCCTATTTTTCCCCCATTTGTGATACAGTATAGCGACCAAATCTTTTCACAGGTTTGGGCATCTTTGCTTTATAAAGTATAATGCAGACTTGTGCTCTCACCAGATCTGAAGCTTGATCTTCTTCCCATCCAGCTCAATTGTTCTGATTTTAAAGTCAATCCCTGCAATAATAATGTTTAGAAATAAGTGATGTGAAACACTTCATCTCAAAACCTAGCATTCACACAACACAAATCAGTCCTATCATGACACAATGTGAAACTGACTCATTTCAGAACACATCACGAATCTTTCCACTTAAAGGGGACTGTTGCATTAGCACGTTTTCATGGCGTAACCATGGAGATGGACTGTGTAGAAAGGTCAGAATGGTGTAACATATGTCTGACCGACACAATGGATGCTGTGTTGCAAAAGGCTTTGCACATGCATTTAAACCTGTTGCATTCAGTAGCAACAGAACGTGGCCCCTGATTATGGCAATTATGAGAAAACTTGGCAGTGTGTGTTGAGGCATTCAATCCTGCCACCAGTGAAAGCTCAGACAGGACATGGGACAGGAAGTGACACAGCAGTATTGTCCATGGCAATAGGGGAAGTCTGTGGCATAACAACGACAAAAGGTCAAGGAACTCTCGCATGGGTTTCACACAGGAAATGACATATTGGACCACAGTAGAGACAGGCTTACCTAAAGGTGTGTCAAAAATATCACAACTCTGAGCTTGGTGACCTAGTCCATGTTTGTACAATTTCTTGTGACGTGTACATTCTGATTTTGAGGGTTTCATATTCTACAATAACACTATAGGTCCGCTGACTTAAGAAACAGATGCTGCTTCTGTAATAGTGTTAAAATCACCACGAAAAGGAAGTAGCTACAAATCTTTTCTTCCTATTGTGACGTACATCCGACTGAAACAGATTACCGAAAAAGAAAAAATGCAGGGTGAGGACTTGGATTTTGATATGTGGGCGTGGCACCCAAAGGTGAAAGCAGATGAATGTGAGCTTGCAGGGGCGAGGTTTAAGTGTCACCAGAGAGAAGTCTGTCGTTTTTCCCAGAAAGGTCAATTGTGACACTTTAATGAGATTAGAACATGAAAAACACATTACACACATGCACAGATTAATTGTTCGAAATAGGATCTATAACATGTATTTACAAAACATAAAAGTAAGCATGAAATACATTTTAATTTCATGCCGATTTTAAAGTGAAAGTGTACGTAGGAACTGATGTACCATCACAAAAGTAACATCACCATGGTGATCAGATGTTGATGAGATAAGCCACCTGCGACAGCGCACACACACCCAAGTAAAGTGCTCGCTCTGGCCCTCTTGAACTCTTGTTTAAGTGGTAAAACGTGAATCTACTACACGTCTCTTTAACCACAGAAACGAAAGTGTAGTCCAGCACACACCGCTAGCAGCACAGCTAATCACAATGCAATCATGCTAGCTCTACAAACGCAGCATGCTTGTAACGTCTTGTTCAAATGACAGATTAAAGTAGTATATTCCAAGTGATCCTGACATTTCAGTATGTAAAATCGGGCGTTTGTCATTTTAAACGCTAGTAAAACACATGTCGATGAACAGCTCAAGTGAACGGGCTGTCACATCCACGGCCTCTTCCTGTCACTTCAGCAGACGGTCACATGTGTGTGTAAACCTCCATGTAACTCTATAACAGCTTACTTCTCCTCCCGCAGGACTACATAAGAGGCATTCCTGTAACGTACACTCAGAAAGCACAGAGTTGAACTGACCTATAGTGGAGATGAAGGTGGTGTTGAACGCGTCCTCACTGAATCGAAACAGCAGGCACGTCTTGCCCACTCCGCTGTCTCCGATGAGCAGCAGTTTGAACAGATAATCGTACGTTTTCGCCATGTTTTCTGTTTCTCCTGTCTGGCTACCTTGCTTTGGCTCGGTAGCAGAGTAACGGTATTCGGCTAACGGTACATAAAAGATGCGCTTGAACTTGTGTTTCCGACTTTGCAGCTCACAGTGAGTGAAGAGGAAGAGGCTGGGCGTGTCCGCCGTAGCGTCACCGAGCGAAAGAGGGTTTGTTATTGGTAAGGAAGATTTGGTAAATCATACTTTTGACATTAAAAGAGGATAAACGGGGGGAAATATGAACTAATGATATACCAAGTCATAATTATAAGATAAAAAGTTGAAATTATGAGGAATTTGTCATAAGGATTATGAAAGTCAAAAGTTTTTATTTCATAAATATTACTTTTTATTTCATAGTTTTGACTATTTATCTCAAAATAGTGACTCGCTGTCTTAATTTTTACTTTTATGATTATGACTTACTATTTATTTTTTTATGTCAGAATTTCCATTATACAAATCGTTTCTTATATAGCAGAAAATCTTTCTTATTCTTCTTAGTTTAAAAAAAATAGCTAAACGTACTATATCTCTTTATTTATGACAATCTCATGCTATTTTTTTTTCCTTTTTCTATTTTCATATTTATTTATTTCTCTTTTTCTGTATGTTGTATGTTCAACACAACCTACTGTGTTTTGCAACTGCTCGTGTTTATTAAATATAATTTGATTGTCAATTAGAAAAACTGCAGAAGGTATTGCTAATGGGATTTTACTTCATCGCAGTTATTCTCTTTTAAACCCTTTCACTAGAAAGATTCATTCGCTGATTTGTTCAGTGATACATTTTTAATATTAAAGCAAGATGTTTGAATATGTGAAGAGGGTGGAGAATCTATACGTGCGTTAGGTGTTTCGTCCAAAAAAAAAAAAACCACTTCTGCATAGGAAACACCCGTATTTTCTCGCTTTTCCTAACTCCTTTGGAAGTTTCCTCCGTTCTCGCAGTGCAGTACTTAGATGCATTTCCGGGTCACGGGCTGAAGAACGGAGGAGCAATGAAACGAAGCAGCGTCAATTTGTTACAGTGTTGAGACACACCCTGTTTCTTTCACATACATCTGTGTAATACCGGACTTTTTGATCCAAATGATTCATGATGCGGTGTTATTTCACTTTGTCATATTAATACCCACATCTATGTCAAGTTTCTGAATTATAAATTATATGATTATCATTTTAGGGACAAACCTGTTGTTCATACCAAATTTCCCTTAGGCCTATTTGATTTCTTCATATGCCATTTTTGGTTTTTTTAAACAATCTGGAAACATTTAAAGTGTGGTGGAAATAATGAATTTAGTTTGTAAATGTCCCCGCCTGCTGGAGGACACTGAAACTTAATCACCACCGTACAGTTCCTGAGAAAGTCTGTGTGCTCTGGAGCCACAAAGGGCCTGATAAGTAAATCTCCTATTGCGTCAGTGTTTTCAACGTGTTTGCATTTAATCTACCTTGACATGTAAAATAGTACAGCAGATTAGAACATCTGGCCTGTCAGAAGAACAACAAACATAGTATGTTTCCCTGGTTAAGAAACTGATGTCGGTGTGTGTGACTGTTTGCCTTTAACAGTCATGAGGAGGGATTGTTTTGTTATCTTGTATGACCTGTCAACATGTTCCCCTCAGTGAAATGAAGGTAAACAGACTTGGATGGAGATGGAAAGCTCTTCACTTTGAGAACGTGATCTTCAAGACACTTGATTTCATCATGTGAGTACTGTACAACTTAAAGTATAAGCATGTATAATTATCATGAATCGTAAGTTTTTCATAAATCTAATACAGTGAAGCCCCTTAAAGACTTTCAACCCTGAGTTTCAAGCTTGATGGCTAAAAAATGCAAACACAGTTTATTATATAGCATAAGGCTGTTAAGAAACCTTTAAAAGTTGACCTGCATTGGCATGAGGTTGTAAGTGGACCAATATTTAAAGTCCAAACCATTTGGAAATGTCTCAGTGGCTCAGAGATGTGATTATATCACTATCCATTAAGTCAGCTATTATCCAAATTGGCAATGGGTCACATAGCAATAGTGGTGGGCAAAATGACAAGGTCTGTTCTAAACTTTTTTTCTACAGTTTATTCGATATGAATATAAAATAGGGAAGCACATCACTTTAAAGGAGATAGAAAGCACAAAGCAGTCAGTCTACTCAATACTAACCTCATACAGAACACTCATTGTATATTATCCCCATGCTTTATTCAGTTATGGGTTCAGACGTGTAGAGAAAGACTATTGTATCATACAAACAGTGTGGATTGCTGGATTAGGGTTACAGAAAATGTTAATAGGCTGTGAGCACTATACTAATTACAAAATACTAAATTACGCAGGTCTAGTCTACATTGAAAGATAAAGTCCTGGGAGAATAGTGGGAAATTCAGTCATAACGATAGATATAATCAGAGCAGGTGTTTTACCATAACCATCTCATTGTACCATTGTATTTGCATAAAATATTTCAGTATTTTGTAAGGGTAGAAACCATACTGTACTGAAGTTATGTGTATATTGTGCACACCAGCATAACAAATGACTTTAAATGAAATATTAAATGAAAACATTAAATGAAATATTTTTCTCAGCTTTTGCATTCACTTGATGACTATTACTTCTTATTCTCCAGTCGAAGTTTCCACCACTTATGATTCTGTAAATAATAACAGTTTTTTCATTTATACAAAATAATCAGTACAAAAATTATTTATATTTCTTTGATATTACATCAGGTCTCACCTTCTTGCCCAAGATGCTTGGTGTGTGGGGTTGCATTTCATCCAAACTTGCATACGTGTTGCTGTCTGTCACTCGGATGTCCTCATAGGTGTTGCTCTCAGAAATGTGTTCGTAGGTATTACTGTCACGTTGTTCAGGTATGTCTTGATAGGGGTTTTCTGCTAGAAAGATGTTGTCAATGGGCTTTACACGGTTGTCATATTCTTGCCCGGGCTGGTCCATCTCTCCAGCACACACCACAGATGAGGTCTGGTAGAGTGGGTTGGGCTGTAGGGCTTCTTGGTCAGTATTGGGCACTCGGCAGGCTCCACTATTGCGTTTTTTAAGATCAAGGACAGCATAAGAGCAGGAGGCTGTTTTGGGTGGAGCTAAAGGAGGTTGTTGAGGGGTGGAAGGCATAATGTTACAAGAATTAGAGGTTAAAGACTGATTGTTTTCATCGTGGAGAGGCAACTTAAATTGAGAGTTGCAGCCCTCTGTGTCAAAGGTATCGCTTTTTTTGCCATTTTCTCTCTCATCGCCACCTGACCTTCCAGGTGTCCTTGATTCTGAAAAGCTGTGCTGTTCTTGTGATGAATTTGTACCAGGAAACCCGGCGCTTAAGGAATTCCGAAGTGGTGTATTCTTCTTTGGCAATGGTGGAACTTTCGCACCCTAATGATTTTACAACACAAAAATGAATTTCAACACTATGTATAAAGGTTTTACATCATAGAATTAGCCATGGTTACTAGAGCTGACTTGGTTACCTGAGACAGGCTGTTCCTGTCAATAGAGGTGGAGATTGCGAGTTTCCGGCCACTTTTAGAATACAGAACAGGAGGCGTGCTGTGCGGGACATTGCTAGTTTGTTCCCATAAACTTCTTAGAGCCTTAACGCTAACACCCGCATTGACTCTGGGGTTATTTTGAACCACATCATAAAGCTCATTTTTGCCATCCTAGAAGAATGACGATGCAAAAGGACATGCATTGTAAAACAATGTTGATATTCTCTTTGTTTTCATGTATTTAAAGGTGAACTTTGTATTAGTATTTTGTGCTTGCCAATATGCCCTACACTCAAACAATATCCCTTCCGATGCCATTAATGATTTATTCACAGTTAACCATGATTTGTTTTTTTTTCCCATAAGCAAATCTGTCTAATAACAGGGGATTACCAAGATAAAGTGTGTGAAATTTGGCTGGTCATGTGATCAAATAAAGGCTACTTATATTAAATAGATTCTTCATCTAATGTGATTGAACATGATTTTAAAAGTACTATTCATTTCTTTATACATAAGACTTTTTTAATGAAGAATAATTAATGAGTGCACCTTTAAAAAGAATGCAAAGTATGATTGATACCTCTTCCACAGAGTCCATATCTGTGTTATATGAAGTCAGATACTCTCCAAAAGGCTGGATCGGTGTGGTTTTAAAGTGATTGATCAGCTCTGTGAGACTGTTATGAGTGGTGGAATCACCAGAAACGACGAACAGGCCAGTCTTGGTTTGATTTATGACGAAATGGCGACAACGATCCTGTCCTCTGTCAGCATAAAGCATTAGAGAAATTAAACAACTGAAAACACTGCAGCTTCAAACTGTTTTTTAAAGGTTAGAACCATTAGCTAGTTTATTTTCCCTCTACATTGTAGGGGTTTTAACATAAGATAGGATCTGCTTAAAATGACAAAATTTGGTAACGCTTTACAATAAGGTCTGATTTGTCAATATTAGTTAACATGAACTAACAAATAACAGTACTTTATAGAATTCATTTGTCTTAGTTACTGTTCATTTCAACATCTACTAATACATTTCAAAAGGTTTTAAAATTTAAAAATATTTTTAAATATTACCATCTGTGAACTAACCTGAACAAACAATGAACACTTGTATTTTTATTTCCTAATGTTAAAGATGATTAATTAATTCTTATATTGCTTGTTGTTAGTTCATGTTAGCTAATGCATTTAAGAATGTTAACAAATGAGATATTATGGTAGTTACAGAAAAATGGTTATTCTTACTTGTATGAAAGAATATATCCAATGGCTTTTTCGCTGAGTCTGATAAGAAAGCAACCAACATTCTTGTCTCTGAGCTGATCTTCTGCTTCACTGCAAACAGCAACAGTTACCACAGTGCACCAGTGCAACCGCCTCAATTCACAAACATAAACATTTGCATCTCCTTCACCATTACAGTATTTAATTTGTTCTGATGCTTTTACAGCTCATGATAAATCAATTAATAAACCTCTTATCTCTCAGTAGTTCTTACTGTCTGGAGATGAAGCCTGGAACCAGGGCGGAAAACTTCCATCACACAAGATGAGCACAGCCTGAGTCTCCACAAACCACTTGAGGATGTGCTCCTTCTGTAGTCCTCTGTCCATGGTGTGGTCTTCCCCTGTTCCTCCATTCTTTCCATCTGCTTCTCATTTAATTTCTCAGATATCTTCATCTTCTGGTACAAGGCTGCCTCTATTTGCTCCATTGTGAGCATCTCCCTCCCTGCACAAATGCACTGCACGCATCCAGTAAAGCCAGCTTTCCACCGTCAAACATTCATAACATCACTCACTGCAACAGGAAGACTGGCACACTTCATTTGCTTAGTTTCCTCCTACGTAAATGTGTGATCTTGCAAATGTAAAAGGTTCTATTGTTTGAGTTTATCTGCCTGTAGTCAGTAACGACTTACGGGTTTAGTGTGATTTTGTTGCACTATCTTTGGAAGGTTCTTCCGCCTGAATTGCAGTCTTGAATAAATATCAAAGATTAAAAACCTGGTTTGGATTTGGAAAACAGATTGGATCAGGAACTAACCACTGCACACTTTTAAAGTATTAATATGTATATGAAGAGTTCAGATGCAAAAGTTAGAAATTTTCTTCTAAAATGAGCATTTTTATCAGGCTCTTATGTGTAGGTTCAGTATTTTCACTTTAATGGCAGTGAATAGGTTCTTTTCATTGCCATTTAAGTGAAATATCTGAACATAAATATAGGAGCCTGATAAAAATGCTCATTTTAGAAGAAAATTTTAAATGGCACTTAGAGGCTTTTGCATCTGAACTCTTCATACATACAGTATATATATATATATATATATATATATATATATATATATATATATATATATATATATGCATTTCGGAGGTTTATTATTATTTTTGTGTCATACTACCAATGTCAAATAGTTCACATTATTGCCATGTTTTGATACATTTTGATGATTTTGATTGTCAAAACATAAAGGACAATGGGAGGCAGGCATGGATTTTTAATTTTAATATTAGGCCTCACAATTTGCATGTCAGGTAGATATGTGCATACATTTTTATGTAACATTTAATTTTAATAGAGTGTTTTTGATTAAATGATAGAAAAAAAGAATCAGTTAGGAATTAGTCCTAAATTTATGCTGAAGCAATATATGCTGTTCTATGAGGAATGTTTCCAATTAATGAATTAAATCCAATACATTTATATCTTTTTGATGGGGCAACGAGTGAAAAAGGTCTGTAGTTTAACAGTCAAAATAAATGTCTCATTAAAATAAATAGTGGCAAATAATACATACTAAAAACACTTGGCATGCTCGTTTTTGTTATTTACTTAAAAGTATTTGCAAGTGCTTTATTACCTCATTACAAAAACTACATACAACTGTTTGTCACATGTTTAAAATGATAAGCTTTAGCACATGTCAGCAGTAAACAGAATAGAAGAGTGAGACCACGGACAACATTTATCATTCTGACTTTGACCCACAGCGACAGCAACGACCGTCCAACCTAGATATAATTCAGAAGAATCCCTTATGTCGTGTTATTTTTCAGTCAAGGGACAAGCCTGTCAATCTGTTGTCGTTTTTATACTCAGGCATGAGTTCAACAGGTGCCGTGTCCACATTTAGAAACACGCTGCTGCTGGGACTCGTGCTCTTTTCCGATGGTCTGTGAAGAGAGTCGCGTGAGCGCATGACAGGATTCAGAAACGTAACATAGTTGTTGGTGATGACAGGTAGGTACATTTCTTGTTCTTTTATTTACTTTTAATAAATACATTAGACATGCAATTGTCACACGAACTCTTTAGATTATTATGTTACCGCTGTGGGGAGCGCATTTGATGATTTATTATTGCGGTTACGTTTAATTTCTTTAATTTTCTACAGTTTGGAAAATTAAAAACAAATGAAGGGAGTGAAATTACACAGTATTTTTGGAGATCTGCTATTTATCCGGTGTTGTAACGATCACACCTACCTCCAGGATGAACGATAGTCGTGTTTGTCAGGTAAAAAGTGCTTATTTTTCGAGAGAAGCAGCTAATGCACATTAGAAGTGTTACAACATGGGAAGCATATCTTGTCAGTTAGAAAATACCTGTCAAAATAGACTTTTTCCATTGTGCATTTTGTGAGTTTTCCATTTTTTTCTATATTCCAGACACCAGATTTCCTTGGATAAATTTAGGCTAAATATAGGTGAGGCCTCATCCTTATCTTGCACACTAAAGTAAGATCTAAATTTGTCCCACCATCATGAATGAAATATTTAGGTCACAACAAACCATATAGTACTGTATGATTCGCTTTATTGTACTGTATATGCATTAAATTGATTTCTGACAAAGATTGCATAAAACAATTAGGCCTATACATTTTTGTGTGCATACTATTTGTTTTGAGTCCAGTAAATCTAATAATCATTTTTGTTTCTTAAATAAGATCACAATGGCTGTGTTCAAGCAGCAGCAGGTCGAGAATTTCTATGAGATTGGAGAGGAACTTGGCAGGTAAAAAAAATAGCTGTTGGTGGTTTATCATATACTTGCTGATTGCTGCAATACGTATGATACACATTACACAGATGGATTCATATATATATATATATATAGTTGCTAAATAGGGGGGCACGGGGTCATTCGCCTGACTCCAAAAGTTTTATCCCAGCACAATTCTAATGAAGATCAGAGATTGCTAAAACTGCATAAACAGTATGAAAACATCAACATTTTAATTGGGTCTCTGATATGATCTGAATATAACAACAATCTGCAGTGTACAAATGAAAAAATATAAAATAAAATACAACATATTATATACATTGGCCTTTAAGTGTCTATATACAGTATAAACACTTAAAGGATGCAACGCATTATGGTGTGTTGCTTGTGTCAGTGTGTGTTTTATAACTGTTCATGTGTTTTTCAGTGGGCAGTTTGCAATTGTTAAGCAGTGTCGTGAAAAGTGTTCAGGCCGGGATTTTGCAGCCAAGTTCATAAAGAAGCGTCAGAGTATTGCTAGCCGGCGAGGTGTGCTCCGAGAAGAGATTGAGCGAGAGGTCAACATCCTACAGCAGATACACCATCCCAATATTGTCATGTTACATGACGTGTTTGAGAACAAGACAGACGTGGTGTTGATTTTGGAGCTGTGAGTAGAGCTTGTATCGATGCTTATATAAATAATTTTGTTATTACATAAGTTTGGACTTGGATCATATTTTATGAGCGTATTCTATTAAATTGTTCACCTACTGTACATATCGTTATTGAGAGGAGATTATGTATATTTGCAGGGTGTCTGGAGGAGAGCTTTTCGACTTTTTGGCAGAGAAAGAGTCTCTAAGTGAGGAGGAAGCCACACAGTTTATTAAACAGATTCTAGAGGGCGTACACTATTTGCACACAAGAAATATTGCTCATTTTGACCTGAAGGTACAGTACACCCACTGGTCTCATAACACTGCCCCAGAACATTACAGTACGACACATTTGCGCTGACAAACGTGGAGTGCTGCAAAATGCTCTGTCAGAAGAATAGTGTGTCTTTGTGTGCTTATGAGTGTGGGTGTGCTCCTGTGTGTGTAATTTATTTTCCGGTTTGCAGCCTGAAAACATCATGCTTCTGGATAAGAATGCTCCTCTGCCCCGAATCAAACTCATTGATTTTGGCTTGGCCCACAAGATTGCTGAAGGGGTTGAGTTTAAAAACATCTTTGGAACACCAGAGTTTGTTGGTATGATACATGTTCTGTTTAAACTCTAAAGCCTGCAGCCTTTAACATGCACACTAAGGGACCATTCACACAGAACACATTTCTTAAAATGCATTGAGTCCTGCATTTTGAAAATGCAGTCATGCGTAAGACGCTGCGAAGACGTGAGTGCAACGGTCAAACGTGTTCGTCTAGCATGTTTACATAGAAAAATAGCACAAAAGCAGCGCAGTGGAACGCAAAAATGTGTTCTGTGTGAATAACCCCTAACACACTTTTTAAATTCTTAAAGGAATGGTTCACTCGAAAATTTTCACAATATTTACATCCAAGATGAAGATAAGTTTGTTGCTTCTTTGGAAAAGATTTGGAGATATTTAGCATTACATCATTTGCTCACCAATGAAACCTCTGCGGTGAATGGGTGCCATTAAAATGAGAGTTGAAACAAAAACGTCACAATAACTCACAAGTAATCAATGCGACTCCAGTCCGTCAATTAACGTCTTGTGAAGTGAGGGAAAGTGCGTGTTTGTAAGAAACAAATCCATTAAGATGTTTTAACTTAAAACCATCACTTCTAATCCATAGTAACGCTTCCTTCAGTGAAAATGATCCACCAGCATATTAGTTTAGAAGTTTTGGACTATTTTTGCTTGTAAACGGTGCATATTTCTCTCCTGATTCAGATATTATCAGTATTATGGATATAGGCCTTGTTTGAAGTTGAAAACACATTAATGATGGATTTGTTTGTTACAAAACACGCAGATTTCACTTTTTGTTGATTGATTGACCGAAGTCGTGTTGGTTACTTGTGGAGTATTGTGATGTTTTTAACAGCAGTTTGAACACTCATTCTGACGGCACCCATTGATTTAAAGCTGAATTTCATAAAATCTGTTCTAATGAAGAAACAAACTAATTTTGGATGGTCTGAGGGTGAGTGAGGTGAGATATTTTCCACAAATTTGAATTTTTGGGTGAACTATTCTTTTGATGATTTATTCCTCTACTGAGAATAATTTTTTTATACTTCATATTGTTTTTATGGTTTTCAGCTCCAGAGATTGTGAATTATGAACCACTGGGACTGGAAGCAGATATGTGGTAAGGATCTTTTTTTTTTTTATTTGTTTAATGTTAATTAAATGTAAATATCTCAATAATTTGACCTGTTTTTAAATGGTTAATAATCAACTTAAATGCTTTACTTTTATAGGAGTGTTGGTGTTATAACATATATTCTGTAAGTACACAAAAAACTTTTTTTTTTTTGTGAAGCCTATAAATGCATATGAGATTATAGCAAAGTTCCTATACGTCTAATATGTTGCTAATATGCTTTCTGAATGTAGGTTGAGTGGGGCATCTCCTTTCCTAGGAGAAACGAAGCAAGACACTCTGGGAAACATCTCAGCCATGAACTATGAGTTTGATGATGAATTCTTTGGCCACACCAGTGAGCTTGCCAAGAATTTTATACGACAACTGCTGGAAAAGGACACCAAGTAAGTGCAGAGGGCTGAGATCATCTAAGGCCATGCGTGTTTGATTGTGAGCTTTGTGTTTGTGACAAAACGATATATGGTGCTTTGTTGCAAGTAATATGGCATAAATTACCAACTTAATCATGTGTTTCAGAAAGAGACTCACAATTCAAGATGCCTTGAACCACCCCTGGATTAAGGTATGTTATGAGCTTGTGATTGTGTGCTTGAAAGACATGTATAGGCATTGATTTCTTAACTTTCTCTCACTCTGTCCTTAAATATCACTCTCAGTCTTAACCCCATTGTCTGTTGACAGTCTAACGAGCATAAAGAGGAACGCAGCAAAGCACCAGAGAGGAAGAGAGAGCGTAGGCAGCTGAAGACGAAACGTCTCAAAGAGTACACCATCAAGTCCCACTCCAGTATGCCTCCTAACAACACCTACATCAACTTTGAACGTTTCGCACAGGTGGAGGAGGACGTGTCGGCCATGGAGGGCACTTTCTGCCAGCTGGCGTCGGCCCACGACTCCCTGCAGGAAGACGTGGATGCACTAGTGTCCATCTACAATGAGAAGGAGTTGTGGTACAAAGAAGAAAGCGAAAGCATCAGACATGAGTTGTCCCAGCTTCGTTATGAGTTTCGTAAAGTCGAGGCCCAGAGGAGGGGCGTTCACGAAGACATGAGGAGTGTGGATGTCAGCGTTAGCCGAGTTAGCGAGCGATATAAGGAGAGGCAGACTCGATATGAGGCCTTACAAAAGGAGCTGTGTGCTGAGCTACAGTGGGTACAGGAAGTGGTGGGTTCTTTCCAGGTCACCTTCCCAAACTGTAGCTTTAGCAGCGTGTTTAATACAGATGCCAATGATGCACTGAAAGAGTTGCTGAACAGATCCTGTGGAGGAGACCTGCTGACAGGCAGCAATCTGGACCAGCAGAGATGACACATTAATAACCCCCCTCCCACTGATGACACATCGGCCAGATAAATGTGCGGAAGAGACTGTGCTGAGAATATAGACCTGAATAAAAGCAGGTATGGTCAGGCAGAGAGAACTATATACATGAAAAATATGTAACATAACTGTGTATGAGTTTATTATTTATGGTTAACAGGTTAAATTAGTTAATGTTTTTTTTATATATATTAATTGGGTCAATCCATCTCAAGTGTAAAGTTGATTGCTTGACCAATTTAATTTTCCTATTTTTTTTATTTGAGCGATTACCTCTATGTTTTGGTTTTGCAAAACCACCAGTTTTTTTATTATTATTTTAAAGGGGTCATCGGATGCAAAATTCACTTTACACGTTGTTTGAACATAAATGTGTGTTGGAAGTGTGTGCACACATCCATCCTATAATGATAAAAATCCACCCAGTGGTTTTTTTAAAATCCCCTTTCTCAAATCAGGCTGTTTTGAGATTCCTGTCAGAACGACGTAGTTCTGCACAGACCGATCCCACGATAGTTGATTGACAAGACCGTCTTACCTTAGACCCGCCCTGAGTGAGCTGAAAGCTGTCTGACTCCGGTGCAGGGGAAGACAAGGACGTCTCCGATTAAGCGATTGAGGTGCAACATAGCAGTCGTCATTTACTCCCGACATCTGAGCCGCTGAAGACGCAAAGGATTAACGTTACTTTCGTTTTGAAGTGAATGCGCCGATCCCCAATCTGCCTAAATGCATCTATGTTCGCGCGAATCATTCGTGATCCAGCTTCACCTACAGAAGAAGTGAGTATAAGGGTTTTTTATAAATCTTTGCAAATCGCCTTTCCTAATAACGTGCTAGTTAGCCAGTTTCGCGGCTAAAGTAAACAGTACTGCTCATCACCCCATGCAAGAGAGGGGCGGGGTCAGCAGAGCTCATTAGCATTTAAATCAACATGGACTAGAATAACTTGATAAAAACAGAGATGATTTTGACAGGGTAAAAAAGGTGTTTTTTACACTACCATTGAGAAATTTTAACCAAAATATGTTATAGACTTTTCATTAAGACCCTAAAGAATCATATCAGCTTGTGGAAAATGGGCATCCGATGACCCTTTTAAAATGTGCACTGGATGTTATTTTTTTATTTCAAGGAACTATAGGACTATCCTGAGCCAAGGTAATGAAGTTTCGAGGTTTCCATAAATGTTTGTTTAATTTATTGTGACCCTTGACACAAAGGCCCGTCACTGTAGTTAAACCAAGTATTGCAATACTAATACATAGAGGTAAAAAAAAATAAAAAATAGGAAAATTAAAATTGGTCAAGCAACCTCCATTGGACAGATTGACCTAATATATATATATATATATATATATATATATATATATATATACAGTGGTGTGAAAAAGTGTTGGCCCCCTTCCTGATTTTTTATTTTTTTGCATGTTTGTCACACTTTAATGTTTCAGATCATCAAACTAATTTAAATATTAAATACGTTTTTTATTATGAAGGGAAAACAAAATCCAAACCCACATAGCCCTGTGTGAAAAAGTGCTTGCCCCCTAAACCTAATAACTGGTTGAGCCACCCTTTACAGCAACAACTGCAATCAAGCGTTTGCGATAACTGGCGATGAATCTTTCACATCGCTGTGGAGGAATTTTGGCTCACTCTTCTTTGCAGAATTGTTTTAATTCAGCCACATTGGAGGGTTTTCGAGCATGAATGGACTGTTTAAGGTCATGCCACTGCATTTCAGTTGGATTTAAATCCAGACTTTGATTTGGCCACTCCAAAACCTTCATTTTGTTTTTCTTGAGACATTCAGAGGTGGACTTGCTGCTGTGTTTGGAATCATTGTCCTGCTGCATAACCCAAGTGCACTTGAGCTTGAGGTCACAAACTGGTGGCGGACATTCTCCTTCAGGATTTTCTGATAGAGAGCAGAATTCATGGTTCCATCAATTATGGCAAGTCGTCCAGGTTCTGAAGCTGCAAAGCAGCCTCAGACCATCACACTACCACCACCATGTTTGACTGTTGGTATGATGTTCTTTTTATGAAATGCTGTGTTGGTTTTACGCCAGATGCAACGGGACACACACCTTCCAAAAAGTTCAACTTTTGTTGCATCAGTCCACAGAATATTTGCCAAGAAGTCTTGGGGATAATCAAGATATTTTTTGGCAAATGTGAGACTAGCCTTTGTGTTCTTTTTGGTCAGAAACGGCTTTTGCCTTGGAACTCTCCCATGGATGCTGTTTTTGCCCAGTCTCTTTCTTATTGTTGAATCATGAACACTGACCTTAATTGAGGCAAGTGAGGCCTGCAGTTCTTTAGATGTTGTTCTGGGTTCTTTTATGACCTCCTGGATGAGTCATCTTTGTGCTCTTGGAGTAATTTTGGTAGGCCGGCCACTCCTGGGAAGGTTCACCACTGTTCCAAGTTTTCTCCATTTGTGGATAATGGCTCTGACCATGGTTTGCTAGAGTCCCAAAGCCTTAGAAATGGCTTTATAACCCTTTCCAGACTGATACATGTGAACTATTTTGTTTCTCATCTGTTTATGAATTTCTTAAGATCGCGGAATGATGTGTTGCTCTTTAAACATGTTTCACTTTGTCAGACAGGTTCTATTTAAGTGATTTCTTGATTCAACAGGTCTGGCAGTAATCAGGCCTGGGTTTGGCTTTTTTTAAACTCAGCTTTCTAAAATAATGTGGTTAATCACAGTTCTTTCATGATTTAATAGGAGGGGGCAATTAATTTTTCACGTAGGGCCAGGTAGGTTTGGACAGCTTTTTTCCCTTAATAAATGAAATCATCATTTAAAAACTGCATTTTGTATTTACTTGCATTATCTTTGTGTAATATTAAAATTAGTTTGATGATCTGAATCTTTTAAGTGTGACATGCAAAAAATTTAAAAATCAGGAAGGGGGCCAACACTTTTTCACACCACTGTATATACACAGTATATATATACTTTAAGATTACTGCTGTTAGGTAAAGAAAAAAATTAAATGGTGCTACAAAGTTTCTTTTTTCTTCTGTTTTGTCTTTTTCTCTTTTGTCTATCAATGTAAAACAGATCTGACCATTTTGAGTTGTAAAATCACAAAACAAGATGTTATGTTTTGATTTATTATTATTATTTTATTAGTTAAAATCATGATGCTTCCTTTTATTTGTTACGTGATCAGCTGTAATTTGTTCAGGCAGTGTTTACACAGAACATGTTGTCCACCTTTGGTTATTTGTGTACCAGATCAGATTAAGTTGAAATGGCAAGTGAACCAAGCTTATTTGATTAAACCCTGTTAATTTATTAAATATGCCACAGTTTCAGATTCATATTTTTTTCCATTGCTGTAGTGCTTTAGAGTAATGTGTGTTTATTTTGAATGTGTGTTTAAATTTATGTATTTAATAAGTACAGAAGGGCTGATTGTTATGTCTGCATGACATAAGTCGCTATGCTTAGTAAGATGATGCCCCTTCCAGCATGTACTCATGGACTTGTCAGAGTGTAGAGTCTTTAAACAATTGACTACACTATTGGAACAGCTGGAAAGCAATGTTGATTCTCAGTGAACTGTTGGAGAAGCTGTGAACTCTTAATCCATGTCTGATCACTCTGCTAGATTCTGCATATTACTGGTGAGTAATACAATTAAGCTTTAGCATTATAGTATTTATTATGTGGTAATTGTTGTATCTCTTAAGGTATTTTATATGCATTGTCTTTTTCAGTGTATTTATGTTACATTGCATTCATTCTTTCATGCTTTGAAGACATTCCTTTCTTCAAAGCATCCTTTTAAGGTCTGACTGCTGTACTCTTATAAATTTAAATGCATGCATGTTGTAGGATACACATAGTGTTTCCTTATTATCTATGTCCAGGGTTTCCGCGGGTCCTTAAAAAGTCTTAAATTTACTTTATCAAATTTAAGGTCATAAAAAGTCTTAAATTGTACAAGAAAGTCTTAATTATGATTTCAAGAGGTCTTAAATTTGGGTACTGACCAGAATCACGATGCAGCTTAATGTGACGATTAAACTTCAAAAAGCTATAAATAAATATGAGCGCAGCACGTTTCAAAGTCCGGAAATCCAAAAATAATGTAAGAAAGAATGAAGAACATCACACCTCTGTTTATCAATTTGCACTGGCTACCAATAGCTACGACCACTGGCTCTGCACCCCTTTACCTAAATTCATTACTTCAGACTTGTGTGCCTCTAGAAGCTTACGTTCTGCAAGTGAACGTCACTTTATTGTTCATCCCAAAGAGGCACAAAATCACTTTCACTGACTTTTACATTAACTGTTCCCTCCTGGTGGAATGACCTGCCCAACTCAATCCCAGCAGCTGAGTACTTAGCCATCTACAAGAAACGGCTAAAAACACATCTCTTCCATCTTTATTTGACCCTCTAACTCTAGCACTCTCTATTCTAATTCTATTCTTTAAAAAAAAAAAAAAACCTTGCTACGTGTACTGCATTAAGCTAACTGAGACTTGTTATAGCACTTGCATATCATTGCTCTTTTGTTGATTTTGATTGCTTCCATTGTCCTCATTTGTAAGTCACTTTGGATAAAAGCATCTGCTAAATGACCAAATATTAGTGGCTCATATTATTTTATAGCACTTGCTATTCAATTCTGTATATTATTATTTTTAAGGAATTATGTAGTTGTTTAATTGTATGCACTTAATTATTGTCCTAACCCTAAACATACCCGTTGGTAACCCTCTTGAAATATTTAACCTAATTTATTTCAATATATTCTATATATTCTGGTTTTAAATTCAGTTTTCTTGGAAAGAAAGACTTGTGTCTGTGACAGACTTCAGTTCATTAGCCGCAGCGCTTCACGTCTGATGTGTGACAAACTTAAAGTGCAGTAAATGGTAAAACACTTGTGGTACAAATTGGTGTGATTATTAGTACTTTAATAAATGTAAAATAATTTGAATACAAATACTAATTTACAACATCCAGCATCACAATGAACTGTTTTGCACAGCTAAAAAGGCTAAATGGAGATTGCTGACTCCCCCTCAAACGGTTCACGCTAGCTCTTACATTAAAAATAAGATGGAAAGATAAAAAATGAATAGTTTCCATGGATCTAGTCTTTGCATCTGTTTGTTTTATGTTTGAATCAGGTCTCCTCTGTTGGAGTAGACAGCGCTGTCCCAAAAAATAGGGTCCTAGAACTGCAGGAACATTAGGTTTTTTGTTCAGACCAATGTGAAAATCGACCCATGTTTTTACCTTGCAAACACGCAGAGCTGTAAATGTGAACTGGTGGGTCAAGAAGATAATTCATTATAAAAATCTAAACAGTAAAATGTGTTTGTATGTTATTTAATTAATATAATAATTTATTGATGATAATTGTTTAAATTAATATAATAATTAATATTTTTGACTCATCCATTTTCTTAAAAAATGGTTTAAAGGCTGAAATGTGAAGTGTATCATTTTATAAAACTTTTTGTTTTCCTGAAAACTTGTATCTGAACTGTAAATCATGCTTTTTATAGTCATTTTACAGTTTAATAGTTTACCATAGACATTGCCCTACCCCGCTCATATGGTATTAATTTTATTTGTGCAGGTCTTAAAAAGTCTTAAATTTGAGCTTAAAAATCCTGCAGAAACCCCGATGTCTCTTGACAGAAAGTGTTTTTGCAACATTTTTTGTGGGTTTTCCCCTAGTGTATCTGTCATTGTCACAGTCATGCTGTCATAGAAAAAGAACACAAAACCAGGTTGTGCAAGTTCATCTGTAAAGCCGAACCACTGACCAGGATCTTTAAGCGACACTGTCATGCCGATCAGACTTGTTTTTCTCTCCTGAGCAACACAGAGCTTTTCATTCATGTGCTGCAGCTGTTAACCCTCTTACTGATGATTTGTGTGTGGTTTCAGCAGAAAAGGCAGAACTCTAGGAGGCAAGCTTGACATTTTTCAGCTCCAAGGGGATGCGTTTACAAAGTAAAAAAAAAAAAAAAAAAAGTACAGTGTACCCAGATGTCAGCACAAGGCATTCTACTGTGACGAGGCTTATTTTCCACTTCAATACAGCATACCAGAAATCAGTCCGGAAAAAAACTTGTTTTTGCATTATTCTTTTAGTCCAACAGGAGGCAGCGTTCACCTCTTATTTACACTTGGACCCACAGACATGTAGTCCATGAGAAGTACACTGTTGTTGGGTAACTCTGAGGGCAGTGACTCACTGGTGTTTGGCTGCTGTCCCTTATAAAAGTTGGACAGGTCAGGGATGATCCAATGTTTTACTGCAATTTAGGAAACAATTTTCAGGTCTTGAGCAGCCTGTGCGCATGTGCTAAATCATGGACTCTTCTGTCAGTTTAAGCCTCAGTAATTCATTCTTATTAATTTAATGGCTTTCTTTGGACTCACAACCACATTATCCCATCTTTTTATTAGACTCAGCGTGCGTGAACATGCGCTGCTGTGTGTGCTCAGATAGTTCTGGAGAATGTTTATCTGTTTGTGTGCAGGACAGATTAAGTCGGCCTTCTTTAAATCATTATTTTTGTTTTATTCACTCTGTAGTTGACAAGTTGTCCCACTAAAAATTAAAACTTAATTGCTTATTTAATAATATTTTTAAGATAAATCCAGTTTATGATTACAGTGACGTGTTAAATAGAGGAATAGGAAATAGTTTTTTTAAATAATGTATATTAAACATTTAACAGTGCACAAAGAATATACTGGTGTAAAAAAAAATGACAAAAGCACATAACACAAAACAGAAACTAAAATTAACATGAACTGAAAATATATTTTAAAAACCTTAAAATACTACTAAATACAATAATGGTGTATAAATAATATAATAGTATATAATAATAAATACATTATAACAGTGGGAAACTGGGAATATTGCATTGGCTGTGTGTGTGTTTGTGTGTGTGAGAGAGAAAGAGAGAATGCTATTGCATCTCAAATTATTTAAAATAACGAACTACTCTTGCATATGCATGTTACATAATTCTATAAGTGTGTATGGCTGCATATGTATAGTCGCTCAGGGTTGTGAGCGCTGTTGTTCTGTGCAGTGGGTAATGAATGATAGGGAGGGACTGAGCACTGAGCCTGCCGCTTATTTCAGAGCGACTGAGTCGTGAGGGATTGAGCAGCACTGCTCTCCTCACTCCCAAATCTCAAATATTCAGCTTTACCAGGTCCTCAACCCAGCGATTACGAGCCTTTTCTGTCATGCACTGTCACATGCAGGTGCCGAGGGACCATTAATCACCATGAAAGCCACTTTCGTTCATGCATTGAATAGGCCTTTGGCAGTTTATGGTAAGCTCCAGCCTCACCTTTTCAGTTCTTTATTACCACAGCAGCCGACAGGTTCCAGCCATTTCAAACGCGACATTATGTGTAGTCTTCTGAACTTGCATTTCAGTGATTGAAACAGCCTATGTGTCAAATGCATGCCTCGTACATTGGGAAGATGTTTGTTTGGGTGCATGATTTTAATGTGAAATATCAGCAGCTGAGCTGACTCATGTAAAGAGAGTGGCGGAGGGGAGTTGATCACAGCCTGGCAACCATAGACAAGCAGCTCCACAGCCCGGCTAATGCGACAAGCTACCCGTGCTATATAGTCATACACTCACAAGACAGTTAAGTATTTTACTTGAGGCTCTATTAATGTGATAATTCAGTCAATGTACACAACATAAGACGTGAAGTTATTGAATAATTTCAGTGTAGTGGATTAGCTTAGCTTGCTGGCGTATACTGTTCTGTTAGCTATGCTAACAAGCTAACGCCTTTAAGTTCCGCTTCACTTGCAGACGCGAACACCGTAAGACGTTTCTTTTAAATATCTTTAACAAATATGCTGCAGGTCTCGTATGAAGATTTAAGCAGTCGGATATTTCTGGGGAACGTATCTTAAGTAACGCTGTTTATGCGAGCAGTGTTATGCGGTGGGTTAGCCAGCTGAATGAATAAGCAAACCGCAAGATTGTCATAACCAATACCGTTAATCATTGCAACGCAAACAGCTGGATGGAAAAATCTATCTAAATTTCAGACAATTAAAGTGCTTGTTAGCAAGATGTGATAATGTCTCTGGAGCAGAGGAATGGGTTAAATAACCTCATTTGCTGTTGTAACAATGCATTAGCTGACAACCTGTAACTTTAAAAGTTGGATTCTGTAATATAACTTGCTGTATGAATTTGCTAGTCTGTTGTTATTCATTGTGATAAGATTATGTTTAGTTCAGATTTGAATATACAGCCAGTTTCCTTTACATTAATCAAAATACTGTATTGCCCACATACCGTCTCTCTCATATAAGTAATATTTTATCTACTGGCAACATGTACTTTAGTATTATAGGATTTATTACATGTTATCATAGGCTTATGAAATAATTTGAACAAGATTAAGGTGCTAAAAGCTGAAATGGTGTATTTTATCAGGTGTAAACCATGCATTGCTTTAGGTGTGTCTGTCTTATTTGTGTTTATGATAAGATTCAACAGACAATTGTGTAAGAAGATGAAAATCTTACCCACAAAGTCTTAACGCTGGCCTGCTTATGAAAGTTAGCTGACTAGATAAATAAGTTAATAATCAATGGGATGACTCAAGACCTACATTTATGCATGTGTGTTCGGGCTGAGTACCCAAAGGCTGTCATATTGCTGTACGGATTCCAGGCTTTGATAAGTGGATTGGCAAGCTGTCAAGTATGTGTCATCACAGCCTCATCTGCACTTGATGATCTTTCTAGATAAGTCAGTTCTGAAGTTCATTTTTTGTTTTAGGAAGAATACATATTTCATCACCTTGTGTTTTTAATTTCTGTTTATGGTTCCATCAGAATGCTTAGTTGCTTAGTGAGGAAAAGTGGTTTCTCTGCTAATGTGTGTGAGACAGTTAATGTTTCAATTGATTCACTTTGGGATGCATGATCTATCAGGGCCATATTGGTTATCGACTGATAATAGAGATTTTGTTGATTTAAATTTATCTGTATCAATCCATATTTTATGTACCCTGCTATTCAAAAGTTTCTTTTAGAGGATGTATCTTATGCTGCATTTATTTGATCAAAAAACAATAAAAAGTCATATTGCGAATAAAATATCATAATTTTAATTAGGTTTTTATTTTAATATATTTAAAAATGTAGTTTATTCCTGTAATGGAAAAGCTGAATATTCAGTGTCACATGATCCCTCAGAAATCACAAAAATGCTTTTTATTAGAAATGCTGAAAACGGCTGCATAATATTTTCATGGAAACAGGGTGGGCTTTTTCCTGGATTCTTTGATGAATAGAGGGTTCAGAAGAGAAGCATTTAATTTAAATAAAATATTTTGTAACATTATATGTCTTTTGTTATGTTTTTATCAATCTAATGCATCCTTGCTGAATAAAAATATTGATTTCTTAAAAAAACATATTGACCCTAAACCTTTGAACAGTAGTGTAACAATTACCTGTCAATAATATAGATTAATATCAAAATAATAATTTATTTGTGCGTGCCCATTGTCCCTATTTTTTTAGTATTTAGATTACCTTTGTTTCTACAAGTAGTATAGAATGATTATATTGATCATTTATTAACATGATTGACCCATCTGTATCAAATATTAATACTGCTGCATCCCAAGATTCACTGTACCTCTTTATCTCTCAGATGTGACGGTGAGGTTGTAAGGTGGCACCATGGCTGCGATGATACCACCAGTAAAACTAAAATGGTTGGAGCACCTCAACAGCTCCTGGATCGCTGAGGACAGCGAGTCCATCTCCACCCGTGAAGGCGTCGCTCTGCTGTATGGCAAGCTGCTGGCCAATAAGGAGGTGGTTCTTCTCCCTCAGCAGGTGCTATGTCTGAAGGGCCCTCAGCTGCCGGACTTTGAGCGAGAGTGTCTGTCCAGCGATGAACAGGAGCATTATCTTGATGCGCTGCTGGCCAGTCAGCTTGCTCTGGCCAAGACGGTGTGCTCGGATTCGCCCTTCGCCACTGCCCTACGCAAACGTCTGCTAGTGCTGCAGCGGGTGTTTTATGCACTTTCCAACAAATACCATGACAAGGGCAAGGTCAAACAGCAGCAGCACTCAACCGAAAACACTCTGGGTTCTGCGGACTTGCAAGCAGTTAGCGAGCGGCCGCGTTCTAGTACAGACGCCCTCATTGAGATGGGCGTGCGAACGGGTCTTAGTTTGCTTTTTGCTTTGCTCAGGCAGAGCTGGACGCTTCCTCCGGCCGGTCCAGGGATCAACCTCTGCAACGATGTCATCACCACAGCCATCGAAGTGGTGGGCTCCCTTCCACCGCTCTCCTTGGCCAATGAGAGCAAGATTCCACCGATGGGTTTGGACTGTCTGGCCCAGGTCACCACGTTCCTGAAAGGAGTCACCATGCGCAACTCAGGGGCCGATGTGGTGGGGAGGAGGCTGGCGTGTGAGCTGCTGCTGGGATTGGCAGCGCAACGAGGGTCCCTGCGCTACCTGCTGGAGTGGGTTGAGATGGCCCTGGCTGCATCGGCCGGAGTCAGCAACCTGGAGCAGAGCCAGGAGGGGCTGATGGGATACGACTGCTTCATGAACATTCTGATGCAGATGAGGCGTTCACTGGTACATGCTCACTAAAACACGCAGAATTGTTTTTACATGGTGTTGGATGTTGTTAAATTACTGAATGTCTGGTGTTGTAGGGTTCATCTGCTGATCGTAGCCAATGGAGAGAGCCGACCCGCACGCCTGATGGTCTCTGTTCCCTATACGAGGCTGCACTTTGTCTGTTTGAGGAGGTAAAATACAAATATAAATATAGTCATGTAAATCTGTTGTATGGACAAGGGAGGGCCATGTCATTTTGCACATGAATCACCCAATGAAACTTTTGGTACTTTGATGCTGTACCAGACATTTGTTAAAATCTGATATGATAAATAATCGTCCAAAAAATTATTTATTTATTAGAAGTTGAGTCATTTATTAAACCTTTAGATGAAATATTTGTAAAAATTCTAAAAACAATTGCTGTTTTTTTTTTAGTATCATATCTGATAAATCAGGCTTTTGTGGCTCTTATATTGTGAAAGCTCACACTTTTATTCAGAGGCCCAAACTGAGCAAAAAATGAATATTGATGGTGATATTTATCTGAAATATATAATGCAGAACAATGATGACGTAGAGTTGTACAAATTTAAACATTTCGCAGAAGCCTTATGTATAATATTTGATAGATTTTAAGATGATTTTTCTATTAAGTATAGATTATCTTTAACTTAAATTTATTTAAATTAATCCATGACCTGAAGGGGGACATTTTTAGAATGATACAAAAAAAGAAAAGAAAAGTATAAACTATTAGTCAGACAGAAGGCATGTAGTAGACTGACAAAAGGTTTTTCGGCAGAGTTTTGATCATGTTGATAAAGGCCTTAGAATTGTACGTATCAAGTATGATACAGTAGGCTTTATTGGGTTAAGAAAACAGAACTATTTAAATGTTATCACCCTAGATTTGTTTCAAATGTAGGACGTCTTTCATAAGGATTTTACACATTCAGTTTATTCATGTTCTCAGGAGTCCAATTGACCAATTGTTTATGACCTAGAATAGAGTGAAATAGTTGTGATATTTGGTGATGTAATTTGTCAGCATAAAAGAGTCTTTGTTATTTTCTGTTTATTCTCTTATCCTTTAAAGCAGCGTTTCCCAATCCCAGTCCTCACGCCTCTATTAGTTAGGACTGGGATTGGGAAACGCTGCTATAAAGGTAGGCAGCTGCTGCCCTTTCTTAAATAGTATTGCTTTCAGATTCTTATGATACCCCCTCAAGGCCAAACTCTTTTTCAGATTGGACTAAACATCACCTTAAGCAGGATAATTATTTTAACTTATTAAATCTTGGTGCATCTATGAAAAGAGCATGCACAACATGCTCCTGCACCTATCACAGTACATAATAAAAGTTACAATGCTTTACTAACCCATATTGGAGTAAAACAAAAGTAAGCACATACAGTTTAATAATTCCAGAGTCCTTTTGTTTCCATATACAGAAGTGGTTTATTAATAAATATAAATCAAATAAAGATAAACCACTCACTGCTCTTGGCTGGACCACTTTAGCTGTAAAAGGCGATTTGCAACCAAACATTGCCATAATTTTGATTACAGACCTGCTTTTCAGTCAAACTCATTGAATCAGTCTTAATGTATGAATGTGTATCTGTACAGACTTGAAATTAGCTTACAGTGTATATTTCGAGTGGTTTGTCATCTGATGCTTGTCTTCCAGTAAATCCAGTTTCAACTGCCATTGTGCACAATTAGAGAATTTCTTCTGCTTTAAGATGCATGCTATAACATGCTGCACAACAAATCAGTCCTCCTGGATCTAAAATAGAAAATTAGGAACATATATATCATACCAATTTTTAGCATTAGAATATTTTTTTTTAATTTCTCAAATCATCCTGTGGGCTAGAATTGGGCCATGTGTTTGATACTCCAACTTTATTTTAAATCGGTTTCCTGATAGGTGTGTCGCATGGCTTCAGACTACTCAAGAACTTGTGCGAGTCCAGACAGTATCCAGGCGGGTGAGGCAGCCATGGTATCGGAGACCTGTGAGGTCTATGTGTGGGGCAGTAACAGCAGCCACCAGCTTGTAGAGGGCACTCAAGAGAAAATCCTTCAACCCAAGCTCGCTCCCAGCTTCAGTGATGCACAAACGGTAGAAAGCAATTTCATATTAATTATTCATACACTGTCAGTGTTAGTATCCTTCTTTATGCTCACAGTGAATGCTTATTGACCACATCTCGTGTCTTCAGATTGAAGCTGGCCAGTACTGCACATTTGTTATCTCCTCTGATGGTTCAGTTCGAGCGTGTGGGAAGGGCAGCTATGGGCGCCTGGGACTGGGTGACTCAAACAACCAGTCCACACTTAAGAAGCTGACCTTTGAACCTCACCGTGCCATTAAGAAAGTTTCATCATCCAAAGGCTCAGACGGCCACACATTAGCCTTCACTAGCGAGGGAGAGGTATTCAGCTGGGGTGATGGAGACTATGGCAAACTGGGTCATGGCAACAGCTCTACCCAAAAATACCCCAAACTAATACAGGGCCCTCTACAAGGAAAGGTACTAAATTCATGCAGTAGTTATGCATCGCTTAATCTTTTTGAACTCTCAGAATGGACCAGTGTGTTTAAATGATTAATGTCTTCTGCTGCTTGTGTGTGTTTGCTTGTAGGTGGTGGTTTGTGTTTCAGCAGGGTATAGACACAGCGCTGCAGTCAGTGAGGATGGAGAGCTCTATACCTGGGGAGAGGGTGACTTTGGTAGATTAGGTATATAATTGTCTATATTTATGTATATTATATTTATTGCCCACATTCATTAAAAAAAAAATTAATGGCTGCTGAAAATTCAGCTTTGCCATCACAGGAATAAAATACATTTTAAAATATATTACTATATAAATAAATACTAAATGGTTATTTTAGATAGTAATTAAATATTACAATATTATTCTTTTTACTGCATTTTTTTATCAAATAAATGCAGAAAAATATGTTTTTATGTGTCTAAATACATCTTTAGCAATCGCATCATTTATTACGTGGCACAAATTGATTGACCTCAAGTTGGCAGCCAATTAGCTTGCTTTAAATAGTTTGGTTCAGTGTTCACTGTAAGCTGGTTCTGCAGCGTGCTGTCAGAGTTCCTCTAAAACCCCCACCTCCCCAGCTCCACCTGTCTAGATCTGTTAAGGGATTTATGTATGTTTATTTATGCAGCAGCATATCTTATATGCTCACAGCCGTATGTCAACAGATTTGCAAGAGCACATCCATGCTTGCTCTGCCCCAGCAGTGAGCGTAGCAGACCTAGTGTGCCAGGACCAAATACATTAACATTGTCATATCCATCAATATGCTAAAACTTCAGAGTTGTTGTGATAAAAATGCATATATTTGTTAACTAATGCACATAAAATTTTATCTTGCTTCATTTTGTGTTGACATTTGTGTTTGTGTATCATTGATTATGTTCGTTTACACTTGTAGGTCATGGTGACAGTAACAGTAGGAACATTCCCACACTAGTTAAAGACATCAGTAATGTAGGTGAGGTGTCCTGTGGAAGCTCCCACACCATTGCGCTGTCTAAAGATGGACGTACAGTCTGGTCCTTTGGAGGTGGAGACAATGGTGAGTTGAGTTAACCTACGTCACTTGTTCTTCTGAAGAGACATTTGAAAGGGTCCTACTGTTATCGTGGTGTCAGGCACGCACTATGCACTTTGCCAGCAGCTGCATCTAGATGTGTTTGAGTTATCTTCTCTATTTTGTACACATCCAGTAATTATTGTTTGTGAAGTTGCTGTGTATACGTGATAAAGATTAATGGAAGACTATTTCACCTTGGTTGTTGTTTATCTGCAGGGAAACTGGGTCATGGTGATACCAATCGTGTGTATAAACCCAAAGTGGTGGAGGCGCTCCAGGGAATGTTCATACGCAAAGTTTGCGCTGGCAGCCAGTCATCTCTTGCCCTCACCTCTACTGGTCAGGTATGAGACATTGCTAAGTCACTAGTTATTACGTTTTGATGATAGATTACAAAAATAGGGGCAATTATGAGTTCATGTTGATTCTAATGACTGTGTGATTAGTTATAAACACACTGTTATCTATGTATTCATTGTGCAGGTTTATGCTTGGGGCTGTGGTGCTTGTCTTGGCTGTGGTTCATCGGAGGCCACTGCGCTAAGGCCAAAACTGATTGAGGAACTTGCCACAACCAGAGTGGTAGACATCTCCATAGGAGACAGCCACTGCCTTGCTTTATCGCATGGTAAGGGATCACTGCAAACCCACTGAATTGAGGACACAAATCTATGGCTCTATCTGGCATGCTTAAATGGTTGGTAGTGCAACAACATGAAAAGGAAATGAAAATGAGGCCGTAAGGGATGGAAGTACAGTGCTTTCAATAGATTGTGCTATTGTTTAACAGCATACCAATTGTTCAGCTGGCAAAATGGCTTTCATAAAAAACCTTCAGTAGACACACATTCCATAAAACAGTTTTAAAAGTTGTGAAAATGACATGATCTAGGACCTTTGTACAGTGCGTGCCATTGTAAAGACTAAGTCTCTCCCTCACAGCTTCATTGTCATCTGTTTTATATTCAATATGGCACCTAACCTGACTAAGGTCTAGGCTATACAATGCAATTAGTTTTGTGATCCTTCTTAAATATTCCCACTTTAATATTTTCACTTTCAGTGTATTGCATAAAGCATAGAATTCTAATGTAAATTCAGTAAACACTGTAAGGGTTGTGTGAACTGTAGTTTGTGATAGTGGAGAGAGGGGGGTCAGATTAGTAGCAGAAGGGTATGTGCTGAGTCAGACTCAGATAAGGTGGAGCAAGGGGGCCTCACACATGATGTCACAGACAATTTGACGCTGTGTACTTAAACTGAACGTGCTGTTCACGTGCATTGCGAAATGGTCATGCTAGTCACACATCTGCTTTTCAAAATGCATAAAACTGAAATGTGATTCATGAAATTACAGGTGCTGGTCATATAATTAGAATATCATCAAAAAGTTGATTTATTTCACTAATTCCATTCAAGAAGTGAAACTTGTATATTATATTCATTCATTACACACAGACTGATATATTTCAAATGTTTATTTCTTTTAATTTTGATGATTAGAGCTTACAGCTTTTCCCCATGTGGATGTTTTTTTTTTATACAGACAATGAAGTGTATGCCTGGGGGAATAACTCCATGGGTCAGTGCGGTCAAGGGAATTCCACTGGCCCAATCACCAAACCCAAGAAAGTGATTGGTTTAGATGGAGTGGCCATTCAGCAGATCTCTGCTGGCACCTCCCACAGCCTGGCATGGACTGCCCTCCCGAGAGACAGGTTAGCAAGGCTTTGCATTGTAAATAAATACACAATATATTTAATATGCATTTGTGCCATTAAGTTTGTTGATTCCTCCCTATGGCAAGAAGTTTTTTTTCTTTGTCTTGTTCTGTTTTTTCTTCTTTCTTATAATTAATTGTTCGAAATTTCCATATCTACTCTATTAATCTTATGTGTATGTATACAGGCAGGTGGTGGCCTGGCATAGGCCATACTGTGTGGACCTAGAAGAAAGCACTTTCTCTCACCTGCGCTCATTTCTGGAACGATACTGCGACGGTATCAACAACGAGATCCCACCGCTGCCTTTCCCATCTTCCAAGTATGTGTTCTGCCACCACCATTGACTGTAGTCAGGGTAGCACCATATTTAATTTTTGACAGGAATGAAAATGAGGCTGTTAGAAATAGAATTATAGTGCATTGAATGGATTGTACTGTTGGCTTTCTGAAAAAATAAAATAAAATCAGTTGACAAAACTCTATAAAACTGTTTTGAAAGTTGAGAGCTGTGAAATTCACATGTTCTAGGATCTTTATACATTCTGTGCCATTGTAATTGCAGTAAATGTCTCCTTTACAGCCTCATTTTCATCTGTGTAAAGTTCTATATGGTGTCTAACCTGACTTAAGCTCTATGGACGAGTGGAGCTTGCTTTGTTTTTAAAGTGCATTAAATATCACTGGAGAATTAAAGTTGTTGCTAATGTTTTTTTATTTGAGATCAAGTTTCAGTTGATTTTCTAACCCATCCGTAAAGTTATTAAATATTAAGTGTGTGTATTCTTGCACTATGGAGGGAGTAAATTTGTTTTTGGGCCAACAGGGAGCATCACAACTTCTTGAAACTATGTCTACGGCTCTTGTCCAATCACCTGGCTCTAGCGCTGGCGGGTGGTGTGGCCACCAGTATCTTGGGACGGCAAGCGCGGCCACTTCGCAATCTGCTTTTCAGACTGATGGATGCGTCAGTACCGGATGAAATCCAGGAGGTCTGTGTTTGCTGCTGTTTGTTGCTGTGATGGTTTACTGTGGCCTGTATTTTCCTCTGATCAATGTGTGCATTTTCTAGGCTGTCATCGAGACTCTGTCCGTGGGAGCAACAATGCTGCTACCTCCTCTGAGAGAGAGAATGGAACTACTGCACTCGCTCCTTCCTCAAGGACCAGACCGCTGGGAGAGCCTCTCCAAAGGACAGGTACAAGTTTGTGCCTGCTTGAAAAGAATAGACAGTTTAAGTTAACATACAAAAGCATCTGTCAGTCATATATGTGTGTGTGTGTGTGTTGTTTCTGTCACAGAGGATGCAGCTGGACATAATCCTCACTAGTCTGCAGGATCACACCCATGTGGCATCTCTGCTGGGGTACAGCTGTCCTCCAGATGCCTCCGAGCCTCCCGCTCTACCCTCCGACTCTACGCATGTGCCTGCCACTCATTCTGATACACATCCTGACACACACTTGGCAGAGATCCTCATGAAAACTCTACTCAGGAACCTGGGCTTTTATACGGTCAGTTCTGCTGATAAAGATCTTGAGGCCGTGTTTATCGTGTATCGTGTTGCCATTAGTCAGTAATAATAAAAATTTCACAGACTTTTAGACTGCAGAAAGTGCTTGCATCATTTCGAGACTTATCACTAAAAGTAATGATAACATGCAGTTTAGTAAGTGACTTGGATGTTGATTCAGTGGCTGCTTTCATGGATTCAATGAGTTCATACTGTAAATAATTCGTCAGACTGATTCATTCTAGTGTTTTTGAATCTTTTTCAGTGATTCATTAAACAGATCACCTCAATAGACTCATTTGTTTGTGAGTCAATACGCTAGCCTGTTTCTGCATGAAACCTACTCAAAAGAAATACATGTTTTATTTGTCATTATTTTGCCGCACATATATTGTATATGTATATACGGGTAAAATATTATTTAATTTGCTGTGGTGAATGTCAACCCGTTAGGATATTTTTGTAAAATGTAAACACCATCTTAAATGAATATAAAAATCGATTCTAGATGATAAATTGGATATGAGTCACCATAACATGTGTGTATTACACTTACAGTGTAAATGCAACATCTGATATACACTTCTGATTGTCTTCTCAACTTGTTTTCCTGTGTGTATGTGTGTGTTAACCTAACAGGACCAGGCTTTTGGAGAGTTGGAGAAGAACAGTGATAAGATTTTGCAGGGAACATCTTCGTCCGATAGCAGCCAACCAGCTCACCTCCATGAACTGCTCTGTTCTTTACAGAAACAGCTACTGGCATATTGCCATATCAACTGTGTTACAGAGGTGCATACACAACCAAATACATATACATATCCACACACAAATTTCATTCTTGGAAAAATCATGTGTTTGTTGGATATGTGGGATGATTTTCTTCCACATGTTGATTTGTGTTTTTCAGGGCTCCAGTAGTGTGGCCCTCCTCCACAAACACCTGCAGTTATTATTGCCTCATGCCACAGATATCTATAATCGATCTGCAACTCTTTTGAGAGAAAGCTCTGGAAATGGCACCGTGCGTGAGAAGCTACGAGGTATATCAATGTACACTCGCATTTAAGCTAAAGTCATTATCTAAATGCTAATGGACCTGCTAATTTTGCCTGTGCTTGTTTGTGGCAGATGTGATCTACATGTCTGCAGCGGGCAGTATGCTGTGTCAGATTGTGACGTCCTTGCTGTTATTGCCTGTTTGGGTTGCACGGCCATTGCTCAGTTACCTCTTAGACTTGCTTCCCCCTCTGGACCGTCTCAACAGACTTCTGCCTGCTGCCACACCTCTGGAGGAACAGGAGCTGCAGTGGCCACTACATGGTCAGATTTTCACATTCATATGAAAAATAGCTAATTTAAGTCAAGTCACTATTATTTGTATAGCGCTTTTAACAATGCAAATTGTGTCAAAGCAGCTTTACATAAGCTTGATATAAAGCTGGGTGGCTTTATATCAGCTTTACAGTATTTAGACGGGGAAATAGTGTGTCGAAATAGTGTCATTCTCCTCTGGCCAGACAAAATCAGCAGTTTAAATCTAGGCTAAAGCAGAGAAATTTAGATTATTTTATTTGAACTTTAATCATTTTAAGCAATCTTGTGTGCCCCATGGGAATTTGCTAGTGATCGACTGATGTTGATTTTTTTTATTACCGATACCAATTATTTGCATGTTTATGTGCCCCATAACCGATATTCAGAACCAATATTTCTTTACTGTTATAAAGTAAATAAATAACTGAGTGAAGTAAGTCCATACTTCACTTTGGTTTTTCCTCCAGTCATCTTAAAAAAAAAAAAAAAAAAGGTTGAAAATTAACAGTCTTTCATGTTAAATTTAATCTTCATATTACAACAATAAAAACATTTTATTTATAAAAAGCATCAGTGGCAACACTGATATTAACGATAAGATAAATAAATGTAGAATGTCAAATGAAGAAAATAAATAAAGGGCAGGCGTAATAACTTCATTTTTAGGTTTATAAGCTGTTTAATAGGCTAAAGAGTGAAGAATAATTCACTGGATAATGTTAATTCACTGAATAATATTCTCTGGAATATTGAAATATAACAAAAAAAAACATCGTATTTTATTGCATTTCTCAACTGGTATGTTATTTCAGAATTATTAATGTTTTTGTCATTCTAGATTATGAAATGCCTGCTGACAGTGTGGATTATCTATGCGTTTACACAGAACTATAGCCTACTCAAATTGCAATCGCTCGCGGAGATAATAAATAATTCATTTCCATAGAGATGTATTTATTTAGATGTGTATTAGAGAAAAAATGGTTATATAGTAAATGTTAATATAGTTTAGCGTGTTTTAAACAAGTGAATCTTGTTCAAAGTCACATGCGGTGGCAGTGTTGGAGCATTTCCTGAGCATCAACCGCTGAGTGAACCGCAAAATGAAAGCGGCAACAGAGAGCGAATTCAATTCAGCACTTTTATTTCCAACATGCACTCATTCATGGCTGCATATTATTTAATTCAGGCAAAGTTACGTCTTTATTGGGACAGACTGACGGAGTAATTTACGTGACTCCGTGAGTTTGTCTCTATTTCTTAGAGCCAAGCTGCATAAACTGCATATCAGGCATTTATGTAATACATATAATTTGTGCATTAATGGCTGTTATGTTAAATAAAGTTTACCAACTACAGCAAATCAAGTACCTGTGCACGCCGTTGTTGTTGTCTCATCTCCCCTCAGATGCGCTGCAATGGCGATCCTGCTCGCAATTCTCAATACACCCACAAGATGGCGGCTTTTATTGGTGAATCAGATATTACAAAACCGATATCCGATTATGGTAAAATGCTTAAATATCAGGAAAAATATTGGTAAATCGATATATCGGTCGATCTCTACAATTTGCCCATTGCCACTCAACACTCAAGAACCACCGTTCTCTTTTTCAGTTAAACTTCTTAAGACTACTTTTCCTTACCCTTCTTCCTGTAGGCACTCCAGATCTGGTTGATCCAGTATGTGTGTCAGGACCGGCACAGTGCTGGGTGTGGTTGGTGGATCTGGAGCGTACCGTAGCGCTGCTGGTGGGACGTTGTCTTGGAGGAATGCTGCAGGGAGCCCCGCCATCACCAGAGGAACAGCACACTACCCATTGGCTCAAAACACCGCTTTTTAGTAACGGCTTGGAGACTGATATACCCCAGCTTGGTATGCACATACACTGCAATTCCTATTATTAATAAATGTCCTGTTTTGTTATGAAATGTATGGAAGTAAAAAATGTTTTGTATTGATGTTAAAGCTGAAATGGCGTATGTGTTTCAGATGTGTGTATCAGCTCTCTGCTGGAGGTGGCTCTGTGTGGAAATGAGGAGCAAAGACCATTTGACTGTCAGTTGCATGCTGATATGAGTGTGCTGGTTGATTTGTCCCTTGGATCAACTAAAGAGCCCACACACAGCTTATGGACAAACATGCTGGACTATGCCATCAGCAAGGGTAGGACACAAAAACAGAACATATATTGAGGAATATGTAAAGAGTATTATAAATGATTCACTGATTATTAGCTTTACCTAAGTGCTTATATAGTCTCAGAAGTCACACCTTAACCTATGCAAACCTTATAATGGTTTCTATTTCTGTAGTGTTGGGTAGCCCCACCTTTGTGTCAGTTATCATTTCTTTTAAATAAAGCCATTTTGTGTTTCTGAATGTAGAATATGTCATATTTAAGCTTAGATCCCTGTGATGGGGCGCATTATTTTTCCATAATTACTGCCTTGAGGTTACATTTCAATAAAAAAGCAATTGACATTCATATCTTTTGTATGTTACAGCTGGCCATAAACCAGATCTTTATGGCGCAAACTGTCCTAACTTTGCAGTAATTGTACATTATAAGAAGTTATTGGATAAAAGCGGAACAAATTTTTCCATTAGCATTATCCACTTTTCATTTATGCAAACAAATGTCTTAGATGACCTGTTCATTTAGTCTTTTGTGTGTGTGTGTGTGTGTGTGTGTGTGTTTGTGTAGATTGGGACAGTGCATTATTGCCGAATGAGGCTCTGTTAGACACTGTGTCCCGCTTTGTGCTAGCTGTCCTGCTGAAACACACAGGGCTGCTGGGA
The DNA here is from genome assembly GCF_012432095.1 of Onychostoma macrolepis. NCBI lineage: Eukaryota > Metazoa > Chordata > Actinopteri > Cypriniformes > Cyprinidae > Onychostoma > Onychostoma macrolepis. Next base: position 31,463,927 of record NC_081161.1, read on the forward strand.
CAGGCTTGTGGAGAGGGGAGGTATGACATTATATTCTACATAACTTCAGGGAATTCTACACTGTGGACACTACTAAAGAATTTCTTTCCTATTTTCTGTCTTCCTTCAGATATCAGCCATGTAAACTCTTGGCAGAGGTGTATCGCAGTGTGTATAAGGTGCGCAATCGCCTCTTGGCTTGCAAGAACATGGAGCTCATCCAGACACGTTCGTCCTCACGAGAACGCAGAGTATGACTCTTTTTTTTTTTTAATTAATTAATTTTTTTATTATTATTACAAATTATATCATCAATATAACAGTTTGATTGAAAACTTAGTATCTTTTGAAGAAAATGAAATGAAGAATAATACAATAAAAATGTTTTTTTTTAATATTGGACCCCATTATATGTAATGCCATTACTTTTCCTGTGTGCAGATCTCTGAAAATGTGGACTCTGTGGAGATGGACCCACAGGAACACTCTTTCACCCGAACTATAGACGAGGAGGCTGAGCTGGAGGAGAGAGACAGAGAGAGAGAAAGAGAAGAGGGTCATCAGGAGCAGGAAGATGATGAGGAGGAAAGAGAGCATGAGGTCATGACCGCAGGAAGTGAGTTCTGACACATTTATGAAGGGCATGTGTGTGTGCTGCTGATGTTGGCTGATGCTTTGGGTGGCATTGAGCAAAGTTGTCACACACATTCTTACACACTTTGTGTACTTTGAGTTATTACACCTAAAAATTAATATTCTATAATAGTTTATTTCCCCCCTTATCATTCAAAAACCATATGAGATATTTAGTAGAATAAAACAAAGCATTTTTACACAGCTGTCAATCTCCATTAAAAAAAAGCATATACTGTAGGTTTGGAATGACATGAGAGTGAGTAAATAATGACAATTTTAATTTATTATTTTATTACTTTAAAGATATATTTAGGATTTGGTTTGACATGGTCTAAATTGCATTCATTCAAAAGGTTCTTACTGTCCTTTGCTCACCAAGACTACATTTATTTGATCAATAAACAGTAAAAACACTAATATTGTGAAATGTTAAATTAAAAAACTTCTTTTTTTTACAGATGAATATAAAATTAAAAAGAACACCATTTATTTGAAATGTAAATCTCGTTTGTTAATGTGAAAGTCTTTAGTTTAATGCATCCTTGCTAAATAAAATAATTAATGTCTTTAAAAAAAACATTAACTTTTGAATGGTAGCGTATACTAATAAATAACTTTATTAACCGTAGTTGTTATACAACATGGAATTGTGTAATATCCAGCTATAAGCACTTTTTAACAACGTCATGCTTCTTGGCTGCTTGCCTAACCTGGCCGCTCTGTGTCTTATGTCTTGGCGGACACAGAAATCTTTCAATGTTTCCTATCAGCACGGGAAGCAGCGCGAGGAAGGGAACGAGATCGAACCGGAAGCATGAGCGTACAGGAAGAGCCGGCTCAGCCCGGTCCAGAGCGCAGGAGCAGCACAACTCCTCAGGAGGGACAGGATCTTTACACCACCGCATGCAATGCAGTCATCCACCGCTGTGCCATGCTTCTGCTGGCCGTCAGCACACCGCTCTCTCAGCACATCAATCAGCAACCCCTGACAGGCGGGGTCAACCAGGACGGAGGCGGGTTTATGACAAGGTGAGTAGTGTCATCAGTACATTTAGCTGATTTAACGTATGTAAGCATGACTTAAGTCTTTTGAATCATAACCCTTATCTTTGGAGCCTGAAGGTATCGCTGAACTCGTTCACCTTTCCAGTCTGCTCCAGCGCTGCCAGTCCTGCCCAGGAATGCCTGACCTACTTTTCTAGATTTCACATTATGCAGTTGCAAAAGACCTTGTGTGCTGCCCTGATTTTGAAGAACCTTTAAAAGCCGACCCAATTGCAATTAAAAGCAGCGGTTACTCTGATACATAATTTCAATAAACAAAAAACATTCTTCATTAGTGGTATTAATTTATATTTAGGTCACATTTTAATGACATGATTATGTTATGTCCCCTCACAGGACGTGTAACTTCCCATTTTCATTTTGTGTGTAGGAGTGAGAGCCTGTCGGCAGAGAGTCGGTCCATCCAGAGCAGTCCCAGCTACAGACTCACAAAATCCAGGAGTGAGTCTGATCTCTCCCAGCCAGAGTCTGATGAGGAGGGATACTCACTGGTGAGATGTGATGCATGCACACACTGCCTTGTCTGCTTTACTTGATTTATAACTATATCAATTGCAGTTATATAACTTGTCTGTGTGACCCGTTTCAGAATGTGAGGAGGAATGTGGATCTGGATTTAGCTTTCACTCCTAAAAAAAGAGGTAATGGCCCCACCTTTAACATACTGATGCTGTAGCTGCGGGACATACTGTACTACTCTCTTAATCTGTATATTTGTGCTAGAGTCTATCTGTGTACACATGTAATGTGTCTCTGACAGCTCTGTGTATCAGTCTATCTTTTCTACGTGGTTAAATGGGTCCATGAAATAAGATGACAGTGGATTCCTGCTGGCTTTTTTATAGCCTCTTCATGCGTTGCCAAATTTATTCCCCAAGCCCAAAATGTGCCACAGCAAATTTCTTCTATAAAGTAGTACTCGCATAATACTAATTCATTATTTCTTATCCTTATACATGTCCAGGCATGCACACAAGAAAAGCGCAGTTTATGGCAGAACTCAAATACCTGTCTGTCCCGTTCACATTTCCCCTGTAAATCATACACTTTTGTGCTGGAAATCTGGCATCAGTTCTGGTGGTCTTTATTATAAAAAGGGGACTTAAAATAAATATAGACAAGGATTTATTTGAGCAGTAGAGTAGTTTTTTTTGGTACAATAAACGGCAAGTGGGAGTTTGCACTTTTTTTTTTGATCTACAGTAGCCTCTGTGTCTGGGAGGCTCTGTCACATAATGTTGATAACTAATAAATAGATTTTGAGGCAAAATTTTACTGTTTTTAAATCTTTTCCATAGATTTTCCCTTATAATCAGGACTGCAAATTTGAAAAAATCGATGTGATCCATTGATGTTGAGAATTTGAAACTTAAAACTGCATTAAAACACACCTAAACCAACTAATAAATTAAATTACAGGCATGTGTTGGAGCAAGTTTGAAACTAATTTCTTGAGGAACATAGTTCAGAATCAGGATTCAGCATCCACTCTATTGCTATGAGTGTGTCGCAGAATGAGTTCTGGCTTCTTGGCAGAATATGGCATTCACAGTACTTCTAGCACACTTAATGTCTAAATTTGCTCCATTGTTTTCATTCATTAGTTGGAGTAATGTAGGGAATAGTGAATGAAAATCAAATGTAACTGCTTCGGGTCAGAGCCGAGGTTGTGTTTGAGTGACCGGAGTTCATCTGCTTTGGTGTACTTCATATTCTCATGTCATACACATAGCTCTCTTCACAGAAAAAAAAAATTTTCATAGAAGCCACACGAGAAACAACACAATACTGTATTAAGCATAAATGTACATGGCACACAAATTTGCAGTAGAATCTGTTTCTAATTATATAATTTGAATTGTTAAATTATACTTTATTGTTGGCCAATTATTACAAAATGTTCAACAGATTTTGTCTTGTGTTTTCAAGGCTTTCTGTACAGTTCTCCAGACTCTTCTGCTGACTGGTTTGGAGGACGCTTGGCTCGCGAGTGTTTGTACAGCTCTCCACAGTCCTACGAGGAGTCAGACCTCGATCTGAGCCATTCATTCAGGCTCCATGCACTCATCGAGAACATAGTAAACTTCATCAGTGGAGATGTTGGGAATGCTCCTGTGTTTAAGGAACCAGAAGAGAGTGTGTCCACCAGCCCACAGGCCATTATTATAGCCATGGAGCAGCAGCAGAGTCGAGCAGAGGTATGTTCTGACTCTTTATTTGTCAGATGCCTGTCTTCACTTCCACCCACAGACTTTGTTTACGCTGTGCTTTTATGATTGTTTTGTGTATTTATACAGTTGCGTCTGGAGGCCCTTCACCAGATTGTGGTGTTGATTTCTGGGATGGAGGAGAAAAGCAGTCAGGCAGGCTCTGGAGGTGGAGCTGGACGCGCAGGCCTCAGTTTTCACTCTTCCTCTCTGCTAACATCAGTCAGACTGCAGTTCCTGTCGGGATGTTTTGGCCTTGGTGCTGTCAGCAATGGGGGGCCAAAAGGGGAAAGTGTCCAACTGCACCATTACCAGGTAATCTTAGACTTGTTTCAGAGGTACTGAAGAAGAGAAAATCATTTTTTGAATGTGTGTAATATTGTTCAACATTAATTTATGACCATTATCAGTGGATAACAAACATAGTTGATCATCTTTGTAGGTCATGCTGGCTTAATATATGCTAATTTATTCTAGAATGTGGGCATAAGGCCTTACTGAAAAAAAAACAGCTATAAAGACCCATACAATTGATCAGAATGTCTGTGAGCAATTCAGTCTTCTTGCTTTAACACATTTTGAACAATAAAACTGGGTTTGAAGAACTTAAATGTTCTGATAAATAATTAGTTATTGTTTGTTACTAATTATGTTATGTTCTGCATGTCCTTTATCTTTCCTTGTAGGATGGAGTCAGAGCAGCCAAGAAAAGTTTACAGATGGACATTCAGACAGCTGTTCATAAGATTTATCAGCAGCTGTCAGTCACATTAGAGAGAGCCCTGCAAGCTAACAAGCACCACATAGGTAATGTGTTTGAGCACACATTCAGTATGTTCATTTATGTAGCATATATTATACTGAACATGTATTCACAATGCTGTGTGTGTTTACAGAGGCCCAGCAGAGGCTGCTATTGGTGACGGTCTTTGCTCTAAGTGTGCGATACCAGCCTGTCGATGTATCATTAGCTATCTCCAGCGGTCTCTTGGATGTTCTCTCTCAGCTCTGTGGAACGGAAACCCTGCTTGGACAGACACTGCAACTCCTGCACAAACCTGCAGGCTCTCAGCTCAGCACTGCCCTCAAAGTGGCCAGCACCAGACTGCTACAGATACTAGCCATCAGCACCGGGTACAGCACAGTTCTCTCACAGATTGCTAACACCTGGTTTTTGCTGTATGTTTTCAATTATGATGCTACTCCATGAATGTTCTTTAGACCCACTGTGAGATTTTGGCATCTCGTTTACATTACCATTCAGAGGTTTGGGGTCAGTAAGATTTTTTTAAGGAAATTAATTGCATTAAATTCATCAGAAGTGACAGTAAAGACTTTTACAGTGTTACAAAAGTTCTATTTCTTTTGAACTTTTTACTCAATGAATCCTTACAAATATCTCAAAACTGTTTTCACAAAACAGCACAAGTGTTTTCAAATGGTTCTTGAACAGAAAATCAGCATATTCAGGGATCCAAACTGTGACTAAAATGGTCGCATTTGCGACCAAAAATATTAATTTGCGAGTGAAGTTTTTGCTGAGGTCGCCAATGGCGACTATGTTATGACTTGATTTTTTTTCCTGATTGTTTTGCGATCACATATTTTATGTCTACGTATTAAACTGAGATGATGCGCATCAAAGTTTTAATGGAAAAAAAGAGTTTCAAACAGTCCTCATCTCTGCCAAAATGCCTGCTAAACGCAGCTCAGTTGTGCAGCGCGAGAGATCAAAATGACGGAGACGTGCAAAGTGAAAGTGCAGAAAAGCAGTGTCTATTTCATGCACAACTTGAACAAACTAAAACAGGTAAAGCTGTCAGCTGTGTGGATATTGGCAATATCGTTAACAATTCTCGTTTATAATCATTACTAATATGGCTTCTTGTTATCAAGATCTTTAGTCTATATGCTGAGTTCTGTAAATGCGTGAACTTCATATTAGCCTGTTTGCAGCGCACTTGCCGTCCAGTAATCATAATAAGCTTTGTGCTTTGTTACTTTTTAATAAACAAAGTATCAGCTTTAACATTCTGCCAAATTCATAACAAAATTCATAAAATAAATACGGTTTTGGTGCTCTTTAATGCAGCAGGCGCAATCGCTTTAGCGCCTCAGTTCAAGCGGCAAGTGAACCCATTATATCTTTCTCTATTATAGTATGAAATGAATGTGAATTAATATCAAAAGGTAGGCTATTTTATAAGAGAGCCTACACTTATTGAAATGTCTCATGTAATCGCTCATTCTGTGTCAAACTGGAAACCTTGTAAAGCTTGTAAACAATGCCACGTTACAATACCTAACCACTGGCCATCCATAAGCTCATCAGTCAGCTAGAAAAATAATTATAAAGAGGAGCATTTTGCTATATTTATTCGCTCTTGCATATTAATATTTTTACTTAACCTGTTGTCTACATGATTAAAAAATGCAAAAACCTGTGTGATAGATTTGACAACATTTCTATAGGATGCATTGAGGAGGAGCCCAAACTAACACTGTAAAAAGCGATCAGTTGACTTTTCTTTAAAAAATTGAGGAAACCCAGGGCTCACAAAATCGCAGGGCTATTGCGTTTTCCAGTTGGGCTACCAAAATGTATCACTGCCCTGCCCAGCGGGCTAACTTAAATACTGTGTGGGTCCTTAAAAACCTCTCAATTTACTTATTTAAAACTTTTTATGACCGTAAATTTTATACATGTTAAATGGTATAAGAAAAGTCTTAATTATAATTTCAAGAGGTCTTACAGTTGGGGATGGAAAGACAAGAACCGCGATACAGCTGGATTAAACTTCAAAAGGCAATGATGTCATTGAATAAATATGAGTTTGGTGTAGGGAATATTAACAAGTCCCGCCCATTTGGAGCTGGCTCCAACCTCCATTTATACCGATCTCGGAGAAGCCCCTATATTTGCTCCTAAAGCGCCAACTTAATGCATAATTAAAGAAATACATTAAGTGAACTTGACAATTCTGAGTTACACTGACAAATAACAGTTTGAAAATGTGTTGTTCACTTTTTATTTTAAGTTGGACCAACTTAAATTTATTAAATTGCAATTATTTAAAAGTTCTTATGGTCCATGATATTGGTACAGATTCTGTGTAATAAACAATTCTTTGTGACTGTATATTTCAAGTTGGAAAAGACGTTTAGTTCCCACTTTAAGTGAACCTTAGTTCCCAGGTCATCTACAAGATGGATTAAAATGCTGATAAAGTCAAGAAAAGAGTAGACAAACACATGACTGTATGATTGAAATGTCAAAATGTTAAAAAAACAAATAAATAAAACCCATTTATTCTGTGGCACCTAAAAAAATAATTTGGTGCCTAAGTTTTTTCTTATATTTTTTGTCTGGAGCCCTGATATTGTTTATTTGAAAATCCAGCTTTGCCATCGCAGGAATAAATTAAATAATAAAATATATTAAAACACAAAGTGGTTATTTTAAATAGTGTTTTGCAATTATACGGTTTCTGTATTTTTGATCAAATAAATGCAGTCATGGTGAACATAAACATTAAACATCTTACCAACCCCAAACTTTGTAGCGTAAGTTTTCAGAAGGTAATTGGGTTTGTTTGGTCACATCACACTGTTTATACCTCTCTTATCTTTTCATCAGGACATATGCGGACAGGTTGAGTCCTAAGGTGGTCCAGGCTCTGCTGGATCTTCTGTGCAGTCAGCTGAAGACTCTGCTGGCTCAGGCTGTTGGAAGCACGCTCAGTGCAAGTACAGAAGTGCAGGAGAAGACTGACGACTGCGCAGATGCTCAGAAAAAAGATTTTCGAGGTAGGACAATTGCAGGTCAACAGCAACATGCTCAGTAAATTTTACTTTATTTAGTGTTTTTTATATATTGCTTTTATTTTGGTGTAGCATTGTTACGTAAGAGACACACAGCAGAGCTGCACCTCGGAGACTTCTTGGTGTTTCTGCGGCGAGTCGTCTCTTCCAAAGCCATTCAGTCCAAGATGGCCTCTCCTAAATGGACTGAAGTCCTTCTCAACATTGCTGCTCAGAAATGCTGTTCAGGTAGTACATCAAAGTCCCGACCACATCCTCTTGTCTGTGTGCTAGTTGTTAGGTTAGTTAAATGTGTGTATTTTTCAGGCATTCCGTTGGTTGGTAATTTGAGGACACGGCTGTTAGCCCTGCATGTTTTGGAAGCTGTGCTTCCTGCCTGTGAAAGCAGCGTGGAGGACCATCAGATGACCCAGGTCTAATTCCACACACCTCTATTGTGCTTTTTCTTTTATTTATATATCATGGAATATGTTTTGCAGAGTTAAATTAATTTGTCTTTGTGTGGTAGGTGGTGGAGAGGTTGTTCTCGCTGCTCTCGGACTGTATGTGGGAGGCACCTGTTGCTCAAGCCAAACACACCATCCAGCTGAAAGAGAGAGAGCAGGAACTCAAACTACAGGTGAGGGAGATTCAGTCAGTCAAGGGTAAGAGGTCGTAATGCTTTAAAATGTACTCAATGCCTTTAAATGCCATCTTGTTGTTTTAGGGTGAATCAGAGGAGGAAGAAGAAAATTTGCCTATCCAGGAAGTGACCTTTGACCCTGAGAAGGCACAGTGCTGTGTGGTGGAAAGCGGACAGGGATTGACACATGGCAGTGGAGGCAAAGGTTACGGCCTGGCCTCCACTGGCATTTCCTCCGGCTGTTACCAGTGGAAGGTTCTACACTTTTATTTTTTTACACTAAAGTTTAGAAGTTTGGGGTCAAAACTTACACTATTTGATCTAAACTACAGTAAAAGTGGTAATATTGTGAAATATTTTACCAATCTAAAATAACTTTTCTATGTTAAAGTCTTTTAAAATCTAATTTCTATGACGGCAAAGCTGAATTTTCAGCAGCCAATCTTACCTTTCAGTGTCACATGATCCTTCAGAAATCTTTCTAATATGCTGATTTGGTGCTCAAGAAATATTTCTTATGTTAAAAGCAGTTGTGCTTCTTAATATTTTTGTGATACATTTTTTCAGGATTCTGTGATTAAATAGAAAGTTCAATAGATTTGATTTGACAGTCTTTACTGGCACTTTTGATGAATTTAATGCATCCATGTTGAATAAAATTATTAAATTCATTTTTTTTAAAAAGTCTTCCTCACCCCAAATTTTTGAATAGTAGTGTATGTTTGCAGACACAATTTCGTGGAGGCTAGTAGAACAATATGTGCATTGTCAAGCTGTGTGAGTTTAAGAGTGTGTATGATTGTTTTCAGTTCTATATCGTGAAGGAGAATCGTGGAAATGAGGGAACGTGTGTAGGTGTGTCACGCTGGCCAGTGCATGATTTCAACCACCGCACAACAGCCGACATGTGGCTCTACCGTGCATACAGCGGCAACCTCTACCATAATGGAGAGCAGACCCTCACGCTGTCCAGCTACACACAAGGAGACTACATCACCTGTGTGCTGGACATGGAGGCCAGGACTGTGTCCTTTGGCAAGAACGGAGAGGTGTGGTGCAGCCCACTTACAAACACAAAAATACCATTTAACCAACTTTCATCAAAAGCTGAGCTGTAATACACATTAACTCTCTTGCATCATATGTGCTTATGTTCTAAACCATGTGGCAGGAACCCAAGCTGGCCTTTGAGGATGTCGATGCTACAGAGCTGTATCCTTGTGTCATGTTCTACAGCAGTAACCCCGGGGAGAAGGTAAGACACAGAAGTGCTGATGTTGACGTTGATTTAAACTCTGTGGTCTTCTGTTGATCTAAAATAACACTGATGAACTGTTCAGACTGCAAAATCATGTTGGTGAAACGTCAGTCTAAACTTTGATTGCTTTACCTTATAGAGGTGGGCAGCATAAGTACAAAATTATATCTGGATATTTGTAAATCTTTTCGGTCAATAACAAAATTGATGCATTTTTCTATTATTTGAACAGTCACATACATGGCTATGAAATAAATTTATGAATGTGCATAATTTTTCAATCCAAGTAATAAAGCTTAATATTTTACATTTGAATTTTAGTAAAAAAAAGCTTTTAATTTTATGTGCTTTTTTCATTCTAAATAGGTTTTTTATTTAACTAAAATATTTAGGTTTAATTCATTTTTATTTCAGTTTTAGTTAATTTCATTTATTTCTGTTTTGTAATTTTATTTCCGTAGCTTAAATTTATTTTATGCCAATGTAAGGTAACATTTCTCTTTTTTTTATTTTAAGTTTTTCATCATTTCTTTTCAGCTGTATTTCAATTAACAAAAATGTTTTTATTAGTTGTGGTTTGTTATTGATGATAATTTTGATGAATTGGTTTTTTTTTAACAGATTCCTTAAAAAATAAACAGTTTAGTAGAATGCAATGTAGCACTGCCATAACAGCGATATCAACAAAAATGTATACCGATTGACAATTTCCTACAGTTTTCTATATTGTTCTAACCAGTACATCACCCACCCTTTCTCTGCAGGTAAAAATCTGTGACATGCAGATGAGGGGCACACCACGTGACCTGTTACCTGGTGACCCAATTTGCAGCCCTGTGGCCACTGTCCTGGCGGAAGCCACCACCCAGCTGGTCCGTATCTTACACCGTTCAGAGCACTGGACCCAAACTATCAACCGCAGCATCCTCCAGCGCCTCCAGCAGATCAGGGGCTGCCTGCGAGAAGGAGCTCCTCCAGCAGGGACCACCAGACTGCGCAAGAGCCGCTCGGCACAGAGCAGAGAGGAGCAGGACGAGAAGGAGGAAGAGCGAGAGGAGGAGAGAGGAAGAAGCGGACGGCACGCGGCGGCTGAGCTGTCGGAGGCGCACCTGCGGACGCTGTGCCACCAGGTGTGGCCGGTGTTAGCTGTGATAGGGGGAGTAGATGGTGGGTTAAGGATGGGGGGACGGTGTGTGCACAAGCAGACGGGGAGACACGCCACTCTGCTGGGTGTGGTGAAGGAGGGGAGCACATCAGCTAAGGTGCAGTGGGATGAGGCGGAGATTACCATCAGGTGAGAGATGGGTATCTGTTTGAGTTATTTATATGAAATTGAAGCTTTTACCTCGCTCCTGCTCCCCAGAGCTCTCCTACTTTTCTGTCTTCTGCTCTCCTTGGTCTCTTTATCCACTTTTCTTCCTCCCTAATCATTTCATTGACTTTCTCCTTTGCATTAGCTCCATGACGTTGCATGTTCCCTGGCCCTCCTCCCTGCTCCCTCACTTTCTCTCTCTGTCTCTTTCTCTCTCTGTGTTTGGTTTGTCACTCCTTTTCATTGAAGCTTCCCCACTTTTTGGTCGCCCAGTGACACGCCGTTGTACAACTTGGAGCCAATCGAGCCTCTTCCCTTTGACGTTTCACGTTTCCGCGGAATCACTGCGGCTCTGCTGCTGGACCTCACTGCGCTCGCAAGCCTGCAGGACGACGGCTCCAAATCTGCCTCCGGTCGGCGGCACGAGCGAAGACATCGCCACGAACCCCAGGAAGATCGGGAGAATGAGTCTTGCACAAAACCGAAAGAGGGGACAGGAGACTTGCGCGTATCACACAGCTTAGATGAGGTTCGAGCACGAGCTCCGCCCAACTCTCGCTCCGAGAGCGAGCTCGCTGCCTACACGCAGGATGCCACACAGCAGACTCCAGCAGAGGGACGGCGCAGGCTGCAGGAGATGGTGGGGACACGCTCGCAGGAGGCGGCTGCGCAGATGGAGGTGCATGCGGTGCAGTTGTCGTATCTGTATCTGGGAGCGATGAAGACCCTGAGCGTACTTCTGAGCTGCAGTAAATATGCTGAGCTGCTGCTGATCCCCAAAGTCACACCGGACAGCGGCCATAATGCGGATTGTGCCAGCCCTGGATTGAGCGTGTGTCAGGAGGAGGCGGAACTACGATCGGCTCTGCAGTTTCTGATGCGACACATGGTGAAGCGGGCGGTGATGAGGTCGCCCATTAAAAGGGCACTTGGGCTGGCAGATCTAGAGCGGGCGCAAGCTATGATCTACAAACTGGTGGTCAATAGCCTACTTGAAGAACAGGAAGGCCACAGTTCTAAACCAGGTATATCAGAAAACATTAAACAAACCTGATACACGTAAACTGACTTTATCTACACTGCTGTTCAAAGGTTTGGGGTCAAGATTTTTTTGTAATGTTTTTGAATGAAATCTCTTATGCTCACCAAGGCTGCATTTATTTGGTTAAAAATATTGTTAATACAGTAATTTTGTGAAACATTACCATTTAAAATAAACAGTTTGACTATTTTAATATACTTTTAAATGTAATCTGTTGGTAGATCTGATTTTTCAGCAGCCATTACAGCAGCCAGTCTTCTGTGTCACATGATCCTTCAGAAATCATTCTAATATGATGATTTGAAAGTAAAAAAAGAAGAAAAAAAACAGCGTTTATTTGAAATAGAAATCTTTTTTATTATCTGACACTGATCTTAATACAACCTTTCTGAATTAATTTCTTAAAAAAAAAAATGTACTGACCCCAAACTGGTATATATAGAGCTGAATGTACAGTGTTTGCTATCCTTTACAAATATTGCTTGACATTATATATAACGCCAATTAAATTTACTTTAAAAAAATCAGACCTTGCCAGAACTCGAAGGCTAACGTTTGAATTTTCCTTAAAAAAAAATAAAATTCTCACCTCAGTGGATCTGTTTTAACATTTTATTTATCAAAACATACAATAAAATAAAATGAAAGCATTTTATTTAATTACTTTAAACTATTTTTTAAAAATGATTGGACTCTTTATGTAATGCAAATATTCTAGTTAATAAAGAAGATTGAGTTAATAATATTAATAGAAATTATTATTTTTGCTCTAATGGGCCAAGAATTTTTGGTTTTGAATAAGAATTTTCAGTTTGGTGTATTTTTTTACAATCTCATTCACAAGACACACAGTTCCCTTCATAAAATATATGAATGTGTGTGTTTTTAGTGGACACAGAGTGTGAGGAGTTAGATGGAGACCAACAGTTTCAAACTCCGGTCACCACCTCCCCATCAGCCTCCAGCAGCACCTCCTTCATGAGCTCCTCGCTGGAGGACACCACCACAGCAACCACACCTGTTACCACAGCCACCACACCTGTTACAGACGCCGAGACGGCACCGGCTTCTGAATCACCTGGAGTAATGCCCCTCAGCCTGCTCAGGTACACACACTCACACTCACACACTTTGTCTCTTTGAGAGTGTATGAACATTGAATCTTTCAGTTAGTGTGTCATGATTAATCTGCATGTGCATGTCTGAGCAGGCAGATGTTCTCCAGCTACCCAACAACCACCCTTCTGCCAGCACGTAGAGCTCAGACCCCTCCCGTCTCATCGCTGCCCACCTCACCATCAGACGAGCACGGCCGGAGACAGAGCCTCACGTCACCTGAGTCCCAGCCTGCCAGAACCACCAGCAGGACAGGTACAAATACATACAATGTTTGTTTCTTAATTAATCTAATGTGGTCCAAATCTCTGAGAGCACATCGGAATTATTATAAAATGCATGTGTATATATGTATGTATGTGTGTGTGTGTGTGTGTGTGTGTGTATATATAGGATAAATTTATTGGGAATATACATACAAGTGTGTAATTTGTAAATGTACCCCATAAAATAAACAAAAAATTAAATGTAAACATTCAACTTTTCACTCAAATTATTATGATGATGATATAATTTGCAATGGAAACAATGTATTTAATTAGAAAGGCTGTCTTTCAGATCTTTGTACATGACTGTGTATCCATACATAGTCCTGTATTAAACAGTTGATTTTGTTTGTTTATTCGCTCCAAGCATTATCAGACCCCAGCAGTCGTCTTTCCACATCTCCACCTCCTCCTGCCATCGCAGTTCCGCTGTTGGAAATGGGTTTCTCACTCAGACAGATCATGAAAGCTTTGGAAGCAACAGGTAGACACACATTCACTCTCATAGAAATGTCATGTCTAAATTCAGAATTTCTGCTTTTTTCTCATGTTATCTTATCAGACATTCAGAGTGTGTTTTGTGATGGTCTGTAGGTGCACGTGGCGAGGCAGATGCTCAGAACATCACTGTGCTTGCGATGTGGATGATCGACCACCCAGGCACAGCAGACTCTGATGAGGCTTCAGACCCCTGCTCTGGTGCGGCAGGAGGGGGTAAGAGCACAGAGAGGAGCTACCTGCGCTCACCGGGTGACATCCCCAATGCTGATGCTGCAGAGATGGAGGAGGGATTCAGTGAGAGGTATGAATATATGGCATGACATACTGTATTGTTGCATGAGTGTAAGAAAATGATGTGTATCTTAATTTATGTCACCCATTTATCATTCTGTTACTTCTTTCTCATTCTAGTCCTGAAGGTCTTGATCAAGATTTGGGCTCTTCCTCTGCCGGCCCCACTCCCAGAGGACGGTCTGCAGCCAGCAGGAAACACCGCTTTGACCTGGCTGCACGCACATTATTAGCTCGTGCAGGTACAGGGATCTCCAAAGTTACATGTTTTCTAAGTCGACTAGTCAGTGGGTTTTCTGAACAAGTCAGTTAATCGCTTTTATTGAAATCCTGTATAATGAGGCTGGTTTTAGGTTCATCTGACTCTGAGCAGACATCTGTATCTATTTATCAAAGATTTCTGAAAAAATGTTAAGCAGAAAAACTGTTTTCAACATTGATAATAGTAAGAAATGTTTCTTGAGCATCAAATATATGCATATTTGAATGATTTCTGAAGGATAACGTGACACGTTGTAATGGCTAGAAATTCAGCTTTGTTGTCAATAGAAATCTATTTAAATTTAAAATATAATAAAAGAAAAAACACTTATTTTAAATTGTAATGTTTCACAACATTACAGTTTTTACTTTTATGCAGTCTTGGTGAGTGTAAGAGACTTCTTTCAAAATCATTAAAAAAATCTTTCTGACCCCAAACTTTTGAAGTGTAGATCAGGGATGGGCAGCTTTGGTCCTGGAGGGCCACTGTCCTGCAGAGTTTAGTTCCATCCCTAATCAAACACCTTTTGGTCCCTTTTACACAATCCTAAAAACATAGGTTAGTTTTTTTTTCAGGTGTGTTTGATGGAGGTATAGTCTGAAGGACAATTATTTATATTTAGTTATTTATATCTATATTTTTATAATGAGAAAAGAAACTAGCTAAATTCGTCAACTACGCTAACTGCTTGTTCAGCGAGTTTAATCCGTTTTATGACATTCATTTTTAAGAATCATCAAAACACAATAAATGCTCCACAGTAACGTGTTTTTTTGTGTAGCTGGACTGTACCGCTCAGTGCAGGCACATCGAACTCAAGCACGTCGAGAAGGTTCTGGATTGCAGCAGGAGCCAGGGCCGCTCGGGGCGCTGTATGACTTCAATCTGGATGAAGAGTTGGAGCTCGAATTGGATCAGGAAGCCATGGAGGCCATGTTCACCCAGGAGCTTGCATCCGATTCCGACATTCTGGGAATGTGGATCCCGGAGGTACTGGACTGGCCAACATGGGTGTGTGTGACAGCAGCCTGGGGCTGCCGCTGCTTTACTACTCACCTTTAACCCCTGCACGGCTGTACACACAAACACACACCTACACTTTCATTCAGAGACACACATATTGTACTTACATAAAGCTTGCTCACTCACGTCCTCATATTGGACACAGCAGCTCTCTCGCTCTCACTAACTCCGGTGCATGTTTTGCCAGCACAGTATGGCAGCAGCAGATGCATATTGGGATGCTTCAGCCCTGATCCATGTTCTACTGGCTTTCAAATCTTCATACATGCACGACCTACTCTCCAAACTGACCGAAGTTGTGTGGTTTTGTCTCATTTGCTTGTGTGTTAGCATGTGTGTGAGACGGAGGACCGTGATGAGGTGGTCGTGTGTGAGCTGTGTGGGGTCAGCGTGTCCAGCTTCAACCAGCACATGAAGAAGAGTCACCCGGGCTGTGGTCGCAGTGCCAATCGCCAGGGTTATCGCAGCAATGGCTCTTATGTTGACGGCTGGTTTGGAGGGGAGTGTGGAAGTGGAAATCCCTATTATTTGCTCTGTGGCAGCTGCAGAGAGAAATACCTTAACATGAAGAGCAAGATCAAAGGACCACTGCCTGAGAGGTGAGAATTAGTGTTGGGCGATATGCTCCATAGTCATATCGTCCTATCGTCAGCCTGATAGATCGCGACACACGATATTATCATGCTAATTTAAGTTATTAGCCGGAGAGTGAACCAACTATGGCTAAAATCAGCCTAATGTTAGTGTAATCTATTAACTACACATTATATCTTTTTAGTCAAGTAGCATATGGATGTCATGTCACAATTTATTTTAAATATGACTGAATTTGTATTTAACAAAATTTAATAGAAGCATTGTACGTTACTAATTCTAATGCTTAAATTTCCTCAGTTATCCAAACAGCATCTACAGAAAACGAGCAAAGAACATTTACATTATCAAAGAACATCATCACTTTCTTCAGTCTAGCGCAAGTTTATGCATTTTAAAAACACTGAATAAATTATACTTACATCACACGTACATCTGCACTTTGTTGTTTATGATGAGGGAATTTGCGAGAGAGCAGAATTTAGTCAGCGCGCGCGCACTCAACAACAAAACTCTGGTGTTTCAGCGATGACGCATCTGAACGTCTCTGATTGGCCAATGCATTCATCAACATTCATTCATTGGTTAACACTGTAAAACACATAAAAAGAAATATGATGGAACAAATAAGCACCAATATTGATTAGATGGTATTACCAGCCTCATAATAATAATAATAATAATAATAATCATATTGCTATTGTCAAAAGCATCAGCCACAGGCGATATCTCAGACTGTCGTTGATACACAATACTATTGTCTATCGGCACAACCCTAATGAGAATGTGAGGTTGCATGCATTCGTTGGCATAGCTGAATTCTCATAATTCTGACGTTTTTCACTGATCTCTGTTTTTCAGGTATAAAGGTCAAGCGCCAGACCTGCTGGGAAAGCAAGACAGCGTGTATGAAGGTATTAAGTGTTCACATGCAAAACATACATATAAACCAAAAACATAATGCAGCAAGTAATAAAATCACCAAAAAGGCATATAAAGTTTGCTAGGATGAACAACCACTGTTTTGGTCAATGTGTCTGAACACACGTTTTGACCTGCAGAAGACTGGGACATGTTGGATGTAGATGATGCAGAGCGTCTGACGGGTGAGGAGGAGTTTGAGTTGCTGTCTGGTCCGCTTGGTCTTAGTGAACGCAGACCCGTCCCCGAGGCTGTTCATTTTCCAGACACCGACCCTCTCGGAGCCTCTGTTGCCATGGTCACTGCCACCAACAGCATGGAGGAGACTCTCTTGCAGATAGGTACAATAACAACACCAATGTGATTGTGTGACCCTGCCACTGTAGTGGCTCAGAGAATGCATCATGGTTTAAAATGCCTGTAATTTGACAGATATTGTCTAAGATTTGTATGTGTATCTCCATGTAACTCCGTCTATAGGTTGCCAGAGCTCAGTGGATAAGAGCTCATCGGGTCGCTTGTCTTTGGGGGAGCAGGCAGCAGGTCTGCAGACGTCTGCTGATCGCCTGGTGGCTCTGAAAAGAGTCACTGCAGCTGCACAAGTCCTGTTAGCCAGAACAATGGTCATGAGAGCGCTGTCCCTCCTGTCTGTTAGGTTAGTGTGTTTAGTGATGCAGCTGTTTATATATGCGATTTAATTGCAATATTAAAGTGTGTGTTTTTTTTTTTTTTTTTTTGAGCTTCAGGTTTGCTGTGCTCGTTTTTTAGGGCTGTTAAATTTAGCCAAATGTTTTTATTTATCTATTAATTTATCTAATAATTAATATCTATTAGTAATACTAATACTAATAATTATTATAATATCCTTATTATGAGAGTAACATTACCAAATAAAAATACTGTAAATTTCACTGTAAAATTTAAGCATTTAGGAAATAATTCATTATTTTTATTTCCACTTTATACTAATTTATGATGTCTTAAGTTCATATTCTAAGCGTTTTATTTCAATTAATATTTTATACAATTACCATATATTTCTGTTCTTCAGTGGCTCTAGTTGCAGTCTAGCAGCAGGATTGGAGTCTCTTGGCTTGACAGACATTAGGACTCTGGTGCGTCTGATGTGTTTGGCTGCGGCAGGTAGAGCTGGACTTTCCACAGGCCTTACATTAGGTCCTGGATCCTCTGAGCGCCCGCGAGGGGCTAGCAAGCCATCCAAACCCATTTCTTGTTTGGCGTACCTCAGTACCGCTGTTGGCTGTCTGGCATCGAACAGCCCCAGCGCTGCCAAACTCCTGGTCCAGCTGTGCACTCAGGTATAAAGATGAAAAACTCATGAAAAGCTTGTAAATAGAGAGACTACAAAAAGTGTTTTTTTTTGGTCTCACCTTGCCTTGCCTCGCTTTTCCTCCTTTCCTCCTAGAATCTGATATCAGCTGCCACCGGGATGAATCTGACCACAGTAGATGATCCAATCCAGAGGAAGTTCTTGCCCAGTTTCCTGAGGGGAGTGGCAGAAGAAAACAAACTGGTGACGTCGCCCAATTTCGTGGTGACCCAGGCTCTGGTGGCACTGCTTGCTGATAAAGGTGCCAGGCTTCGACACGGCTATGACAAGGCTGAACTGGAAAAAAGAGGTTGGTTGACATCTAGTTGTCAATGCCGCCACATTATTTACTTGACGTTTTTTCAGTCATTTATTTTTATCATCACTTTGTTTTGTTCAGTTAAATCTCATAAATCTGATTTGATTTGTTTCTTTTGGCAGCAGAAGGGGTTGTTAGATGAAGCTTTGTTGTGTTGCAGCCTGAAATCCACAGCTTTTGCCACCAATCACTGCCATTATAATTTCTCATATTTTTTTTTCTCGTTGTGTGTGTGTGTGTGTGTGTGTACCCATCTGTGTGTATGTTTATCTCGCTTGTGGCCTGGCTTTGTTCTGCTCGGTCATCGCAGGGTTAATGTCGCCTCTCTATGCCCACCTCTCCTGTGCCCCCCTTGCTGTAGGCCCATTGGAGCTGGCAAATGCGCTGGCGGCGTGCTGCCTCTCATCTCGGCTCTCGTCGCAGCACCGCCAATGGGCCGCGCAGCAGCTGGTGCGCACACTGGCGGCTCATGACCGAGACAACCAGAGCCGCCCGCAGACGTTAGCTGACGTGGCAGGAGACCTGCGGAAGTGTTCCACTTTCAGACTCGAGGCCCACCAGAGCAGGGTATGATTCCCCCAGAGTTGTGTGTTTGCGACGTTTAAACAGCACTGGATGGTTTCTGATGCTGAATCATTTGGTATCTTGTAGGTGATCACATGTGGGTGGTGTAGTAAAAAAGCCCTTCTGGCAACTAGCGGGAATGATGGAACGGTCCGCATTTGGAATGTGACCAAAAACCTGTACACTCTGCAGCAGACATGTGTCTTTAATAAAGGGTGAGTTCCTCTCTTTCTCCTAATTAGGCTTTTTTCTTCACCCACTGAAATGTGATGTTTATGATCTTCTTTGTCTGTTTTAAGAGATGACACTTCAGGAGAGTGCATGGGTAATCTGGGGTCTCCAGGCGATCCAAACTTGGCTCCAATGGCTTGGAGTGTCAGTGGGAAGTACTTGGCTGCTGCCATGGAAAAAATTGTGAACATTTGGCAAGTCAATGGTGAGTCGCTCACCATCACGATATACCCTACTGTTCAAAAGTTTGGCAGGCATTACTCTATATTACATTAGTCTTCGGCGTTGCACGATCCTTCAGAAATCATTCTAATATGCTGAATTGGTGCTCAAGAAACATTATTATGAACGTTTCAAGATTCTTTGATGAATGGAAAGTTTGAAAGAACACTTTCAGACATATTGAAAGAATATCAATCAAATATCATTGATTTGATGGCACTGACACTATCAAATGAGAAATGAGAAGTAAATTGAACTAAATAAAGCCACTATTGTCCAATGAAAATATTAGTTTCTTTAAAAAAATATATATATATATGTCTTGCACTACTTTTGAACAGCAGTGTGTTGATGTCAGCCAATATTAGAGTTTTTTTTTTTTTTTTTTATTTATTTATCAGTATTGGTTGATATTGGATATTTACTTGTGCTGCTAATTTGCTTTTTTTACATTTAGATTACCTTTGCCTTCATCTAATGCACACTTAATTGAATCTTTAAGAATAGCTAAAAAAAAAAAAGGATGTTATGAGCAAAAATTCATATCTCGATATTTTTTGGCTAATGTATGGTATACTGTATATATCTCAGTATTTTGTATTTGGATTAAACAAATAAAGTGAATGTAAGCATCTAGGCCCTATATTATGTGCAAAAAGGGTTAAAATCGCATTACATTCTTACATTGTAACATTGCGATCTAAAAACAAAAATAATGCTTTTAAAGCAGAAGTTAAATTTACTAAACTAAAAATGAAAATAAAAAAAAAAGCACAGACTGAGTAAAAAGGCTATTTTGATTACCCCATTACACTTTACAGTTAGTGCTATCATACAAATACACTTACTTGTAGGTTTAAAATTCTACATGTCATATTTATTGTCCAACTACAAATATTTCAGCAAAATGTATATTTTAGTCAGAGTTATTGCGCTCATTGAGCTCCGTCTGTTTGGCGCGCATGCGCGAGGCGGCACTCGTTCTAAATGAAGTCTGTGAAGTTTGGCGGAGAATCGCAAAGCAAAAGCTCGTGCACTTCTGACAGCAAAATGGAAATATTTCCATAAACATTTACAGATGGAGAATAGACCTGTGAAATGTAAGTTATACAATAAGGAAAACAGCACATCTCAAACACATTAAACTGCGCGTCTCTGACAGAAAGGCTGTGTGTGCCGCTGACAGAGCATCTGACGGGGCGAGTGTGAGCCGCTTTAAACTGAAACTAGAAACTATAGGCTATTATATCTTACGGTTTTTTTAAAAACCCTTCATATAAAGCTTGTCACATGTTTAGAACTAATTGTATTATGCACTTTCTCCGCAACAGTTCAGTCTGTCCTCCCTAGAATATTTTCAGATGCGCTCGTATCAAACTACTGTATATCGATATTAACGGTATTGCTTCATATCGTATCGCTTATAAAGAATATATCGATATATCGTACAAACTCGATATACCGCCCAGCCCTAAAGCTGCATTATAATGTTGTAATTCCTAAATTCATTTGTAGCAGTTGAAACAACTGATAGTAGTTCTCAGTGTTTTTAATTTATTTTTTAATGCCAGTCATTTTTCTGTCATGACATTAAAATAATTATTGGCTTATAAATATTGAGTTTTAACATTTGTGCATGCTGCGTTTTTGCACACAAGGTGGGAAGGCCTTGTTGGACCTGCAGCCTCATTGGGTGTCCTCTTTAGCTTGGCCAGAAGAGGAGGCAGGGTCATTGTGGGGCGGGGAGCCTCGAGAGCTGCTGCTGGTGGGTCGCATGGATGGGACACTGGGACTTCTCGAGGTCCTTGAAGATTCTGATATGCAGAGAACTGAACTTCAGCACTGCTTCAGGAAAGACGGTACTGACAGTTTTTATGAAACTGTAAACAAGACTACTTTTGGAAATTTTTTCATGTGTGTATCCATGTTTGTTGCTCTTCTCTGCAGTGGCTGTGATGCAGATCGCATGGTATAGTGAGGATCGTCCCTTTGCAGTTGGATATGCTGATGGAAGGCTTCTGATTGGTTCTAAAGAGCCTTCAGAGAATGGATCTGTGGTGGTTATTGATGCCCACAAGGTTAGAGTCGTCATGATTCATCATAAACTGACACACATGTACTTTCACGCATTCATGTATGTATTATTTCATGTATGAAGAAGTCATTTTAACATGCCTTCATTGGTCCACTGACAGGCAAACCTTTGCTCTCTCTTTGTGTGTTGTGACTATAGGAAAGCATCAGTTCATTGCGCTGGGCTCCTGGTGGGCAAGTGTTGCTAAGCTGTGCTAAAGAGGAGATTGTGCGTTTATGGGCGGGGTCAGGGACAGGTTTAGGTCAAAGCTGGACATGTCTGCAAAGCATCACCCATCCTGCTGTTGTTAATGCTGTTGCCTGGTGCAGCCTGCCTGGTCAGGGACCCAAACCTCTCAACATGTTTGCCACGTACGTCCAGACTGAGAGTACTCTAATATTGCATTTATAGTCATAAATGTGAAATTATATTTTTATTTTAATCTCTTTTTTTTTTCTTTCATAAAACAACTTCTGTGTTGTGAAGTATGCCCATAACCTAAATGAATATGATCATAAAAAACATTGAGGGATGTGCACTAAAAATCTTTGTCCCATAGATGTTGTCAGAGCGGTCTGGTATCTGTGTGGACTGTACCGCAGAACCCTTCTTCATACTCACAGTCCAGCACTGCCTGCCCTGATGCCTGGTGGGAATCAGAATCCAAATCCAAACTGATGGTAATGTGTCCTTAATTATGAGCGATTAAAAACCTTTGAATGCTTTGCTATCTGTGCTTCCTTGTCAGTTAGTATTTGTGTTTATGTGTTTTGTCTCTGTCCAGCTGGACCCCCAGCGGTGTGAAGGAGCAGTGTGTGTGTTCCAGCTGCAGGGTCACATGACTCCTGTGCGGACAGTAGCGTTCAGTCCAGATGGGCTTGCTCTTGTGTCTGGAGGGGTTGGCGGACTTTTGAACATCTGGTCATTGCGGGTCAGTGTCTACCATGGACGCACACTTCATAAGTGCATACAGACTAACTTACAATCCTAACAAACAAATTTCAAAGGATTCACTATAGTGTTTTCATGATGCTTATGTGTATGTTTATACGTGTAGGATGGATCAGTGCTGCAGACAGTAGTTGCTGGATCTGGAGCGATTCACAGCACAGTTTGGATCCCTGACGTAGGTGTAGCTGTTTGCTCCAATCGCTCAAAGGTAAAAGAATCCCGACTGTTTAAATTCTAGTTGATTTTGATTTTTATATCTAGAAAAGATGTTGGTTTTTTTTAACTCTGTTTTTAATAAAGGAATTATGGTTGCATAACACTTGTATATCATAATTAAATATAAATAATATAGATAAGTAAAATTTAATAAAAAACATGACCTTGCCTAACATTAAGTATTGACATTAGCATCTGATCCAAACATTAGAGGAAAGACAGTAGAAGGAAATTTTAATTTTTTTTTTATTTAAGGAGCAGTTACAATACATTTTATTTATTTATTTTTTGCTGGATACATTAACATACATTAAAGTTATTTTCTTCAAGTGTATATATTTCGATTGGTGTCCATTTCTGTTGAAAATTTGCAGAAAAGATGCTACTTAATAAAGAAAAATAATTTGTTCTGCAGGATGTGCTGGTTGTTAATAGCTCAGCAGAGTCCATGGCAAACAATCACGTCTTAGCCACTTGCCGCACGGCGCTAAAAAAGCAGGGTGTTGTGGGACTGAACATGGCTCCGTGCATGAGAGCCTTCTTGGAGAGACTTCCCATAATGCTTCAGGAGCAGTATGCCTATGAGAAGGTACATACAACTACTTATGATATCATTTTAGCAAATACTGTACATGTAAAAATGCAAAAAAGGGACATTGAGGTCATGTCCTGTTATACCTGGTTTGTTTCAGCCTCATGTGGTGTGCGGAGAGCAGCTTGTGCACAGTCCTTACATGCAGTGTCTGGCGTCTCTGGCGGTGGGTCTGCAGCTGGATGCTCTGCTGTGTCACCCTCCTGTCCCACCTCACCTGGCCCACTGTCCACCAGAGCCTGGCTCTTCCTCCACACCCTCATCTGGCTCCTGGGCCAACAGTGAGTGGGCGTGGCTTCACTGTTTTTCCACCACCGTCAAAACGGCCGAAGCCCTCGCACGCGGACACACCTTCCCCGAGTCTTTCATCGTCCCAGACCTGGAGCCTGTGGCCAAAGACAAACTGGCATTGCTTATGGTGAGAGAAAGAACATACAAATGTCCTGCTGATTTGATGGTGAAATACTGTGCTGCTCTTAATGGTGATGGCCTTTTTAAAAATCGCACACAGGACAACAGCAAGTGGGTGTCTGGATTGGATGAACAAATCATGTCATGGGCCACTTCCAGACCAGAGGTGAGAGCAGATACAAGCGCTAGAAAACAATTATATAATATATAATTGTGTAAAATTCAAAAGAGATATTCAAAGGTTTTTAACTTTGCGTTTTTAAGGACTGGCACCTTGGAGGGAAATGTGATGTGTTTCTATGGGGTGCTGGAAGGCATGGGCAGCTCGCCGAGGCCGGGCGAAACATTCTGGTGCCAACTCTTGCTCCCTCTTTTTCTCAGGCCCAACAGGTATGAGTGTTCACAAACATACACACATAAATTTCCTTAAAGGGATAGTTCACCTTCAGTTGCTGCTCCCAACTAAAGGTGAACTATCACTTTCGGTTTGACTTTGATTTTTTTTAATAACATGCTGTCGTAGAAATAAAATAAATAAATAGAAATGAGTTTTATTAATTATATTTTTTTATTGTCAGGTTGTTTGTGGGCAGAACTGCACATTTGTGATCCAGGCTAACGGAACAGTGTCTGCATGTGGAGAGGGTAGTTATGGCCGCCTCGGACAAGGAAATTCAGACGATCTGCACGTCCTCACTGTCATATCTGCTCTGCAAGGCATGCTGCAATCACACACAAACTCTGAATGACTTTCAATGTAGTTGTTCACAATCCCCCGAAAGTGTTAACAGCAAGAGTGGTGTGTGTTTGTGCAGGCTTTGTGGTGACCCAGCTAGTAACGTCCTGTGGGTCTGATGGCCATTCAATGGCTCTAACTGAGAGCGGCGAGGTGTTCAGCTGGGGAGATGGAGATTACGGAAAACTGGGCCACGGTAACAGTGACAGACAGCGCAGGCCACGGCAGATAGAGGCGCTGCAGGGAGAAGAAGTGGTGCAGGTCAGAAACACTTCTCAAATTCACCCTCACTCCTAAACGCACACAGATGCCTCTCCAGTTCTCCTCTTCTTCTAAGGTGTATATGATGAAGTTTAAGTTCATCAGAATATGTGTGTGTCCAGATGTCATGTGGATTTAAACACTCAGCGGTGGTGACTGCAGACGGAAAGCTCTTCTCCTTTGGTAATGGAGATTATGGCAGACTGGGGCTTGGAAACACCTCTAACAAAAAGTTACCTGAGAGAGTCAGTGCACTGGAGGGCCACCAGGTTGGCCAGGTAAGAAACTCTAATTCAAAGTCCTCTTATAATTATTTTTCCCCATTGGAAATTATATATATTTTGTATATTATTATATTTGGTAACATATTATATTACGGTGTCCTTGTTACACGTTACATATACTTGCTTACGTGTACTTAGTTAATGTTACTTGATTACTTGTTTTGATACCATATGAAAGCTGAGTTAAAGCCCTTTCCAAAGCTGTTTTTATTGAACAGTTAACGTAATAAAAGTAACAAAAGTTATGGCTGTCTGAAGTTGGCTGATAGCTATGATTTTCAGGAATGGAATTTTGAGAAAAACGGTTTTAAAGCGAGGCAATGGAAATAGAAACACAACAGTAAAAGTCACTTTACTGAGGTAAAAGACTTATTTTAGTCACTGTACATGATGTAAAAGATACAAAATGACCCCAAGGAACACAGAACACTTGCTAACATTTGAACGCTAAGTGGATATATCTGTTCATAAAACATCACAGATTACAGCATGCAGGCTCTCCAATTTTTCTCCTGCTCTACTCTGAAATTATTGCAAGTTGTAACTTTAGTTTTGTGTTTTAAACTTGTAGTTTTAGTTCATGCTGTCACCAGTTGAACTAATTGAAATTAATGCAAAGCAATATGAAATGGTGCTGGGGGCCCTTTAAGAACGACAGCTGTCTGTCAGGAGCGCTATACTGCATCATTACACAAACAGACTAACGTTACCCTGAAGAGGACAGTTTTCCGTTGTTTGTCATGGGCATAGTAGTCACTGAACTTTTGATCACCCCTTGTATGTTTAGCTTGCATGAATAGTGTACCTTGTAGTTTAAATTTAGAAAAGCAGGTGCAACGCAACTGTTCGCGCACCTGTGCATATAACAGACTGTCATCGGACTCCTCTTTAGTAACTGCATCATCCGATCCTTCATCTCTGGATTTGAAATAGTGCATTATAACATTGTTTAGGACACTGACATCACCAAGATTGAGCAGATTGAGACGAGCAAGATCGTTTAAGTGAGCAGCTACTTCAGACTGCGTTGTTCTCTTGCACTCCGCCATCTCACAATATTAAAAAAAAAAATTTTTTTTTTAAACTGTGCGCCGTAGTTTACACAGGACTGGAGGGAAATGTGCATTGATACACCTTTTTGATATTTTGATAGGTTAACTGTTTTTGTGGTATCAAGAGAAAGCGCCTCCGCAGCGCGTTCTTAACATTTGAAAAAGTCTTTTCTGCTTGCTGCAATAAATCGCTATTTTTCTGCACTAAACAAGTGAATTTTGCCAATATATTTTCAGAGATGATAGACAAGATGTTAAGGGATAATAATTGAATGAAAACCTAATTTTGACACAAAATTGACATTCGACCTATTTTTCGAATTTCCTAAATACGTCCCAGTGCAACATCCGACGGGTTTTCCCAGATTGCATCACATATGTATAATTGCACTGTAACAAGGACACATTATATTTGACATTATATTACATGTATTAAAAATGAATGGATAAATATCTTTACATTAATCCCCTTTTGCTTATATAAATGTTGTATATTTCCATGTTTGAATTGGAATTGGAATTTAAATCCCAGATTCTCAGTGTGGACTTTTGAACTGCCTCTGCACATACGCACAATTTTATCTGATGTTTATTGTGATATGGTTGTGTGTAGGTTGCATGTGGGCTGAATCACACTTTGGCAGTATCAGCTGATGGAATGAGCGTCTGGGCGTTTGGAGATGGAGACTATGGCAAACTGGGACTGGGAAACTCTACAGCTAAATCCTCCCCACAGGTACAACTACTGACACGTTAATGTGACAACACCATCACAAGCATGCAGTTAAACATTACATGTCATAAACAAAACTCTTTGTCTTCACTAAATTAAGTCTGCGGGTTCATTATTTTATAGAAAGTTGATGTTTTGTGTGGAATTGGAATAAAGAAGGTGGCATGTGGTACCCAGTTCTCTGTTGCTCTAACCAAAGATGGAAATGTGTACACGTTTGGGCAGGGTAAGCCATCTGCAGACATACTCATCTTAGGGAGAAGCTTCATACTTCTATAAACTGTTTGCTGAATGTTAAAGCAAGTCCAGTGTTTTTATTTAATTGTTTTTGCTTCAATGTGACAGATCGCTTAATCGGTCTGCCGGAGGGTCGAGCACGAAATCATAATCGGCCTCAGCAGGTCCCTGCTTTAATGGCCGTGTTTATAGAGGATGTGGCTGTAGGGGCCGAACACACGCTTGCTCTCTCTTCAACTGGAGATGTTTATGCCTGGGGGAGCAACTCAGAGGGACAGGTGTGTGATTACTAAGGGAGTTAACAAGCTAATTATGTTTCCTATTTTCCATTATCTAAATAATAGCATGGACATTTATCAGTTTGTGTTATTATATTTTTTTTATTAGCTGGGCTTGGGCCACACCAACCATGTCAGAGAGCCGACCCTCATCAGTGCTTTACAAGGCAAAAACATCCAGCAGATATCTGCAGGTCGCTGCCACAGCGCAGCATGGACTGCACCGCCTGTGCCGCCACGTGCTCCAGGTAGAGACACATACACACTGGCTATTACACACACTATACACACCACACACTATTTTTGCAACTCTGACTCACATTTATTATTATTATTATTTATTTATTTTATTATAATTATTATTCAGTATTATTGTATATTAGATATAGATTTTTATTATTGAAAGAATATAATTATTATCCAGTATTATTCTTAGTTCTATTATATAAGGGTCAGTATCACCATAGTGCCTTTCAACCCTCACATTACTAAAAAATGTTGGGTTTAATTTCCCATTCGCTTTGTCATATCATAAACAGTAGACTCTCGAGTACTGTAGAAACACATTAGCTGAGCTTCCACACATTTCTTTTAGATAATTATGGGCCATTATTCAAAGCCTAAACCATAAGTTATGTCCACCCTGTCATGAACATATATATTACTGTTAAATACGTTTTCATTGCAAAGTTAAGATGCAGATTATATTTTCTGAAAGGTATGATGTCCCTTTTCTAAACAGGGTTATTTGTTTGCTTTCAAATTATAAATACATAAAAGATTTTATGTAAACCATGTGTTTTTAAAGAAGCTCATACAATTCACACATGTATTTTTTCTTATTTGGAGAAAACTGTGATATTTTAATGCAGTTTTTTGTTTGCATGTTATTGCCCCCACACCTAGCTATTGAACACACTGGATTATACAGATGTGATTGAATTATTATTTAAAATATTATTGTAAAATATCAAGATGACAGGGTGGACCAGCACATGATGGTGTGGACACTTAATGCAGAACACACAAATCATGACAAAATATGAAAATGAAACATTTATTCAACTTCTAAAAAAATAATATAATAATAAATAATATAATTACATCAATCACATTGCTATAACGCCCCCTCCCCATACATTTTCATTCAGTCCACCCTGTCATGGTCGACATTTTGAGCTTCAATTAGCATATTAGCTTACTACAAACTGTGACTAGCTAAATATTTAGTCTGATTGTTGAAGAGAATTTGGTATATTTAAACTTACATATTTTGAAAATACTGTATTCTAATCACTTCTGGCATATTTTATGCCGACAGGGTGGACATGTTAAGCTTAGGAAAAGCAAGTAAGCAAACTCGGACTAAGAAAATGTGTCAATTGAAAAGTCACCAACTTATTCACCTCAGCCGTTGAAATTCCCGCCACTGAAGAGACACAAAATCTGTTGTCCTGATGTTATTAAAGGGAATGGCCTTTTCTTAAATGGGCAGCTTTCCCAACACGAAAGGGTGGACAACCATTCAAGGGACATGGACAAACTCCTCTTCTTTATTACATAAAAATAGAATTTTTATGACCAAATGATCAATACATTCAAATTGAGTTTAACAAAAATATTAACCCTTTAAAACCGGCGCCGACACATTAGACCAAGCTGTATTCATGTTACCATAATTTCTACCGTTTGCACTATCAAAATAATTCAAATTGCTCCTGATAGCAGACAACATGCGCTTTTCGGCAATATATGGCTTATTACGGTAATTTCTTGTGCTCCGTCAACAAATGACGGCAGATTTCTGGGAGAGCGGGAAGGGAGAATTTGAATGGAGAGATAGGGAGCGCGGAGTTTGTTATTGCATAAAATAATAAACAAAATGAACAAAAACATGGTCAAGGAGGAGTAAACAGCATAAGAGTCCATTAGGATGATTTTTGATGAGACTTTGGGAGCAGGCCGAGTGAGACTTTTTCACATGTGGTGTGTGTGCGTCGCTATAATGAGTCCGCGCATGTAAATGAATGGGTGTATGCATGTACATGCATGTGTAAATGTGTGCGTGTATGAACAAAAAAGCCTCCTGAATGAAAACTGTGCAACCCAGTGTCCCAAAAATACTTGTATATATGTATTATAGTTGAATTTTGAAGTAAGAAGTGTTGGATTATTTCGATCATGATTTTTTTTTTTTTTCTTAAAAAAAATATTCCGTTTTTTTTTATTTTTGTCTATTTAAATTATGTTTACAAACTCAAAACACAAGATTAATGGTCATTTGAAAGCCATTTGTTTTCTGAAAAAAATGACACCTTGCACTTGAAAATAGAACAAGACAACGTTTCATTCCTGAATGAATCAACCGTTTAAATGATTGTTAAATCGCAATGAATCACTTAAGTTACTTGCTGCCACCTACTGGCGATTTTAATTTCACATTCAGAGTATCTTTTATTATTTAAAATAAATTAAATAATTTCAAATATCAGTATTCAATGTTTTATTTTTAAAATATCAAAACATTATGCATTTGTAACTGCAGGTTAAAGCACTCCATGTCCCTCTGAGCTGCATTAGTTTTTTACAATAATTTTTGCACTAATAATAGAACCTTCATGTCATTTTTCAAAACTCTAGACACAAAATTCAAAACAGTCATTATTTGTAACAGGCTGTCCAATGTTCAAAACTTTGCATATTGCGTTTATATATTTAAAGAAGCCTTACATTTGCAGAAGCATTGGTTCAAAAAACTAATTTATTATGAAATATCATAGGAACATTACTTTAGATCACACACACAACATACCCATAGTTTCACTGTGTAGTTTTTAGTACAATCATTAAATGTAGTTCAAAACACGATGCAGCTTTCATTATGGTTCTACACATTCATACATCATTGTACAGACACTGGAATCATTAAACTAAATTTGAAAATGATTGATGCAATAATCAACTCACAACAGGTTTTTCAAAATAATTTAAATGAGAAAAAATTATTAAAAAAAATATATATATATATATATATATATATATATAAGAAAAAACTACAGTAAGGCCTACAGTAAAATGTCAACTGGAGTGTTCCTCACTACACTTCTATGTTTTTATCAACCCTGTCTTGGATGGGAAAGGGGAGTATGGGGGTGAATACAAGGTGATAAACTGTGGATGGGCCTGAAACAATGATTGCTCTCAGTGCCGTTGCTAGAAATTCTGGGCCCATTGCACTGATTTTGCTGTGGGGCCCCGCAAAATCTTTCAGTGGCGGGTGGGCAGGCCCCCAGCGAACATCGTTCTGGGCCCCTCTCAACCGCTGGGCTCTCACCTCTCCTCCATCTCTTGGCCAGGTTAAAGCCTGCCTCATCCAAAAATATGAATGGTTTTCATCAGCTTCCAGCTCTATCACCCTCTAAAACGACATTTACTGTAGGAAAAACAAATACCGGTAACAATGATATAGAATTTTTGGGGGATTTTTTAAATATTTTTTTTCTCCCAATAACAGGCATCTTGAAACTGATCATAACTGAACATCCTCAGTTGCTTCACTTTCATAATCTAAACATTTAATATTGTTCATCATTTCACATAATAACTATGCTTCAAGATTAATGCAACAGTTACTTAGCATTTTGAGCAGTTGTTAGATCATTATAATGAAATGAATAGACACTCAATTCAGATGTAATGTGCGAGTTGCATTTTGAAATAGTAATACTTTGATGTTAAGTTGTGTCATTTTGAACCAGTGATTTTAGTTCAATGAACAAAAGATCTTTGGCTCATGTGTATTGTATCCAAGCATTTGGGAAAAGTTTTAAGCGTTTTGAAAAATTTGCATTTTGATCATTGGTTGTGAATTGTTTAGAAAAATGACATGACGGTTCTGTTATTAGTGCAAAAATGATTGTAAAAAACTGTAAACAGTGTGTAAATGCATCTAAATGCCATCTTGCATGCTATTTCTGCAAAGATTAATTTTATTAATACTGATTTCATTTGTTTGGTAACAGCCTAAATGTCTTTATTATTCTTATTGACTGATTAAATGTAAGAATTTGACTCAAGATTTTTCAAAAAAAAAAAATGTAATTATTATTTATTAAAAGTAAAAATGCCCATAAAAGGTAAAAATCAATTTAAACTTAAGGAAAATATTAATTTCTATCACTTATGTGAACTGACCACACAGAATAGGAAGAATATCAAAAACTGCAGCTGTCCACGGTAGTCAGATATCAGCACAATAATACACTCGGCAAAATATCGTCTAATTATCGTTATCGAAAAAATCACAGAAAATATTGAGAATTTTTTTTTTTTGTCAATATCGCACACCCCTACCCTACAGTGATACTGACCCATAAGAGATTTCTACAAATCTGTAATAATGACATCAAAACAAACTACACACTAAAATTAAGGTTTTCATTTATGCAAAATCAAGGCTCAAAAAGGCTGTAATTTCATTGAATAAAAATGAGCGCAGCATGTTTCAAAGTCTAGTGCTGCTCTGCTCTGTGTACTACCATTACTGGGGAAACCGCAATTTCTGCCATTTCAAAAGTGCCACCTGCTGGCAGAGAATGAATCTGCATAGATGGATAGAGGTCACAGTAGAGAAAAAAAGACAATCGCTACTTCCGTTTCATGCCGGCTTTAAATTTGATTGAAAAAATCCTGCAGATACCCTGATTATGTATAAATAAAAACATTTACATTTTAGTGTGTAGTTTTTTGATGCCCTCATTACAAATTTGTCAAAATCTCTTCCTATGTGACGTTTTGTTACTTTCACATGAATTTGACAGAACTGTTATTTGAATATTCACTTAAAAATCCCTAAATAGGGGGCAAAATCAAATGTTTTATTTCTGAAAACCATAATTGGATTTCAATACAGTGATTTATTTAAAAAATTTAAAAAGCATGTAGCTTTGATGAGTTGTTGAGATGGAGTGTTTGTGTGTTCAGGTTCATCAGTGCCTCTGCAGCTGGGCTTGCCCGTGTGTGTGCCTCCTCAGTATAGTGCCCTAAGAGAGGTCAGTATGGAGGCTCTGAGAGCCCGACTGCGCCTGCTCTACCACTTCTCTGACCTCATGTACTCCTCATGGAGACTGCTGAACCTCAGCCCCAACAACCAGGTATACCAACATTTCATGTTTGCATCATTTTGTGTTTCTACTCTTATGGACAAAACACTGATTCAATCATAAATCATAAATCAATCATAAATTTGTGTTTCAGAGCTGCACGTCACGCTATAATGCAGGTACATGGGGTATAGTCCAAGGTCAGCTGAGGCCCCTGCTGGCCCCTAGAGTTTACACACTGCCCATGGTGCGCTCTATCGGGAAAACCATGGTGCAAGGGAAGAACTACGGCCCACAGATCACAGTCAAAAGAATCTCTACACGGTCAGTCATGTTCAGAATTGCAGCCAGAGCACTGGAGACATTCTTTGCCTCCTTTTCATTCGAGGTTGAACATAAGAAATTCTTAAATCACCCCCTTTTTTTTTGTCCTGTTTTCTCAGAGGAAGGAAGTGTAAGCCCATATTTGTGCAGATCGCCAGGCAGGTTGTGAAACTAAACGCATCTGATCTGAGGCTGCCGTCACGAGCCTGGAAAGTCAAACTGGTGGGAGAGGGGGCTGATGATGCCGGAGGGGTGTTTGATGACACAATCACAGAGATGTGCCAGGTAGGGCGATGCTGATGGAGATGTGTATTTAACCCCATTATGGCTGAGGCCTCATTGAATGGCAAGCCTTATAAAAAAATGACAAGAGTGTTAAATTGGTGCATGTCGCTCTGTGTAGGAGCTGGAGACAGGAGTGGTGGATCTTCTCATCCCTTCTCCCAACGCCGCAGCAGAGGTGGGCTACAACCGCGACAGGTGAGCACCGACAGATTTTAGATAAAAAAATATGTCTTGTATTCCACTAAACTAATAAACTGATCAGGATTTCTTGATCTTTGTGTGTCTTCAGGTTCTTGCTGAACCCCTCAGCCTGTCTGGAGGAGCACCTGCTGCAGTTCAAGTTCTTGGGTATTCTGATGGGAGTGGCCATTCGCACTAAGAAGCCTCTAGACTTGCATCTCGCTCCAATGGTGTGGAAGCAGCTGTGCTGTATTCCTCTCACCCTTGAAGATCTGGAGGAGGTGGACCTGCTCTATGTACAGACCCTCAACAGCATCTTACACCTTGAGGACAGCGGCATCACAGAGCAGAACTTCCATGAGGTGGAGTCGACGCCCATAAAATACTCATTTTTAGTTTCTCTTAGAGGATAATATAAGGAATTGGATCTTCACCAGGGGCCCTCAATATAGTTCCAATGGGCCGCAAGATGGTTTACAATGACATAAAATATGCTTTTAAAATAACCTAAAACTAAAAATTAAAAAAAAAAAAAAAAAATCAGATTTAAGCTGCACTCATATTTCTTATTTTAATTTGTTCCCTCGACAACTTTTATTTTTATTCCCACAGCCACATTCCCAAAAATGTGATCTTTAGACTTGGAAAAGTCATGAACATTAATACAATCTTAAAAAGTCATGGAAAATTTGATAAAACAATTTCTAGTTAAAAAAAAAAGTTATGTCAAGCTCTAAAATATTTTATCAGGTACAAATTTTGAGCAAAAACATTTAAAAATCCTTTAAGCATAAATGGCTAGGAAAGTCATAAATTATTTGTGACCCTGGACCACAAAACCAGTCATAAGTAGCATGGGTATATTTATAGCAATAGCCAACAATACATTGTATGGGCCAAAATTATACATTTTTAATGTCAAAAATCATTGGATATTAAGTAAAAATCATGTTCCATGAAGATATTTTGTAAATTTCCTACTGTAAATATATCAAAACGTAATTTTTGATTAGTAATATGCATTGCTAAGAACTTCATTTGGACAACTTTAAAGGCGATTTTCTCAATATTTCATTTTTTTTTTTTTGCACCCTCTGATTCCAGATCTCAGCCAAATATTGTCCGATCCTAACGAACCATTTATCAATGGAAAGCTTGTTTATTCAGCTTTCAGATGATGTATAAATCTCAATTTTAAAAAATTGACCCTTATGAGTGGTTTTGTGGTCCAAGAACATAGTTATTAAAACTTGCGGAATTACAGACTTGAATTCTTTCTATTATATTTCTTTTTATTATTTAAATAAATATTATTATTATTATTATTACTACTACTACTATTATTATACATATAATGAATAATATTTATATAAATATTTAAGTATTAAATTAATTTATCATTAATTTCCTAGTTTCTATTTAAAAAAAAAAAAAAGAGATGTTGAAAATGAGCAGCGTTGTCATTAGGGGCTTTCAAATGTTAAAATGTCTTATTAAAACATGAACTCATAAGAAGATATTTTTTATTGTTTTAATTCTTTGACTTTATTACTTAGTTTATATTTCCTTGTTTTTTTAAAAATGTACATGTAGATGATTCCACTGGACTCATTTGTTGGCCAAAGTGCTGATGGGAAAATGGTTCCCATCATCCCCGGAGGAAACAGCATACCGCTGACCTTTTCCAATAGGAAGGAGTATGTAGAGCGTGCCATTGAGTATCGCCTGCATGAAATGAATCGCCAGGTGTGTTCAACTCAACTCTCAATTGTGTCTAAACCAGTGTATCCTTTCCTTGAATATGTGGGAGTGTATCCACACCTAGATAATGACTTGTCATCTGATCCTGTTATTCATCTCTTCTGTTGTGTTCACCTCTGAACGCGCGTTAGGTGGCGGCGGTGCGCGAGGGTATGTCCTGGATCGTGCCTGTTCCCTTGCTCTCCTTACTAACAGCGCGGCAGCTCGAGCAGATGGTCTGCGGGCTGCCGGAGATCAGCGTGGAGGTTCTGAAGAAGGTGGTCCGCTACAGGGAGGTGGACGAGCAGCAACAGCTGGTGCAGTGGTTCTGGCAGACGCTGGAGGAGTTCTCCAATGAGGAGAGAGTCCTCTTCATGCGCTTCGTCTCAGGACGCTCCCGTCTGCCAGCTAACACTGCTGACATATCCCAAAGGTTCCAGATCATGAAGGTGGACCGGGTAAGAATGTGTCTGTGTTTTTATGGATGGACATTTATAGCTGGTGGAAAAGCG